>NC_138551.1:129563865-130163865 GCF_964273705.1 Natrix helvetica
AATGGGGAGGAGGAGGAGGCTCCTTTGGATACTACCTCAGACTCCTGTAGATACTCCTCTTGGGTCTTTGTGGGATTCCTGCTGTTCTCTCTCTTTGAGGATTTGGCAGGAAAGTTCCCTCAGGTGTTTCTCTCTGGAAGAATCAGAAGGAGAGACGTCAATCCTGAAAAGCAACCAAATATTCCTTCCTTCCTTCCTTCCTTCCTTCCTTCCTTCCTTCCTTCCTTCCTTCCTTCCTTCCTCCCTCCCTCCCTCCCTCCCTCCCTCCCTTCCCTTCCTTCCTTCCTTCCTTCCTTCCTTCCTTCCTTCCTTCCTTCCTTCCTTCCTTCCTTCCCAATAGCAACTGCTTTGATGTCAGGAAACTCTCAGTCTGGAAATACCCAAATATTTTTTGGCAGCTGGGGGGGGCAGAGGGGCGTCCAAAGTGGGCCTGGGCAAAGGCAGGCAACCATGCTGGGGGTGTGGCCACATGGTTGAGGCAAGGGAGCCGAAGGGCAGCTGCAGCTATGGACAATAAGTAGGGGCAGGGCAGGGAAGGAAGGGGAGGGGCCACACAGCAATTTAACGACCAGTTCAGCTGAACCGGCTGAATCCGACCACTGGCCAGGAGCCTCAGATTCATGAGTTTCTCTCTTTTATGGGTGCTGGAGGAGGAAGATTTCCTTCAATATTTTCTCAATTCCCGAAGAGTCTTATATGTAACATTCAGCTAATTATAATCAGTCACAACATCCACTCTAATTTTATCTAAATATTCATCAAATGGAATTAACAGTATCTGTAGTAATACTGATAGTTTTGTGTCTAAGAACAACAATAGTAACAATATTCACACTAAGGTTTTTTTCTTCTTCTTTTGGAACTTTATTTTATAAAATTAGGGATGTTTGTAGCACAATAAAATTGAACAGTAAGTGTTCAAATGTGGCCTCCGCTTCTAATATTCAGCTGTTCTTCCATCGCTTGTAGGGTAGATTCTTCATCCTGGAATCATGTTTTTCCTCTAATGTTATCTTATGTTGGTCGGTGACAGAAATTAAGTTTTGAATTTAAATAGGGGTGAGGAAATGAGTGCATTTGTCACGGAGGGTCTGAGAAAGTCCGTGTCTCACCTCCTCAGTCGCTCCGTGAAGTCCTTTATTATATCCTCTTTCTCTTCTATCAATGCGATCTTCTCAAATCTCAGGCTGTCGATTTTCACCTGAAGTTCAATTCGCTCGTTCACCATTGCACAGATCATAGTTGTCTTTCTGTAAATTAGGAAGACCAGAGAGAAATTAGCCCTCTATTTTTTTACTTTGATAACCAAGCATAACTAAGTTCTTAATTATGTTTACCCTGCATTTGCTTTTATCTTATATATCTAAACATATACACACACAGATATAGGTGTGTGCTTATAGATATAGATAGATGATAGATAGATAGATAGATAGATAGATAGATAGATAGATAGATAGATAGATAGATAGATATAGACAGACAGACAGACAGACAGACAGACAGACAGACAGACTTGTTTCCCCCAAAATAAGACTGGTCTTTTTTTCTTTTGACCTCCGAAATAAGCGCGAGGCCCTTTTTTTTGGGAGGTCTTATCTCCCCCCCCCCCATGTACCAGTATGAGGCAGGGGGCAGGGCAAGCAGCCCCTCATGCCAGCTTCCCGAAGGGTCGCAGCAACCCATCCCACCATCCACAAAACATCTGATGTGTGGGTGCCATTCAGGCCATCACCTCCAGCAAGCATGGCCACTTTTGCTGCCGATTGTAGCCGCAAAAGAAGCCGGAAGCCAAGCGACGCTCCCTACGCGCCTTGTACCCTCCTTAGCTAATAGTGACGGTCACAGCAGGCAATTCCATCTATGGAACTCCAGCTGCCACCTCCCACTAGCGTGGCCACTTTTGCTGTCGACTGCAGGCGCAAAAGCAGCAGAAGGCCAAACGATGCGCCCCAAGGACCTCGCGCCTCATGCTGGCCTTCTGAAGGGCTCTGTAGCAGCAGCTATCCACAATTTTTTTACTGTTATTTTGTCCCGATCCACGTGGCCCAGTATGGTGTTAAAAGTTAAGATTTCAGAAATGTTACCATAGCTGCAGAGGTCTCTGCCACCTCAGCTTCGGAACAAACCTCTGCCTTCCCTGCACAGGATTGCAAGACTGGATGCTCTGAAGCCATGGAGCGAGCGTTCCCCACCCCTCCAAGGTAGCCACCTTCCTTCGCTAATCTGCTTTCCAGCTCTGTTCTCCGCTGCACATGCAGGGCAAGAAGTCTGTGGGACTACGGTAAAAAAACCCACCGTAGTTCAGATCTTCCAACTTCTCATAGGGAAAAAGACCCTCATGAAGATGGAAGGTCTCAAATATTTCTTTCACCGTAGTCCCACAGACTTCTCTTCTTTCCCTGCACATGCAGCGAATGGATGTGGATGCCTTGGGGGTAGGTGGGTGGGTGGATGAGGGACCTTTGTGTGTGAGAGAGAGAGAGAGGAGGGGGGAGGGAGGGAGGGAAAGGGAGTGAGAGAGAGAGAGCACATCACTGCCAGCCTTGGATATCTCTCCAAGGTTGGATCGGATCTCTCTCTCTCACACACACACACACCATCCTTTCTTTGGGATCACAGCACAGACGTACATCTCAGGATTGCAAGGCTGAAGCCTTTGGATGGAGCCTTTTGGGAACATCCTGCGGTCCCAAGGAAAGAACAATCGGTAGGGGGAAAAAAGGGGGGGAGATTTTAATGCGCAATCCTGTGCAGGGAAGGGGGAGGTTTGCTCCGAAGTGAGGCAGAGCATTGCACTGGGAGGCTCCATGGGTAATACCGGTATTGAATTGCACGTCTTGCTCCCGTGGGTGAGGGACATGCAGGGGGCTCAGCAGCCAGGGAAGACGGGGTTTGGGGTGCAAAGGAGAAAGGGATGATCTCCCTTTCCCTCCTCCACCTTGCTGCAGGGCCACCATGGAGCTCATGCAGGGCAGCGCGACTACTGGTGAAGGGGGTCCTGGCAGGCCGACGGCTGGGGAGGGGCTCCAGGGATCAAGGCAGAGTTGCCTGGCCCTCGTTGGCTCAGTGGCAGCAGTTAAGGGGCGGAGCTTCCATGAGGTGACCGGGGAAAGGAAGGGCTACCTCCTGTGCTGGACACCCCGACCCCTTCACTTATATTAGCCCACCCCCCAAAAGTCAGGCTAGGGCTTATTTTGGGGGCAGGTCGTATCTTCGGGGAAAGATGTTATTTCTTACCTGTCCCGTTGTTCTTTCAGTGCTCGGTTCTCGCTGATGAGCTCCTGGACCTCCACAGCTTGTTCCAGAACTCTGCAGTGGAGATGGCGGTTTTGTTGTTCCAAAATATTTATTCTGTAAAATAGGAAGACAAGAGGGAAATTGGCTCCCAAAGAATTCAATACGAAATCCTGGAAGAAAAAGTCAAGGTTGCTGCCTCAAAATTTCCCACCTCCTCTTTTTCTCCTCCACCTCCCTGCAGAGTTCTGCGTTTTTTTCCTCAAGCTGGGAATTTTGACGCAGGAGTTCCTCATTCAGGGAGAACAACTTATCCTTCCTGTTGCTGTAAATAGGAAGACCAGAGAAAAATTAGACGGTTAATTTTTTTACTTGTATCATCAAACTTTTTCTTCAATGGAAAAATATTAAAAATACCTTTATGTTTGTGTGTGTGTGTATAAATTCAGTGTTGCTATTTCTACTAACAATGCTATTGACATTTATTGGGTCTTTTAGAAAGGCTCAGTAAAAGTGACCGATGGGTAAAGTTTGATGGACTTTAGATAAACCTCCAGGATAGTTTTAAGGGATTTGATTAGCTACTTAAACATTAAGGTTTAATATGTTTATAAGAGTTGGATTATTTAAGTAATGGTTTTTACTTCAGTATTTAGCAAAAAAGGTCTACACAACCCTATTAAAATGCCAGGTTTTGGAAATGTAAAATAAAAAATCAGACCAAGATAAACCACTTCAGAGTACTTCCTCCTTTAACATAATATATAAGATGTACAATTCAAGTTTAAAAACAAACTGAAATCTATGAAGGGGAAAATCTGATGTTAAATAATAATCATTAAATATGTGAAAATCAGTTAAGGTGACTCTGCTGAAGCCCCTGTCAAGTCCAGCTATTGAGGAGGGGTTTTCTGACTGTTATTCAGTGGTCTCTTACAGCAACAGCCTTGGTCTCCAAATCTTATAAACCCCCAAAATCCCCAGGATGCTCATAGTGAAGCCTGGTGGGGGCAGCATCCTGCTTTGGGGCTGCTTTTCTTCAGCTGGAACTGGGGCTCCAGCCAAGGCGGAGGGAATTATGAACAGTGCCAAGGATCGATCAATTTTGGCACAAAAACTTCCGGCTTCTACTAAAATGCTGGAGATGAAGAGGAATTTCCCCTTTCGATGCCACAAGGACCCAGACCAGGTCTCCAAGTCAATACAACAATGGCTTCCCTACAAGAAGACGGAAGTTTCGGAATGGCCCTGGCAGAGCCTGAACCTGAATCCAAGTGGAAACCTGAGGAGGGGACCGGAAGAGGGCTGTGCACAGGAAAGACCCCCTCCCCAATCTGACAATTTTGGAGCCCTTCTGCAAGGAGGACCAGGGGAGACATGATAGCAGTGTTCCAATATCTCAGGGGTTGCCACAAAGAAGAGGGAGTCAAACTATTCTCCAAGGCACCTGAGGGTAGAACAAGAAGCAATGGGTGGAAACTAATCAAGGAGAGAAGCAACTTAAAACTGAGGAGAACTTTCCTGACAGTTAGAACAATTAATCAGTGGAACAGCTTGCCTCCAGAAGTTGTGAATGCCCCAACACTGGAAGTCTTTAAGAAGATGTTGGATAGCTATTTGTCTGAAACGGTATAGGGTTTCCTGCCTAGGTAGGGGGTTGGACTAGAAGACCTCCAAGGTCCCTTCCAACTCTGCTATTGTATTGTATTATTGTATAAAGATTTCCAAGGCAAGAGGTGCCATGCAGAGAGGCTCTAAGGCCAGAAGACTGGATGCTCTCATAAAATCAAAAGGTGTTTCAACAAAGGATTCCTTTAAAGGGTGGCATCTTTATGCAGCCATGTGACTGTAAGTTTTGTATTCTCATTTTTCCTCCTAAAAGATTTCCGTTTTTCAGTTGAATTGTATAGCTTACACGTTATATTAAAGGTTGGGGAAAAAGGAAGAGATTTATCTTGGCCTGATTTGTTTTACATCTCTTTTCATCAATGACCAGATTGCCTTGCAAGAAAGGCTAAACTCTCTGAAACTCCATTGCCAATGTTCATTCTATATTGTTTTGATGCAGTGGACAGTCCCATTGTCAATGTAGACTTACATTGCAGTCTTGTTCCTTAAGCCCCTCAGGGATCCTCCCTGTGATGTTGCTGGAATCTGGAAAAGTCAAAATACACAACAGGTGAGGAATATCCTCATATATCAGCTCACTCACCCTCCACTATCCTTCCACTCACTCTGGGCTTCTGCACATCTTTTAACAAATTAGCAGAATTGGAAGGGACCTTGTAGGTCATCTAGTCCAACCCCCTCATCCAAGCTGGACACCCAATACCATTTCTGATAAATGGCAGTCCAGTTATCGTCTTGAAAGCTTCCAGTGATGAAGCTCCCACAACCACTGAAGGCAACTTCTGTTCCATTGCTTATTCGGTCTCACTGTCAGAAAATTAATCCTTATTTCTAGATTAAATCTCTCCTTGATCAGTTTCCATCCATTACTCCTTTTCTGGCCTTCAGGTGCCTTGGAGAACAGGTTGACCTCTCTATGGCAGCCTCTCAAACATTGGAATATTGCTATCATGTCTCCCCTGGTCCTTCTCTTCATTTAGACTAGCCATGGCCAGTTCCTGTAACCCTTCATTGCATGTTTTAGCCTCCAGTCCCCTCATCATCCTGTGTGCTCTTCTAAGAATGCATGAGAGAGGCAGGACCCACCTGCTCCTCACACAGGCCCCTCCTGGAGGCTCCTTGCAAGAAGCTTTGCTCACAGAGCATAGATCCACCAAAAGGGGAAGATATTCCCTTTCTAAAATCTAACCAGTGATGCATGAAGCCCCTTTGTCTTACTTAGAAATGGACCCTCAAAACATTCCTCAGAAGATTTAGACTTCTGGTTCCGGCGGCTGACGACGACGGGCAAGCCTTGCTCGCCCCGCGCTTCCCCGGTGGGCTCCCCACTCCTTGGGGGGCACAGGACGCCCCGTAGAGGCTCCTGCCGGAGGGGCGGCACCACGGGGGATCCCCGGGATCGGCGGCGGCCGGTGGGGGGGCCCCCACCTCGCTCCAGGCACTGGGGAGCATGATGGGGAGACGCTCCGGCATCTTCGCTGCGAGGCTGTGCGGAGAATGAGCAAGCAGAAGGACGCGGCTGCAGTGCGGTGAGGCGTAGTCTCCTTTTCATTCCTTTTACCAACGTGGAGAAACTGTCAGCAGCTTAAATCTTTCTCTTTCGGCGGATTTGGAGAGGCACGGCTGGAGGGAGGGGGATTCCCCCCCCCTCGGACAGGCAGCTTGGAACAATTTTGCTCTCAGCCCCAGGGGAAGGAGGAGGGGGGAGAGCCAACTAATGATATCACGCCCCTACTAAAAGTGAATTTTTGGACTTAACCCCATAATAGATTGATGATCTGGGAACTTTTGGAACTTTGAAGTTTGAAAACTTTGTTATGCCTCTAAACCCGAAGCTGACAGGGCAAGATGGCATACTTCCATTGTCTTTATGGGCTGTGAAACCTGACTCCACCTTTAAAACTTCAGGCTTCCGGTCTTTGTCTCCGTGCTACTCAGACAAATCTCTTGTTGATTGCTACCTTTTGAGCTCCCTGGCATGAAAAACTTTGCTCTATTGCCAGGGTGATTAGAAAAACTCTCCTCTGCCTGGACCCTCTGCCCCCTGGACTCTTCTGGCTGTTCTGCCGCTCTGACTGACCATTCCCTACACTGACTGAACTCTTTATTCCATAAACAATGCCTCCTAAAAGACCACCTCCTGGAAAGCCTGGCTTTGCTACCTCTGCCCCGACATCTGCAACCTCCAGTCCCAGTACACAATCAACGATAACAGCTTTGATGCAACCTAAAAGTACAGAGATGGAGTTTCAACAAATGTTCCAGCAACTTTTACAGGGACAAGAGGAAATAAAGAAACAGCTAAAGGAGATGAAAGAAGAAATTAAAGAGAATTAGGCTCAAATTAATAAGAACTCACAGAGACTGGATCTTTTGGAGGGTGGGACGGCTGAGATGAGGGAGGGGGTGGAAGGGGTGCAAAAGGGAAACAAAGAACTTGATACCCAACAGATAAAAATAGAGTTTGAGAGAATGTCCTTTTACCTTAGATTCCAAAATGTGATGGAGGCAGATGATGAAAACATAAGGGACATCATGACAAGTATTTTGGCTGAATACATCCAGAAAGAAAAACAACAGATGGGGTGGGAGATAGACCTGGTTTATAGAGTAAATTCAGCCTATGCTAGAACACATAACGTACCCAGGGAGGTACACATTAAATTTCTCAGAAAAAGTACAAGAGATGAAATTCTGAGTGCACAAAGGGGGCAAGCCTTGACATACCAAGACAGGGAAATAACCATTCTGAAGCAGATCCCCAAGAAAGTGAGGGAAAAAAGAAAAAGTTATTCGCAATTAGCGAATAAATTATACCAGAAGGGGGTGTGGTTCAGATGGCTGATGCCTGAAGGTATGCTGATATTCTGGGAGGAGACAAGAGTTAGAATCAATACACCCATAGAGGCGCAGGCCTTTATGGAAAAAAACAAAGCACACCTAGAAAAATCAGATGACCCTACAACAGACACACAGGACATGGGAGGGGCCGGAGCCAATACCAAGAAAGCTCAGATCACAAAAATGAACAAGAAAATCCTTTTGACATAAACTGATCAAAATTACCAATTGAATTAATATGCTGACTATATACTACTATGTACTAATGATTTTTGTTTAGATGTATATTATGAGTATGGAGGGAGGGGGCACCTACCGCACCTCGCAACTGCCAAAATTTGTATACTTTTTCCACTACCTTTTTCCCTGTAAATTTTTTAAAAAACCAATAAAACTTTGTTCAAAAAAAAAAAAGAAGATTTAGAGTGCTTACCTGAGGGGGCCGTTTGGTGGTGGATTGGTGAAGGAGACTCCCTTGCTGGATCCTTGGCAACTCATTGACGCATGAACTGTGGCACTGAAAAGCAATTGAGATCATAAGGAAGTTGGGCCTGAGCACAGGGACGGAGTTCTGGGGTTTACTAAATCACTGCTTAAAGACGGTTTCTCTACAGGTTCCGTAGAAGCAAACAGACATTGATAATATTTCTGCCAGTCCTCAGCAGAGATTAGTATCTCTAGTGCAAATCTCTCTTCCTTTAGGACTCTGCTACAGTGCCAGAATATTACTGAGTTACGGCTTTGGGAAGCCAGTTCGAGTTTTGACCAGATTGAAAGGCCAAAACATTTTTCCTTTAATTTTGTGAGTTCTTTGTGTTCTCTTCTTATATGCAGCACCTCAGCTTGTATATGAGTGGTAGGCAGAGGTGGGTTGCTCCTGATTCAGCCCGGTTTGGGCGAACAGGTAGTGGTGGTGGCGGGAGGCTCCGCTCACCCGCCCAGACGCTTCTCTGCATATGAGCAGGTGCACAAGCACGAGCGAAATCAGGAGTAAAGAGGTTAGCAACCTACCACTGGCAGTAGGGCTCTTCTGAGCGAGTCTCATGGCTGCCTTCACCTTCTCTTTCAACAACCGGCATTCAAAATGAAACCAGCGAGATCTACTTGCTGGACAACTTTTAGCAGGGGATTTGGTTATTAGATGTTTCTTCAACACCTCACCAAGATTAAGGAATGCTTTGGAGACTGACAGGCAGTCGGTAGTAGAGGACTGGATTGTTTTCGCTCAGTTAATGTCATTCTCCGTGTGAAGACTGTCTACCACGGCCCCTGCATCAACTTCAGCCCAGATCCACCTCCTATCTCGGGTCACCTCCAAGTTTCTAGGGAGCCATCTCTTGGCCACACCATATGGTCTTACATCTGAGTGACCCCACAATGTCACCCTCACAGGCTGATGGTCACTTTCCTCACCTAAATGTGCGGTGACCTCTGAGAAGAGATCAACCTTATCTCTTGGTACACAAAAGAGATACTGGGGGCTACTAGAGTGAGCTGAGTGGTGTATGTAAGGATATATGTCATTATTATCCTTACCTCCTAAAAGTTGAAGATTACCTTTAAAAATTAGAGAGACTAAAATCCGATCAGCAGCATTGACCTTGTTATCCCTAGAAAACCATTGAGGGTGATTATGAAGGATTCCTTTAGGAATCCTTTCATTTGAACAAACTCATGCAACGATGGGCCTAATTTAGCATTAAACTCTCCAAGCCATATAATTAGGGCTTGAGGGTTCAGTATGGATATATAATCTAATAGGACTTCTAAACATCTCCAATAGTCAGAGTTACAATACAGGAATATATACCAATATTAATTCAAACTCCTCATCTCTAAATTTCACAACTAGAAAATGCAAAAACCTGTCTTCATTATATAATTCCTCCCCCTGCCATTTCCATTCTGGCTTCATAAAGATACCTACTCCACCAGAGGGTCGTCCCATATTCTTTGATTTGGGGGTGAGAAAAGCCCATCCTTGAAAGCCCGGCAGTTGTACTAATTCGTCCTTTTTGGTTAGCCAGGTTTCCTGGATGGCTATTAAGTCAAATTTAGCTAAGAAACTCATTAGTTCACTGCCACCCATTTCTCTCCAGCCATCTACATTCCAAGTCATAATTTGTATAGGACTCCCATGAACAAGATATTCTGACTGGGTTGGTTGACTGGGGAATAAGGGGACCGACTGTCAGCTTGTTTTGGGAGCTTTGATCGATAGTGACTATGCTTCCTGTATAAACCCAATTCTTATAAAGTCCAAGATTCCTCCTCGTCAGTTGTAGTTGCTGTTGTTTCTCTTCTGTATCTGGATTGTTAGTCTTCCCCTGATCTTGGCCTAAGATTGGCCTTTCTGCTGATGAACGAAAGCTCTGACTCTGACCCTCCTTCTCCTTATCTAATGGTTCTCCTGGTTGCTTAATTTGGACTCGTACTCTTATATTCTGCTGGGTATCCTTTTCCTTTCCTTTCTGCTTTGGGCTGACATACCTTCTCTTTTCATTTCTTGGGGATTTGATGCCTTCAGAAACCGAGCTCCGTAGCAATTCCTCAGAGGAGCAGCACGAAGGAAGCAGAGTGTTCAGGTTTTCTCTTGCAATAGTTATCACTTTTAGCATTGAACTAATTGTTCTGATTTTCTTTAGGATCAGCTGTTGGTCTCCTGGGCAAAGGGTGGCCAACTGATGGGTTAATTCTTCCTCATCATCCATAAACTGTCCATTAAGTGGATCTGGGTTCTCTTTTTTATTATCCTTATCTTGTTCTATCCTTGTTAATAGAGGGGTTCTTTGCTTAGTCATTAATATTTTGGAATTTTCAGAGTTGAAGTCAGCCTCCCTCACTGTCTTGGCTCCGTGCCCAGACTTCAGCAGAGACTGGATTTTGGTGGCATAGAACAATTGGGTTGTCTGAATAGAATATTTCTTTAAAACAGTTTCAAGCTGAAATAACATCGAAGGAAGAACAATCTGCCCAAAAGTTAACAATATTCTTTTACAGCCATATCTGTTGGGGAGCCAAGACATCTCTGTTAATTTCTTAGAATATGCTCTGCAGTATAAAAGTTGGGAAAGAGAGTTCAGTGTTACTCATCCGTTATGCCACCTGCCATGTCCAAAGAAGGATCAGCCACTTGGAGCAGAATCCAATCCTGTCTCTGTACAATGAATCTCTCCTCTGTGTCTTCTCCATCCTGGAGTCCCTGGTCCACGTGAGCTATCTGGGGATTAAGGGTGCTTTTTCAGGCATGGGCTTTGCTATTTACTTGCTTGTCTAATTTAAAGATGTAGTTTCCCATTAGAGACTTTCATTTTCAATCTTCTTGTTTGCTTCCAAAGGCTGGTCAAATATCGAACTGTTTGTGCTGTCAGGAGGCAAATCTTGGCAATCAAATCCAAGTCTCCTTTAAGATTGTTCTTAGTATTATCCTTGTTCTCCCCTCTGTCTCCTAATGGAGCCTCAGTTTCCAGAGAAAGGCAGTCATCCTCCTCCCACTCCAGCAAGGAGCAGGGCTCATTTACGGAGGTTATGAGGGGGAAAGAGCAAAAAAGGAAGAAGACTTACTTGCCATATCCATTATCTGGAATAAGTCCTTTATGGTTGGTTGTTTGAGAGTCGTTGCTGTCATGTTGCGTTTAGGGTTTCCTCCTGACTGTATTTCCAATTTAAGCCTCCTTTTAAATGTTCTTTTGAAGGTCCTTTTGCTTTTGCTCTTAGCTTTTGTTTCTGCATCCTTAGGTGGTTTAAGAGATCTTAAAACAGACTCCCATTGGACGCTGATAAGTTCCAGAACTCGCAATCTAAAATCTGAATCTTATGTTAAAAAACCTAAAATTGCTACTTCTAATGAAAGAAAACTAACTTGAGTAGTTTATAAATAACATTAGATTAAAAATATAGTATTTAGGAACCATATAAAGGTAGCTATACAAGGAGAATAAGGAGCTCACTAAACCTCCTATATAGGTATTACATACCTCAGTCCGTCCTGTTACCTTCCAGGTTATTTCAGGAAGTTTCTCCTCTGGTACCACTGGTAAAAAAATAGACTTCTTTAAAAAGTCAAACTTATTGGCCACAGTTCAAGACATCAATTTTTATAACAACAGCTATATCTCAAATATTTTCTCAAATATTAGGTGCCAAATTAAACAATGCTTGAACAATATAAACCATTCTGTTATGTAAGCATCTAAATAATATACACTCATGATGGCTAGGCAGTCAAGATGTAGTACAAAGTAAGTAAAAAGTTGGGGATTGCATACATATTTGCCATATATCTAAAATACTACCATATTGTGGTCTATTGCTATTGAAATAAACGATAAAATCCACCCAAATTACATACATTTGTGTCTCTGGTCTGGATTTTGCAAAGTAGCATTCGAAGAGGCCTCATTAATCCTCTTCTCAACTGTTTTATTGCCCAGGGTTGACTAATGACTATTCTACTATTCTACCTGCTAAAGTCAAGGATTGTAATGTCTCTTCTTTTTAATTTTATCCTACCTCTATTTGAGGACCTGATTTTCATTCGTCTGAAGAAATTTCCTGCCATCGTCAAAGAGGAAGGCTCTTTCAGTGGGTGCCTTCTGTACTCAGGATGAGCCCCCTTGGATGGCCCAGAGCAGCCCAGGAGACGTTCTATGACACGGGCTATGATGTCACAATCTTTGATCCAGCTGTGGAGATATGGCAGGGGTGTCCCTTTGGCAGCTTGGATCTTTCAGTAGGAAGGGGTTGCAAGCCAAAATAGAGACCCTGGGAGGTCTCAGGCAAAGTCTGTGGAATAAAAAAAAGAAAATGGGGATGTGTGAAAGATGTAGGGAAGCCACCATCCCCCACCAAAAAAAAAAAAAAAAACACCCAGGACAACTGATCACACAGAATGTGCTCAAAGTGCTGAATGACTTGGGGAAAGAGAGGGGGGGGGTGTTGGTAGGAGAGAAGGGGGAACCATGAAGACTGAAGTAGTTTCTTGCAGGCACTAGAGATGACCTTTGACTATCTCTCTCCAAGGTTAATGGGATCAAGTGGATCACTCAGCTCCCTCTCATTCCACCACCTCCCTTCCCTCTCTTCTCTAGCCTGGACCCACTCGCCCGCTCCTTTCATAAAAATGACATGCTTCACTTAATTTCCTTTGAGATTTATCTTGTGAGGTGGGATGTTGGAGGTAGACGGGGCAGCTGAGAAGGAGAGATGCTGTCCAATACAGAATGTATGGGAATATCGGATTCCAAAGTCTTTTTGGTCCAAAGGTGGAAAACCTCTTTCATCAAAAGTGCCCGACTGATGGGGAGAAGGAAGGAAGGTGGAAAGAAAGCCAGTGGGGAGGGCATTCCTTGGGGGGGGGGGGGGTCTTTGGCCCCTGAAAAGCTCCCCATTCACCCCAATAGACCCCAACACCCTCTGTGGCTCTTTGGGACTTTGTCCCCCCCAGAACTCAGATGGGAAGATGTTAAGAGTTGAAATTCCTCTGTCCCCCATTCTTACATTTCCTCTGTCTGGAGGCTGCTGCTGCTTCATATCCAGTCCCGGCCTCAGAAGGATAAGGGAGCCCTTTAAATGCCAAGGAGAGAATTCTGCCCCAAGTGGGAATTCCTTCCATGAAGGAGAGAAAAGGCATCAACACCTCCCCACCCAGAGAGGGTCTCCCTGAGGGGGGCTACCCCTCCAGTTGTGGAGGATCATTGTCCATAACTTTAGCATTAGATACTTTAACGAATGAGAAACAGAAAGCTGGATAGATATGGTTTTTTTTAAGTTTAAGCAGCAAATGTAATAGCCCAAAGCATTTTATTTATGTCTACAAGTTTTGTCTAATTTGCTGCAGAAACTCAAATCAAATAACATATAAAGCGTAACTATTAAAACTAAATGAGAGGCCTTGAGAGTTGCCTTAGATTGGCACCCTGGTTTGACATTTTATTAATCTTTGATTAGATTGCGTGTATATATTTATGGTTTTGATGATGCTGTGAATCACATATAAGTGAGAAAATAAATGAGCTCCTTAGAGCCAGAACTTTGACAAAGGCAGGAGTCTTAAAAGGTTTTATTTTCCCCACCCAGGTCCGTTACAGGCAGTCCTCAACTTACAGCTGTATGGCTAATAATGCTTCAAAGTTACAACAGCCTCAGATAAAGTGGCTTACAACCTGTACTCACATTTATGACCATCACAACATCCCTGTGGTCACCTGATCACAATTTCTGACCTTTTTTTTGTCAATTTCAGGCATTGGGGAAGACGGAGTTGCTTAATCAAAGACTGATTTGCTTAATAACCATATGACTTGCTTAATGACAGTGGTGATTCACTTAACAACCTTGGAGGTGTTGACTCTTTGAGATCTGTATGCAATGAAATTTCATTTTAATGTATGATGATTAGTCTACATTTAAAGTGGCAATAAAGTTTATTCTATTCTATTCTATTCTGTTCTGTTCTGTTCTGTTCTTCTTTGATAATGTCAAGATGGACGCCTGGAGACGTAGCCATGGCAACAGGGTTTATTTTTTTATTAGCTGGGATTTTTTGCTGCTTCTTCGGTCTGATCCACTTGGACAGGGGGATTCTGGGCAGAGAGTCGTTGGAATGTACCAACTCCAGAAATCCTCAGGGGGTTGTTCTTGACCTTCAGGGGGGTGGGGGTGGGGGATGAGGGAGCAGCCCAGAAAATATGTGTGTGTGTGTGTGTGTGTGTGTGTGTTTTGTGTCTGAGGCCTCCATTGAGGGGAGGAGCCTCCATTTTGGCACCATTGAGGGGAGGAGCCTCCATTTTGGCACCAATGGATCTCTTTGCTCCTCTCTCATCCATCCATCTCATCCATCCATCTTCCCTGTGCAGAATGTGGGCCTCCTGCCCCCTCTGAGCCCCCATCACAGCCAACGGAGGGATCTCTTTCCTTTGGGGCTCCTTTTCCATGGGATCCCATGGTGGCCAGGAAGGATCTGGGCTCCTTGTGATCCCCAGGAAGGGATCCCAGAGAAAAGGGGTCAGGAAGGACCTCAGAGCGTCTCCAGGGCGACCATGAAGGAGACCAAGAGAGACTCGGCTTCTCTCCTTCTGCAGCTTCTGGGAAACAGGGAATGTCTGAATGTCGCCTTTGAGTCATAAGACGGTTTATCCGATTTCACCGTCTCTGTGCCTCACTTTCCCCACTGCTCTTACGAGGTCAGGGAAGGGCTGGTTAAGACTCCTCAGTACACTGTCAGATGTTTCTATTTTATCTAAAATTCTAGTTTTTTACTCACTGTGGTTTTTTAAGAAAAGACTGGCCAGCCACTTGTCTGAAATGGTATAGGGTCTCCTGCTTGAGCAAGGGGTTGGACTAGAAGACCTCCAGGGTCCCTTGCAACTCTATTCTGATTCAAAATAGACTCAAAAGATCCTCCCTCTGCAGAGAGCTTTGTATATATCATCCAAACCTATGGAATATCCAGGACATTTTAGGTTCCTTGAAAATCCATTAAACGGATTACATGAAATTAAATTCCTAAATAAAAATCCAGAGGTTTTAGGTTTTCTATTTCACTTTTACTATTAGATTTCCCTTTGTGTCCAGGTCCAGTCTTAGTAAAATAATTCAACATTTGGGGAGGAACCTACAGCCCAGCAGCCCTGCCTTGGAGGCCCAGATGGAGAAGACCTTCCCCAGATGACCTGCATTGGGCAACCAAAGGGCCGAAAAGCCCACGATACACTTATTGCCTGCTTCAAAATTCAGGCCAATCCCCCCTCCTCAATTCTATTCACAGGCAGTCTTTGACTTATCACCACAGAGGGGACTGAAATTTCTGCCATCAGTTGTTACAATCATCAAGTTGAAGCAGACCCAATTTATGACCATTTTCGTGGGGGTCATTATGCAAGTCATGCTCTCATTCTGATCCAGTTCAGGCAGGAACAGGGAACCCTTGAAACTCCCTCCTGCTTCACCAAAATCTCCCTCTGGCTTCTCTGGGGAACCAGGGAGACATTCACAAGGGGTGGGGTGGGGGTTGAGGGGGGCTTTCAACTCGGGGATCTCACTGCCTGCCAAAGACATCAACCAACCACAGCAGTTTTAGTAGGAATTAATGATATTCTGGGGAGTCCCACAAATTGATTTCTTCTTTTAGAAGGACACAGTAGAGGAAGTCCTTGATTTTCAACCACGATTGGGACAGATAAATTCATCGTCCAGTGAGACCTCACCTGATCCTCACTTGCAACCTCCTCCATTGGCTTCCCCATTGACTTTAACTGTTGGAAGCCCCTGAGAAGATTGCAAATGGTCACCACGTAACCCTGGGACCCTGCAACTATTGTCAAGGTGAACCAGTTGCCAAGTGCCTGGATTGCAATCATGTGACTGCAGGGACACTGTAATGATCTGCTTCTAAATTATGTTTCTTAGCCTTGTCATAACTTTCAACCGTTGCTAAATGAATGGTCATAAATCAAAGGGCCAATGGTGGAGGAGAAGACATTCTGGGCAAGGGAGGATGGGATTGGATCTCTGCTGTTGTTAATCTGCATTTCAAATTGCTCACTTGCTCAGTTTGTCTTCAAAATTTTGCAGAGCTCCTCCTTTTCTGCAATTAGTTGGATCTTGTTCACCATAAGCTCCTTGCTCTGCAACTGGAGCTCCTCTTTTTCTGACAACAGCCTTGAAATTTCCATGGTCTTTCTGTAAATTATGAAGAACGGAGAGAAATTGGTCTCCTTTTTTTGTTCTACTTAAAACATGAAACTTTTTCTTAAATTAAAAAAAAAAACATAACTGTGTGTTTTGTGTGTTTCTCTCTGTGTGTATAGCAATTCAGTTTTTTCTATTTCTGCTATAACAGTCAGCACTTTCTCCTTACAGGAAACAATCCTTCAGCCATTTATTGGGTATATTGGAAACAGTAAAAGTGAGAAATCAGTCAATTTTCATGGACCAGCTATACCTGAATACTTATACAGCACATTATTCTACTTTTTAATCATCATATTTTTCCCCTGAAAGATTTCAGATTGCAGGATCCGATCTGGGTCAGCCACAGGGACCAGAGGTTGAGTCTTCTGAGCTTTCGGACTCGTTCTGGGACCCATCCTGAGGGAACGTCTCTCTGCCAGAATGTGTACTCTGAGCTCTTCTGTAGATAGCATTTATGTGGTGCCTAGTTGTGTGTGGCTTTTTATTTGTTGATTGGGGTATTGATGGCCAACTATTAAGTCGTTGGCTTTTGGTTCCTCCCAGTTCCTAAGTACCTGGTAAACTGGTGGTAAATCAGCACTCCTGTTGACTGACAAGGGACCCGTTTCCCAGGCTTCAATAATTTCCCTGGCTATTTTTGTACCTACTCCACCAACAATCTTAGTAGCTGCAAAATTGAATGTATGTCCTTGTTTGTTGCAATTTGAGGCTACCGATGAGTTCAGGTCTCCTCATCTGACCACACACTTGTCTTTCTGCAATCTGGTGGTCCTCCATGTCTGTCCTACATGGAACAATCCATGAAGGGGATCCGGTAGATTAATTAGAAGTATCTCACACCTCCAAGCAAACTTTGCAATACATAATTTGTCCTCACATGGTAGCCTGTAGATGGTCTGTGATGTCCAGTCGCAGATCTTGGAAGCTGTGTTCTGTTGCTTCCGAAAAGGTTTTGATATATGGCAGGGTGTGCCAAATAGTTAGTTGGTCTTGAACTTCCTTTTTTCCTTTTCCTCCCTGATGTGTTATATCTTGTAACAAATGCTTGTGGGCACCCAATCTGCCTGAATTTTCTTATTTGCACATGGTCCAAACCGGAAGGAACCCACCTCTGATAGAAGCATTGGGAAAAGTAAACAGAAGAAAAGAGGAAGGTCAGAAGCCCCCGGGGGTCTCCTGGGGAAGCCTTGCGTTGGGTCTCCTCTTTTCCACCTCTTCTTCCTCTTCCTCTTTGGGGCCTCCAATGAAGGCATCAAACAGACAAGAGATAGAGACAGTGCAGGTAGTCCTCGACTTACAACAGTTCATTTAGTAACGGTTTGAAGTTGAAACAAAGTCACTGAAAAATCCCCATTTATGATGGTCGCAGTGTCCGGGGGGGAGCGGGGACATGATCCCCTTTTGTGATACTTCTGACAAACAAAGTGAATGGGAAAGCCGGATTCACTTAACAACCATTTTACTAACTTCACAACCACAGTGATTCACTTAACAACTGTGGCAAGAAAGGGTGTAAAATGGGGCAAAATTATTTTAACTGTCTCTGATAGCAACATAAATTTTGGAGTCAACTGTGGTCATAAGTGGAGGACTACCTGTTATAGGAAATCTCTGTAGGAGCCTCTGGGTGAGTCTCCGTTCTTCCACACAGAAAGGTCACACTGAGCCCCTCCAAAGCCGAATCCCCCCCTGGCTTCTTGGACACCTCTGACCATTGCTCAGATGAGCTCACAGCAGGGCCAGGATGGCTGAGAATTGTGATGGAAAGGACCACAAACAGCCAACAAAGCTCCCCAGATTAAGATTAGACTCTTAGACACAGACTGTGGCCTCCCATATATTCCTAAATGGTGCCTTTATGTTGCATCAGGAAAGCAAATGGGATCAGTCTCACAACACTCATCCTAAGGGGTTCCCCACTGTTGCCCCTGGTTGCTGATCAAAGATTGGGAATTCCACTCCTGACACCAGTTTTTCTGGAATCAAATACAGGAGCCAAAAAAGCAATAATCAAGGTTCACTGCAGTTATTATTTATTCATTGTTCAGAGGAGGACTTTTCCTCCATAAAATAGTGGATGAAATCCCACAGACAGAAGTAAGGATTCATATTTTTATATTTCATGAAAGAAGGAACAAAATGATAATCATACAAATGCATATTTAATAGATAAGGTAAGCATGAATATTCATCATTAGCAAGCCTAAGTTCTTTCCAAGAATATGTTGTTGAATAAATTAAAAAACAGTTTCATTTCTATCACAATTTTTGTAAAATATATTGAGAAATAAGGGTCTCAAGTGTTGCCCCATGCATTCCTTCTATATTTTTATCTTGTTAATGCACATTTGAATTCCTTCAACAAATTGCTTTCCCTCACAGTCTTTCAGCAGCTCTTTAATTATTTCAAGAAAAATCATTGGCCCATTCATGAATAGAAAATAGAGAACAGCTTGGATCATTTTCTATGTTTTGCTTCTTGGAACATGTTGAGACTTGAAATTCCTCTGTCTCACATTTCCATGGTTCTTCTGGCTGTGAGATGCTCCTTTGTGTTCAGGTCTGGCCTCAGAAGGATAATGTAGCACTTGGGGATGAAGATGCAGCCCAGCAGACCAGCACTGGAGGCCAAGATGGAGAAGACTTGCACAGCCACCATGTATTTCCCTTTGGTGCTCAGGTAGGTGGGCACAAAAGTCACCCAGACACTGCAGAAGACCAGCATGCTGAAGGTGATCAGCTTGGCTTCGTTGAAGGCCCCAGGCAGATTCCTGGCCAGGAAAGCCACCGTGAAGCAGATGGCAGCCAAGAAGCCCATGTAGCTGAGGGTGACGTAGAACATGACAACAGCCCCTTCGTTGCACTGCAGGATGATCTCTCCAGGCTGGGAGTGGAGGTCAGAGTCAGGGAAGGGGGGAGAAACTCCCAGCCAGATGGAGCAGATGATAATTTGGACAGCAGCAGAAGAAAGGATGATGGAGTTGGCCAAGCTCTTCCCCAACCATCTCTTCATTTGGTTTCCTGGTTTTGTGGCGAGGAAGGCCAGCACTACCATGATGGTTTTGGCCAAGAGAGAAGAAATGGCAACTGAGAAGATGATGCTGAAAACCGTCTGTCGTAGAAGGCAGGTGGCTTTCTTTGGTTGACCAATGAAGAGAAAAGGAGACATGAAGCCAAGCAGGAGGGAGACCAGGAGGATGTAGGAGAGATCCTGGTTGTTGGCTTTGACAAGGGGAGTTTTGCCGTATTTAATAAAGATAATTAAAACAAGGCCTGTGGTTAGGAACAAGAGTAGGGCAAAAGAGACCAGGATAATGCCCAGATGTTCTTCAAAAGACAAGAAGGTTATAACTTTGGGGATACATTGGACTCTCTTCTCATTTGGATATTTATCATCTGGACACTTGGTGCATTTTTTGGTATCTGAGAAATCCAAAAAGCAATAATAATAATATATAATATAATACTATAATATACAACTTTTTATGCATCGTTTTTGGAGGATAACATAATGTAAGTCTGCTTCAGATAAGAAAAAACAACAGACCTAAAACAATTTCTGAAGTTTTAAAGAACTGAGGTTTTCCTAGAAAAACAGATTACAAAGTGGAAGTATTATTGTCCCTGCCAATGGTAAGGCCTGCACAATCTGCCTTACCTTCCTATCTCTTCCTAACTGTTCCTTCAAGATGTTTTATTAGTCTTCCCTTTAGATAAGAATTTATTCATTTTGTAAAATAAACAAAAAAACAGTTAAGCTTCAAAAGCATCTTCCACCATGTACTTTCATCAAAATGCTCTGGATTGATCCACTTCCACAAAGCCTCCCATTTTCCTCAGTTTGACCCACCTTCCTGAGTGGAGAAGGTCCCCTCCGGACAAGGAATGCAGTCATAGCAGCAAACTGGCTCTCCTTCTCGAGCCCTCTTGACAAATCCAGGATGACAACTTTCCACACATTTGGACTGAGGCAGGGACTGAGCAGAAAAACAAGGAATGCAAAACTGTGTTAGAACCCGCCATCCATGGAAAATGGGGATAGATATGGACATTAGTCAAGTAGCCTCTGGGCTTCATTTAGGTAAATACGAAATTTCTGGCTAGTTCCAAATGACAACCATGGAGATATATCTACTTTCAGATTCTTCATTTAGTTTCTGCATTTTGGTTTTGGAATTTAACATTACAATAACATACTTTTCTATTGCAAAAAAGTCTTTTCTACTTAATAAAATCTGGAGGGATGGAGTTGAAAAATGATTTCATCTTTAAGTGACAACCAGTTGGTTTCTCCTCATTGCCGTCCATTCCATTCTTCATATACCCATGATTGTAAAGCACGATGATGTATCCCTATTAAATTTTCTTTTTGAAATTAGTACAAAGAGTGACCCAGTTAATATAGGGAGGACAAATTCCTTTCATGTTAGGGCTGTCAACTTGAAATCAGATGTTCTTCATTTGTTTGTATAATTTATCTGTTCAATTCCTATGCTGCCATGCTGCTGAATTAAGAATAAAACCAACTCTAGTTTTTAGAATTGTAGTGAGGTGAGATGGAGGTGAGGTTGTGAGAATATGTCCCTCAAAAAGGGTAGATGTGGCATCTTTTGCCTGTGTCAGAAAGGGGTATTTCTAAAGCCCATCTAGTTATCCAGGACAAGGTCCTTTCTGCTGAAGAACTACAATTAGGTGGCATCAAGTGGCATTGGGGAAAAAAGAACCAGGTGTAATATTAGTTAAATTTTGAGAATCCTTTTTTTCTTAGAGAGACTGAAAGTATCTAACTTAAGATAAAGAATTATATTCCAAGGGTTTTCAGATGAAGGCCAAATATAAGTAGTGGTTTTTTTTCAAATTGTCCCTTATTACATTTGATATCAGGAAGGGCTTTTCTTTCGATCAAAGAAATGTTTTAGTACAATTTTCTGTGTCAGGATATTATACAATATGAGACATTATACAAAAATACATTGTTGTAAGCTGCCCAGAGTCATTCTAGACGGGGAGACAAGCAGCATATAAATTTGGAGCAGTTGAATTCTAATTGCAAAGCTTATTTCCCACTGGGATCCACAGGACCTCCAGCCAGTCTTGAATAAACTTCACTGGATCCAGTCCAAACCTGAACTCAGAAACCAATCAACGTAATTGCCTTCTTCCCTTCTATTTGAGGATAAGGAAGAAGTGATTCTGAAGCTATCAGCACTACAATCCCCAGCACTTGATGGCTTTTCTCACCAGGTTTATGGAGATAATAAAATACAGGGAGGACCCAAAATAACCACCACCTATGTCCTAAACAATTGTCATCCCAGATCTCATGTTCGACATGGCTGAATCTGCTTAAAACATTGTTCCATACTATAGCATCTGAAGGAAACTTCCTTCAATATTATTGAAGCCTCCCAAGCAGTTATTCGCTCACATTCCATTCTTAGTGAAGGTCATCTACAACAGTTTAACCCACTTGTAATGGTTCCCAAGGCTTTGGAAAACAGAAAAGACACCTTGTTGAGCAACTTTAGCCATAAAAGAGTATCTTGATTGACAGTAAGTCTTTCTCTTTCAAAACTCCCCTGTTGCTTTTCAATGGGATTCTTTTTAGGAAAAACCACCAAGCTCATGATATTCAGATCTGCTGCTACATCTCCATTTTGGTCCAAGTACAGGATATCTGGAGAAAAATTGCAAAACTTGTCTTTTGACAGAAAGGGATGAAACTAAAATGGAAAGATCCAGCAATTTTAAAAGAAAATAAATCTTTTCACATTTGAATCTTTCTTCTACAGTTGTCTAATTTGCAAGCATTCTTAGCTGGGAGAACATGAGTTACTACTATCTTCCAAATTTAAAAACAAAGATTCAGGGAAATTTGTCAATCATATATTAATGAAAAATAATTGACAAAAATTATCAACTATATAGAACTTCCTCCGGCAGTCAAAAAACATTCCAAAAAACAAACCAATAGAGATTATTCATAAACTCCTTGAAATCAGTGAATGCTAGTAAGCATGGATTTTCTCAGGTTACTCTTAGATAAGCAGACATGATCAGAAGAGCTCATTTTACTATATGAATAATATAGAATACCATAAGTCTGAAAGTATAAATCCCCCACCAACTCTTCTGTCAGCCTGAAAAGTTAGCCAGGATCCTTTCTGAATTATTTTCTCTGTCTGTCATGCATCTGAGGCCTCCTCTTCCTCTTATCTGATCATTTCTAGTCAGTATCTCTTCCCCCATCCCAGGGGTGGAAGGCTACCGGTTCGGGCCAGTTCACCTGAACCAGTAGTAAAAAAATGCTGAGGTTCACCTGAACTGGTAGTAAAAAAATGCTTTAAAAAGTAAAAAAAAGTTCCAACGATCAGCTGTGCTACGCGATCCTCGGAACTTTTTTAAAAGTTTTTTTTAGCATTTTTTTTACTACCAATTGGCTGTGCGACAGTCAGCTGTACCTGATTGTCTGTGAGGTTCCTGCTTGTTGCAGGGGATATTTTGTGTGAAGTCCAGCTGCTTTTGCATTGTGTGTGAGTCAGTTGTGTAGCTTTTATGTTATTTTTGTGTAAAGTGAGAGTTGGTTTTTGACCTCTCTGTCACTCTGTGAGGTTCCTGCTTGTTGCAGGGACCATTTTGTGTGAAATCCAGCTGCTTTTACATTGTGTGTGAGTCAGTTGTGCAGCCATACCCACCCACTGTACATGCCCACCAAGCCACACCCACCCAGTCATATGCCCACCAAGCCACGCCCACAGAACCAGTAGGGAAAATTCTTGAATTTCACCACTGCCCCATCCCCAAAATCATTCCCAGGTATCATTATACTTTGTTAATAGATTGTGGGAATGCTTGATTTTATCAATGAATAAACATATTTCTTCATAAAGTCACCAGTAGAAACCTAGTTAAGTGAGGGTTGAATGGTGTGATAATTAAGGGGGGGGGAACTGTCTTAAAATTGAACTCAAATAATTTTTAATGTTCCTCATAGAACTGGGGAGATATGAATTACAATTATTACTTGATCATCTAGTCTTCAATATATTCATTAATAAAGGCAGATGGAATTGATATATGATTATTTTTGTGATGCATAATTTATACCAACTCTTAGGTAAGGCTATTTAGATCACTTTAAAAAGATTTCCAGCTTCCAGAAAAAATATTTACAATTTCACAATAGACGATAAAATAAAATCCAGCAGAAAAAATATCTGATGTTTATCTATTTGAATTTCACAAACTATGATATCTCGTGTAAGAACAAACAGACGGGAACTACAATGTAAATCTATGATTAAGGTTTAATTTTTGATATTATAATGTATGTATATTGGTCATTGATTATAATAAATTGATGGTGTCAACTGATTTATTAGTTAAATAATCATATAATCACATAATTAACTTGATAATTCCATTAATCTGGAAGAAGGATGGTGTACAAAACTTGACAATATTTATGAAAATGATTTATTGGAAATTTACAGTGCATTGTAATATAGTAAGAAATTTATAGTGAAATTCTATGAAATGATGTACTGTTGGTATTTAAAATTTAATATTTAAAGATGTTTCAAATATCTGTTGGAAAAGCAATTGTAAAGAAGGTCCTTTTTATGATATATGGCTGACTTGTGACAAGGCAAAGGAATATAGTGAAAATATTATGTGCTCAAAAATGGAAAGAGGCATCAACTCCCACAATCAAAGAATGGATGGAGTATGTGACAGAATTGGTGGAGATGGCAAAGGTAACAACATTGATTCAGGAAAGGAATGTAAATAGTTTGAAAACCACTTCTGGACTTTCTGATCAAAAGAGATGAAAATTATGTTCGGAGTTTTGTTGATTAAGTAGGTGGTTGTTATAGAAATGACTATTGCCTATTGTTTCTATGTACAGCATCTGTCGTGGTGCCCATTTTTTGAAATATTATCCCTGGAGTAATTAAATTGGCCAAACCTCTTGCCCTTTTCTACCACAAAGAGGTTCAAATGGTTCCTCTCCATCTTTTTTGAATGCTTTTTAAAAACTAACTAAGTTTGATGGATCCTGGTTAGGACCCCATACCTGCCAGGGCTGCAGCCTTGGAGGCCCCAAACTCTCTTTGACCACCTTGCTTCTCCTCTTCATTCTGGAGGAATAGGCATCTTTCAAGGTGTGTGCCAGAGTCTTAATAAAACCGTAAAAATATTCAGAGCTTGGGATCCAGTTCCTGTTCCATTTCCTTTGGGTCTCCAGTGGGGCTTTCTGGGTGCATCTTTTTCGGCCTTTGACAGAAAAGACATTCTTTGAAAGAGAACAGTGGAAATACTGACCTTGAAACTGGGGTTCCACAAAGAATTGGGGTTCAAAGACATCATCTTTTCGCCTTCCTTTTTTTTCCAGATGAGAAAATCTCCAAATACTATGTATATATTTGAAAAGTCTGTGGTTTGCAGTTTTCGAATAACCCAGGATCGGCATGATGTGCACTTTCCCCTCAATGGGTCCTGGCAGACGCATAAATGTTAAATGGAAAGGAAGGATTCTGTCAAAAAAGGAATCACCTTCTATGAAGAGAACAAAGACATTGACTTGTCTCCACTTAGAGAGGGCCTCCCTGAGGGGGGCTGCATGTCCAGTTGTTGAGAATTGTTGTGATATAACCACACAAATTCCATTTCTGACAAGCATAAGAGGGAAAGTCCTCATGAAATTCTCTCCAGCCTCCGTGTCTGAAGCAAAGAGGCCAATCAGGGTCCATCTGAAATGGAGCAGCAGTTGGACAATTGGCGGATACCAGATCCTTTGTTTGGGGAGCAAATTGTGGAAAAAGGGAAATTTCCTTTTATCACTCAGAGCCTCTGAAGCAGTACTACAACTGATCTAGAAAAAGCAATGAAGAAAGCTGTGTTACATTGGGGGGCAGATAAAGTCCATAATATCACCTTTTAATAAATCCAACTTGGTTCTCATGAATATCTTAGAATAATTTATTGTTAATTAGCCTTTAAGCTATTTCAAAATGCATAATGTAGAATACAGAACATTAATAAGTTCACATATGAAAATAGAATGCAAGAAAAAAATTAAGTAAGAAGGATTAAGAATGTAAATCATTTCTGTATCACCCCTACAATTTACCACAATCAGACTCATATATTCTGAGGTCAGTTGAACTATTTTACTCTAATAAGAAACAGTATTATATGTAATGTTTGAATTCTGACTGCGCAGAAAATATTTTATTTTCATGTATAGATCTGAACAGATCATTCATCTAACGGGCAGTCCAAGAGACTGATCTCTCTCTTTCTAAGAGAATCGACATTCCCAGGATCTCCACAAATAAAAGTAGGTTGATTTCAAGGGATGTGGTTAATTCATCAATCTTTAACTCTTGTGTTCTGATGGTGAAATCTTGTTCAAATAAATACTGCCCTAGGATCTTTTGGCATTTCTTTGTTTCAATACTTGACATTTGGAAAGTATATTTATAGCATCTCATCCACTTCAATGTGCCTATTGAAGATGGCTACCTCTCAGCTTCCGTCTTCTTCCTTGCTCTTATGAATGAAGTTTCCCCTTTGAAACCACATCTAAAGAATTTCTGGTTTTATATTATTCTTACCCCCTGAAGATTTCCTGGAGCCTCTCTTGTTATGTGGTCCTTCTGGATTTGGAGTATTTGATTTTCATAATTTGGCTTGGAACTGTGATTGAGGACTAACTTTTACTTCTGGGCTTGTTTGCCTCCACGATCTCACCCGGCTGTGCATTCCACAGATGCCATTTCTTTTGTATAAGATTTATAGGCATCTCTGAACTTAACAATGGCACCCAAAAAGCCACCTTCTGGGAAAGCAGCTTCAGCACCGACATCTTCCACGTCCAGCCCAATTACGCAACAGACAAAAATTGCTTCATTCTTACAATCAAAAGCGACTGAAGAGAGTTCAAAGGACTTATCTGTTACCCAAATGTTTCAAGCTATTATGAAGGGACAAGATGGATTGAAAAATCAACTGACAGATTTTAAAGAACAGCTTAGAGAAGCACAACAGCAAACAACAGAAAATAAACAAAAGATTGGGGTGTTGGAGGAGGGCGCGGTTGGGCTGAGGGAGGAGGTTAAGATAGTTCAGAAGGGGAATAGAGAACTGGAAAATTTCATGATAAAGATGGAACTTGAAAGAATGTCCCTTTTTCTCAGATTCCAAAACCTACCCGAGACAGAAGATGAAGATCTTAAGGATATTATGAGTACAATTTTAGCAGAATATATTAAAAGAGATAAAGAACAGTTGTGGTGCGACATGGATTTGGTTTATAGGATTAACTCAGCATATGCTAGAACACACAATGTTCCAAGGGAAGTACACGTTAAATTTCTTAGGAAGACCACGAGAGATGAGGTTTGGGAGCTCAAAGGGGGGGAGGGACCACTAAAATATAAAGATAAAGAAATTGCCATTCTTAAACAGATTCCAAAAAAAATAAGAAACAAGAGGAAGAAGTATTCGTCTTTATCAAAGAAATTATATAATAAAGGAGTTTGGTTTAGATGGTTATTGCCAGAAGGAATGTTGATCTTCTGGGAGGGAAGCAGAATTAGAATTAATACAGTTGTGGAGGTAGAGGCCTTCATTAAAAAACACAGTGCTCTCCTAGAGGATGAAATTATCAGAGGTGATGAAAAAGGGGATAGTACACAAGACATGAAGGAGGGAGGGGCCGTGGCTCTGCCAGAAGACGGGGGGGGGGGGAGCAATAATGAAAAGACTCAGGTCACAAAAATAAATGTATTTGAAATATCATTGTAATTGTTGATATATTGTAATTGCTGGAAGTGACAAAAGAGATGATTGAACATATGGTTGATACAATGTAAAACAAAATGCTGTTTCTGCTTATCTTTTATCCTTTGGGGTTTTCTTTTTCTGTAAAAGTTGTGAGATTTGGAGGGATTTCTACCTTTGGCACGATGTAGCTGCCAAAAGTTTTTGTACACCTACCTACCCCTTCCCATAAATGTTTTAAAAACTAATAAAATTCTTTAAAACAGAAGATGGCTAACTCTTTCTTTGCTTCTATAGTCTGGATTTTTTGTGTTGCAATATTTTTTGCTTCTTCTGTTGTACAAGAGAACCCAGCTCATAACAGAAATTGCCAGTTGTACAATCCAAGAGGTCTTTAATTGAAATTTTATCAGTTCTAATGAGGGGTTTTGTGGAATCTATTAGATTCCATAGCTGTCATTATACATTAATAAATACAGTGATTTTAGACAAAGGACAAATTGAAAAAAAAAGCCCAATTCACTTCTGAGAGTAGCAGCTGAAGTCCTTTTATCCCCACCCTCACCCATCCCCAAATACCCCTCAAATTCTTTGATTGGGGTTGGTTCTACTAGTGATATAATGCCCCAAACTTAACGCCCCAAACTTCAACACCATATAAGGGCTTGGAGGTAACTTTGGCTTTATATACCAAAGTTATATAAATGGGGAGAAAGGTGGATTGCTGTGATTAGTTTTTTTATGTTTTAAGCACCAAATTCACTTGTGCCTTTTCTCTAAGTGAATTCCTTTGATGATGTAGGAAGCAATATCCAGTTTTTGATAAAATTATCCCAAGTAAAGAAAAATGTTACTTGCTCTATTGGCTCGCCATCAAATAGACATCTATGGCTATGTGATTTTCAAAAAACAAACAAACATAACGTTTTACTTCATTTTGTAAATATTCTGAGAACTATAGTGGCAATAGAATCCAAGTTTTCTTAACACCTATGCAATCCATCTTATGACAATGATAACAATATCATTTTATCAGTGTAAATCAGTGTGTTCAAATAAATATGTGCACTTCAGGATCCTTTAGTAGTGCAGGCAAGACGTTAATCTCTAGAGGCATAGAATCAAAATCATGTGAAGTATTACTATTGCTTTACAAATACTTAGTAAGACCACACCTGGAAAACTGCATCCAGTTTTGGTCACTACATTACAAAAAAGATGTTGAGACTTTGGAAAAAATGACTTTGGATTAAAGACATGGAGACTAAAACATATGAACATATTATTTTCCAAAGCACCAGAGGGCAGGATAAAAAACAATGGATGGAAACTAATCAAGAAGAGAAGCAACCTGGAAATAAGGAGAAACTTCCTTACAGTGAGAACAATTAACCAATGGAACAACTTGCAGTCAGAAGTTATGGGTGCTTCATCACTGGAGGTTTTTAAGAAGAGACTGGACAGCCACTTGTCTCAAATTGTATAGGTTCTCCTGCTTGAGCAAGGAGTAGGACTAGAAGACCTCCAAGGTCCCTTCCAGCTCTGCTTTACACACAAACCTGTGGGACTTTATAGATGCCTAGTAATGGTGACAACTGGACGGAGATTTCCATGCCAGCTCCATTAAGAAGAGCCAGAAGATTGTCCTTCCTTCCACAGCCGTAGTTGGGGACATTGGCTTCTCCAGTGGAGAGAATGTCCAGCAAGGCATCTGAAGTGTGTGAAGTGCTCAAAGAGCTGTCATGGAGGTTGTAGCCCAGTGTGAGATTGTGGAAGAGATGGGAATTCTTGTTGACCAATTGAAAAGTGAAAATGAATTGTAAGATTGTTGAAAAACCAGCAGAAACTCTCCTGTAAAAAAATGTTCATGTCGTTATTATTATCATTATCATCAAGCGCAACAAGAAAAATCTTTTTTTAAAAAAAATCAGTCCTCCTTGTTTTAACAAACCTACTAAGTCTTAGGTCTATTGATCCAAAACCAAAGGCCAGTTATACAAATATTAAAATGGACTAGGCTGAGGAAAAACAAGTGTTTCAATCACTAGTTTAAATGAAGTCCAATATTCAAGTAATGAACTCAGGATTGAACTGGGAAAGGAAAATAATCTGAACTCTCTTCAGTTTTTTTCAGCCCCATCTTTGGATTTGAGTCTTTTCCACTAAATCAGACAAAAGGGGCAAGCCATGGAAATTAAAACCTTTCAGGAGATTAGACAGGTTCTGCAGTATAGAAGTAAGTGAAATAAGAAGAAAAGGAGGAGAGTGTTAGAACTGCAAATGTGGGGAAAGCAATTCCAAATGACTTACGAATGAGATTGACTAGGAGGAGCTGTGTTGAAAGGCAAAGAAATAGGTAATATTATTCTTTCAGATATGAATATATGAATGACATGGTCTCCTCGTCTGTAATAGCTCCATGCTCTGTTTCCATCCTGGTGCTCCAAACTCAGCAGGCATTTCATTCTCAGCTTCACAGAGACTGGATGGGACACCAGCAGCATCAGAAGCAGAAGCAGGAGGTCCATCATTCATGGGGTGAATCAATCCCCTTCCCGTTTCTAAAGAAGAAATAGATGAATTCAAAGCACTTTCACAAGATGGAAATGCCAGTCGGTTTCCTGATTCAGACAGAGACAAACTGTGCTTTAGCTGGAGAGAAAGGTACAGACCCTGCCTGTTCCAAAACTTCTTCCCACAGAACATGATCTGAGGCATTTATCCTTTTCAGATGCAAGATACCTTCTATGTTGCTACAGTCTGATGTTTATAAAGGAGGTCACTGGAGAAATAGCAGAAAAGTTTGCAGATGCTGGTATTGCGATAACTATAGTGGGAGGCATCCCAGGGCTCCCTGTGAGGAGGGGTAGCTGGAGAAAATCATGAGAAAAACCAGAGATGCACCTGTGGGGCTCTTGTTCTGTAACGGCTGTGGTTCTTCCTGTCAGGACGTGTCTAGAAAATGATGCTAGAGGAAGATAGCTCAATAACAAGGGAATTAATTCTTCTGTCCTTCAACATGGTCCCTCCTCTCCAGAGACTGCTGGGAAAAGTCACCCAGAGTTATGGAGTTGATGCCACTTAATTCTAGTGCCATCTGCCTTCTAACGCCAAGGAAGCAATTGGCACCCTTGAACCCTGCCTGATGTTAAGAGTATGGCCTCTTTGGGATTTTCTCTTATATTAGATCTCCATGCACGAATCCTAAACTGGAGCTGGTTTTAACACTGCTTGTGCCTGAAGTGAAATTCCCATCTTTTCTAGCAATGTCAATTTTTGGATGGGAACTGACTGAGAGGCAGGAAAGTGACAGCCTTTGGACTGTTTTCTTTGGGTAAATAGGGAGAAAGTCAGAGAGTGGGTGGAAGTTTTATTTATTTTTCCTTGACACTTTCTATGTTGCCTTTCAATATTCATGTGAGACGTTGAGCTCTTCTATCTTTTGAAGTTTCTGCAGTTGAGATGATGGTGGGACACACAACATGGTTGGATTGTGTGATCTGATTTCTTACCACACCCACCCAGAAACTGGCTTGGGGGAAACTGTGACCCTTCCCCTTGGTTTTGTGGATAGCAATAGCACTTAGACTTATATACTGCTTCACAGTGCTTTACACCCCTCGCTAAGCGGTTTACAGAGTCAGCCTATTGCCCCCAATCATCTGGGTCCTCACTTTAGCAACCTCAGAAGAATGGAAGGCTGAATCAGCCTTGAGCCTGGTGAGATTCGAACTGTCAAATTGCAGGCAGCCGGCAGTCAGCAGAAATTAGCCTGCAGTACATCATTCTAACCACTGTGTCACTGCTGCTGTTGTGTACTTTGTTTGATGGGACCCCTTTGCCATTCCCATCTCTGAGGCTGTCTGTGAACCCCCACAAAAGACCTCCAGGAGCTTTGAAAGGGCAGTTGGGACTTCCTGTGTTCCTGGTTTATCTGGGTCGTTTTTTGAGGGAGTATTTCCTTATATCTTGAGGAAAGACATTGATATGTCCATATTGGCCTAGAAGTGGGAACTGGGGGGCTGAGTGGGGGGGGGGGGAACTGAAGGGACAGACAGGTCCATTCTGACAGAGAGGAACAGAGCAAGGCCCATATTCCAGGTCCACCACTTGGAAATTCTCCCACTCAACGTCCCTCAGATTCTCAGTGCCTGGAGACCAGATCTTGGATGGCTCTGGGTTCAAGCTGTGGCTTTTCAATGCCAAGTTGATGCCAAACAAGGATGCTCTCCTCCATAATATTCTCTCCATGTCTCACTGAACCCACATTATCCCCAGAGGGGAGAAAGAAATGAGCCCACCCGGATTTCTGGGTTTCCCCAGGTGGGACCCCAAAGGAGAGAAGGAGGGGTAGCTGTTGTCATCCGTGTTTTGTTAAAGTTCTCAGGTGTTTGCACCTAAACCTGTGTTTTGTCTCAAGGTGGCTGTGAGAACATTTCCCCAGCCTGCTGAACAATGCTGTGTGAATAAGGTTCTTGAAGGAAGGAAACCGTCCCCGGCTTATTTCAGCTACTAGCTGCTGTTGAGCTTATCTCCACTGATTTAATGTACTTCAGGCTTCTCATAATCCATTGAGCCCAAAGGACAAACAGTTCAGCCTTTGAAAACAAACAAATGGTTAAAGGTTGCAATGTGAATGCACCCATTGGTGAAGTGATTAAGCGGGTTGTATGGATATCCCTAGAGCCAATTTGGTGTGGTGGTTAAGGCATTGGGAGACCTTGAGTTCCAGTCCTGTCTTGGTCACAAAGCCAGTTAGATGACCCTGGGCCAGCCACTCTCTCAGAGCCCAAGCAGAGAGGCAATGGCAAACCACTTCCAAAGAATCTTGCCAACATCAGCTCCATCTGTGGCCTTCCTTGCAACCTTCACCAATGACCAGCAGAGACTGTGGGCTTCACTGTGCCTGGCTTCACTCCTGTAAGCCCAGCCAGGAGGCCTCCAACTTGCTAAACTAGGGCAGGTTTTTGCAGCTGGTTCTGCTGTGCAGAGGTGACTGGTGAGCCCTGATTGTGACCAGGAGAAGTTTCAAGTCCTCATGAAGGTAGTGGGGTTGGCAATGAAGCAGGGCTCCTGGGGATTCCTTCCTGGCAAGGATGGGTGAGTTGGAAGAGAAGATGGCACATGGACCCCTCCCCCACCTGATCAGACCGGCCAGCCTCAGGTCTGATCGGAAACTTCTCCTCCAAAGGAGGGGCTTTCCTTGCTCATAGCAGAAGGGAGAGACCCCACCCAATCCCTTCCGCAGCTTCCGTTTTGTGATTTGTGACAGTGGGCTCATGCACTGAGCAGGAGGGTTGGACTAGATGATCACAAAGGTCCCTTTCACAGGTGACATTCTATGATGACCTGAATGTGTGTGCGATATAGGTAGTCCTTGACTTATGACCATTCATTTAGCAACAGTTGAAAGTTATGATGGAGCTGAGAAGTATGACTTACGACTGGATGGTTGCAGGGGCCGGTCCCCTGGCTCACTTTTATGACCGCTGAAGCTTCCCAGGGTTACGTCCCAGGCTTCCCTCAAGCAAAGTCCCTGGGGAAGCCAGCAGGGAAGGTTGCCAGTCAGGGGATGCCTCCCTTGATGGAGGAAGCCGAGGGCTGCCTGTCCTGAGATGGAAGGAGAGCCATTTGCACCTTCAGTCCCGGACAGTCTTAATAAACTCTGGATGAGGAGGAGGGGAAAGGCTGCCTGCAGGTGGCAAGATTGAAGCCGGGCCCCTCCTAAGGCTACTATTAAAGGTATCTTAAGGAGTTCTGGGGCAATTTTGCTTCTTCGGTCTTCCCCCCACTGAGAAGGGCTTCGTGTTTCTTGGAACCCATTGTCCTAGAATAGCAGTTTTCAACCTTGGCAACTGTAAGAGGATGGACTTCAACTCCCAGAATTCCCCATCAACATGTTCACTGTGGAATTCTGGGAGTTGAAGTCCACCCATCTTAAAGCGGCCACGGCTGAGAAAGACCATCACAGAAGAACACTGCCTGGGAAACAGGAACGGACGGAGCTTGGGAAAAAGGCCTTTTCCTGTGTGGGTCCGGAGGCTTCCAAATTCAGGATTGGGAATCGGCAGGCTGCCCGGCTCTAGCCTTCCTCCCCAAAGAGAGTGCCAGGGGATCAAAGTTGTCAGCTTGCCACCCCCAGAGCAAAGGTTTGCAAGCCTCAGGTCCCCTACAGGAAGGGTGAATGACAGAATGGATGGGACCTTGGAGGTCTTCTAGTCCAACCTTCTACTCAAGCAGGAGCCCTATACCATTTCAGACAGATGGCTGTCCAGTCTCTTCTTCAAAGCCTCCAGTGATGGAGCCCCCAATGGAGACAAATCGTCTCAATTTGTTCATGGCTGAGGTTGCAGCTTCTGGTCTGCTTTTCAGAAGGTGGTTTAAACAGCAAAGGAACGCCTGAAGTTTATCCCTTAATCCACACACCCCTCCCCAATAAAAATATGGAGATACTAAGAAAAAGTCAAAGTTCTCAGTCTGGCTCCCTTGGAGGACATTTCCAGGACCTTCCCCAGCCTCCCTTGCAGCCCCCAGTAGCCCCAAGGAGGAAACGCAACGCCCAGCCTGGAAATGCTGCCCCCTCCCCAGCCATTCCCCCCGCTTCCTTCCAAGAGAGACCCTCCCCCAAGGATCTTCTCCCAAGCTTCCCAGGACCATCAGAGATCAGATCGAAGGGGGCAAACTCAGCTGCAATCCTGGCAATAGGTGGACTATCCTGTGTTGGTTCCAGAAAGCCTCGGTTTGTTGGCAGAGGCCCCTGGGCCTTTTGCAAGACCAAGAGGATCCTCCAGCCCCCACCCAAGAAAACAGCAGAATTGGGTGATGGGAAAGTGGAGAGGAGACCCCTCACCCCTACACCCGCAAATGGCCCGCGGACCGGACTTTGGACATGCCTGCCCTACACAGTCACACCTTCCCCCACCCTTTGAACATTGGCAAGACTGGGGGGGGGAGGCACTCATGAGTAATTGCGCCCTCCGTGTTCTGGCCAAGCAGGAGATCCCCACATTGCTTCAATTGTAACCCAGGGTGTTTATTCAGGTAGATTTTAAGGGGAGCCCTGAGCAGCCGAGGGGAAGGTCCAGGGCAGAAGGAAAGCTGCGAGGAGAAACGACAAGACATTTTAAAAACGGAACTTCCACCGGTTGTCTCCTATATTCACTGCATGACCTTCATGGATTGACATGTTGGCATCAGGAAAGGGATTTTTTAAAATTCAGATGCTGCAACTTCCTGATAACCAGTTTTGGGTTGGCTGTCAGGGAAGGGACCCCTGACCCCATTTAGGGTCTCAATCTGCAGGGAGCCCTTTCAGGACAGCAGGAAACCTGGGCTTTAACTAGCCAGCATTGCTTGTTTTTCATCTCCACATCTCAGCCTTGTTTTCTTTCTGAAAGAAAACTATATTTTCCCCTCACTGATTCATTTCTGAATCTGAAGCTGTGAAAACCTGAAGCCGAGTTCTTGTTTACAGACTCATTTCCAGCTCTGCAGAGGAGCCCTGGCAGGAGTCCCTCTTCCCCCCTATAATTATGGAAAAGGTTGGGGGTTTCTTCCTCCTTCTTGGCTCCCCAGGGAGTTTTTTTCAACTGTCACCTTGGAAACTGGTCCTGTGAATGGAAAAATACAAGGAATAATGCAGAATCATGTCCTGTCCTGAGCCAGAAAGCCCCAAATAGAGAGAATTCATGGCTTGGCCTAAGATTTAGGCCTTGATTTTCCTGCATAATTCCAGGCTCTGGCCTTCCTGCTCTCAGGCCCCTTCCCCACTTGAGAGGTTTATTTCAAAATGCTACAAATCAGTCCAGCAAGGTTCATTTCAGTCCATTTCCAGATGGACAATTTAAAATAAATCTTATTTTAACCCATCTTGACTCAGGCAGCCTCATGGACACTTGCAAAATCCAAGGCCTTAATGGCTTCTTTGGTCTTCTCTGGTATTAAAAGTTCCTCTTAAATTCTACAATACCTTCCCTCTCTCCTTTCATCAAAGCCATTCATGAAAGTCCCCCCCCCCCACTCTATTCCGATTGATGGTCATTGTGACCAGATCCAACAGTTTATGATCCAGCTTGATAACCACTAGAGCATATTGTCCTTCATCCCACATTGGTTAATAAAATATTGGTGTTCCTCTATTTAATATTTATTACACACAGAACATCCATCTATCCATCCATCCATCCATCTCAAGAAAGTGAATTGATTGGAATATCCTTGATAACACTATTTTAATAGCAATGTCAGGGTTCCAAGTAATAGACCCATAACAAGCAAAACTCCGAGGCAGATGGATTCCTCAAAGTATAGCTTTATTGGAAATATCGTATTGGCACAGATCTGTTGAAAAACGACTCTGAAGGTTCCTGTGGTTTTCACCTAATTAAAAGTAAAAGTTTTCCAAAACAAAAATGATAACCAAGAACATGGCAAAAAAGCAAGAAGAGGAACTGGAAGTAACAACCAGAATGCAAATAACTAAGAAAGTGAAATACTTGGGGATCTGGCTGTCGGCAAAATGTTCCACAATTAAAGATGATAACTATAATAAATTAGTGATACAAATAAAGAAAGAGTTAGAAAATTGGAAAAATATTCAACTATCACTCATGGGACGTATAGCGACAATTAAAATGAATATTCTACCAAGAATCTTATTCCTGTTGCAAGCCGCACCTATTAATCCGGATAAAAAATTCTTTCAAGAATTAAACAAAATAACCGCTAGGTTTATTTGGCAGGGACGAAAAGCGAGGATTAAACTAAAGTCAATGCAAGACAGCAAGGAGAGGGGAGGTTTAGCATTACCAAATTGGGATTTATACGCATCAGCAGTATCAATAACATGGGTGAAAGATTGGATAGAGCTAGAGAATAAAAGAATTTTGACTTTGGAAGGCCATGATTTGCAAGCAGGCTGGCATACATTCCTATGGGATGATAAAGATAAAACGCACAAATACTTTCGAAATCATTTAATTAGAAGAGCGTTATTGCAAAAATGGCTCAAAATAAAAATAAACCCACTATGTGAAAATTCCGAATTGGCTATCACCGACAGAAAGGATGACTCATCCAAATTTTATAGATTGGAACAAAATGCTAAGATATAGAGACTTAATTGATAGACAGGGAAACTTAAAAACAATTGAAGAATTGGCAGAACAGAACATGAAAGTTGACTGGCTAACTTACCTTCAAATCAAAACTAAATACAATAAAGATAAAAGTAAAAGTTTTCCCTCAACCCCAAACAAGCAGTTACATGGTCCAATCAAGACACTGTCTGGTTGCCTGGTAACTTCACTCCTCCCCCCCTCTCTCTGGCCACCTGTGGGAATGTCCTTGGTTCCCAAGAGAAGGTATTTTATTTTGGCTACAGAATCCCAGCTATCTCTAACCCCCTCCCTGTTAGATATTAACATATCCCGGGATAAGTCTTCCCTCTGGTCCGCTCCTACAGCGGGAAACAGGTATTCCTCTGATTGGACGAGGGGCGTGCCCAATCCCTATAAAAGGGGAACCCTTCGACCACAGAGCAAGCTGGATCACTACTACTACTAATAAATGAGCTGATAAGTCATTTCGTGTCCGTAGTCTGTCTCTCGTTGCCCAGATCTAACATTGGCGACGAGGATGGGATCGAGAGACAGATAGGACGAAGAACGCTACTTCAAGAATCTCCGGATTTGATCCAGCCCAGGAATTCGGCAGTAATTCCGGCAGCCATCTCAGATCACCGCAGCGCGGCAAATTCAAACCGAGAAGATGGCGATGCATGCTCCCCCCGCTCCTTTCGACCCAGCAAACGACGAATGGGAAGCCTTCATGATTCGCTTCGAGTGTTTCCTCGAAGCAAACGAATACACGGGGATCACCGAGGCAAGGAAGAAAAACATCTTCCTCGGCTACTGCGGAAAGGAAGTCTTCAATACGGCCAGAGACCTCACCGCACCTACTCCAATACAAGCAGTTTCATGGGCGACGCTGCAACAGACTTTGCAAACGCATTACGCGCCAAAACCTTCCCGCCATGTCTGCCGAAAGGAATTCAACATGAGGACTCAGAGGGCGGGAGAATCCATTAATCAATATGTTGCAGCCCTACGAAAAGCAGCAGCCCACTGTGAATACAGGGATTTGGAAGAGCACATCTTAGAGCGGCTCATCTGTGGAATAAGAGACATTTCTTTGCAAAAGAGGCTGTTGGCAAACCCGAATTTAACCCTACAATCAGCGTTAAATGAAGCAAGAGCGTCAGAATCAGCGGAGAAATCATCGGTGACCATACAACGAGGGGCCAGCGTAAGCCAGCCAGCACCGAGACAAACCAGAGTTCACTATGAGGACACAAGCCCCGAATACGAAAATCCCGAGTTCGAGGACAGTCACCTGATGCAGAGCAGTCACTTGAGGCCTGGGGGGAGACCCGGATCCCGGTTGCCGCCCTGCGCAAGCTGCGGAGGGAATCACCCCAGGTCTACTTGCAGGTTCAGGAACGTTGTTTGTTCGCACTGCAACAAACTTGGGCACATCGCACGAGTGTGCCGGAGCGGAGTCCCTGCCTCACGGCAGCCACCCATGTACCGCCAACAGAAGCCCAACCCAGGGGCTTGGCGAAATCAAAAAGGGCGCCCAGAGAGAAATCCACAAGTGTTTACCCAGAGAGAAAATTTCCAAAGAGCTGAACGAGCGTATTCCCAGAGAGATTACTCACAAGGAAGTGAGCGAGCGTATCCCCAGAGAGAATACACACAGAGAGCAGAAAGAGCGTTCTACCAAGACGCTCAACAAGAGTATTTTCAGGATGTTGACGATGAGGTAGAGTTGACCCAGAGAGAGGAGTTGCGAACGTATCTCACTACGATACATCAGGTCCGCCCTAAGCGGCCCAAAAGGCTGAAAGTCACAGTCCTCTTGGAGGGCTCACCCTGCGAGCTAGAAGTTGACACAGGATCAACCCTGACGATCATTTCATGGGCATCCATGAAACAGGCTATCCCTAGCCTCAGAAAGAGCCAACTGCGTGCTCCAGACGTCCTGCTACGAGACTACCAGGGGAACCAAGTCCCCATCGTGGGCCAAGGCACATTCCACATCCGTTTCAAGGACATCGAAGCCCAGCTGCCCGTGATCATCGCCAGCGCGCCATTGCAGAACCTTCTGGGGCTTGATTGGTTTGAAGCCCTGGGATTAGAAGTCACCGGAATCAACGCCGTGAGAAACAGCAGCGCTGAAAAGATTTTTAAGGAGTTCGAGGATGTGTTCAGCCCCGGTCTTGGTAAGTATGTGGGCAAACCAATATCATTTAATTTAGACCCCAATGTGGCGCCAATCCGACTTAAACCGAGACGAGTGCCTTTTGCGCTCCGCCCAAAAATAGATAAGGAGATAGATAAGTTAGTGGAACAAGGGATCCTTGAGCCGGTAGATCACGCGCGCTGGGAAACGCCTATCGTGACCCCAGTCAAACCAGACGGATCAGTCCGCATCTGCGCGGACTATAAATGCACAATTAATGTCGCGCTACAACAGAGCGCATACCCTGTGCCCGTAGTACAGCATTTATTGCACTCATTGGGGCCGGGAAAGGTTTTCGCTAAGTTAGACATGGCACAAGCTTACCAGCAACTGCCAGTGGATAGCGCCACAGCGGAGGCCCAGACTATAGTGACGCATAGAGGAGCTTTTAAATGCAACCGGCTACAATTCGGCGTGAGCATTGCCCCAGGATTGTTCCAGAGCGTCATGGAACGACTGTTGCAAGGGATACCGGGAGTCGTCCCATATTTTGACGACATCTTGGTGTCCGCTGCAAACGAGGAGCAACTAAACAAAAGAGTCAGATCTGTTCTGGCCAGAATCAGAGAAAAGGGTCTCCGCCTCAAAAGGGAAAAATGCCAAATTAACGTGCCTAGCGTAGAATTCCTGGGTTATAGAATTGATGGTCAGGGAATACACCCCACTTCAAAGAAAATTAAGGCGATCCAGGACGCCCCCACACCACAAAATCAGACCGAGTTGCAGGCCTTCCTCGGATTACTTAACTTCTACAGCGTTTTTCTGAGACAGAAGGCGACCGTTGCTGAGCCTCTACACCGTCTACTCCAGAGGAACGCACCATGGAAATGGGGACGAGCCGAAGCTGCAGCATTCGCCGGGGTAAAGCGCCTGCTCACCACTGACTCACTACTTGTTCAATACAGTCAGACCCTACCGCTGGTATTGACCTGCGACGCATCGCCTTTCGGGGTTGGAGCAGTCCTCAGCCACAGGATGCCCGATGGAAAAGAAGCACCCATTGCTTTCTACTCCAGAACTCTTTCATCGGCCGAAAGGAACTACAGCCAAATGGACAGAGAAGCGCTGGCTGCCGTAGCTGGTGTGAAACGTTTCCATGAATACCTCTACGGCCGAAATTTTGAACTCATCACAGATCACAAACCGCTGTTGGGACTTTTGGCGGGAAACCGCCCCACTCCGGTCTCCCTTTCTCCACGCATGACCAGGTGGACTGTTTTCCTGGCTGCGTACTCCTACAAGTTAATTCATCGACCGGGCTCCACCCTAGGACACGCAGACGCGCTCAGCCGTTGCCCATTACCAGACATTTTGCCAGACCCCAGTCCAGAAGTACCGGTATTGCTCATTGACTGTTTGGATTCGGGACCGGTTTCTTCCTACGATGTTGCAAGGTTCTCCTCTAAAGACAATTTAATAAAGCAAGTGCAAACTTGGGTATGGAGGGGGTGGCCAAAGGGAAATGTGGGCCCGGAATTCAAAATGTTTTGGTCAAAACGGGACGAACTCTCCGTATTACAGGGATGTTTGTTGTGGGGGGATCGAGTTGTTATTCCTTATGCTCTACGAAAAAATGTATTAGATGCTTTACATATGGGTCATCCGGGGATTGTTAGAATGAAGGCGTTAGCAAGAAGTTACGTGTGGTGGCCAAACATGGACAAAGAAATAGAGGAGTGGGTGGCCACTTGCGACCCATGCCAGGAGTCGAGACCAGCACCCCCGGAAGCGCCCGCCACCGAATGGGAGAAACCCAAGGCACCCTGGTCACGTATACATATTGATTTTGCAGGGCCATTCCAGGGTCAAACCTTCCTCATAGTTGTAGATGCTTATTCTAAATGGCTAGATGTAGTCCTAATGACGTCAACCACGGCAGAGGCAGTCATAAAGGTTCTTCGGCGGCTTTTCGCCACCCATGGTCTACCAGATCTTTTAGTATCAGATAACGGGCCCCAATTCACGGCCATGCAGTTTGAGACATTTTTAGCGGGGTTGGGAATCAGGCATGCCCTCATCGCGCCATTCCATCCAGCGTCCAACGGTCAGGCAGAAAGAATGGTGAGATTCGCGAAAGAAGCCCTCGCTAGGATGGGTCCAGGGGATTGGCAAACACGCATTGACCATTACCTCCTCATTCAACACATTACCCCGAGCGCAACGACGGGTAGGAGCCCCGCTGAACTACTCATGGGTCGCCGCCTACGGTCTCACCTGGACCGGCTCCACCCGAATTACTCTGCCACGGCTCCCCCAGACTCTACAAGTAAGGTCCGGTCTTTCAGAGTAGGGGACGCAGTATATGCTCATAATTACACAGGGGGGACATTGTGGATGCCGGCAAAGGTCATTGGCATCATGGGTCCTCGATCATATTTGTTGGAGCTAGAAGATGGGCGGAATTGGAAAAGGCACATCGATCAACTTCGAGGTCGCCTGGCACACTCCAATTTGAGGAATGAGGACGAAAGTTTCCTGTCTACAGAGAGCCAACCGCAGGAAAACTCCATCGCAGGGAACAACGACACCGGCGAGCTAAGCGTGGAGCAGGACAACACGCACGCAGCTGAGCAACCCCCAGTCAACGCAGCTGAACAAGCCCCTGAATGCACGAGCAACGAAAACACAAGACCTCCAGAACGGGAAATAGGAAAAGCACCCGATCCTGCAACTACTTTGAACCAACCCGCACCCAATCCTGCAAGCACTTCAACCCAACCTGAACTACGACGTTCCTCACGAGCAAGACAAACACCCACCTACTTAAAGGACTATGTCACCTACCGTAACGTCCCATCTAGGAGGGGAGGGGTGTTAGATATTAACATATCCCGGGATAAGTCTTCCCTCTGGTCCGCTCCTACAGCGGGAAACAGGTATTCCTCTGATTGGACGAGGGGCGTGCCCAATCCCTATAAAAGGGGAACCCTTCGACCACAGAGCAAGCTGGATCACTACTACTACTAATAAATGAGCTGATAAGTCATTTCGTGTCCGTAGTCTGTCTCTCGTTGCCCAGATCTAACACTCCCCCTCCCTATCCCCCTGCTCCAGTGTGGCAACATTGAAGCTCCAAGATGGCTTCGGTCAGGGTTGACAAGCAGTTCCTGATGGATGGTGGCTGGTCTAGCAATGAGCTCTTCCCTTCTTGAATAACTTTGCATGACTCCAGTTTTCTCCAAGATAAACCAGTCAGTCCGTTTCCTTCAGGACATGGAGAGCTGTTCAAGCATGGAATGATCTCCCTGTAAAGGAGGTTGTGGGTTCTTCATATCTGGAGATTTCTAAGAAGAGTCTAGACTAAACAGGAAACCACCTGAAGAGAAGGCTTAGGAAAAGCCTGGTCAATTCTGCCACCCTTTCTTGCTCTGGAGTCCAAGTTCCCATCTTGGTGGGAGCTTCTCCTCCTCTCCCTGAATCTGACATGAACTCCCAACCTGGAGAGATCCTCCATCAACCCGTGAAGGTTCTCCTGCTCTATGTTATTCTGAATAGCTCTTGTGTTCTGACCCAGCTCCCCAAACATGACAAACCTTCTGAAGTTAACTCAAAGATTTCTTTATTAGGCACAGCAGCAGCTCTGGCAAAAAAGTTTCTCTCTCAATGCAGACTAACAAGTCTGTCCAGCAGGGAGATGAATAGTTGTCTGCCACATCTATTCATCTCCGCCCCCTGCCTTCTATCCCCAGAGCTAGGGAGGGGCTTCACTAGCAGCGGTAAGTCTTCCTTCCCAAAGATCAGCCCATAGATTTCCACTGCTCTCCTCTCTTCTGCATTCTGTGCATCCGCATGTCAGGCACTAGACCCAGATATTCCTCCTCTTCCTCATCAGCCAGACCTGGGGGCTGTTGACTCTCCATCTGAGAGCTGACAGATAGCCGAAGGTCCACCTTTGTGTGTGTCTCTCTCTGCCAGCTCCACTCCCTCTTCCCCCTTGGAGCTCTCAGGTTGCCTTGATGTTGGCCCTGAAACCCACGCCTCTTCTTCTGATTCGGTTGCTGGATGGGCCACAGGCCACAACATCTTGTCTTGTGAATGTCACTATGCACCTCAAATCCAAAAGCTACAAAAAACTGTTTAATCTTGTGTGCAAACAGGCCAGCACAAGGCTAATTGGTGGTAAATCTGGGTGGGGAAAACACAACACCCTTAATCCAGGTGAATGAAAGAGAAGTGCCACATTGGCCTAATGTGCCTTGCCAAACTGCATAAACCAGATGCTGGCTTAGCGGGATGACCTGCTTCACACATTAATACAATACGGGGAAAGATTCCCACCTACTGGAATGTATGAAATGGGGTAAACATGTTTCAAAATTTCAGTCAATATTTTCAGGGGCTCCATGGCCGACCAAGGACGAGACCCCTGCTCCTTCGAGGGTCCTTTGTGGGAGGAAAGGAAAAAGAAGCCACTTTGGAACTGGTCGCCTCTTAAGCCCAACTCTTCTGCATCCCCCAGGAAATACTCAGGACCGACCGTGGGCAATGCCGGGCTGAGATGTACCCCGTGTGTGAAAACCGCTACCTGAAAAAACATGGATGCCCTTAAAATGAGCTCTGAACTTGGCCCATTAAGTCAGTTGATGATTTCACACAGGAAAGAGGGTTCCTCCCCAATCCAGGTTAAGGAGACCACACACTTCCATGATGGTTAATGGAGTCTGGCTCAAATCTGCAGGGCACCTAGAAGCATCAGCCACCTGAGGGGGGGGCATTCACAGGACACCCTAGAAGGGCTCTGCTGTGGAGTCCTGCAAAGGGGGCTGAGAGGGTCTCAGCAGTGCTGGGCTTGGCTGAGGCTGGCCAGATCCCATCCTGATCCCCCCCAGCACCCTTGAAACCAGCTCAGCCTCCAAAAGAGCACCAGAAACTCTTCTTCTACATCCACCCATTATTCTGGCCAGGACCAAGTGGGCTTCACACGATCCCTGACACCTAGCTGAACCACACCCATCTCTGGGTCCCATGCAAGCTAGCCATGGACTTGAGTTCTGGCAACAGACACAGCCTGGGACCCCCCCCCCCCATCCCACTTCCAGAATCTCTGTCCTGGGCCCCCTGGGGCAGCTCCCCTGCCCTGCCCTGCAAGGCGAGGGGACCCTCTTCCTAGGGCAGAAGGAAGGAGGCCCCATGGGGAAATGTGCAGCTGTGGCCCAGGCTGACCTCCCCTCTCCTCTGAGCCCCAACAGATCCACCTGAACCCACAAATACCTAGACCTCATGTTGGAGCATGCTCCCTCCCCCCGTGATGTCAGAGACACTCTGCTACCTAGTCATACACAGAAGGGCCCCTCCCTCAGAGGAGAGCTTTCCAATGATTGCCCAGTTCAGATCGGTTGGGAGACTTCCCTCTCCTTCCTCTCCTTCAGGAGCTGTCCCTCCCTCCCATTGCCAGGAAGGGATGTGGGCCGTCTGCAGCCCCTCTGGTGCCCTTGGCCCTCCAGGACACCTACTCCATTGTAGAACAGAGGACAGAGCCCCCAAGAGTGTAGTTGTAGCTTTTCACAAACAAGCTTTTCTGCAACCTCTCCTCTGCGCATGGAGCCCAGAAGAAGCTCAGGATCCCAAGAGGAGCCCAGAAGAAGCACAGGATCCCAAGAGGAGAAGTTGCTTCTCCCTGTCATTATGACCCTCTGGGCCTCTGCTACTTCTTCAGTGACTGCCTTTGATGTAGACATGACATTGAAGCCCTAAGCAAAAGATCTTGGATCAGAAAAGGATAGATGCTTCAGGTCACACTCTATGTACACAGGTTTTGGGACAGGCAGGGTGGGTGCTCTTGAATGTCCCTTTCTCTCCTTTTCAAGTGAAGCTCAGTTTCTCTCTCTCTCTGAATCAAGAAAGCACTGGCATTTCCATCTTGTGAGAGTGCCTTGGATTCTTCTTAATCTTGTTCATGTTTAGAAAGGGGAAGGAGATTGATTCACCCCATGAATGATGGATCTGCTGCTTCTGGTTGTGATGCTGCTGATGTCCCAGCCAATTTCTGGGAAGCTTGGAATGAAATGCCCGCTGAATTTCGAACACCAGGATGGAGAAAGACCATGGAGCTATTACAGCCCAGGAGACCATCTCATTACTATAATTGTCTCTGCAACAGCATTATTGCATTCGCCGTTGCCTTTCAACAGGGCTCCTTCCAGTCAGTTTGACTTGTAAGTCATTCAGGGTGATGGAGTTGCATTCCCTCCGATTGAGGTTCTAACACTCTTTTTCTTTTCCTCTTATTTCACTTCCTTCTATATTGAAGGAATTGTCTGGATTTCCAAAGCTTCTCTCTTTTGTCTTATTTTATGGAAGTAACCGAAATCCAAAAATGAGGCAGAATAAAAGTTGTAAAAACTCTAAATTATTTTCCTCTCTCCAGCCAAACCTGACTTCATCCCTTGTATGCTAACTTTTGTTTAAAGTTCTGATAGAAACAGTTGTAGTTGCCCCTGCCTACCCCAGTTCCATATTTTCATCCCCTTTCATTGATAAACAATTTCTGATCTTTATAGAAACAAATGACTTATTTTCAGAATTGCTAAATGTTTGTCACTTATTAAAAATCCTCTTTCTTTCATTCTGGTTCCAATATAATGATTGAATTATTTTTCAATCCTGTTTAGTGTGCAGATAAAAAGAAGGACCTCTTCAAATAATGGTCTGTTTGGGATTCTTAACCCTGGTGGAGGATTATTTCCATCCCATCTTCTCAGCCCTCGTGAAAGTTAAACAGTGATAGATGATTATCATTTGCTATTATCACTATTGGCTTAAGACTCAGCCAGCTGGTGGAGACAAAGAGGATTAAATTGAAAAAAGTATTTGTTGTTTCTGCTCATGATGTTGATAATAACACGGACATTTATTTTACATCACTGTTGGACATATAAAAATGTTACTGTATATTTTTGTCATTCAACTGATCAACAAGAATCCCGAGCTCTTGCACAATCTGACATTGGGCTACAACATCCACGACAACTATGTGAACACACTTGGTACTTTAGATGCCTTGCTGGACATGCTCTCCACTGGAGAAGCCAATGTTCCCAACTATAGCTGTGGAAGGGAAGACAATACTCTGACTCTTATTGATGGAGCTGATGGGGACATCTCCATCCCGATGTCAACATTAGCAGGCATCTACAAAGTCCCACAGGTTTGTGTGTGTGTGTCTTTGTGTTTGTTTATCTGGCAGACTGAGTGGGGTGGTGACGGCTGAGCGATGGATTCAACAATATCTTCACTATGGAATTCAAGAGCTGCTTGTCACCATGGCCCTTGTAGATGTCATGGCTGGGGATCCCCAGTGGGGAGAGGGAAGGATCCAAAGAGACATATCCTATCATGACGCCATCCCCATTGCTTTGGGAGCTTCTGCTGCACACATGTGAAGTGATGAAACCATAGTGCCTACATGAACCAGTGTCGTTCACCCTAGACATTAATAGTTTACCAGAACTAATGAAGGATCCTGAAGTAAACATGCTTAAGGAGTTAAATGTCTATTTTATGTTGACAACATGATATTACCATTATAGTCTCAAGTTGAGCTGCATAGTTTCTTGAAAAGAGGTGCTTCATACTGTCATAGTAATTCTCTGATTATTAATAAATCAAAGTCAAACGTTATGGTCTTTAGAAAATAATATCAGCCATAGATGGGTATTTGATGGTGAGCCAATAGAACAAATTAATACAGAATAGAGTAGAGTAGAGTAGAGTAGAGTAGAGTAGAATAGAATAGAATAGAATAGAATAGAATAGAATAGAATAGAATAGAATAGAATAGAATAGAATAGAGCTGGAAAGGACCTTGGAGGTTATTTAGTCTAGCCCTCTGCTTAAGCAGGAGATCCTGTACCATCTCGGACAAGTGAATGTTCAGTCTTTTCTTTAAAAATCATCTTTCCTTACTCTGGAATACCTTTCTCTCAAACTGGATGTTAGCTCCCTCCTTATCAATGAAGCTCATTTAGAGCAAAGTCCTAAGTAAATTTGCTGTTTAAATTTTTTAAAAAAACCCATAAGTATCCAGCTTCTTTAGACCTATAAATTAAACTCTGTATTGCCAACATCACCTTCAAGCTCATATATCAAACTGAAGTTTGGTAGTTAAAATTCATCACCATTAAAACAACCCAACCACAGCATCTGAGAAGTACCCTGGGGACTGATAAAAGGACTTCACCTTCTCCCCTCAGAGCTGATTTGGGAATTTATACATTTCTTCTCTCTAAAATCAAGCCATATTATCACTGATCTAAATTTAAAGCTGTTGAAACTAAGATAATCCCAAAATTCATTCTGTTAGAAGAAATAAAACATTATAAAGAATTCCATTAATTCAAGACCACTTTGATTATACTCTGACAAACTATATTAGGAGCTGTATTTTCCCTCTATCTTGCATATTTGGAGAAAAAGAACAAAAAAATTGCTGCACAAAAAATGCAGGATATCCAAGCAGAGAAAGATAATAACCATCCTCATGAGGTTGGCACTTTGAAATGGACGAACTGCTACAAAATGCCAATTTTCCAATTGCCAAGTTGTTTCCTGCTTAATGTTTTCTTACATCCAGTGTTTATACCCAGACTTATTAATGTTCTGTATTCTACATTATGCATTTAGATGTGGCCAAATGACTAATAAATGAATTATTACATTCAGAGAATCAAGCTGGATTTATTAAAAGCTAATGTTTATCTCTTGACTTCCCCTCAAATATAATACAGCATTCTTCATTGCTTTTTCAGATCACTTGTAGAATTTCTTCAGAGGCTCTGAATGATAAAAGTCAATTCCCCTTTTTCTACCGGATGGCCCCCAAAGAAGGAGTCCAGTACCCAGCAATTGTCCAGCTGCTTCTCCATTTCAGATGGACCCTGATTGGCCTCTTTGCTTCAGACACGGAAAACGGAGATGATTTCATAAAGACTTTCACTCCTATGTTCGTCAGAAATGGAATTTGTGTTGTTATATCAAAACAATTCTCAACAACTGGATATACAGCAGCCCTCAGAAAGGCCCTCTCTAAGTGGAGAGAAGTCAACGTTTTTGTTCACTCCCTGGAATATGTTTCCATCTGGAACCGAATTCTTCCTTTCCATTTAACACTTATGCGTCTGGCAGGACCCATTGAAGGGAAAGTCTGGATCTATACAGATTTGGGAAAATCTCCAATGGAAAAGCACAGACTTTTGAAATATGTCCATAGTTTGTGGAGCTTTAATCCTCAGGTGAAAAAAAGGCCAATGGATGATACCTTTGAACCCGATTTTTTTGTGGAGCCCGAGTTTCAAGATGAGTATTTTCTCTGTTCTTTTTTAAAGCATGACTTTTCTGTCAAAGGCCGGAGAAGATGCACCCAGAAAGTGCCACCCCTGACCGAAGGAAAATCTAAAGGCGTCAGGATCAGAACTGATGAGACTTTTTATAATGTCATAAAGACGCTGGCTGATGTTTTGAATGCTGCATATATCTCCCGATCCAGGAGGACAAGGAAGAAGGGTGAAAAGATGCTGGGGTCTCCAAGGCTGCAGCCGTGGCAGGTATGGGGGGGTCTCGATATGGATCCATTAATTTGCATTCCTTTGGAGAAGGAATCTAGAGAAGGAGGGGAACCTTCTCAATCTTCTTCTGCTACAAAATGTGAACACATTTGGCCACTCTCAATCACTCGGGACACAATACTCCAAAGAAAGGGCACCATGACGTATTTATTTCAGGATTAAACATGGCTAATTTAACAATAAGGGTCACAGTGGCTCAGTGGCTAAGATGCTGAGCTTGTTGATCAGAAAGGTCAGCAGTTTGGCGGTTCAAATCCCTAGTGCTGCACAATGGAGGGAGCTCCCGTGACTTGTCCCATCTTCTGCCAACCTAGCAGTTCAAAAGCATGCAAAAAAATGCAAGTAGAAAAATAGGGACCACCTTTGGTGGGAAGGGAGCAGAGTTCCATGCCCCTTCAGGCATTTAGTCATGCTGGCCACATGACCATGGAGACGCCTTCAGACAGCGCTGACTCTTCGGCTTTGAAATAGAGATGACCACCGCCCCCTAGAGTTGGGAATGACTAGCACATATGTGCGAGGGGAACCTCTACCTTTTACCTTTAATTTTAAAAGTATGTCTATATATTTTTGTTTTGCTGCTGATAGAGGTTTGAAACTAGCATCATAGAATTTTACATATTTACCTTTGAAGGAGACCCTGAGACCATCTAGCTCAACCCCTCCTCTCTGCAGGAATCCCAGTTAAAGATTTCCTGACTGATGACTCCTTGGTCTTTGCACTAAAACTGTAGGAGAAGAGCAGCCTGAGCCTGAGGGCAGGGTTAAATGGGTCATGAGTTTGGAGTCTTCGCATCTTCACAAGAGACCCAGGTTTCAGCCCCTCGTGAATTCCAAGGAGTCTTATCTAGCGCCAATTGGGCTTGACTGTTAGTCAATTATATTTTGTCAATAAATATTTTTTTCAATATATGATTGACAAATTTTGCTGAGCCTTTTTTACATTTGAAGATAGTGGTAACCCTTTTTTTACCCCTGCCAACTCTCAATATTTGCAAGTTAGACAACTCTGGAAAAAAAATTCAAATGCGAAAGGATCATGTAGGATTAAAAAAAGCAAGGTTTCTACTTTTAAAATCCCTGCATGTTTCTATTCTAGTTCCACCCCTTTCTGCAGAGGAATGAATTTTGCAACATTTCCCAGTTTAAACTGTACTTGGACCAAAACGGAGACATAGCAGCAGATCTGGACATCACAAGCTGGGTGTTTCTCCCTGCAGAGGATCCCCTTGAAGAGCAACTAGGGAGTTTTGAAAGACAGAGACTTATTATCAATCAAGATGCTCTTTCACAGCTAAAGTTCCTCAACAAGGTGGGAGAAATTGGGAGGTGGAGAGGTTCAATGTTTGCTAAAACCTTAGGATCCATTTCAAATGAACTAAGCCACTTCCACTGAGAATTAAATGTGCGGATTATAACTTGTATAGTTTCTTAGACTGCTTGGGGGACTTCAGTACTTCAATAGACCAAGGTGTCCTTCAGATGCCATAATATGAAACACTTTTTTAGATAATTCAGTAGTGTCTAAGGTTATTAATTTGTATGTTTGTTTGTTTAACGTGCTGTTCATTTTGCTGTTGAAAGCAATATGGGATGCAAAGTGACATTTAGGAAACAGATCAGGCCATTTTCAATTCCCTTTGCTATCTGGTCTCTCCACCAAACTGGGGAGAGAGGCTTCAAGTGTTGATATTGTGGTGCTGATAGTCTCAACCTGATTTGTTCCAAATCATTGAAATTTTGTTGCTATTATATTGCTTTAGGATAGGAATTAGAGAATCCAGTAGCTGTGGCTGGGGAGCTGCCTTAGCCTTTAAAGAACTCCTCTTCAAATGGAGGAGCCAGGAACATGTTTCTCTGCAAACAGGTCCCAGGTATAACTAGGACTTCCCTTGATCTATGCATTCATTACTGAGGTTCCAATTACACCTAGTCTGCCTCTTCCCACAAACAACTACATTAGTTTTGGACAGTGATATTGAGTGCATAGAACTTCTCCTATATGCCGATGCTGTTATTATTTCACAAATTCCTGTAGGACTGAAGGGAGCAATTAGGGCAACACTTGGCTATTACAGACAGCACAAGTTGGTCCTTAACTTAGGAAGATCAAACATTTTAGTTTTTGCTAAAAGACCTAGCCAATACGCCTGGAAAATAGAAGGACATAGTTTGGAACAGGCTGGAGCATTTAGATACCTTGGGGTGGTTTTCCACTCGCAAGGGACATGGAAGGCATACCAGGATCATACATTGCAAGCAGCCAATAGATCCTCAAATGCAATTAAACATTTCACAGGCGGAGGTCAGTTAGTACCTGCTGCCTTAAAACCTTTTGAGGCCAAAACATTGGCGCAAATTCTATATGGGGCACAAACAGGAATCCTCGCAAAGAAAGACTTGCTAGAAACCATTCAAACCAAATTCCTGCGAGCCGTCTTAGCTGCACCCAAAGGAACTCCAAATGCCCAGTTAAGAATTGAGACAGGCAGGCCTTCAATTCAGGTAAGAGCATGGAAGATGATGATCATTCATTGGCTTAAAATGCATTTCTTTCCAGAGGGACTGTCCCCACTAGTGTTGACTGACAACTTCCCCTCCCACTGGAAATGGGCAATAGATCACAAGCTGGGCTCTTACCGGTATTCTTAATGTCCCTGGGCTTTCACCAAGCAAAGCAAGTAGTAATCAATAGAATGAAGGACATAGAGTTCAAGAAAAGCTAAATAGGTTGCCTCTCCACAGTAGGGACAGAATCAAACAGGGTGTGTGGGAATCAGCAAGATAGCTAAATGACCTGATCTTCCCAAAACAAAGAATAGCTTTCTTCAGAGCCAGATTTAACTTTCTCCCCTCAGCACTCCTCCAGGGCAGGTATAAGAGAACACCAATAGCAGAACGGGTCTGTATATGTGGTAAAGGAGAAGTTGAAGATATCTCACATGTTTTATTGTACCGTGAGTTATAGAGAGTTTATAGGGCTGCATATATTCTCCCTTTATTAGAGAGATTGCCAGGGAGGGCAGACAATTTTTATGTAGGCTTTCTCCTCCAGGACACAAACCCGTCTACCACGCATGCAGTGGCAAAATTCTGTGTTGCTTCCACAAGAAAAAAAAAACTGGTTATAGAATTATAGCTGTCATCTTGTACCAATTATTTAGAGATATCTCTAACAATTTCTGGATCGCTATATTTACTCACATACCTATTGGCTTTTCACCCACGTGAAGTAGGGAGTGACCCGAACAGTTTGAGAGCATGTATTTTCTTAACAGGGATGTTATGATCCACTTGTAATGTCAGTACTATTTTGTTTTAATATATTGTAAAAAGTGATGTCTATTGCTGGTCTTTGACTCTAATAAAGATATATTCTATTCTGAGTGCACAGGACATACTGAACCTGCACCTTAATTATTATCTACCATAAGTCTCTCTGGGCAAAAAGGAGGCTCCAAATTCAACTGATAAGGAAAGTGGGACTGTCTTTCCATGCCAGTTGGTGGCACCCAATTGTAGTTCTTCTACATGCTGCAAAATTTGCCCAACTAACCTTGTTTGAGGGACGTGTTCTCATGACCTCACCTGCTGTCACATATTATATGCTATGAATTTATCACAAATATGATGTGCAATGTATAATATATTAGAATGTCATGAGTATAGTGGGTCTATAGCAAAACCATATCTAGCTTTTTCCTGAACCCACCAGGAAACTCACTTTGCTGGAATGTGAGTATCAGAAAATCTTGGATGTATCTATGAGTGAATTATTGCTGATACCAGGTGGAACATTAGTGGGCACAAGGAATGCAGTGGGTTGCATTTTTTTCATGTAGTCATGAAACAGGGAGTAAGAATGTGAAGCTCCTGATGTGACCAGGGCAAGAGGCACATGGATTCAGAGTAAACGAACTGGTTATAAAGAGAAGACTGCAATGAACTCAAATCCTGAAGTTCAAGGCAACTCTTGTTGGAGCAGGGGATGCCCTGAGTCTGCTTCCCAGCTCACTCTAAGGCAGGCTGATCCCCTTTGAGGTTGAGAGTGTATGCGACTGAGTCAATGTAGAGAAAAGTAAAGTCTTACACTTAGGAGAAAAGAAAAGAAAAGTACACATGTAGACTGGGTGAAACCAGGCTTAAAAGCAGTAACTGTGAGAGGGATCCTGGAGTCTTAGTGGACAACCAATTAAATAGGAGTCACGTGGGCGCAGCGGCATCCAAAAAAAGCCAATGCAATCTTAAATTGCATTAACAGAAAGATACAATCAAGATCAAGTGAGGTACTAATACCACTCTATAAAGCCTTAGTAAGACTACACCTAGAGTGCTGCATCTAGTTTTTGTCACCACATTATAAAAAAGAGGTCGAGACTCTAGAAAGAGAGTAGAAAACAGCAACCAAGGTGATTAGGGGACTGGGCAAGACGATGAACGGTTGCAGGAACTGGGCATTGCTAGTCTAGTGAAGAGAAAGACCAGGGGAGATATGATAGCAATATTCCAATATTTGAGGGGCTGCCACAGAAAGGAAGGGGACGAACTATTTTCCAAAGCACCTGTAGGCTGGACAAGGAATAATGGATGGAAACTGATCAAGGAGAGATTCAACCTAGAAATAAAGAGAAATTTTCTGACTGAGAGTGCAATCAACCAATGGAACAGAAGTTGCCTTCAGACGTTGTGGGAGCTTCACCACTGGAGGCTTTCAAGAAGAGATTGGACTGCCATTTGTCAGAAATGGTGTTGGGTCTCATGCTTGGGTGGGGGGTTGGATTAGATGACCTACAAAGCAGAGGTGGTATTTAGCAGATTCTGAGTAGTTCTGGAGAACTGTAGCAGAAATTTTGAGTAGTTTGGAGAACCAGCAAATACCACCTCTGGCTGGACCCCACCCCAGATCTATTCGCTGCCTCCTGAGTCCCAGCTGATCGGCTGGATCTTATTTTGCTGCCTGCAAAGGAGAACGGAGCTGGAAAGCAGGTTGGTGGGGAGGGAATAGTGATTTTACAGTATCCTTCCCCTGCCACACCCACCAAGTCACACCCACCAAGCCACACCCACAGAGCCTGTAGTAAAAAAAAATTGAATCCCACCATAGCAACAAAGTTCCTTCCAACTCTGTTAATCTGTATTCTGTAAACATGAATGTTTGTCAACTTGGAAAACATGGATGTATGAAGAATAGAGGAATGGATATTAATATGGCCATGAGGAGGAACCACCAGTTGTCACAAAGCTTAAATCTCCATTTTCTCAATTCCAAACTTTTTAAGGTGAAAAAATGCTCTTAGTTATATTTCTTATAATCTTTTGGTACGAGTTAGATATTTTCTATTTATCAAAGTCCATGTTGACCTCCATTTTCCCTGAATCGTGAGTCCTAGCACATTTTCTTTGGCCTTCCTTTTCTTCTGCTCAGTCCCTACCTCAGTCCAGATGTGTGGAAAATTGTCGTCCTGGATTTGTCAAGAGAGCTCGACAAGGAGAGCCAGTTTGCTGCTATGACTGCGTTCCTTGTCCGGAGGGGACCTTCTCCACTCAGGAAGGTGGGTGACACCAAAAGAAATGGCAGGCATTGCAAAAAAAATGGATTTATCCAGAGTATTTTGATGAAAGTACAAGTAAAACTTGCACTGAAGCTCAACTCTTTTTTGTTTCTTTTCAAAATGTGCCATTTCTTATCAAAAGGGAAGAATAGCATTATATTCTGTATAAAATGATAGATCTTATCTATCTATATATTTAAAAATTATATTCTTCTTATCTTTCTTCTGAGGAATTCTTAAGCAATGCATACCAAAAATATTTATGGTATCAGCTGTTGTTCAAAAAAGCTATTCCTTGAAATTTGAAAGGACAGAATGTTAAAGAAATATTGCCTTTTGTCTTTCTCAGACACAGAAAAATGCACCAAGTGTCCAGATGACAAATATCCAAATGAGAAGAGAGTCCAATGTGTTCCCAAAGTTATATCCTTCCTGTCTTTTGAAGAATATCTGGGCATCATCCTGGTCTCTTTTGCCCTGCTCTTCTTCCTAACCACAGGACTTGTTTTAATCATCTTCATTAAATACCGAGAAACTCCCATTGTCAAAGCCAACAACCGGGACCTCTCCTACATCCTCCTGGTCTCCCTCCAGCTTTGCTTTTTGTCTTCTTCCCTCTTCATTGGTCAACCAAGGAAAGCCACCTGCCTTCTCCGACAAACGCTATTCAGCCTCATCTTCTCGATTGCCATTTCTTCTCTCTTGGCCAAAACCATCACGGTGGTGCTGGCTTTCCTGGCCACAAAACCAGGAAACCGAGTGAAGAGATGGTTGGGGAAGAGCTTGGCCAACTCCATCATCCTTTCTTCTTCTGCAGTCCAAATTATCATCTGCTCCATCTGGCTGGGAGTTTCTCCCCCCTTCCCTGACTCTGACCTCCACTCCCAGCCTGGAGAGATCATCCTGCAATGCAACGAAGGGGCTGTTGTCATGTTCTACGTCACCCTCAGCTACATGGGCTTCCTGGCTGCCATCTGCTTCACCGTGGCTTTCCTGGCCAGGAATCTGCCTGGGGCCTTCAATGAAGCCAAGCTGATCACCTTCAGCATGCTGGTCTTCTGCAGCGTCTGGGTGACTTTTGTGCCCACGTACCTGAGCACCAAAGGGAAATACATGGTAGCTGTGCAGGTCTTCTCCATCCTGGCCTCCAGTGTTGGTCCGCTGGGCTGCATCTTCATCCCCAAGTGCTACATTATCCTTCTGAGGCCAGACCTGAACACAAAGGAGCATCTCACAGCCAGAACAAATGTGTAAATGTGAGGCTGAGGAATTTCAACTTTTAACATGTCCCACAGTCTAAACCAGTAATTCTTAATATATTTTTTGGCCATGCCCCACCTAAGCATCTTTAAAATCCTGTGACATATAATTCTTACTTTACTCAAAGAGTGAACTCTGCTCACACGGAGGAAGCCTAAAAGGCCATTAAATTAGTTTAAACAAGGTTCAAATTGCCCCCATTAAAAATCAAATTGCCCCCCTGTGAAGCATGGGCTCCACGTTAGGAACCACTGATCACAACATAGACAATGGCTCAATCTGTTCTGCATGCACGAGTGGGCCAACTCTTTTTCTTGAAATAAATAAAGGGTGTGTGGAAGGTTGTGAGGAGGCAATTTTTTGGGGGAGAAATGGGAGCATGTTGGCAAGATAGAAATATAGATTGAATGTAAGGAGCAACGTTGATGCCCTCATTTCTCAGTACATTTCACCCAAACTGTTTTTATTTACAATAACTCTTTCTTGAGGGTAGCAACAGTACAAGGGTGGGGAGGTAACTTGAGTCTCGCTAATTATGAATATTCATGCTTACATCATCTATTAAATGAACTATGCACATGTATGATTGTCATTTTCTCCTCCTTTCCTGAAATGTATAATTTGTGTGCATCCTTTTGTCTGTAAGATTTCCTCTCACTATTTTATGGAGGGAAATTCCTCCCGTGGAGACTGAATAAATAAATCCACTGAGCTTGGATTATTGGGTTTTTGGGTCCTGCGTTTGATTCCACAGAAACTGGTGTCAGCAGTGGGATTCACAGTCTTAGATCTGCCACTAGGAACAGCAGACAAGGGAACCCCTATAGGGGGACTGTTGTGAGATTGATCCCATATCCCTTCCCCCTGCCCCATAAAGGCCCCATTGAGGAGCTTCTGGGAGGCCACAGTCTGTGTCTCGGAGTCCATTGTGGCTGGGGAGGCTTGAAGAGGGTTTGTGGTCCCTTCCATCCCAATTCGCAGCCACTCTGGCCCTGCTGCGACCTCAGCTGAGCAACGGCTGGAGGTGTCCAGGAACCGAGGGGGGATTTGGCTTTGGGGACAGGATCAGTGTGACCTTTCCATGTGGAAGAACGGACACTCACCCAGAGACTCTGTCCAAACCCCCCTTTTTCCTATTGTCTGAAGGGAGGAATTCAGCTGATGTTAGGCAGGGAGGGGAGTGGATGATGGGGCTCAGGAAGACTCTGCTTGGGGAAGGAGCCTTTCCCAAAGAAACAGAGAAACCGGCTGTGTTCCAGGGCTGGGAGGGTGTCTGGGGTCCTCACTGGGGCCTCCACAGGAAGTGAAAAAAGGGAGGGGTAAAATTGGAAAGGATGATTAAAAAAAACTCTTCCTCCCTGGTGAGAAGAGAAATTCCTGGATCTGCACTCTGCACACGGCCAGGACAGATTCCATGCAAACAGAAGCAGGAAAGTCCGTTTTTATTTTTGTTAGACTTTTTCCCACTGTTTTATTATTTTTTCAACTAACTAAAGGAGGTGAACATGTCCAACTCGTCTTCCTCTTCCTCCTCTTTTCCCCACAACAATCACCCTGTGAGGTGGGCTTGTCTGAAAGAGAGCATCTGTCCCGAGGTCAGCAAGCAGGCTTTCAGGGCTAAGGCAGGACTCGAACTCAGGATCTCCTGCTTCCTAGCCTGCTGCCTTAACCATTGTCAATGTTAAAGCAAGGTGGATTTGGGGCAAAGGTCTTGCTGGTCACCACTGCCGCCTTGTCATCCAGCAGGAGCCGGGAGTCCAGCAGGACCCCAAGTTTCCCCCTGGGTCCTTCTGGGGTAGAGCAGCCCCATCCAAGAGCAAAGGAGAGAAACTCCTGGACACAGAGAGGCCCTCCCTCCCCCAGTCACAGCCCCTCCCTCTTGCCAGGGTTCAGCTGGAACTCACTGACTGTAGGGGGCAGCATAGAGTCTGGACCTGAAGTCCTAGCTGGGCCCTGGGAATTCAAATCAGAGCCTTCTGGTGATTGGTTCAAAGTCCCCAGCTGCCTTTGATGCCTAAGGCGGGACTAGAACTCAGAATCACTTACTGATTGGGACAAAGTCACTAAGGGGCCCCACCTACTTATCTTCATAGTAAGATAGGGTGGCCACTGCCTTCTTCTCAACCTACCCCTGGCATTTCCTGGTGGTCTCCCATCCCTCCCATCCCCAGACCTGCTTAAGCTTCTCCAAACCATCCTGCTACTGCATCCTATGGGTAGTCCTCGACCTACGACCAGAATTGGGACCAAAAATGCCATTGCTAAGCTAGGCAGTCATTAAGTGAGTTGTGCTGAATTTTACAGTGTTTATTGCCTCAGTTGTTAAACGAATCATTGCGGTTGTTGAGTGAATCCTGCAGTCACGAAACAAACACCATTTTGCCCACTGATTTTCCTTGTCAAAAATCCATGTTGATTGCCAGGCACCCAAGTGGCGACTATGTGCTGCACTAGTCATAAGTGTGAGGACCCATCATAAAGCGCTTTATTCAATAACCGTGGAACTTGGAACTGTTGCTAAATGAGTGGATGTGTAGGATACTTGGTTAGGGACTGTACATCAATGGATCCATCATTTCTTCAGGCACCTTCTCCCAGGGCCTTTTTAAGAAGAAGAAGATCTAATATTCTATGCATAGATTTCCATTTCATCCTCTGGGCAGGTGCAGGAAAACCTGGATTATCTGGATCTCTAATACCAGATTCCAGATCCAAGGGACTAAACTCCCAATCTGGACCCCCCCCCTGAGAAGGGGCAGAATCTGGGGCTCCCTGACCTCTCCAGGCAACCGAGGGTTCCCCCTTCAGAGGGAGCCACTCTGGCTGAAGAGAATCCAGGGCTCAAAGCCTCTTCAGGATTGGCTCATCAATGGATAACACACACACACACACCCTAAAGGCAGCCAGTTGGCTATTATTCAAATCTTTTATAATAATAAAATTTTATTGGTTTTTCAAGATTTATAGGGAAAAGGGTAAATGGACAGGTATACAAATTTTGGCAGTTGCAAAGTGTGTGAGGCCCCCCTCCCTCCATACCCATAGTATACATTTAATATAATGCATTAGTATATAATTGATTACAGTCAGCATATTAGTTCTATTATTAAATTCAATCAAATTAAACATTACAGTATAAAATCCAAATATAATTCCATTTTCACTTTCGGTCAGTTTATAATAATATGATTTTCTTATTTATTTTTGTGATCTGAGTCTTCTTGCTATTGCCCCATCTCCCTCCACTGGCAGAGCTCTGGCCCCTCCCGTGTCCTGCGTGTCCGTTGTGGTGTCTGGTGGTTTCTCTAGGAGTGTTTTATTTTTTTCCATAAAGGCCTGCGCCTCTATGGGTGAATTAATTCTAATTCTTGTCTCCTCCCAGAATATCAGCATACCTTCAGGCATCAACCATCTAAACCACACCCCTTTCTGGTATAATTTATTCGCTAATTGCGAATAATTTTTTCTTTTTTCTCTAATCTTCTTAGGGATCTGCTTCAGAATGGTTATCTCCATATCATGATATGTCAATGCTTGCCCCCTTTGTACACCCAGAATTTCATCTCTTGTGCTTTTTCTAAGGAATTTAATGTGAACCTCCCTGGGTACATTGTGTGTTCTAGCGTAAGCTGAATTCACTCTATAAACCAGATCTATATCCCACCCCATCTGTTGTTTTTCTTTGTGTGTGTAGTCAGCCAGAATGTTTGTCATGATGTCCCTTATATTTTCCCCATCTTCTTCTATAACATTTTGAAATCTAAGATAATAGGACATTCTCTCAAATTCTAATTTCATCTGTTGGATGTCAAGATCTTTGTTCCCTTTCTGCACAGCTTCCACCCCCCCCCCTCACCTCCTCCACCCCCCCTTCCACAAGATCCAGTCTCTGTGAGTTCTTATAAATTTGGGCTTGATTTTCTTTAATTTCATCTTTCATTTCCCTTAACTGTTTCTTGATTTCCTCCTGGCCCTGTAAAATTTGTTGAAGCATTTGTTGAAAGTCCATCTCTATAGTCTTAGGTTGCATCAGTTCTGTTATCTTGGACTGTGTGGCTGGACTGGATGTTACAGATGTTGGAGCAGACGTGGCAAAGCCAGATTTCCCAGGAGGTGGTCTTTTGGATGCCATCCTTTATAACATTAGAAGTTCAGTCCATATATAAGATAAACAGTTAGAAAAGAAGGGTAGCCAGGTGAGGTCCGGGAGCAGAAGAATCTCTCTAATAAGTCTGGCAATAGATGAAAGGTTTCCCCTAGAAAGTTCAAAAAGACCAATCCACAAGAGATTCCTCTGGGAGACACGGAGACAAAGACCGGAAGCCTGAATTTTAAAGGTGGAGTCAGGTTTCACAGTTCATAAAGACAACGGAAGTGTGCCATCTTGCCCTGCCAGTTTTGGGCACAGAGGCATATCAAAGTTTTAAAAAGTTCCAAAAGTCCTCAAATCACAGTAGATAGTGAAATTAAATTGCAAAGAAAATCATCCAACCTGGGTGAGGCTTCATTCGTTGGCTCTCCCCCCTCCTCCTTCCCCGGGGGCTGAGAGCAAAATTATTCCTCGCCGCTTGTCCAAGGGGGGGGGGAAACCCCCCTCCCTCCAGCCGCGCCTCCAAAATACTCCGAAAGTTATTTAAAAAAAGCTAACTAATTCTTTGTGCAAAATAGGGCATGAAGAGAGAAGCAACCTCACCGCACCGCAGCTGCTTCCTTCAATTGCTTCATTCTCCCGACGGCTTTAGCGAGGCGCGAGGCGCAGAAACGCGAGGCGCCCTCCGATCTAGCTCCCCGGTGCCTTGGGCGCGCGAGAGACCTCCCGCCGGCCGCCGCCGCTACAGGAGCTCCCCGCGATGCCGCCCCTCCGGCAGGACCCCTCTGAGGGGTGTCCTGTGCCCCCCAAGGAGTGGGGAAGCCCACCGGAGAGCCGGAGCGGGCAAAGAGCTGCCCGTCGCCGCTGCCGCCGGAACCGGAACCACTATTATTCAAATCTTGGCTTGTGACATCAGAGGCTCCTCCTGGACCACATAATGGAGGCTCTGCTCAACATCCCTGGAAAGTGGCTGGATTGGATGGCTGGCACTGGGGGCATCGCAGTGTCTCCCTCGCCTGGGCTCCTCAGGAGGGAGAGACCCTTCCCATTAAGGCAGAATTAAAGGGGAGAGATTAGATAAGTGGGAGTTCAATGAACATGACAGATGTTTGATACCTGCCGTGTCTGCAGCCACTGTATCGGTCACCAAACTCCTCATCCAACACATCAAAGGTTCCTGTCTCTAGAAAGGGGCTGGGAGCAACCGTCTGAGGGTGGACAATGTGATCTAGGGGAAAAATTGGCTTCAGGATGTCCCAGTGGGAGAGGCATTGAGACCCCAAAGGTAGAAGCTGACCTGGGGAGATTAACCTAAAAAGGGATTCCATTGGCCAGATGTAGTTATTTCCCAAACAGACTCATCCTACCGGTTGACTTATTCATATATTTTTATTTTTTATTACTCAGAGTTTTATCCACCTTTATTCTTTTCTCTAAATAGCTCAAGACAGTGAACATACTGAAGACTCCACCATCCATACAACAACATGCTTGTGAGGTAGGCTGTGGCTGAGAGAGAGGGACTGGCTCAAGGGGACCCATCAGGATTTCCTGCCTTGGATGGGACTGGTAAGTACTTGGAGGGGGGGGCTCTTTCCTAATCCGAAAGGTTCCCCCCCCTTTCCCTCTCATGAGAAACCCCCTAGCAGTGCCAGAGGTGGCCGAATTGACCGATCACAGATTCTGACTCCTTTGAAGAGTTTTGAGAGAAGAGAAGCCTCGAATTGGAGTCAGAATCAAATGGGAAGTCAGGATAGTTTGAAGGGAGATCAGTTGTGATGGATTAAGTCAGAATTTCTCAAACTGGGCCACTTGAAGGCATCTGTGGACTTTAGGCAGTTAGCAAAATGTCCCCTGAACTGAGAGAAGAAGTGACTGTGTCTCTCCATTTTCCAAACAGGTCAGCAGCAGGGAAGAAACGGTCCTTTAGGGAATATCCTTGGGCTGTTTTCTCAATGAGCAGTGATGGCCTCCATGATCTCCAGATTAACCAGATTCCCTTGACTATCAGATCCAGGAATCCATGAAAGACAAACAACGGATGAAAGAGCAGCACAGTTGTCTCAAGCAGACAGTGGATCAACTTCAGACCACAACAGAAGACCTGCAGAAAACTCTGCTGGACAACAAAGGAAGCTTGGACCATGCCAACACGATGACCCACCAGTTAGAGCCAGAGAAAGAATCTTTGGTGAAACACACTGAAGAACTCCAGAAAGAAATGTCTGAGGTTACTAGCCAAGTGGCCTTCCTCAAACTTGAGAAGGCTGCCTTAGAACCTCTGAGAAGCTCCTCAAAGAGGTCTGGAACCTTCTTAAGAACTCAAGAAGCACCTCTAGAGTCTGCAGCATGAACTGGCTCAGATGGACCAAACTTTCACTTTGTGGAGAAAAGACACTGAAGCAGAAAGTGACCATTCTTCAGAATGTGAAGGGAATTGAGAAGAAGCACCTCAACAATCTTCAGCAGCAGCAGACCTGTGTTTACCAGGCCAGAATGGAAGACCTGCAGAAAACTCTGGAGGACAACAGAGAAGGATTGACCCATGTCAGAATGGGCATCCAGGAATTACAGCTGCAGAACAGGTGTTTGGAGAAAGACAGGGAAGATCTCCACAGGGAGGTCACCAGCCAAGTGGCCTTCTTCAGAAATGATGTTGGCACTCCTGAGTGACCAGCACATGGGACAACTTTGCTGACACTCTCTCTCCCCATACCTGGAATGGAGGAATGGCGGCCTTTTACCCATTTGAAAGAGAAAAGAGATTCTTCCCCTCCCTTCCCTTGACTTGTCACCCAGTGTGCCAGGGGAGTCAGGAGAGCCCCACCCTTACCAGCTGGAGCCCCTCCCTTACCCCCACATTACCAGTCACTGCAGGACTGTCAACTGAGCTGAAAGCCTCCCAACCACCGAGCATCAGGGCCTGAGAGCACCGAAGAATCCCAGGGCTCCGAGCCAAGAAGGAGGGTGGAGGTGATGGCCATGGCAGTGGTGAGGTGAGGTTGGTAGCGGTGGATCCCCAGGCTCAGCTCCAAGCCTCAGAGTGCCATCTGAGGCCGAGGGGCAGCAGTGAGGAGGGTGAGGGCTCTGCTGGGGGGGGGGGGGCAGAGAGTCTGGCCAAAGACGGATCTGGGAGCCAGAACCAAGCAGCCAAACGAGCCGAGCAGCTGGGATCTGGGCAGCCCACAGGAGAGGAGAAGAGAGTAGAACAGCCAGAAGCCGAACTGGGAGCCGAGGGGTCTGCAGGAGACGCCTCGAGGTAGCAGAGACCCCCGGAGGCCGCAAGGCTGACAGAGCTGGTGGCAGAGCTGGAAGACGGCTGGGTTGAGGGTCTCGGGGGCAGGCAGAAACTCCTGCTGCTCCAGAGGCTGCAAGAGAGAAGCAACAGGAGGGGGAAGCCAGGGGGCACCAAGGCCAACTGGAGCTGGTCAGTGGCTGGTGGGTGTTGGGTTGGGAAGTAGGGGTAGTAGCTTTATAGGGCTGGCAGGGACTTTGGAGGTCTTCTAGTCCAACCCTCTGCTAAAGGCAGGAACTTTATACTATCTCAGTCAAATGGTTCTCTTGTCCACTTTGAAAACTTCCAGTCATGGAGCATTCACTACTTTGGGAGGCAACTTATTCCATGGCTTAATTGTTCCTTCTGTCTGAAAACTTCTCCTGGCTTCTAGATTGGGTCTCTCTTTAACAAACTCCCAACCATTTCCTCTTCTCCTTCCCTCCAGGGCTCTGGAGATGAAGTCACCGCCCTCTTCTCTGTGGGAGCCTCTAAAAGTGCCAGAAGATTCTATCATGGCTGCCCAATCCTTCCCATCTTGTCTTGGCTAAACATAGCGAACTCCATCAACCGTTCATCAAATTATTTGGCCTCTAGACCTTAAATCATCTTTGTTCCTCCTCTCTTCACACTGTCCAGAATCTCCACAACTTATTCTTTTGACCAGAACTGGACAAAGTTTTCCAAGGATGGTCTGACCAGAGAGACAGAAAGCGGTACCAGCACTTCTCTCCCTTTTGAATCTGCCCCTCTTTTATTGCTGCCTAGGATTGCCTGGGCCTATTTTGTCCTCTGCAGCAGAGTTCTGGCTGATCCTTAAGTGCTTTGCCAGGAGATCCTTCCACAGGTACCACTGCTGAGCCAGGTACCCCCTGTTCTGTACCTGGGCATTGCGGTCTCCTAAGTGCAGATCCTGGCTTTTCTCACCAGTGAACTGCATCTTGTTAGATAGTGCCCAATGTTTATGTCTTCTGGATATTGAGCTTATATTCTCGTAATTCCCACAAGCTTGGTGCCATCTGCAACCCTGATGGTTTCCCTTTCTGTCCCCTCACATGGATCATTTGGGAAGATATGGAAGAATCCGGGGCCCAAGGCAGAAACTTGAGGTCCCCTCTGAATATTTCACCCCATGTAGATGTAGCTCCATGAAGGACTCCTCACTGGGTGCAATTGGTCAGCCGCTCTATGAATTCTGTGCCTATTTGGATTTGTATATCAATTCTATCTCTCTCATCATCCTTTTCATATTTTTTTCTTTGAGCATAAAAAGAGATTCAAAGAAGGAATTAAGCGTTTCCGCATTCATAGTTTCAGACATCCACGTGTGGAATCCTTCCTAGTCTCTCTAGAAAGTAGAAAAGATTAACAGAGTTGAAGGCACCTTGTAGGTCCAATGATCCAATGCCCCCACCCAAGCAGGAAACCTTACATCATTTCTGACAAATGGCTGTCCAGTCTCCTCTTGAAAGCTTCCAGGGATGAAGCTCCCACAACCTCTGAAGGCAACTTCTGTTCCATTGGTTGATTGGTCTCATTGTCAGGAAATTTCTCCTTAGTTCTAGGTTGAATCTCTCCTTGATGAGTTTCCATCCATTATTCCTTGTCCAGCCTTCAGGTGCCTTGGAAACTAGCTTGTCCCGTTCCTTTCTTTGGCAGCCCCTCAAATATTGGAATATTGCTATCATGTCTCCCCTGGTCCTTCTCTTCACTAGACTAGTCATTCCCAGTTCCTGTAACCATTCTTCATATCTTTTAGCCTCAAGTCCCCTAATCATCCTGGTTGCTCTTCTCTGCGCTTTTTCTACATTCTCAACATCATTTTTATAATGTGGTGACCAAAACTGTATGCAGTACTCTAGGTTTGGTCTTACTAGGGTTTTATAAAGTGGTATTAACACCTGCCTTGATGTTGATTCTATCCCTCTGCTAATGCAATTTAGAATTGTATTGGCTTTTTTGGCTGCTGCCGCACACTCTTGGATCATATTTAATTGGTTCTCCATTAAGACTCCAGGATCCCTCTCACAGTTTCTGCTATTAAGCCCGGGTTTACCCAGTCTATATGTGTACTTTTGGCTTTTCTTACCCAAGTGTAAGACTTTACTTTTCTCTACTTTGAATTTCATTTTGTTAGATCTCTCTTAGCTTGTTGAAGTCAGAACTCTCTTAAAGACTCCACTGTTAGCCTGCTTGAGCAGAGCTTGGACTAGAAGACCTCCAAGGTCCCTTCCAACACACTTAGACTGTTACGGTTGCTGAAGTTCCCTGTGCTTGATGAGGAATGTTTGGGGGGCTGCCCATAGGCTTAGAGCCAGAGGGGCTGAATGGGATTTTTGCTAGTTTCTTTATGGGGGGAGAGTCGGGTCTGGTGTGGTGTGGATGTGCTTGTCTGACCGGTGGGAGAGGCCACCTATGGGGTGGGAGGGGTGGAGATATGAGGGCAGGGGGGGAGGGAGCGAAAGTACAGGTAGATGTTAGGCATGGCCTCCTCCTTCTCTTGCTTCCCCTTGAGAGGCTCTGGAGCAGCAGGAGCTTCTGCCTGTCCCCAAGACCCTCCACCCAGCCCTGTCCTCCCGTTCTGCCCCCTGCTCCCTCAGCCTTGCTGCCTCGGGACTCTCTGCTCCCCCGAGGCCTCCCCTGGGAACCCCTGGGCTCCCCTTCAGCTTCTGGCTCCTCTCCTCTCCCCTCCTCTCCTGCGGGCTTTTTGGCCCCCGACTGCTCAGCCAATTTGGCTGCTTGGTTACGACTCCGAGATCCGGCTCTGGCCAGACTCACCTGGCACACGAGGTAGCAAGTCCCAGTCATTGCCCAGGCCTCTCTTCTCTTGTAGGGCACCTCAGTTATCTGGATCCTGATGGAGAGAGCACAGAAATGGCCTCTCTGCCTTTTGATCTCCAACCTTGGAAGGGGAAATTTGTGGGCCTGACTCCTCTAGGAAATCCTGCTGTTTCTGAACAGTTACTTAAAGGTGTCAACTGGGCTTTGGCTGTTATAACTATGGCTGTCCTTTACGGAAACTGCTGCATAAAACTTTATATCTTGCATATATGAAGAATTGTGAACTGTGTGTTTGTGTGTGTATTTGTGTCTTGTGGCAAAATGGTCTTTTTTCTATACTTATCTTTTTCTTCTTTCTACTCCAGTTAAATTCAATAAATTTAAAACTAATAATTAATACATTTCAGTTTCCAGAGAGGACAAACACTGAATTAAAAATTGTAGGAATTCCATCATTTAGGATCCTTTGGGTTTATGTCCTCATGGTTTACGTCCTCATGTTTTGCCCAAATCCAGTCTGCAAATTGTGCACACGAGTGGATGGCCTCTAGGAGCCCCCTTCTCCGTTCCATCATCCAGCAGGTGTGTCAACTACAATTCCAAGAAGGCCCAGGGCTGGGTGGCCCATAGGTCAGAAGTATCCATGATGATGCAATCAACACTCTGCTGGGAATTCTGGGCGTTGTAGTTGAACCTATCTGAAATGGCCAAGCTGGGGAAAGCCACCCCAAGGACAGATTAAGAGACCTCCTGGATTCCCTCCTGGATATCGACTCTATGTTTGCACCCAGAAGTTCTTTCCCTTCTCCCACTTCCTGCCCCCTTCCTCAGTTCCAGGAAAGAGGAAGAATCCCCTGCAATGAGTCATCCTGATTGGCGGCCTCCCACTTGTGGGTCTTCTCCTGCCTTTGCTGCTCTGGAGAAGCCACTCAGAAGAAACCTCCAACCCTCCACAAAAGGCCAACAAGGAAGATGGGATCAACCTAAGATTTGCTTAATGACCAAGCTCATTTGCTTAACAACTGTGACAAACAGGTTGTAAAATGAGGCAGAACTTACTTAAGAACTGCCTTGCTTAGCAACAGAAATTGTGGTCATACATGGAAGACTACCTTGATTGCCTGATAGTCCATTGGAATTTATCTCCAGAGATGTTCAGGATCTTGTAATAAGAACTTCCCCTTTCTTCTCCCTTCTGCTAGCTTCTGAGGAGCCTGGAGCTGAGTTCTTGGTAGAGCTTATTTCTGGGGCTTCTGGGGTTGGAAGCAGCCTGAGATGACTGAGGGCAACCCAGCAGGTCAGACCTTCAAGGGTTGCACTGCTGGGCTTCTCACCTTGAAGAGAGGGAGACCCTCTTTCTTTCCTCTGATGGAGTTTGAGACACACCCGATCTCCTGCTTGCAACTATTCACCTGGTACAGCCACAAGGAGCCCAATCTCCTCAGGATGCAGTCTGACTCTCCTGGGAGTTTCTCCACCCACATCTTCTGGGCTCCAGTCTCAACCTGGCCTATGCATTGGGGAAAAGAACTGGCTGTTTGTGCTGTCCTTATCACCCAATAAGGAGATGGAGACAGGATGGTAGAAAAGCTTCTTTAACAGGGCAGGAGCAACTATGGGAAAGGTGAACTAAGTAGGTCTCCTTGGATGAGAACATCTAAGCAAGAGGACCTGGAGGCCCCCACCTTCTCTGGCTTGCTGGGATGGCCAATGGTTCTCATGGAGATTATCAAATAACATGGTAGTTGGAGCTTGGCTCCCATAGAATCTATCTTACCATTTTTCCTATTCATTCTCTCACACATACACTTTTAGTGCTGTCCATAGGAATCTTTTTTTTAAATGTTTTTTAAAAGGTGTCAAACTCATTGGCAGTTGGTGAACAATAAATTCCTCTGAATGACTTTCACAGAGTTCTCTTTAGCAAGATTTATTGAGGTGAAAAGGAAGGCAGTTATAAGAATTAAAATCCTTCAACAATTTCCCATTTGGAAACATGTAGATATGTTCTTTGATTCCTGCATACTATCTAAGTGGAAATAATTCAGGTATTCATTCAAATAAATGGACATTATACCATTCTTAAATATCATGGTCTTTTTTCTCATGTTTTTACATTTGTTCTGGCTGTGAGATGGTCCTTTGTGTTCAGCTCTGGCCTCAAAAGAATAATGTAGCACTTGGGGATGAAGATGCAGCCCAGCAGACCAGCGCTGGAGGCCAGGATGGAGAAGACCTGAACAGCCACCATGTATTTCCCTTTGGTGCTCAGGTAGGTGGGCACAAAAGTCACCCAGACGCTGCAGAAGACCAGCATGCTGAAGGTGATCAGCTGGCTTCATTGAAGGCCCCAGGCAGATTCCTGGCCAGGAAAGCCACCGTGAAGCAGATGGCAGCCAGGAAGCCCATGTAGCTGAGGGTGACATAGAACATGACAATAGCCCCTTCGTTGCATTGCAGGATGATCTCTCCAGGCTGGGAGTGGAGGTCAGAGTCAGGGAAGGAGGGCAAAACTCCCAGCCAGATGAAGCAGATAATAATTTGGACAGCAGAAGAAGAAAGGATGATGGAGTTGGCCAAGCTCTTCCCCAGCCATCTCTTCACTCGGTTTCCTGGTTTTGTGGCCAGGAAAGCCGGCACCACCGTGATGGTTTTGGTCAAGATAGAAGAAACAGCAACTGAGAAGATGATGCTGAAAACTATTTGTCGGAGAAGGCAGGTGGCTTTCCTTGGTTGACCAATGAAGAGAGAAGGAGACAAGAAGCAAAGCAAGAGGGAGACCAGGAGGATGTAGGAGAGATCCCGGTTGTTGGCTTTGACAAGGGGAGTTTCTCGGTATTTAGTGAAGATGATTAAAACAAGGCCTGCTATTAGGAACAAGAGCAGGGCAAAAGAGACCAGGATGATGCCCAGATGTTCTTCATAAGACAGGAAGGTTATAACTTTGGGGATACATTGGACTCTGGCCTCATTTGGATATTTGTCATCTGGACACTTGGTGCATTTTCCTGCATCTGAGGGAAAAAAAAACATATTCCCTTACTATTCTCTCCTTTTACCTTTCAGGAAATACCTTATTTGAACAACAAGTGATACAAGGAGATATTGTCTAGGACACATTTATTAGTACCTCTAGTGAGAGGCGGTAAGAAATATAAGACTTTTTTTAAAATCAATTTTTGTTTAATCATCTATGAAATCACCCACTTCCTTTCCTCCAGTCTCACCCACCTTCCTGAGTGGAGAAGGTCCCCTCCGGACAAGGAACGCAGTCATAACAGCAAACTGGCTCTCCTGCTCGAGCCCTCTTGACAAATCCAGGATGACAACTTTCCACACATTTGGACTGAGGCAGAGACTGAGCAGAAAAACAAGGAATGCCAAAGAAAAGATGTTAGGACTCTCCATCCATGGAAAATGGAAGGAGAAATGGATGGAGACAAGTAGCCTCTGGTCTTCACTGAGGTAAATATGAAACCTCTGACTACTTCTAAATAGATGCAGGAGGTAGAACAACTGGCTGATTCTTCATTTAGTTCCTTCCTTTTCCTTTTGGAATTTAACATTGCAATAAGGTACTTTTCTACTTAATAGTCTAGAGGAATGGAATTGAAAAAAAGATTTAAGTATGATGATATATTCATATTAAAACTGAGAATAAAGTTTACTATAAAAATTTTTGGAAACTTTTATTCCATTAGATTTTTTAAAGGTAGAATAAAACTGTGATGAAGAAAGAAACCTCTGACCAGTAAGATCTTGAAATGTTTCCATAAAACATGGCAAAGACCCTCCACTTAGGTCCTGTCTGTTGAAGAACTTCCATTAGATGACACCAACTGGCATGGAAGGCCAACCACCCTGGAGACTATAAGCTTTGCCCACTTGAAATGGGACCTCAGGCTTTGGAAAACAGAGAAGAGACAGCAAAATTTCTCTCACCTTATTGAGCAACTTTAGCCGTGAAAGAGCATTTTGTCTGATAGAAAGTCTCTGTCTTCTAAAATACGCTAGAATTTCTTTCCTGGATCCCTCCTTGGGGAAAACCAATAAGCCCAAAATGGCCAGATCTGCTGTTATCTCTCCATTTTGGTCCAAGTACAGTTTCATCTCAGAAATATTCCAAAATTCATTCTTCTCCAGAAAGGGATGAAACTAGAATTGGAACATCCAGGAATATGAAAAACAGAAAACTTTGTTTCTTATCCCACATTGAATCTTTCTTCTACAATTGTCTCATCTCCAAATATGGTTAAATAGGATACAAATACTGCCATAATCTTCATAAGTGAATGAAAAAGTTTGAGAAAAATTTATCAAACTATAGAGAAAATATAATAGACACAGTTGGTCAATTATAGGGAACATTTTAGAGCAGATAACAAATAAAATGAACAGAGAAAAAAAAAAGATTATTCATAAACTCTTTGAAAACAACAGATTGATTCCCAGAAATCATGGGTTGATCAAGAAGAAATCTGTCAGGCTAATCTTCTCCCTTGTAATCCTGATGGAAAACACCTCCAGATCAGAGGTGGGTTCCTACCTGTTTGGACCAGTTTGGCTGAAACGGTAGTAACCTGGTGGCCTGGGTGGCTGGAACCAGCAGCAACCCAGGCTGGCCACACCCCTGAACCGGTTCTCCCGGCCATATTGTTTTTGGCTTCTGCGCATGCGCAGAGCAACCGGCAGTAGCGGTAGCCAGAACCCACCCCTGGCTCGATCCCACTTAGGAGCCTCAGTTTATTTCGTTAGTTTTAAGTGTTTTACTATTTCTTCCTGGCCTAGTATGTTTAATTTGTGTTTCGCTAGCATCCAATCTTTTCTAATTTTGTCACTTTGTGGTTTGTTTTGGAGTTCTTTTTCTAGGTTCCCAATTTCCTTCTCTAATGCTTTCTGTTGTGCCCATTTTTCTTTATTTCTTTTTGCTGAATAAGCTATAACGATTCCTCGTATGTAAGCTTTCATAGTATACCATAGGTTTTGTATTGATGTCTGTTCTTTTGTGTTTTCTTTGAAAAATAGTTCCAACTCACTCTTACACTTTTGGATAAATTCTTTTTCTTTTAATATTTGCAGATTTAATGTCCATCTTTGTCTAGTTTTTTTTCCCCTTTCCAGATTATTTTAATGGGGTTATGGTCTGCCCAGGTGTTTGGTAGTATTTCAATTTTATATACTTCTGCCCCGATTTCCTTATTCATCCATGCCATGTTGATCCGTGACCAAGATTGGTGTGGATTTGAGTAAAAGGTAAATTGTTTTTTATTTGGTTCCATTTTTCTCCAGATGTCTATTAGATTTAGTTCTTGCATCATCTCCATACACGTTGTTGTTAATACTTTTTTTTGGTTTTTGGTTTTTTTGTCACTTACATAGTCTTTTTTGCTATCTACTCTGGCATTATAGTCTCCTATTATACAGATGTTTTCCCCTCCAATTTCTCTGATTTTTTCATGTAATTTTTAATAGAAAATTTTCTGGTCTTCGTTTGGGGCATAAATTGCTACCAGCAATATTGGTTTTTGGTTTATCCATATCTCTAATATTAATATTCTTCCCCTTGGATCTGCATAAATTAAGCTTGTCTTTATTCTCTCTTTAACATAAATTGCTAATCCTTTTCTTTTTTCTTCTGCCGATGTATAAAATTTTCCCAATTTCGGACATTCTAAGTATTTTATGTCTTGTTGTTTGATATGTGTTTCCTGTAGACATATTATGTCTGCTTTTTGTTTTGTTAATTTTGCCCAGATGTGTTTTCTTTTTGTTAGTGGGTTTAAACCATTGACATTTACAGATAGTAGTTGGATTTCTTCCTCCATTTTCCTAGATCTCTACTTGTCCTTGTTTTTATTTGTCTCTAGTTTCTTTTTGACTTCTTGTTTTTGGTCTTACTTCCTCTTCTTTATGTTGTTCTTCCTCTTCCCTGCTACGTCCTCCCTGTCTTCCCTCCCTTGCCTTTCGTTGTCTTTCTTCCTTTCTTCTATATTCTATCTCCTCTTCTGTATTTTGTTTCTCTTCCGGATACCTTAATTGCTCGTATAATTCCTGTGCTTTTTCAAGGTTGTCAATTTTGATTCTCTTCTCCTGCCATGTTACTAACATCCCTTCTGGTATTAACCATCTAAACAGTATCTCCCTCTTAATTAATTGCATGGCCAAGAATTGGTAGTCTCTTCTCTGTTCCCTCACTCTTCATGGGATTTGTTTTAATATTAGAATCTCCTTCCCCTCGTACATCATCGGTTCTTCTCTTGTTATTTTATATAGTATGTCTCTTACTTTTTTCCTCGCGAACCTGATGTGCACTTCTCTGGGTAGTCGATGTTTCCTCGCATAATTGGTGGTAACTCTGTAAATGTCGTCGAATTCATTTATGATCTCTTGCTTATCTCTGTTTAAAGTTTCTGCACTTAAGCCAGACATTTTCATAGTTAGGTCTTCACCTTTTACCTCTGTCACATTCTGAAAGTGGAGGTAGAAAGCTGCACGGTCCATCTCCATGTGAATAAGCGATTCCTCTAGATTTTTATTTGATGCTTTCATTTGTTGTTCAACCTGGTTTATTTTTGTTTCTGTCTGTTCTGTTCTTTTTTCTACTTCTTTTATTAATTGTTCATTCTTTCCCAGAGCTTATAGTTTCCATTTTATCATCTAATTTCTGTATGTCTTTCTTGACTTCATTTTTCATTTCACACATCTCTGCTTTCGTTTCATTCATATCTATTTTCATTTCATTCATATCTTTTTTCATTTCATCGTGGTTTTTTATTGCTGTTTCTTGGAATTTTAACATAGTTTCTTGAATGGTTTGCAGCACTGTCTGTATATTTTCAGTATTCGACCCCGCATTTGTTTTTTCTGTTTCATTCATTTCTTCTGTTGGTCCTTTGGATGTGGGGGGGGGGGGGCGAACCCCTTGTTGTTGGGTTTATTGCAGGGTTAATGTTCATCTTTTTTCCACTTCTAAGTGCTGTTGATGTTATATTTGCCATTTCTCTTATAGTTTTATCTTGTTCTGAAAGTATCTTGTATATATTGTCCCAAACTGGCATTCAATCTTCCCCCCCCCCTTCTTTTTTTTGTGTTAGTATATCCACATTAATCTTAGTATACTATATAAGTTTTAAGTAATACAGTATAATAATAATAATAATAATAATAATAATAATAATAATAATAATAATAATAATAATAATAATAATAATAATAATAATAATAATAATAATAATAATAATAATAATAATATATTTTATACAATAATATCTAGAGGTGTTGGGAGAAGGGGTTATATAGGCAAGGAGGGAGGACTGGGGAGGGTCTCAATATTTGTTCATATTAACATTTACAATGCTATATTTAAGTACTTAAATGCTTAGATTGTTTCTTAATAATGTTAAATTTAAACTTATTTAAATGGTTGTGGCATATATAGCTAGTAATTGCCACCAGGTTTCAAACTTACTTATTTATGGTTATAACAATGTAGCAATAGATATATATATGAATAGAGCTATTTGTCTTAAATATTAATTAATTTAAATATTTGGTTATAAAGATTACAACAATTGTATATAGTTATGTATTGTTAATATAGACAGTTCATTCACCGCTTTTTTCTCTGTGTTTCTTTAAATTTAGAGCTTCTTTAAGTTCTTTTAAGTTCTTTTCAAATCCTTTCTTTCAACTTTGCTCAGTTTGCCAGGCTCTTCTAAGTTGTTACAATGTTGCAATTTCGTGAGCTTTCTCTTCCACCTTGATACTTTGTTGCTCTATAATTAATGGCTGTCTGCTGCTGTTCCCCGATCTAGCACAATCTTTCAATGTCTCCTTCTGTCTCCTTTCTCCCCCTCGTTTCTTCGGGCTCCTTTTAGATTTTAAAGTGTCGCTCTCACCTCTTCCAGTGGCCTTTTTAATGGGGTTTTCACGCCAAATCCCTGGAGTCTCCCTGTTTGCCCGTTCTCCTCTATAGTTTAGGTACGTCTTTTCCCAGCCTGTAGCTCTCCGCTGTTTTCACTTGTATCAGGCGTTGCAACAATGTAGCAAAAGTTGATTCATTTCTCTTCCTTTCTTCTTCTATTTGGTGGTTTGCCGAGGCTTCAAGTCCACCATTCAGTGCAGCAAGCGGCGAACGCTTACACGCTGGGTTAAAAAGGGTATCCCCAATCGTAACGGGCGATCGCCTTCTGCCTCGTTCATTCTGGGGTATCCCTACTTCTCCGCTTCACCCTACAAGCTCAGCGTATCCCCCTGGGGGATCCTCCAAACGTGTATATCGGGGTTCGAAGAGCAGAGCCATGCTTTCTTCCCCCCACTTTCCTCCACGTCACCACCGCCCATCCACTTACTTCCAGTCCTCCTCATTGACTGCCTGGAGACTGGGCCTGTCTCGTCCTCTGACGTTGCCCATCACTCTGCAAAGGACTCCACCATCAAGCAAATTTTGAACTGGGTGTGGAGGGGGTGGCCCAAGGGGCCTGTTGGGACTGATTTTAAAATGTATTTTGCTAAACATGATGAACTATCGGTGGATAATGGCTGTCTACTATGGGGCGACCGGGTTGTTGTTCCATCCAAACTCACATTGCAGTATTTGAGGCTTTACATGTAGGGCATCCTGGAATTGTCAGGATGAAGTTTTTGGTAGGAGTTACTGGTGGTGGCCTAACATGGACAGGGAGATCGAAGAATACCTGCGCACCATGCCAGGAGTCCAGACCTGTTCCCCCAGAGGCTCCCGCTAAAGAGTGGGAGCGATCTCAAGCACCATGGTCTAGGGTGCACATTGACTTTGCGGGCCCAGTTCATGGCCAGACATTCCTTGTAGTTGTGGACACCTACTTGAAGTGATTAGAAGTTCCAGCTGCGGCCTGTGAAAGACTCATGTCTTTGATCTAACTGAGCTCCTTTAATGATGAGGGTAGTATGCTAAACATATGTACCATATTTTTCGGGGTATAAGACACACCTTCTTTCCTCAAAAAAGAGGCTGAAAATCTGGGTGTGTCTTATACATCAAATACAGCATTTTTTTGCCTCCCGAAGCTCTGCCTCCTTCACGAAAATGGCCATGCATAGCCTTATGGAGGCTTTCAGAGAACTCCTGGGGGCTGGGGAGGGCAGAAATGAGCAAAAAATCAGCCGTTTTTGCCCCCCAGCCCCCAGCCCCCAGCAGCACTTGATAAGCCTCCATAAGACTATGTATACAATTGTTTCGACAAATAATGGGCCCGTTTTCATGAAAAACGGGCTGTTTTTTGCTCTTTTTTGCCCCCCTCCCACAGGAGCACTCTACAAGCCCCCCCAACTATTCATGCCTTTTATTTGGAAAAAAAAGTGCACATTTTCACGAAAAACAGGCCGTTTTGGGGAGGTTTGCAGAGTGCAAAAACTTTTCCCCCCGCCTTTTGGAAAGCTCTTTAGTTAGAGTGATTGATGAGAATTACATTGATCAAATGCTGTGCCAGCAGAAACAAGTCTTAAGTACTGCAGGTTGTCAGTGATTTCCTTCTCCAACACATGGATAAATACACCTGGAAACACCTCCCTACTGTATTTCTCTCTCTCTCTCTCTCCCTCTATCTACCTACCTACCTATCTACTCTCTCTCTCCCTACCTACCTACTGTATTTCTCTCTCTCTCTATCCCTCTATCTACCTACCTACCTACTGTATTTCTCTCTCCCCCTCTATCTACCTACCTACCTACCCCCCTCTCTCCCTACCTATCTACTGTATTTCTCTCTCTCTATCCCTCTATCTAATTACCTACTCTCTCTCCCTACCTACCTACTGTATTTCTCTCTCTCTCCCACTCTCTCCCACTCTCTCCCTCTATCAACCTACCTACTCTCTCTCTCTCCCTACCTACCTACTGTATTTCTCTCTCTCTCCCTCCCTCTCCCTTTATCTATCTACCTACTTTTTTTTAATTTGCCTCTTCAAAACCTTGGTGCGTCTTATACTCCGGTGCGTCTTATACTCCAAAAATACGATACCTGTTAGATTGGGTAATGGATAAGCACACACAGGCTTAACAGTAACAACAGTTCTTTATTATAACACAACAAGTAAGAACAATCCAGCGAAGGTTGAGTCTGACAGCAGCCCTTTTATAGGGAGCTATCATACCCTTCGACCAATAGGATTAAACCTCTGTTCTCGCCGGAACAGAGGACCTTGGTGGAAACCATTGTAACTAGTATGGATAGCTAACACCCCTCCCCTCTTAGATGGAACAATCCTACTGGTAACATAGTCGTGCAGGTAGGCGGGCTTTTGGGTAGCTCTGCCTGACCTGCACAGTTCAGTAGGAGGAGTTTCTTTGGACAGGTAAGACGGACCTGTTTGCTCTGCAGCTTCCTCAGCCCCAATTATTAAAGTATCTGAGGCCAAGGTTTCCCCCATGTTCTTACATCAATCTGATGTTTGGGGCTTCAGAGAGAAACCACCAATAGAACCAACCCAATCACAGGCTCTGAGGAGGATCTTGTGGTGGACAAAAGGACTCCAGCTGTTGCCCTAAGAGCTGATTTGGGAATTTATACAATTTCTGCTTTGTCTAAAATCAGAAAATATGGATATTGGCATTTAATTTATGGAAACTGTCAGACTCTGAAAATTGTGGCTTTTAGAACAGACAAAATTTCAATTAGAGACCAATTTTGGATACTGACAAATTGTATTAGGAACTGAGGTCTCCCTGTTTCTTGTACAATTGGAGAAGAAGCTAAAAAGATTCCTCCCAAAGAATCTGGGCCATAGAAGCATTAAAATATGCAGCACCTCAAAATTATAGTAGGCCCTTTATTGGAATAGAATACTTCAGTTGGCATTTGCACATGTTAATCTAATTGCAATAAATTGTAGGGGTGAGATACAGTAATTTGATTTACATTGTTTATAGTTTTTAAATTTATTTATTATTTTCCACTTTTATAATACAATCTTGCTAATTATATGTCTTTAATGTTTTAAACAATGTCTAATTAACAAATTATTCTAATGCTTTCATGAGAACAAAATTGGATTTATTAAAATCTAATATTTTGCACTTGATCTGACCTCAAATATAACACAGCATTCTTCATTGTGTATGCAGCTCAAAATCAGATAAGTCTGTTATCTGATAAGCCTGAAACTCTGAAGACGAGGCTACTGATTATCAGCTTTTATTTCTGCAGAAAGCAAAAGACTAGATGACCTTTTTGTCTCCCACCTTAACAGAGCAGGCAGAGAGTGAAAAACGGGCATTCCCCAAATTTTTTTCCAAACATTTTACAGCTCACATAGCTTGCACAGAATGTCATTGCTATGGAAACATAATTTGATATCACGTGAATTTCATGATTTTTCTCAGCACTCTGAAAACAACAGACTTTAGAAGGGAAAAGAAATACATTTTCTGGCGTATAACTCAGAGCTTTGTTAGGGAATACTGAACACATATTTTAAGTTACAAGGAAGGTTACTTGGCAGAATTCACATTTTACTTTTCACAAGAAGTTACTTTGCTAGGCTAAGCTTGGGAATTCACCTAGAAGTTTTATCTTTGTAGTTGGCACATTAGGTTACAATGGAGCTTCTCTCAAAAGCAATTTAACAAAAGCTGAATTAGGTTACACTCTGTGTATGCTCTAATCCAGTGATGGCAAACCTTTTCGAGACCAAATGCTCAAGCCGCAACCCAAAACCCCTTATTTATCTCGGAGTGCCAACAACGCAATTTAACCTGAATAATGAGGTTTTAGTTTAGAAAAACAATAGCAGCGCTTTCAATGATACAAACACCTTTTTATTGAAAGGTAAACGTTTGCATTTGGCATGCTTTTGATTAATCTGACTTTTGCTGTTGAATGCACACTGATAATCTTTCTAATCTTGACTCATACATTGTAAGTTTGAGAGCAACACATTAAGAACTCAGGTCATCTGTTAGTCCAGGGGTGTCAAACTCAATTTCAACGAGGGCCCCATTGTGGCTGACTTCGGATGTCATGGTGGTATTATGGAATATAGGAACTGACACAGAATTCTGGGATCAAACAGAAAAGGTTTATTGCGCAATGTTCAGTGGCTACACAGAGGAGCCAAAGACTGAACTCCGAAGGATTCTAAAACATGTATTTTTGTACATACTTGTGACATTTCATGATTGGTTACATTTTCTGACAGCCCACAGCCCCCCTCCCTGTTGCTACGTTTCCTGCCTAAGATTCCTGTCTTCAATTCTGCGGTTTGGCTATGTGTTATTTCCTTTAGATGAAGCTTCCTCTTGCAAACCCTTATTCTGTTCACTAAAGTTTCCTCTTACAGAACTCTTAACATGCTCCATTATAAAGACATATATTTAAGATTCCTATTATCCCATATTATTCCATTCCATCTTAGTGGGCATGGCCAGCTCCCACTGCTGATGTGCTCACTCTCCTTGGTTGCCCATGGTGTGTGCAGGAGGTCAAAGTATGTGGGTCAGAGGGAGGCCCACTCCCTCTCCTTACGAGACCTAGCTTTGTAGCCAAAGCATCCTCAATGATAGGATGGGAGACCACCAGGAGAGGTCAGGAGGATGGGACAAGGAGATGGTAAAAGGCAACAGGGCTGCTGGTGATCGTGCTAAGGCAGGATTTACTTCACATCTTCACCCTCTCTCATTATAATCTCCTTCCTTCCCTTCTTTTTCCTTCCCTCTTCATTCTTTCTTCCCCTCTTTCCTTCTTTTTGCTTCCTTGCTCTCTTCTCCTCTTTCCGTCTTTTTCTTTGTCTTTTCTGTCTCTTCTTGGATGCTCCAATGCAAAAGGGGAAACATTCCTTGCCTTGTGATCAAATGACACTTTGCTGGTAGTTTGTAGCCACTGAAAAGACTGAGAACAAACCAGGCTCAGTTTATTCCATGCTTGCATTTCATGGGGACAGACTACAGGACAGCAAAACTGTCAAAATGATGGCTCTGGTAGTTGATCAGAGCTCCTCTGTTTTTTATGTGCAACAGCTTTAGCATTTAAGAGGAGAGCTAAGTTAGTTGCTTTACTATGAATACATAATGATCCTTGAAAGATCTCTTCTGTAGGGACCCTGCCATGGTCTAATTCAGACTGGAAATATAGCAAAGGAAACTATTTCCCCAATTGCTTTGTCCTTTTTTCCCCCACTGGAAAGAGCTGTTTGCAACCACAAGGAGGGGATACTTTCCTAAGAGCTCAGAATTCAAGGATACCAATGTGCCCATGACCACCACCAGATGGATTCATAACTGGCTGACCGACTGCACTCAACGTGTAGTCCACAATGGAACTGCATCTACATGGAGGGAGGTATGCAGTGGAGTACCCCAAGGCTCTGTTTTGGGCCAAGTACTCTTCAACATCTTCATCAATGATTTGGATGAGAGAATAAATGGGGAACTCATCAAATTTGCAGATGACACAAGCTGGCAGGAATAGCCAACACTCCAGAAGATAGGCTAAAGATACAGAAGGATCTTGACAAACTCGAACATTGGGCACTATCTAATAAAATGAAATTCAATGGTGAAAAGTGTAAGGTTCTACATTTAGGCAACAAAAACGAAATGCACAGGTACAGTATAGGTGGTACCGTGCTCAACAGTAGTAACTGTGAAAGGGATCTTGGAGTCCTAGTGGACAACCATTTAAATATGAGCCAGCAGTGTGCAGCAGCTGCCAAAAAAGCCAACACAGTTCTAGGCTGCATCAACAGAGGGATAGAATCAAGATCACGTGAAGTGTTAATACCACTTTATAATGCCTTGGTAAGGCCACAGTTGGAATACTGCACTCAGTTTTGGTTGCCACGATGTAGAAAAGATGTGAAGACTCTAGAAAGAGTGCAGAGAAGAGCAACAAAGATGATTAGGGGACTGGAGACTAAAACATATGAAGAACGGTTGCAGGAACTGGGTATGTGTAGCTTAAGAGAAAGAAGGACTAGGGGAGGCATGATAGCATTGTTCCAATATCTCAGGGGTTGCCACAAAGAAGAGGGAGTCAAACTATTCTCCAAGGCACCTGAGGGTAGAACAAGAAGCAATGGGTGGAAACTAATCAAGGAGAGAAGCAACTTAGAACTGAGGAGAAACTTCCTGACAGTTCTTTAAGAAGATGTTGGATAGCCATTTGTCTGAAACGGTATAGGGTTTCCTGCCTGGGCAGGGGGTTGGACTAGAAGACCTCCAAGGTCCCTTCCAACTCTGCTATTGTATTGTATCTCAGGGTGGGCTCCTAGTGATAGAAGAGACCCTCAAGTCCTCCCCAACCCACTAAGATACCTCCTGCTTCCCCCTCCCTTCCTGCAACAAGGACTCACTTACTTTCCAAACCTCTGTCTCCTCTCTTGTTTCTCGGCTTCTTTGCCTTTGAAGAAGGGAGAGGAGAGTTGGCTGGGAAATGCTTTTTGTGGCAAGAATGGACGCTCCTGGGTGCTATAATATTGTGCAGATTCAGGCACCCATCTTCTTTTGCAGAGTCAGGGATCCAGAAACTTTCATTCTCGGGGGTTGGTGGGTGGGGAAAGTGGTTACCTGCAGGTCTCCTGCTCCTCCCCTCCCCCCAACTACTTTCCACTTAGCTACTTAATGAGGCTTCTTTGTCTCAAGGAGCAGCAAATGGGGCCAGACAGAGACAGGCAATCCAATACTGTTTGGCAGAGAAAGCATACTTCAGCCAAGGCACCCAAACTGCTGCCAATGGTGTGGGCGACAGCTGAGCATGCAAATGGGGCCAGACAGAGACAGGGAGGGTAAGAGAGTAATATATGTGTGTGTGTGTGTATGTGTGTGTGTGTGTGTCTGTCTGTGTGTGTGTGTGTGTGTGTGTGTGTGTGTGTCAGAGAAAGCGTGCTTCAGCCAGGGCACCCAAACTGGTGTGGCCGACACCTGAGCAGGGAGGCAGGGTGTGTGTGTACTTTCATCCCCATTCAAGCAGGGCCTCTTATTTCCTCCCCAGCACAGTTGGGGCATGAAGGATGCTGCCACCTAAGCACCATGATTGCCCCCTCCCCAGCCAGCCAGCCAGCCCCACCTGACCTGCTCCCTGCCGGCTCCTGCAAAGCCTCGCCATTCTCCTCCTCCTCTCCTTCTTCGTGTCGTCCTCCTCCTCCGCCCAAGTGGCAGTGGGCTCCATAGGACAGGTTTTCATTTCTGCCCTGGGGCAGAAAACTCTGGTGGGCTGGAAGTGAGTGTGAATGGCCTGGCTCTCCAGTGCTTCCTGGCTCAGTTGGAGGCTTCCTTCAGCCTTCAAACAGTTGCAGGGCTTGTTTGGGGTTTCTTGCTTCCAGGTTGGTGCAGGAGGCTTTCCAGGGCCAAAATGGAAAAAAAAAAACCCTGTGCTTTCTGCACCCCATTTTGGCCCTGGAAAGCCTCCTGCACCAACCTGGAAGCAAAAAATAAGAAATAAAACCCCTGCAACTGTTTGAAGGCTGAAGGAAGCCTCCAACTGAGCCAGGAAGCACTGGGGGGGGAGGCCATTCACACTCACCTCCAGCCCACCGGAGTTTCCTGCCCAATGTGAGCACCCCCCCCCACACACACACACTGCATACTCATGCGTCCCCCGCCCTGGCCCTCCACAAAGGCCCGAAAACCAGCTGGCCGGCAGGAGGTGCGCCTGCATTTGGATGCTAGTGGAGCTGGGCTGGGGTGGCTGGTGTGCCAGGAGAGGATGCTCTGCATGCCACAGGTTGCCCATCACGGCTCTAATCCTTTCAATTCCTTTTTCAGATAAATCATGAAAGCGCTTCAGAGGCCCTGAGTGATAAAAGTCGATTCCCCTTTTTCCACCAGATGGACCACAAAGAAGGATTCCAGTACCCTGCAATTGTCCCGCTGCTCCTCCACTTCAGATGGACCCTGATTGGCCTCTTTGCTTCAGACACAGAAAAGGGAGAGAATTTCATGAGGACTTTTACTCCTGTGCTTGTCAGGAATGGAATTTGTGTGGTTATATCACAACTGTTCTCAACGACTGGATATACAGCAGCCCTCAGGGATTCCCTCTCTAAGTGGAGACAAGTCAACGTCTTTGTTCACTTCATGGAATATGATTCCATTTGGGACAGAATTCTTCCTTTCCATTTAACACTTATGCGTCTCCCAGGACCCATTGAGGGGAAAGTCTGGATCCTCACAAGTTTAGCACCATATCAAATAAACAAGCGCAGACTTCTCAAATACATCCATAGTGTTTGGAACTTTGGTTATCTGGGAAAAGGAAGGCCAATAGATTCTGCCTTTAAACCCTATTTCTTTGTGGAAGTAAAGCTTCAAGATCATTATTTTCATTGTTCTCTTTCAAAGAATGTCTTTTCTGTCAAAGGCCGCAGAAGATGCACCCAGAAAGCCCCACTGGAGGCCCAGTGGAAAAGGGACAGTATAAGGGCCCAAAATTACTACCACTATTACAGTCTCACGAAGACTCTGGCCCAGGCCTTGAATGCTGCATATTCCTCCAGATTGAGGAGGGGAAGGAAGGAGGGAGAAAAGATCTTGGGGTCTCCAAGGCTGCAGCCATGGCAGGTATGGGGGTCCCCGATATGGATCCATTAATCTTAGATCCTTTGGAGGAGGAATCCAGAGGAGAAGGAGGGGAACCATCTCAACAGATCTGGCCAATTTTATTACTCAGGGAGTTAATGGTTCCAAAGAGTACATACCATGGCATTTTTATATTTAGCACTGCTAATTGGAAAATGCTGTATTCTTTTTAAAATAAATTCCTGTATTTGTGGGTTTGTGATTAGCCTGGTGGAATTCCACCTTTCTTCCATCCCCATTGCAGGTGGGTCTGTGTGCAGCTGGACAGGCAGCTAAGCCCCCCTGTTCTCCTCCAATGAAAGGGAGCCTGGTGTGGATCTGGATGCTTTATTGGGAGAAGAGGGCAGGTGAAACTGAGGAGATGCAAAGAGTGGAAATCAAATAGAAAGACGAGATAGGCAGCATTAACGAACAGCCAGCAAAGAAGCAGCTGGAACCTCCCCAGCGATGCTCCGTGTGAGGGACGGAGGCGTCTCCGGATGACCAGGGGTCTCGGTCACAACGGCTGCTTCCGTCTTCTCCAAAGGCTGACAGAAAATGGAGCTTGGCTTTAGACCTTATACTTAGGCTCATCTGTCCCCGGCCACTAGGTGGGGCTAGAGCAACAACAGAACAACAGTTACCGTATTTTTCAGAATATAAGATGCACCTTTTTCCCTCAAAAAAGTGGCTGAAAACTGGGTGCATCTTATACATTGAATACAGCATTTTTTGCCTCCCGAAACTCCGCCCCCTCATCATAATGGCCATGCATACCCTTATGGAGGCTTTCAGGGAGCTCCTGGGGGCTGGGGAGGGCAGTAATGAGCAAAAAATGGCCCGTGTTTGCCCCCCCCCCAACCCCCAGCAGCACTCTATAAGCTTCCATTAGGCTATGCATGCAATTTCTTTTGACAAAAAACAGGCTTGTTTTTATGAAAAACGGGCCATTTTTGCCTCCCCCGGAAGCACTCTGCAAACCCCCCCAAGGCTATTCATGACCTTTTTTTAAAGGGGGGGGGCGTTTTCACAAAAACGGGCTGTTTTGGGGAGGTTTGCAGAGTGTAAAAACTTTTTTTTCCCCTCTTGGAAAGCTCTTTAACTGGTTGATGAGAATTACATTGATCAAGTGCTGTGCCAGCAGAAACAAAGTCTTAGGTGCTGCAGATTGTCAGCGATTTCCTTCTCCAGCACATGGATAAATACACCTGGAAACATCTACCTACCTACCTACTCTCTCTTTCTCTCTACCTCCCTACTGTATTTCTCTCTCTATCTCTTTTTATTTCTCTCTATCCCTCTACCAACCTACACACTCTCTCTCTATCCCTACCTACCTACTGTATTTCTCTATCTCTAAATCTCTCTCTATTTCTCTCTTTATCCCTTTATCTACCTCCCTAGCTATACTCTATCTCTCTCCCTACCTACCTACTGTGTTTCTCTCTCTTTCTCTCCCTCTACCTACCTACCTACTTAAAAAAAAAGCCTCTTCAAAACCTTGGTGCGTCTTATACTCCGGTGCATCTTATACTCCGAAAAATACAGTACATGTTGTGGCATGACAACCTTTATAAATGAGGAGGAGACCCTGAGACCATCTAGCCCAACCCCCTCCTCTCTGCAGGAATCCCGGTTCAAGCTTCTCTGACTGATGGCTGCTCAGTCTTTGCTCTCAGTCGATCCATGAAGAGGAGACTGAACTTCTCTGCTTTACTGGCTCAGCTCTAAAACAGCTCATCCTTTTATCATATTTTTTCTCTCATTCAGTTAAAATCTCCTCTCTTGTAACTGAATTCACTTTTTCACGTCTGACACTCTGGAATAAGAGTGAGCGGATCTTACACTCGTGTGTAACAGGAGTCAGTTATTGGAAGAGGATTGTAACCAGTAGTAGGATTCAAATCTTTTTACTACTGATTCTGTGGGCATGGCTTGGTGGTCATGTGACTGGGTGGGAGTGGCTTGGTGGTCATGTGACTGGGTGGGCGTGGCTTGGTGGTCATGTGATTGGGTGGGTGTAGCCAACTTGACATCACTCACGTCAAGGGGTACCTTGCCTGGCCTCTCCTTGCGTCAACAAGATACAATTTCCCTGTCTATTTATTTACTACTAATGAACATCCAAAATACACAATTAAATCCTATGTATATATACCATATGTGTACATATATATTACAAGGTATAGTGTGTGTATAGGCACACAAAAAGATACATTATCTACTTTATTCACTGTATGTGTATGTACACACCACACACACACACAGAGCTCTTCTAAAACTATATACATTCAACCTCACTTATTGCGTTTGGAAAAACACCCCCAGAGTTCACTTTCTGCCACACATTTAACTATCACTTCTGCACATTAGAACATTACACAGGCCTTCAGATGTTCTTTCCTAGCCTGCACATGACTGTTAGAGCCAGGAGACATCATGGATTGAGTAAAATGTGGCAAAACTCACTTAATAACGCTCTTGCTTAGCATCCAAAATGTTGGGCTCAATTGTCATAAGTCAAGGACTATCTCTGCCTTCCTCTGCATGGCAGCCTTGTCCTAGTAAACTCCTTCCCTTTTCTGGCAATTTTCCTCTCTGTTAGAGGCACCATAATAATACAGAGGATATAAGGTCTCCAGCTGGAGCAGGGGGTTGGACTAAATGGCTTCCAAGGTCCCTTCTGACCCTACTAGAGCAGGGGTTGGACTAGAAAATGACCTCCAAGATCCCTTCCAGCCCATTCAAACATTGTTGTGCTGTTTGAAAGAGTCTTCTGAAGCCATGGTTTGTGTCCTTCCTTCCTCTCATTTTCTCTCTTTCCCTCCCTCCCTCCCTTCCCTCTCTCCCTCCATGTATCTATTGACCCATCCATCCAACTATATCTCATTCACTTCCTCCTCTCTCCCTCCCTCTCTTTCTTTCCCTCCCTTCCATACCTCCCTCCTTCTTTCTCTCTCTCCCTTCCTTTCTTTTCCTTTTCTTTCTTTTTCCTTTTCTTTCGTCTCTCTCTTTCTCTCTCTTTCTACCCCTTCCTTTCCTCCTTCCAAAGCTAGTAGATCAACCTGAAACAAAAACTCCTTTGGATCAAACTGCCCATTTTACACACACACATATGCACACACGGTTCCAACCAGCTCTGCGCCTCACCTCATTGTTTGATTTTAGTGGTGGGCAGGTGGCCGAAGTCCTTTCCAAGCGCCCGGCAGCATCGCTCGCATCCCAGGAAAGCCCGGCTGATTAACTTACTGGGACGCGCTTCGATTGGTGCCTCTTCTGCGCAGGCAAGCTTCTCTCTCTTGAGCAGGCAGAGAAAGGGGACTTGCAGGGATAAGAGTGTGACTGTGTGTGTGTGTGTGTGTGTGTGTGTGTGTGAGAGAGAGAGAGAGAGAGAGAGAGAGAGAGTAAGAGCGAGGGGGGGAGATAAAAGAAAAAGATAGTGAGAGTGAGGAATCAGAAGCTTTTCAACCTTGTGGGCCGCCTGGGAAGAGGCAGAAATGGGGCGAGGGCCTCTCCCCATTTCCTCTGGATCTCCCTCCCTCTTCCTCAAGTTTTTCTTTCCTCCCATCCATTCTCTCCCCCTCTCCTGAGAGCAAGGCAGCGCTGCTTTGCCTGGGAGTTTTCTGGGCTCTGGAAGGGGCAGCGGGGGGGGGGGGGGGTTGGGTTCCCCAGAACTTCTTTGGGAGAAGAGTCATTCTGAACTCCGCGTTGGGGGTGTGTGTTTGGGGGGTGTCCACTGAGGGGCTTTTAGCCGGAGGTGCCTCTGGCCAGGGGGGAAATTGGAGTGGCTCGGGTGAGCCAGGAGGGATGAATGAAATCTGTTGGCTGAGCTGGTCAATCCCCCCTCCCCCGGTTGGACCTGGCCAAACCTTCCTCCCTCCCTCCGGTCACCGCGGAGCTGCTGCAGCCTCTCCCCCAACACGCTGTTCAGTTATGGGCCCAGCGTGGTCTTCCCTGCAGCATTCGGGTGGTGGTGGGGTCCTCTGTTTGGGGGTAGAATTTGGTTGCAGAAACGCCAAGGGGTGGGCAGCCTTGGAGGGCCTATTCACCCCTCCTCTTTTCCTCTCAGCCCTGCAAAACCAGAAATCTCCCCCCCTCCAAGCAGCAACTGAGACTGTGCAGGGGGGAGGAGGGGGGGGGCAGGAGAAGAAGATCTGAAAGATCCCAATTCTGCAGCAAGAGGAGTTTCTGCAATGGGGAGGGGGAGGGGCAGCTTCTAAAGGCCTTTTAGCCATAATTGCCATAAGAGCAGATGTTGGGGAGGGGGTCAAGGAGGAAAGGGGTCCCCTGACTCTCCCTCAGACCCCAAGGAAGGAAGGGAAGGGAGGGGGAGGGAAAGCAAAGGAAATGGGAAAGAAGGAAAGGATGAAAAATGGAGGGAATGGGAAGGGAAGGAAAAAGGAAAAGAGAAAGGAAAGGAAAGAGGGAAAAGGTAAAGAATGGCCGCTGCTGGAGTGGTTGGGAGCAGCCCAGTGGTGGGTTTCAAAAATTTTGGGAACCTACTCTGTGGGTGTGGCCTGCTTTGTGGGAGTGGCTTGCCAGCCATGTGACCGGGTGGGAGTGGCTTGCTAGCAATGTGACCGGGTGGGAGTGGCTTGCCAGCAATGTGATCGGGTGGGAGTGGCTTGCTGGCCATGTGACCAGGTGGGAGTGGGATGTTAGAAGATCCCAAATGAAGTTAGAAAGGCTGGGTCCCAGACCGAGCTGGGTTAACTGGGATAGGGGGAATAGGGGGTAGAGGTTCACCAAGGACCCTCCTCTCCTTTCCCCCCAAAAGCAGAGGGCGTCAGTATTTAGAGGGAGGTCTCCCAACTTCCCCCCTTTGTGTGTCACTCTTTCTCTCTCTCTCTTCCTCCTCCCCCGTTTCTCTCCCCCCTTTCCTTCCTCCTCCTTTTCCTCTGCACAGTTCCCCCCAGTTTTTCATGCTGAGCCATTGGGGGAGGTCAGAGGGAGAGAGAGATGGATTGAAGGGTGCAAAGAGATGGGGGTGTCCCATTTTGAGAAGTATCCCTTCCCAAAAGATCGCTGAGAGGAGGAACGGGAGGATTCCCCACCCCACTCAGCGCTGTTTTCAATGGGAGGCTTTTCCCCCTCTCAGCTCTTTTCCTTCCCAAAAGATCGCTGAGAGGAGGAAAGGCGGGTGAGCGAGCAATGGAGTGGCTTCTGGACGGGCAGGGGTGAGCGAGTGAGTGATAGGGGCGGAGCAGGAACTTACTTCCGGGTTCATTGACCAACAGGTTTGCCCGAACCGGTGCGAACCAGTAGGAACCCACCACTGGAGCAGCCTGAGGTGGGCATTCAGGAGCAGACCAAGACGAACAGGAGGCCATGGCAAAGACAGGCAAACAGGCTGGGCTGCATGGCCACATGGTCGAGGCAAGGGAGCCAAAGAGCAGCTGCAGCAATGACTCTAAGGCACCAGCCAAGGTGTGCAAGGCAAGTAGTGGTGGGGCAGGATGTGGCCAGGCAGAATTCTTACTACCAGTTCACCTGAACTGTGCCAGACCGGCTGAATCCCACCACTGGCTTTATCTTCCTTTCTCCAACCGAGAGATTGTATCAGTTGGAAAAGGGACTCCCAGACTCCTCCTGGTCTTCAGCTCTTCCAGTTAACTACAATTTTGAGATCATTTTCACAAGCATACATATCAAGTTTGGAATCCCTCATCTTTTTTCCAGTCCATCATTCATGTTCTTATATGAGACTCTATTGTTAGTCAACTCCTAGTTGCTAAAAATCAGATATTTTTCTACTGCTTTTTATTTATGCACCCTTCTCTGTGTGCTAATCATAAATATTGTTTCTGGAAACTTGATATTCCTCTTATAAAATTTTTTATTCAAAAAGGTAAAATAAAACTATTACAATGACAAAACAAAAGTAGACAACACATTTTTTAAAAAAATGTGCATTAAAAACAGACAAAAACATGCATATTGTCCCCCCCAGTTGAATACAATACAGCTGTAATAGTTTCTCCCCCTTGCAAAACAGGCCCACCATTATAAATTACACATCTATTTGCAACTACTTGACTTATCATCTATCTGCTGTATATAAAAAACGTAGTTTTAACATTTCTTAAAATTTTAATTAGGATCTTTCCCAACAACTGCTTTCCATTCCCCAAAGTCTTAGGACCTCCTGTAAATGGAAAAACAACGGCTCTTAAGACTTGTTTTCCAGTTAAATATGACAAGTTCATTTCTCAATCTCCCTCAATCTTCTTGAAAGAATCCATTTCATCAGTCATCCGTTCTGTCCAATTTGAGTCTTCAGGGTCCATGGCCTCTCCAGCCATCTCCAAGCAGCCTGCCTTCAAACCAGACTCCTTCCTCAGGAATGCCAGCAGCAAATTAAATTCCAGTCCATCCATCCAATCCATCCGATTCAACAATTGTTGCTTGCTTCTGATTATTGCCTTTAAGTTGATTTAAAACCATTGTTATTTTATCAAACTTTTAAAATGAAATTTAAAATAAAGTTTCAAATAAGGCTTCTAAGTTGAAAGATTTTATATTCTTTAAATCACATCAAATTAGCTTACTCTAAGACCGTATTAATTACCGTATTAATAACAGAAAAATTGATGACCAATGGCAAATTATAATCCATCACTTTCAGGTTTCATAGGAAAGATTAAAAATTGTTAAAAATTACTTGATTAACATTTTGAAGACAGTTTTTATCCATTTAGTTATCATACAACCCCTCAAGTTTCCACAAAATTCGCAAAATTCTTTGTGAGTCCTTTATTGAAATCCAGTTCTATCACCAGAGTTCCCATAATCCATTTAGAAAGTGTAATGATATGTGAGAATGACTTTTGGGATGAGGAGAAGAGAGGCTGCCTAGGGAAGGATCAGATAAGAGGGGAGAATCCTGCAGCTGCATAATGGGAGAGAAAGAAATTCAGAAAGGATCCTCCCTAACTTTTCAGGCTGAGAAAAGTGTTGGTGGGAGATTTGCTCTTTCAGATTTTAAATTTTTTGTTAAAGTCACATTACAATAAAGCAGAATTAGCACATCTGGAGATGTTTTCCATCAGGATTATAAGGGAGAAGATTAGCCTGAAAGATTTCTTCTTGATCAACCCATGCTTTCAGGGAATCAACCTGTTGTTTTCAAAGAGTTTATGGATCATCTTTTTTTTCTCTATTCGTTTTATTGAATGTTCCCTATAATTGACCAACTGTATGGATTATATTTTCTTTATATTTTGTCAGTATGTGATTGACATTTTTTTCTCAAACTTTTTCATTCACTTATGAAGATATTGGCAGTATTTGTATCCTATTTAACCATATTTAGAGATTAGACAATTGTAGAAGAAAGATTCAGTGTGGGATAAGAAACAAAGTTTTCTTTTTTTCAAATTCCTGGATGTTCCCATTCTAGTTTCATCCCTTTCTGGAGAAGAATGAATTTTGGAATATTTCTGATAGAAAACTGTACTTGGACCAAAATGGAGAGATAACAGCAGATCTGGCCATTTCGGGCTTCTCGGTTCTCCCCAAGGAGGGTCCCAAGATGGAGATTCTGGCGTATTTTAAAAGGCAGAGACTTATTATCAGACAAGATGCTCTTTCACAGCTAAAGTTGCTCAATAAGGTGAGAGAAATTTTGGTGTCTTTTCTCTGTTTCCCAAAGCCTGAGGTCCCATTTCAAGTGGGCAAAGCCTATAGTCTCCAGGGTGGTTGGCCTTCCATGCCAGTTGGTATCATCTAATGGAAGTTCTTTAACAGATGGGACTTAAGTGGAGGGCTTTGCCATATTTTATGGAAACCTTTCAAGATCTTGCTGGTCAGAGGTTTCTTTCTTCATCAGTTTTATTCTATATTAAAAATCTAATGGAATAAAAGTTTCCTAAATCTTTTACATATATCATCATACTTAATTTTTTTTCAATTCAATCCATTAATAAAGTTTAAAGTAGAAAAGTACTTTATTAAATACCAAAATCAAAAGGAAGGAAGTAAATGAAGAATCTTTCAGTTGTTATCCCTCCTGCATCTGTTTAGAAGGAGTCAGATATTTCATATTTACCTCAGTGAAGACCAGAGGCTACTTGTCTCCATCCATTTCTCCCTCCATTTTCCATGGACGGAGAGTCCTAGCACCATTTCTTTGGCATTCCTTGTTCTTCGCCTCAGTCCTTGCCTCAGTCCAAATGTGCGGAAAATTGTCATCCTGGATTTGTCAAGAGGGCTCGAGAAGGAGAGCCAGTTTGCTGCTATGACTGCATTCCTTGTCCGGAGGGGACCTTCTCCACTCAGGAAGGTGGGTCACACTGAGGAAAATGGGAGGCTTTGTGGAACTGGATCCATCCAGAACATTTTCATGAAAGTGCAAGTTAAAAGACAGATTGAAGTTCACCAGTTTTTTATTTTTATTTTTAACCTGCACAATTTATTATTTAAAAGGAAGTAAATCAAAAAAACTTTGAAGGAGGGGCTGGGAAGAGTTGGGAGGAGGAGGTGGAAGACTGAGCAAGCTTTACTACTATTTAAGGAAATATCTCTTCTGCTTTTTAGTTTGGACTTGTGCTGCTAAATTCACCTTTCTAGGAACACCCGAGTTCTTTGAAACTTGATGAATTGTTTTAGGTCCACCTTCTGAAAGACCTTGCAATTCACTGTATATTGAATCCTCCCCTTGAGGATCACTGAGAAGGTGTCACTGGTCCATAATGTGGTGCTGTGGATAGTTATGGGGGGAACTCATTGCGCAAATATTCTGCCAGTCATGTAGATTAATAAATCAGAGTAGAGCTGGAAGTGACCTTGGAGATCTTCTACCCCTGCTCAAGCAGGAGAACCTATACCATTTCAGACAAGTGACTGTCCAGTCTCTTCTTTAAAACATTCAGTGTTTAAGAACCCAAAACCTGTGTAAGGTTGAGATTGTCTTTGCAACGTTTCGGCAGGATCTCACCTGCCATCTTCAATCGTGGGCTTAAAAAGGCTTTTAAGCCCACGCTTGAAGATGGCAGGTGAGATCCTGCCGAAACGTTGCAAAGACAATCTCAACCTTACACGGGAAAAGACCCGAATACAACAAAACCAGCATACCTACACCCGTGAAAATCTACGAAAACACACACACACACACACACACACACACACACACACACACACACACACACACACACACACACACACATATATATATATATATATATATATATATATATATATATATATATATATATGTTTGTGTTACAACCCCTGGTATGACCAAATATGGGAGGGAGCTTACTCCTCCCTCTTTCTGTCCTTTCGGCTCATCACAGAAAACCATCCAGGCAGAAACCCATATTTTTATTTTTAATGTTGCCTTTTTATATTTGTGTTGTATTTGTGCTGATAAAATAAAGGGAGACTAGTATAGATCCATTTCGAGCTATTTAGCTCTCATCAGCTAGCCATACCCTTACTGGGATTCGAACCTGGGCTGTATTATACACTAGGCAAGAATCTTAGCCACTATGCCACAGGCTTCTCCTCCTTTATCAGCTGAGCCAGGGAATTAGTATGTGTTTGTGTTACAACCCCTGGTATGACCAAATATGGGAGGGAGCTTACTCCTCCCTCTTTCTGTCCTTTCGGCTCATCACAGAAAACCATCCAGGCAGAAACCCATATTTTTATTTTTAATGTTGCCTTTTTATATTTGTGTTGTATTTGTGCTGATAAAATAAAGGGAGACTAGTATAGATCCATTTCGAGCTATTTAGCTCTCATCAGCTAGCCATACCCTTACTGGGATTCGAACATGGGCTGTATTATACACTACGCAAGAATCTTAGCCACTATGCCACAGGCTTCTCCTCCTTTATCAGCTGAGCCAGGGAATTAGTATGTGTTTGTGTTACAACCCCTGGTATGACCAAATATGGGAGGGAGCTTACTCCTCCCTCTTTATTTTATCAGCACAAATACAACAAATTGCTTTTTGATTTCTCAGATGTGGAAAAATGCATCAAGTGTTCAGATGATAAATATCCAAATGAGGACAGAGTCCAATGTATCCCCAAAGTTATAACCTTCCTGTCTCATGAAGAACATCTGGGCATCATCCTGATTTCTTTTGCCCTACTCTTGTTCCTAACTACAGTCCTTGTTTTAATTATCTTCATTAAATATGGAGAAACTCCCATTGTCAAAGCCAACAACCGGGATCTCTCCTATATCCTCCTGGTCTCCCTCCTGCTTTGCTTCTTGTCTCCTTCTCTCTTCATTGGTCAACCAAGGAAAGCCACCTGCCTTCTCCGACAAACGGTCTTCAGCATCATCTTCTCAGTTGCTATTTCTTCTCTCTTGGCCAAAACCATCACGGTGGTGCTGGCTTTCCTGGCCACAAAACCAGGAAACCGAGTGAAGAGATGGTTGGGGAAGAGCTTGGCCAACTCCATCATCCTTTCTTCTTCTGCTGTCCAACTTATCATTTGCTCCATCTGGCTGGGAGTTTCTCCCCCCTTCCCTGACTCTGACCTCCACTCCCAGCCTGGAGAGATCATCCTGCAATGCAACGAAGGGGCCGTTGTCATGTTCTACGTCACCCTCAGTTACATGGGCTTCCTGGCTGCCATCTGCTTCACGGTGGCTTTCCTGGCCAGGAATCTGCCTGGGGCCTTCAACGAAGCCAAGCTGATCACCTTCAGCATGCTGGTCTTCTGCAGTGTCTGGGTGACTTTTGTGCCCACCTACCTGAGCACCAAAGGGAAATACATGGTGGCTGTTCAGGTCTTCTCCATCCTGGCCTCCAGTGCTGGTCTGCTGGGCTGCATCTTCATCCCCAAGTGCTACATTATCCTTCTGAGGCCAGACCTGAACACAAAGGAGCATCTCACAGCCAGAATAAATGTAAAAGCATGAAATATAATACCATTATGATATTGGTTTATTTTATTCGAAAGGAGATATTCTTTCCATTTAGATAGCATGCAGGAGTCAAAGAAAATATTTATATGTTTCAAAATAGGAAATTATTGAATTGTTCTAGCTGTCTTCCCTTTCAACTTAATAAACCTTGCTACTGAATTTGACACCTTTAAAAATAATTCAGGCACTTGTTCCTGCAGCTAAAAGTGTGTGTGTGTGTGTGTGTGTGTGAGAGAGAGAGAGAGAGAGAGAGAGAGAGAGAGAGAGACAGAGACAGAGACAGAGACAGACAGACAGAGAGAGAGACAGAGAGACAGAGAGAGAGAGAGAGAGAGAGAGAGAGAGAGAGAGAGAGAGAGAGAGAGAGAGAGAGAGAAGGAAAGGAGTTCAGGAAGAAGCTGTGGGAACCAAGAACCAGCATGGATGGCTGATCCTCTCCCTGAGAATGCCAGAATGATGTGAAATGCCATGTTTGACTGGCTGTCAGCTGGGGAGGGAAATCGAATATATAATTCTTTCTTGATTTCCTGATAAAACCTCCTTTGCAGAAAGTATTCAGCAGAACAGCTGTCTGGGATTTCAGTTTGGGATTGTTTTTATTTTGACATGTATTTCACAGAAAAATAATAAAAACACATTAAATAAAAATGTGTAAAATTTCCACTGTATTTTTTTTCTTTGATCAACCAGAGAATTAAAATAGCGGTTTTCACACCCTTTAATTTCCCACTCTACAATTTCTATCTAAAGCATTTTCTCTGCTCCTCTTCCAAGCTTGTCTTGTCTGTGAAGGGCTGGAGAAGATGCCCAGAGAAAGGGGACCTTGAGACTCTCCCCAGAAGGAGGTTGGAGGGATCCTGTCTAAAGGCAGCCGCATCATTGACCAGGTTACAAAGCTTCAATGCAGCATAATATCCATCCAGGTCCAAGAAGGGTCTGAATTAAGGGATGGGGGACTTTGAGGTTTCTAGGACGAGGCACCCATGGAAGCTCTTCTGCTCCCCATCACACAGATTGCTGATCAGTTGGTAATCAATGTTTAGGTCTATGAATGGCTCCTAATTGGGAATAGGATCCCTTTGCAATTTCATTTTAAGGAGGTAAGAAAAGATCTGATGGACCAGAAGAAGGTCAGTCTAAGATTCACAGGGACCACACAGAGGCCTCTGGTTCTCCCACAAGCAGACGAAGGCAGAGACCCATGGCTTTGCTCAACATGGAACAGACATTTTTGCACAATTTCACTTTCTTCCATCACACACCACAATATTGGACACTGGGACATCTCACACTCCAGGAATCCCCAATTCTGGTATCCCAAATTAATCTGAGAAAATGTTTCCAACTTTCACAGCCCCATTCAATAAGAACTAAGGTGGGACTGGAACTCAGGAGTCTCCTGGTGATTGGCCCAAAGTCCCCCAGGAAGTTTTCATGTCTACGAGAGGATTAGAACTCGAGTCCGCTGGTGATTGGCTCCAAGTCGCCCCTTTGGCTTTTATTTGAAGGTAAATAAATATAAAAACATGAGATATAACACCATTATGATATTGGAAAAATTGTTAATGTTTCTTTTATTTGAAAGGAGATATTCTTTCCCCTTAGATAGTAAGCAGAAGCCAAAGAAAATCAAATCTACTTGTTTCAGAATAGGAAATGATTGAATGGCTGGGCTTCTTGTATCTCCCTATTCATCCCAATAAATCTTGCTAAAGAGAACTCTGTGAAAGTCATTCAGAGGAATGTAATATTCAGCAACTACCAATGAACCGGACACCTTATGAAAAATAATTGAGGCACTTGTTCCTACTGACAGAAACTAAAAGTGTTTGTGTTTGTGAGAGAGAGAAAGATCATAAGAGGTCAGATGGGAGCTGTAGGAGCCCTGCTCTAACCGTGTTGTTGGATCATCTCCATGAGAAGCCTTGGAATGGCAGAATGACCTGGAATGCAGGGATTGACCTGCTCTCCATCACTATTATGTCCTTCTTTCTTGATTTCCTGTTAAAACCCCTTTCACAGAAAGCATCGACCGGAACCTCTGTCTGAGGTTTCACTTCGGGGTTGCTATTATTTCCGTATCTCCCTTTTAGAAATCCCCACTCTATTTTTTTCCTTCCTCATCCAGAGAATGAAAATAGCAACAACTAACACTATTCCAGCCCTTTAATTTCCCACTCTATCATTTGTCCATAAAGCCTTTCCCTGCGTTCAATGCCGCCTATTCATCCAGGTCAAGAAGGGGAGAGGGAGTAATGGGGATGCGGGGGGGGGGGGGGCGGTTTTTGGTCATTCCCGGTCGTTTGTACCAACCCCTGCATACTAGGTGGTCAGGATCTACAGACCCAAGGCCTGAGACTGCTGTTATGCAATGCGAGGTCCGTTGTCAATAAGGCCCCCCTCATCCACGATCTAATTTTGGAGGGGGAGCCGGACCTCGCAGGAATAACTGAGACCTGGTTGGGCCACGAGGGAGGCTTACCCCTCGTGGAAATGTGCCCGCCGGGTTATCGAGCATTTCACCAGCCTCGGGCCCAGGGAAGGGGCGGTGGGGTAGCAGTGATTATCCGGGAAGACTTGGAGCCGAGAGAGTTCACGGTGCCGCAGACATCCGGGTGTGAGTCCCTTGTCGTGAGATGGGGCCCTGGGAGGCAGTTGGGCCTGCTGATAGTATACCTGGCTCCTCGCTATACATCAGCGGCCCTGCCTGAACTCCTCGAGCTGATCTCATCGGTGGCGGTTGAGACCCCCAAACTTTTAGTGATGGGGGATTTTAACCTGCCGTCGATGGGAGAAGCGTCTGAGGGGGTTCGGGAGTTCATGGCTTCCATGACAGCCATGGACCTGACCCAATTAATTCAGGGCCCTACTCACGAGGGAGGCCACACACTGGACCTTGTCTTTGTCTCTGGCCAGTGGACGAGTGATCTGGGAATAGGGGATCCAACTATTACTCCCCTGTCATGGTCAGACCACTCACTTCTCCGGCTTGACTTCCCTGGTGCTACCCCCCGCTGCGGGGAGGCGGAACCGGAAGGTATTAGATGGTTCCGCCCCAAGCGCCTGATGGAACCAGATAGGTTCCAGACGGAGCTTGGGCCACCTCCTGTGGACCTGACCCGCCCCCGAGTGGAGGACCTGGTAGACGCATGGAATAGTGCGACTACCGGGGCCCTAGACCGGGTGGTGCCTTTGCGGCCTCTCCTGCGGCGACGAACCACCCTGGCCCCTTGGTTTACCGAGGAGCTAAGGGTGATGAAACGCCACAAGAGACGCCTAGAGAGTCGTTGGAGATCCTCCCGTTCCGAATTTGACCGAGCACAGGCACGAGCCTATTTGAGGACGTACCTCGTGGCATTAAGAGCGGCCAAACGTCAACATTGCGCCGCTCTTATTGCGTCCGCAGATAACCGCCCTGCCGCCCTGTTTCGGGTGACTCGCTCCCTCTTGTCTGAGAGACCGCGGGAAGCCCCTTTACAGGGCAGAGCAGAGGAGTTTGGGAAATATCTACAGGACAAAGTCGCTCAAATCCGGATGGGATGGGCCCCTTTCAGTGGTCCAGTAGAGACGCCCGTGGCGAGTCTTGAGGGACCGCTTTGGGAGGAGTTTGACTCGGTTGCCATCGAGGATTTGGACAGGTTGCGTGGACGTCTGCGACCCACCACATGTTTATTGGACCCGTGTCCCTCCTGGCTTGTACTGGCATCCTGGGAGGTTACGCGTGACTGGCTCCTGGGCCTAGTGAATGCCTCGTTGGGTGAGGGGTCTCTACCGGCCGCCTTGAAAGAGGCGGTGGTGAGGCCCCTGCTCAAGAAGCCTTCCCTGGACCCAACGGACCTAGTCAATTATCGTCCAGTCTCAAACCTTCCTTTCTTAGCGAAGGTTGTAGAGAGTGTGGTGGTACAGCAGTTCCCACGTCACCTGGAGGAAAATGATTATCTAGACCCGCGCCAGTCCGGCTTCCGTCCCGGGCACAGCACGGAGACGGCCTTGGTCGCATTGGTGGATGATCTCTGGAGGGCCAGAGATAGGGGTTGTTCCTCTATCCTGGTCCTATTAGATCTCTCGGCGGCGTTCGATACCATCGACCATGGTATCCTGTTGCACCGGCTAGAGGGGTTGGGAGTCAGGGGCACCGTTCTACGGTGGTTTGGCTCCTTTCTCTCTGACCGGACGCAACGTGTGTTGGCAGGGGAGCAGAGTTCGACCCGGAGGTCACTCACATGTGGAGTGCCACAGGGATCGGTGCTCTCGCCTCTCCTGTTCAACACATACATGAAACCGCTGGGCGAGATCATCCGTGGTTTTGGGGTGGGATATCATCTGTATGCTGATGATACTCAGCTATACATTTCCACCCCGAACCACCCCAATGAGGCCGTCGAAATGATGTCCCGGTGTTTGGAGGCCGTACGGGTCTGGATGGATGGCAACCGACTAAAACTCAACCCTTCCAAGACGGAGTGGCTGTGGCTTCCGGCCCCCCGGTTCAACCAGGTGCTTCCATCTCTGGCCATTGGGGGCGTGCAACTAGCCCCCATGGAACAGGTGCGCAATTTGGGCGTCCTCCTAGATGCCCGGCTGTCCATGGATGACCATGTAACAGCCGTGGCAAGGGGGGCGTTCCATCAGGTCCGCCTGATGCGCCAATTGCGCCCCTTATTGGACCGGGATGCCTTACGCACAGTCACCCATGCGCTAGTGACGTCTCGCCTGGACTACTGCAATGCTCTCTACATGGGGCTTCCCTTGAGATGCACTCGGAGACTACAGTTGGTCCAGAATGCGGCCGCGCGGGTGATTATGGGGAGGACTAGATACTCCCCTGTAACACCTCTCCTGCGCGAGCTGCACTGGCTTCCTGTGGTCTACCGAGTGCGTTTCAAGGTTTTGATTATGATCTTTAAAGCGCTTCATGGCTCAGGACCTAGTTACATGCAGGATCGTATCCTGCCCCACACATCCCTACGACCAATTCGCTCACACAGAGAGGGACTTCTCCGGGTGCCGTCCTCCAAACAGTGTCGGGGGGCGACACCCAGGAGCAGAGCCTTCTCTGTGATGGGCCCAGCCCTGTGGAATGACCTCCCCCGTGACATCAGGATTATTTCCGATCTCCGCTCCTTCCGTGTACAGTTGAAGACCCACCTTTTCCAACTATCTGGCCTGGCTCAACCGTAATTTTTTTTCCGTTTTTTCCCGACTGTCTTTTAAATTTTAAATTTTTTATTGTATATTGGGTTTTATTATGGGGGTATGCAAATGGTTTTAATTGTCTAAATGTTGTAATTTATTACCTCCTCCGTACGTGTATGTCTTTGTATATATGTATATTTATGTGTTTGTACACATGTGTTATGTTTTATATGTTTCTAGTGTACGCCGCCCCGAGTCCTGCTTGGAAAGGGAGCGGCTAATAAATTCAACATTATTATTATTATTATCCAGCTTTCTAGCAAGAGCCACCCATGGAAAGTCTTCTGCTTTCCAACCACAGAGATTGTGGGTGGATCAGGAGTCAGCCTGAGGTTTCAGAATGGCTTCTGATTGCCACTCGGGTCACTTTGCAAATTCCATTTTAAGCAGGTAGAAAAGGTTTGATGGATCAGACCGAGGTCAGTCTAAAATCCACTCTGACCCCCCAGATGCCTCTGGTCTGCCCACAAGCAGGGGGGAGGGACATATCACTTGGCCCAACATGGAACCAGGTAGGGGAGGGATTCAGCCAGTTCCCACGGGTTCCCTAAAACCGCTTGTTAATTGTATGAGCAGTTCAGCCAACCGGCTGAATTGCCTCAGCGTGCCCCCCCTACCCCCTCCTGCGGGAGTCCCCCCCCCCCCCCCGAGAAAATGACCAGTCTCAAGATCCCGTGGATCACTTTGGTTCAGGCAGTGGAATTCCCCACTGGTTCCCTCTCTCCACAAAGCGAAGGAATCACAGAAACTCTGCAGAGCCCAGAATGAGGCTTCCTGGAACTTCGGGATTGAGAGGGTCCAGAAAGGAGGATAACCAATGGCAAATCTCCCTTCTTCAGCATCATCGGTCTCCGGGCAGAGTCTCCCTTGACTTCCTCCCAGCTCTATTCTGATAGATTGAAATCCTAAACGGTCAGCAGCATCCCAAGTTGGGGATGGCTAAATTATGTTTCAAGCTACAGCATGTAAAGGATACCTTGGTCAATAGTATGGAAGCCCTCCAAGCGGTCTAAGAAGACTTTATGTGTTCTGTTCCCAATATTCCATTCTCTTTGAAGGTCTTCCCCTTAATGATCAGATTTAGCCAACTTGAAATGGGTTCAACGGCTTTCAAAAATAAAGAAAGGATACCGATATTTCACCCACCTTGTTGAGCAACTTGAGCCGTAAAAGAGCATCTTGGCTGATAATAAGTCTCTCTCTTTGAAAAGTCCCCAGCTGCTATTTAATGGCATCCCTCTTATGGAAAGTAACCCAGCTTATGATATTCAAATCTGCAGCTACATCTCCATTTTGATCCAAGTACAGTTTCTTCTTGGAAAGATTGCAAAATTCACTCGTCTCCAGAAACGGATGGAACTGGAATAGAAACACCCATGAAGGTGAAAAGCAGGAAGCTTGGTTTCTTACCACTCATGGTTTTTTCACATGTGAATCTTTCTCCTAGAGTTGTCTAATTTGCAAATTTTGTGAATTGGGAAATAAGTGTTATCCCTGTCTTCAAAACTGACAAAAGTTCAGCAAAATTTGTCAATCATATATTGAAAAACTACATTTGTATTGACGAAATATCATTGACCAAATTTCTCTATGAAAGAGGGTATTTTAGAACAGACTACAAATAAATTGAACAAAGAAACAAACAAAGAGATTATTTGTAAACTCCTTGGGAAAAACAGGGGGATTACCAGAAAATGTGGATTTGTCAAGAAGAAAGTTGCCAGGCTAATCTTCTCCCAGGTACACCAGGTAGGAAACACAACCACATGAGGTGACTCGACTTTATTGGAAGGCCACATCAAGACAATCTCACAAGTCTGAAAGTTCAAATCTCCCACCAACCCTTTTTCAAGCCTGGAGAATTACAAAAGATCTAAAAAAAAATTTACAACAGAGAATGAGGTGGCTGGACGGAGTCTCCGAAGCAATAACTCAAGTCAGCAAATATATCAAACACACCCTCCTCTTCTTATTTTTCACACAACAAGGGTTGTGGCTGAGACAGTGTGACTAGTCGAAAGTCACCCAGCTGGCTTTCACGGCTAAGGCAGGACTTGAACTCAGGATCTCCAACTTTCTAGCCTGGTGAAGATGTTGGTATTATATTATATTTGCACATGTCATTACACTTCCTTAATAGATTGTGGAAATGCTGGTGATGTAAAGATTTCAGCAAAGTAGTAACAACCTACTTGCTGATAACTAATTAATTGAGATCATTAATTTCAATGTCCCTCATAAAACTGGGAATTTATGAATAACAATTAGTCCTTGATCATCTATTCTTCTATATTGTCATTAATGCAGGCTGGAAGTTGATAAAATATGATTTTCTGATGCAACATTTATATCAACTTTTAAATATATTTTGATGTCATATCAAAAATATGTAAATTTTAGCATTTAGAACTTAACAAATTATGTTATTTTGTATAAGAACATTTCATTAAGATTTCATTTGCTCCTTTTCTTAAATCATTTCTTTATTTATAACTTAGACCCAGGCATAAAATTCAAAAAAACATCTTGATGGTTCACCAAAATTGTCTGAAAAACCCCCAAAAGGAATTTAAGAGAGAGAGAAGTGAAGAGATCTTCACTTAGAAGTAAAATGTGACGCAAGAGAAAAGGGATGATGGATACCAAACTGGATAGGAACATTTGGTGAAATGATCTCAACATAGTCATTGAGTGGAAGCCACAGCAGAGCAAATATTCTTGCCTGGGGAAACCCCAACTTAAGGTCCCCTTGTAGCAGTGGTGGGTTTCTACCGGATCGCACCGGATCACGCGATCCAGTTGGCGAATGAACGTGGAAGTAAGTTTCCTGCCCCGCCCCTTTCACAGGACGGCGCTTGCCTGCGCTCCACCAGCTTGGGCGCGACCGGAGAAGTTTCTCTTCTCAGAAATGTCTTCAGCTCCACTGAGAAAACTTCTCCAGTCCCGCCCAAGCTGGTTTACGCTGCAGAGACGAAATGCCAGCCTTCGGGTTGCAAAGCCCACCTGCCTCCCCTACGGGTCTCTTGCAGCTGCCAGCTGCTCAGGAAAGGCGGGAGGCTTCAGCTGGCCAACTTGTGTAAGACAAGTTTTACTGGACTGCCGAACTGCCGATCCTCCGCTGACCCCTAAAGAAGAAGGATCGGCTGCGGCAGTCCGGCAGAGCAGCGAGTGGAGCCTGTCTCCCCGGGGCTTTTCCTTCGGCTGGCAGGACGACGAGGAAAGAGAAGCCGCTTATCTTGTGTAAGATAAGATAGGCAGGCGGGTGGGCGCGTGACTCTGCCAGAGAAAACGTAGAAAGCGTGGAATCAGCTCTGCCTGGAGGCAAAAAGCTTGGACCTCCCCCCCGTGCACCCGTCAGGAAAAGCCCCGGGGAGACGGGCTCTGCGCGCTGCTCTGCCGGACTGCCGATCCTCCGCTGACCCCTAAAGAAGAAGGATCGGCTGCGGCAGTCCGGCAGAGCAGCGCGCGGAGCCTGTCTCCCCGGGGTTTTTCCTTCGGCTGGCAGGACGAGGAGGAGAGAGAAGCTGCTTATCTTGTGTAAGATAAGACAGGCAAGCTGGTGGGCGCATGACTCTGCCTAGGACAACGTAGAAGGTGCAGAATCAGCTCTGTCTGAAGGCAGAATCAGCTCTGTCTGAAGGCGAGAAGGCTCGGAGCCACCACCACCCCTGCTTGCCCACCAGCCGAAGCCTCCCGGGAGGTTTTGGCTGACGGGTGCGCGGGGGGGAGGTCCAAGCTTTTTGCCTCCAGGCAGAGCTGATTCCGCGCTTTCTACGTTTTCTCCGGCAGAGTCACGCGCCCACCCGCCTGCCTGTCTTATCTTACACAAGATAAGCGGCTTCTCTTTCCTCGTCGTCCTGCCAGCTGAAGGAAAAGCCCCGGGGAGACGGGCTCCGCCCGCTGCTCTGCCGGACTGCCGCAGCCGATCCTTCTTCTTTAGGGGTCAGCGGATGATCGGCAGTCCGGCAGAGCAGTGCGCAGAGCCCGTCTCCCCAGGGCTTTTCCTTCAGCTGGCAGGAGCTGAGCAGAAGGAACATCCGTTCCTCAAACCCGGACAGCACTACTCCCACCTCCCCATTGTCCGAGTTGCAGCAAGTGAAGTGCCACGGGTGGCAGGGAAAACGAGGCTTCTTTGCCAGCCTCCCAGCTGGCAAAACAGACATTTTCGCCAACTGGAAGGTATGTGTGTGTGAGGGGGGGGGAGTGAGAAAGAAAGAGTAAGAGAGAAAGGAAGGAAGGGAGAGAGAGAGACAAAGATAGAAAGAGAAAGAAAGAACGTTGGAGAGAGAGACACAAGAAGGATGGAGGGAAGGAAGGGAGGGAGGGAGGAAATAAGTGGGGGAGAGGGACAAGAAAGAAGGAAGGAAGGAAGGAAAGAAAGAAAGAGGGAGAGAGAGGCACAAGAGGGATTGAAGAAAGAAAGTGGGGGAGAGAGACACAAGAAAGAAAGAAGAAGGAAGGAAGAAAGGAAGAGAAAGGAAGGAAAGAAAGAAAGAGGGAGAGACACAAGAAAGGAAGGAAGGAAAGAAAGAAAGGAAGGAAAGAAAGAGGGAGAGAGAGAGACACAAAAAAGAAAGGAAGAAGGAAGGAAGGAAGAAAGAAAAAGAAAGAAAGAAAGAAAAAGGAAGAGAACTTATGATCACAATTGAGCCCAAAATTTTGATTGCTCAGCAAGAGCATTGTTAAATGAGTTTCACCACATTTGCAAGTTGGTCACTCCCACCCGGTCACATGACCGCTAAGCCACGCCCACAAAATAGGCCACACCTACGGAATAGGTTCTAAAATATTTTGAAACCCACCACTGCCTTGTAGGCACCACCCTTGGGGAAGACATGGCAGAATATCTGGCTCAGGAAGGGCAAGGAAGGGGAAAGGAAGCTGCTGCCATCTTGGCTGCCAAAGGGCCCTATTGAAATAAGGCAGCTGAAAATCAGAGGGAGCCTGGGACCATCCTTCCATGCAGTCATAGAGTCAGAGGGCTGGAAGGGATCTTGGTCTTCTAGGCCAACCCCTTACTCAATACCATCCCACTCAAATGGCTACCCAGTCTATTTTTGAAAGCTGCCAGTGATGGAGAATCCACAAGCCCAAGAGGAAAACTGTTCCACCCATTAAACAGTTCACGCTGTCAGGAAATTTCTCATTCCTTCTCAGTTGGATCTCTCTTTAACAGGCTCCCATCCATTGCTTCTTGCCCTGCCCTCAGGGGCCTTATAGAAGAAATGAAACCCCTCTTCTTTAGGGCAGCCTCCCAGGTACATCTGTTATGTCCCTCCTAATCCTTCTCTTCGGTTAACTAGATATTCTAGGACAATCTCTCAATTGGCGAATGGAGGATGCAGCCCTCTTCCAATGACGGAAAGATGGCACACAGAAGCTTAAGATCTGTTTAGTGTTATCCCAGAGTGTCAGGCATGGAAAAATGAACTCAGTTACAAGGGAGGAAACTCAGTGAAGCAGAGGAGTTCAGACTCCCCTTCGCTGTTTGTCTTTCTCAGGCGCAAGTTGCCAAGAACAGCAGTTGATCTCAAAGTCAACAAAATCCATGGGGGGTGGGGGTCATGGAGTTGTTGGAATATAATGTTTCTAACAAGATGATGCATTGAACTCCCACCTGCTCAGCTCCTACAATCTTCATGCAAAGACCAAGCAGTCATCAGACAGAAAAGCTTTAATTCATGCAGGGAGGAGGGGTTGAGCTAGATGGTCTCAGAGTTTCCTTCAAAGGTATAAATATAAAATTCTATGGTGCTAATTTCAAACCCCTGCCTACAGTATTTTATTGAAAAATGTATGCATGGTTTAAAAATTAGCAGTGTTTAACACCCCTTTCCATGAATAATTAAATTGCCCCAAACTCTTGGCCTTTTGTACCCCAAAGAGCTCTGATGGTTCCCCTCCGTCTCCTTTGGATGCTTCCTAAAAAGTAAGGAAATCTGATGGATCCTTGTCGGGACCCCTTACCTGTCATGGCTGCAGCCTTGGAGGCCCCAAACTCTCTTCGACCCCTTTGTTTCTCCTCCTGGGCCAGAGTCTTGGTGATACTGTACACATTGGGGTTATTTAGGACCTGGATCCTGTTCCATTTCCACTGGGTCTCCAGTGGGGCTTTCTGGGTGCATCTTCCCCTCTCTTTGACCGAGAAGATGGACTTTGAAACAGAACAGTGAAAATGCTCATCTTGATATTGAGATCCCGCCAAGAAACTATTTTCAAAGGGATCATCCTTAGGACTTTTTCCATGATATACAAAGTTCCAAATACTGTGGACATATTTGAAAAGCCTGTGCCTTCTCATTGTCGCTTCACCCAAGATTGACAAGATCCAAACTTTCCCTTCAGTGGGTCCTGGCAAGTGTGCAAGTGCTGAATGGAAAGGAAGAACTCTGTTTGCAAGAGGAACACGTTCCAGGAAGTGAACAAAGACATTGACTTGTCTCCACTTAGAGAGGGGAGCTGTATTTCCATCTGTGGAGAATCGTTGTGATACAACAACACAAATTGCACTCCTGACCAGCATAGGAGTAATAATCCTCATGAAATTCTCCCCCTTCTCCGTGTCTGAAGCAAAGAGGCCAATCAGGGTCCATCTGAAATGGAGGAGCAGTTGGACAATGGCTGGGTACTGGAATCCTTCTTTGGGGAACATCTGGTGGAAAGGGGGGAACTGATTTTTATCTCTCAGGGTCTCTGAAGCAATTCTATCACTGATCTAAAAAAGCAATGAAGAATGCCGTGTTATATTGGGGGTTAGATCAAATCCAAAATGTTAGATTTTAATAAATCCAAACTGGTTCTCGGGGACCTATTAGAAGAATTTGTTGTCAATTAGCCATTAAGCCATTTCAAGATGAATAATGTAGAACACAGAGCATAATAAATTCATATATAAAAATGGAAAGTAATAAAAGAAATAAGTGAGAAAGAATATGACTAAAGACTGGAAAACAAATTTATGCACTACCCTTAAAATTTGCCAAAGTCATACCCACATGTCCAGTTCTCAATGGAAGAGTTTTGCTCCAATAAGAGGCTGCATTATATTTAATTTTGGAATTCTGACCACCCAGGAAATCAATTGTTTTGATTTAAGCAATGGGTCATTTGTCTAACAATGCAGTCCAAGATCTTTCTCTTTCTTAGACAGTAGACATTCCAATAACAGATGTATTAAGATGCATGGCATCTTCTTAACTGGGGCTCCACAAATAAAATCCTTTTCATTATAAGCAGTTGATTATATTTTTTTAATTAACCATTATGACTAGCTTTTCAAATCTTGCTAAAAAAAAACCCGACCCTGAGATATTAAGGCATTTCTGTGTCTCAATACTTGGAAATTTGGGAGGTCTGTTTGTAGCAGCTCATCCACTTCAATGTGCCAACCTTACTGAGGTTGGGTGTATCTTTCTCTGCTCGGATATCCCACATTCTTTGTGCAGCCTTCACTTGAACCTGTTCTCCAAGGACGCAAGAGACAGGGAAACCACAGCTCCTAATAGGATTTGTCAGATGTTCAAGGAAAGTGGGCTGTAATTGAAATTTTGTTGGTTCTGACAGACCAGATTTTGGGGTTCTCTCATTTTCCACTAATTTCATTTTAGATCAATAATAATATTCCCTAATTTTAGTGAGAGAGAGAAATGAACAACTTCCTAAATTAGTTCTGAGGGCAGAAGCTAAAGTTATTTTATCCATCTCTAAGATACTCTTCAGATGCTGGGACTGGAATTGTACTAAGCATGAACTATTTTAACTATAGTTTGATATAGGAGCTTGGCAATACAGACTTTAATATATTGGGCTAAGGAAGCTGGATGGTTTTTAAAATTGAAGCAGCAAATTCACTGAGTCCCCTGCTCTAAAGGCGCTTCATTGAACAAGAGTGAACTTTCAGTTCTGGAGAAAACTACCCTAAATAAGGAAAGATGTTAATTCACTCTATTGACTCACCATCAAATAGCCATCTATGGCTATGATGTTATTTTCCAAACACCCTAACTGTTGACTTTCATTTATTAATTTTAAAACAATTATTAGCACAGTAGGAACCAACTCTTCTCAACAACCCAAGTTGAAACTATAAAAGTAATATCATAACATCAGAAAAGGGGAATTTATCTCCTAAGGCATGCTTACTTCATGCCTTGATTTTGATATCTTTTCACTCATTTTTAAAAACTTTTCTCCCCCCCTCTCCTCCTCACCTTCCTTCCTTCCTGCGTTCATTCCATGGGGTGAGAGGCAGCCCTGGTTTCGTTTATTCTAACCTCTCTCTCTACCCCTTCCCTCCCTCCCTCTCTCTCTCATTTTTTTTTAACTCTGCAAAATTCTGGTAACTAGTTTTTCAATAAAGTTGATTTTGTTCTTGGAGACAGGCCATACTATAGCATCAGCCCTTTTGTGTGGTGCCCTTGAGCATTAGCTTTCAAAATAAAGTACATTTTGGTTCCAACTCAGCTGCCAACGATTTCAGTTCTGTGATATGCTCTGCCATTAACTGGTCCCTGGAGTTTTGTCTTTTATCACTATGCCAACAAATCTCAGATTTATTTGTTTCTTCAGCCACAGGTGCTGTGTATTCCCTCTGGGCTCAGTTTCAAGCATGGAGACCCCAAATCTCTCAATTCTAGATGATGAATTTAATTCCAACTCTTCCTCTATTATTATGAATCACATGGGGATTATTTCCCTTTCATTTCCCTCCAGAGAATTCCCCAACAACCTTTGAGTCCAAGAACTAGTTGAATTATCCTGGGATCCCTCCTGAGAGGGAGAATTATGATAAAAGTTTCAGCTCTGCTCTTTGGCCGAATCCTCCAGGGGAGACTTTGGGCAGAGAAATATGGAGTTTTGGGACAGGCAGGGTTTGTGCTCTTGAATGTCAATCTCTCTCCTTTCCAGATGAAGCTGAGTGTTTCTCTGTGTTTCAATCAGGAAAGAAACTGGATCATATTCCACCTTGTGAGACTCCTTTGAATTCTTCTAATTCTTCTTTAGAAAAAGAAAAGGGATTGATTGATTCACCCCATGAATGATGGACCTCCTGCTTCTGCTTCTGATGCTGCTGGTGTCCCATCCAGTCTCTGGGAAGCTGAGAATGAAATGCCCGCTGAGTTTGGAGCACCAGGATGGAAAACAACCACCAAGCTTTTACAGCCCAGGAGACCATCTCATCGGTATAGTCACCACTGGAATAGAAACATTGCATATAAAGTTTCTTTTCAATGTGGCTCCTTCTCTTCAGTTGGTTTTCCATGATTGGTAAGTCATTCAGGGTGATAGAGTTGCACTCCCTCCATTCTAACACTCTCCTTCTTTTCTATTTTTTATTCTTCATTTATTCCTATATTGGGGATTATGTCTAATTTCCTGAATGATTTTGATTTCCATGGCTTCTCTCTTTTGTCTGATTTTGTGAAAGAAACTCAAATCGAAAAATAGGCCTGAAAAAAAAGCCGAAAGGGCTGCAGGTTATTTTCCTCTCTCAGTTCAATCCTTAATTTATCACTTGAATAATGAATTTTATTTAAAGTAGTGGTGGAACCAGTTGTAGTTGCTGTACCTCAGCCCATTCCCATATTTGTATAACTGATCATTGCTTTTGGATGAGTGTTGGCTTAAGGATCAGTAGGCTTTTGGAGGCTTATATATTTTGAAAAAGTATTTGTTGCTGCCTTTTATAATAACATTTTTTTTACAATAGGCATGCTTATGATTTTCTAAAAGCCTTAACATTCATTTTCGTCATTCAAATGGTCAACAAGAATTCCCAGCTCCTGCAAAATCTCACACTTGGCTACAACATCCATGCCAACTATTGGAGCACTTTCCGCACTTCAGATGCCCTGCTGGACATTCTCTCCACTGGAGAAGCCAATGTCCCCAACTACGGCTGTGAAAGGAAGGAGAACCTTATGGCTCTTCTTGATGGAGCTAAAAGGGACATCTCCATCCAGATGTCAACATTAGGAGGCACCTACAAAGTTCCACAGGTTTGTGTGTGTTTTTCTCTCTCTGGTAAAGTGAGGGGAGGGTGGTGGTGGGTGAGCAATAGATGCAATCATGTCTTCTCCATGGAATTCAAGAGCTACTTTTCTACATATTAGCAAAAATGATAATATTTTACTCCATTACGTTCATGTTGAGATTAATCATAAAAAGTGGAATAAAAAGGACTCTACCAATTATAGGCCAAATAGACTAGCAGATATTGTGGCTGAAATGTATGCCTGGATCCTCTAAGTTAAACTTGAGAAAAATGCATTCCTTGTAGAAGAAACAGAAGGTTTTAGGTAGTGAATAGCTATATAGATTTTATAAGAAATATTGCGTGTCAATAATCTAATATTGGTAACAAATTTGTCTTGAAATATCTAATCTATATCAGCGAAGTAAAACAGGGTTTTGCTGATTTTCTAGATGTTAGTGCATTTGTCATAATTAACAGAGAAATATTATATAGGAAATTGATTGCCCTCAAAATGGAGCTCCACCTGTTAGTCCTGATCCAGGCTCTTTCTCCAGGTCCTTGTTTGAGAGGGAGGTTGGGGCTCAATGGAGCAATGAGAAGAAGGATTGATACTTACCAAGGAGGATGGGAAGGATGCATATTTGAACCCTTGTTATTCTCTCTTCTTATTGACAATTTACTTCAACTAATGAAGGATCCAAAAACACATCAGAAATAAATGTTATTTCTTTCTTTGACAAAAATTACTAAATTAGTGGACCAGTGAAATGCAGTGCACATAGTTTCCAGTACTTGGATTTTAGAAAGGCTTTGGCAAAGTAAACCACCATCTACTTCTTGGTAAGCTAAAAATATGTGGGATAGACAGCATCACCGCCAGATGGACTCAGCCTGTGGTCCTCAACTGAACTACATCTACATGGAGGGAAACAAGCAGTGGGGGACCCCAAGGTTCCATTTTAGGCCCAGTCTTCTTCAACATCTTCATCAATGGTTTGGATGAGGGATAGATGGGGAACTCATCAAATGTACAGATGACACTAAACTGGCAGGAATAGCCAACAGCCCAGAAGATAGGCTCAAGATCCAGATGGATCTAGATGGATTTGAATCCTGAGCCTATCTAACAAAAGGAAATTCAGTATAGAGAAAAGTAAAGTAATACAATAGCAGAGTTGAAAGGGACCTTGGAGGTCTTCTAGTCCAACCCCCTGCCTAGGCAGGAAACCCTATACCGTTTCAGACAAATGGCTATCCAACATCTTCTTAAAGATTTCCACAACTTCTGGAGGCAAGCTGTTCCACTGATTAATTGTTCTAACTGTCAAGAAATTTTTCCTCAGGTCTAAGTTGCTTCTCTCCTTGATTAGTTTCCACCCATTGCTTCTTGTTCTACCCTCAGGTGCCTTGGAAAATAGTTTGACTCCCTCTTCTTTGTGGCAACCCCTGAGTCTTACACTGAGGCTAGAAAAACCAAATGTACAGGTACAGATTAGGTGAAACTTGGCTCAATAGCAGTAACTGTGAGAGGGATCTTGAAATCTTAGTGGACAATCTCTCAAATGTGAGCCAACAATGTGTGGCAGCAGCCAAAAAAAGCCACTGCAATCCTAGGCTGCATCAACAGAAGGATAGAATCCAAATCACGAGAAGTATTAGTACCCTTTTATAATGCCTTGATAAAACCACCCTTGGAATAGGGCATTGATGGCGAACCCTTTTGGCACCAAGTGCTCTTGTCAGGGGTGCAATCTGGAAGAGGAATTGACCAGTGTGCATGTTGGTCCATACATGCGCATCAGGCAGCTCCTCTTCCACTTCCTGGCACTGCCGCGCATGTAAAGGCCAGCTGATCGTCGTGCTCACATGCACACAAGAAACTCGGAAGAGCAACGGGCAAGGCCACGCATGCCAGTCGACATGGCTTTGCGTTCCACTTAGCCCAAGCTAAGAATCTGAAGCAGAAGGCACCATTTCCCCTCCTGGGGCCTCCGTGCATCCCATTTTTGGCCTCCCCAGCCCCCAGAAGCACTCTGCCGGCCAAAAGCTTTGGTCTTACTTTGCAGTTTCAGTCCGTGGGGCTTGCAAAGGTAAGGCGTGCACTCAGCCGGTGGGTGGGGACTGGCAAGTGGGCAGGGTGATTTGGGCAGGGCAGCCTCATGGTCCCACGTGGGCTGGATTAATGGCTTCAGTGGCCTGTATCCAGCCCATGGGACATAGTTTGAGGACCCCTGGTATAGGGTCTCCTTCTTGAGCAGGGGGTTGGACTAGAAGACCTCAAAGATCCTTTCCAACCCTTTTATTTTGTGATAAGTTCTGTTATGCGTACATATGTTTAGCATGCTAAATACCTATTAGAACATGCTGATTTACACTGCGATATTATCATACTTACACATTGGATTATATACCCTGTGAGGAAGACTTGGGTTCTTTTGTCATAATAATTATCTGATAATTCATGCCGGTAAATCATGTTCAAAAGTTATGGTCTTTGGGAAATGACATCCTAGCCATAGATGGTCAGCCAATAGAGCAAGTGACACTTTTCCTTCCCTGGGGTTGTTTTCTCTGAGACTGAATCTTGGCTCCCTCATCATCAAAGGAGCTCAGTTAGATCAAAGACATGAGTGAAAGTGGTGCTTAAATGAAAACCTCATAGCTCTCCAGCTTCCTCAGCCCCAATTATTGAAGTATATGAGGCCAAGGTTTCCCCCATGTTCTTACATCAATCTGATGTTTGGGGCTTCAGAGAGAAACCACCAGCAGAACCAACCCAATCACAGCCTCCGAGGAGGATCTTGGGGTGGACAAAAGGACTCCAGCTGCTGCCCCTCAGAGCTGATTTGGGAATTTACACAATTTCTACTTTGTCTAAAATGAGAAAATATGGGTATTGGCATAAAATTTAATCTATGGAAACTAACAGACTCTGAAAATTGTGGCTGTTACAACAGACAAAACTTCAATTAAAGACCAATCTTGGATTCTACTACAGACAAATTGTATGAGGAACTGAGGTCTCCCTGTTTCTTGTACAACTGGAGAAGCTAAAAAGATTTCTCCACAAAGAATCTGGGTCTTAGAAGCATTAAAATATGCAGCAATCCTCAAAAATTATAGTAGGCCATTTATTGGAATAGAATACTTCAGTTGGCATTTGCACATGTTAATCTAATTGCAATAAATTGTAGGGGTGAGATATAGTAATATGATTTATATTGTTTATAGTTTTTAAATTTATTTATTATTTTCCACTTTTATAATACAATCTTGCTAATATTCTGTCTTTAATATTTTAAACAATGTCTAATTAACAAATTATTCTAATGCTTTCATGAGAACAAAATTGGATTTATTAAAATATAATATTGTGGACTTGATCTGACCCCAAATATAACACAGCAATCTTCATTGTGTAAGGTTTTTGAATGCAGCTCAGTATCTGATAAATCCAGTGAAACTCTGAAGACGAAGCTATGGATTATCAGCTTTTATTTCTGCAGAAAGCAAAAGACTGGATGACCTTTTTGTCTCCCACCTTAACAGAGCAGGCAGAGAGAGAAAAACAGGCATGTGCCCAAAACGTTTCCAAACATCTTATAGCTTGCACAGAACGTCATTGCTATAGAAACATAATTTGATATCACACAAATTTCATGATTTTTGTCAGCACTCTGAAAACCATCGACTGTAGAAGGGAAAAGAAATCCATTGTTGGGAGTATAACTCATAGCTTTGTTAGGGATTGCTGAACACACATTTTAAGGTACAAGCAAGGCTACTTGGCAGATTCCACATTCTACTTTTCACAAGACGTTACTTTGCTAGGCTAAGCTTGGCAATTTGCCTAGAAGTTTTATCTATGTAGTTGGCACCTTAGGTTACAATGGAGCTTCTCTCAACAGCAATTTAACAAAAGCTGAATTAGGTTACACTCTGTGTATGCTCTACTGCAGTGATGGCAAACCTTTTAGAGACCGAATGCCCAAACCGCAACCCAAAACCCTCTTATTTATCTCGGAGTGCCAACATGGCAATTTAACCTGAATAATGAGGTTTTAGTTTAGAAAAACAACTCATACATGATTAACGTCTTTTCTCTGAACCCCCCCCCCCCCAATAACAGCACTTTCAATGATACAAACAACTTTTTATGGAAAGGTAAACATTTGCCTTTGGCATGCTTTTGATTAATGTGACCTTTGCTGTTGAATGCAAGCTGATAATTTTTCTAACCTTGACTCATACATTGTAAGTTTGAGAGCAACACATGCAGCACTCAGGTCATCTGTTAGTCCAGGGGTGTCTCTTTTGCAGAGTCAGGGATCCAGAAACTTTCATTCTCGGGGGTGGGTGGGTGGGGAAAGTGGTTACCTGCAGGTCTCCTGCTCCTCCCCTCCCCCCAACTACTTTCCACTTAGCTACTTAATGAGGCTTCTTTGTTGCAAGGAGCAGCAAATGGGGCCAGACAGAGACAGGCAATCCAAGTGTGTTTGGCAGAGAAAGCATACTTCAGCCAAGGCACCCAAACTGCTGCCAATGGTGTGGGCGACAGCTGAGCATGCAAATGGGGCCAGTGTGTGTGTGTGTCTGTCTGTCTGTGTGTGTGTGTGTGTCAGGGAAAGCGTGCTTTAGCCAGGGCACCCAAACTTGTGTGGCCGACACCTGAGCAGGGAGGCAGTGTGTGTGTGTACTTTCATCCCCATTCAAGCAGGGCCTCTTATTTCCTCCCCAGCACAGTTGGGGCATGAAGGCTGCTGCCACCTAAGCACCAGGATTGCCCCCTCCCCAGCCAGCCAGCCAGCCCCACCTGACCTGCTCCCTGCTGGCTCCTGCAAAGCCTCGCCATTCTCCTCCTCCTCTTCTTCTTCGTGTGGTCGTCCTCCTCCGCCCAAGTGGCAGTGGGCTCCACAGGACAGGTTTCCATTTCTGCCCTGGGGCAGAAAACTCTGGTGGGCTGGAAGTGAGTAAATGGCCTGGCTCTCCAGGGCTTCCTGGGTCAGTTGGAGGCTTCCTTCAGCCTTCAGACAGTTGCAGGGCTTGTTTGGGGTTTTTTGCTTCCAGGTTGGTGCAGGAGGCTTTCCAGGGCCAAGATGGAAGAAAAACAAAAACCCTGTGCTTTCTGCACCCCATTTTGGCCCTGGAAAGCCTCCTGCACCAACCTGGAAGCAAAACATAAAAAATAAAACCCCTGCAACTGTTTGAAGGCTGAAGGAAGCCTCCAACTGAGCGAGAAAGCACTGGAGGCCCAGACCATTCACTTCCAGCCCAGCCGAGTTTCCTGCACAATGTGAGCACACACACACACACACACACACACACACACACAAACACACACACACAAACACTGCATACTCATGCATCCCTCGCCCTGACCCTTGGCAATTGTAAAACCCACCACTGTTAGCAACCCACAAGGAGGGGATACTTTTCTAAGAGCTCACAATTCGGGAATAACGGGGGGGGGGGGGGGGAACCTTGCGCTTTCCACGTCCCATTTTGGCCCTGGAAAGCCTCCTGCACCAACCTGGAAGCAAACCCCCCCCCCAAAAAAAAAACCCTGCAACTGTTTGAAGGCTGAAGGAAGCCTCCAACTGACCCAGGAAGCACTGGGGGGGGGCATTCACACTCACTTCCACCCAGTGGTGGGTTTCAAATTTTTTTGGAACCTACTCTGTGGGTGTGGCCTCCTTTGTGGGAGTGGCTTGCCGGCCATGTGACCTGGTGGGAGTGGCTTGGCAGTCATGTGACCAGGTGGGCATGGCTAACTTGGAAAATGTGGTGAAACTCACTTAACGATGCTCTTGCTTAGCAACCAAAATTTTGGGCTCAATTGTGGTCATAAGTTCTTTTTCTTTCTTTCTTTCATCTCTCTCTCCCACTTTCTTTTTTTCTTTTTCTTTTTCTCTCTCTCTCTGGCTCTTTGTCTCTCTCTCCCTCTCTCCCTCTCTGTCTCCCTCTGTCATTTTCTCTGGGTGTCTATCTGTCTGTCTCTCTCTCTGTATCTCTGTCTCTCTCTCCTCCTTCCCCCATCTCTGTCACTCTGTGTGTGTGTGTCTGTCTGTCTCTCACTCACTCTGTGTGTGTGTGTGTGTCTGTCTCTGTCTCTCCCTCTGTCTCTCTCCCCTCCCTTCCTCTCTCTCTGTCACTCTGTGTATGTGGGTGTGTCTGTCTCTCACTCATTCACTTAATCACTCACTCTGTGTGTGTCTCTCTATCTTTCTCTCCCTCCCTCCCCCTCTCTGTCTCTGTGTGTGTGTGTGTGTCTGTCAGTCTCTCTGATTCCCTCCTTCACTCCCTCTCTCTGTCTGTCTGTCTGTCTCACTCACACACACACACTGTGGTCACCTTGTTGAGTGTTCCAATCACATTTGAAACACTCAACAACTGGCTTGCATTTATGGTATTTTGCAGCATTCTGCAGTCATAGGACCAAAATATATGCTTTTAACCATATATTTTGGTCCTATGACTGCAGAATGCTGCAAAATACCATAAATGCAGGCCAGTTGTTGAGTGTTTCAAATGTGATTGGAACACTCAACAAGGTGACCACAGTGTGTGTGTGTGTGTGAGTGAGACAGACAGAGAGAGAGAGAGAGAGGAACGGAGAGGGAGTGAGAGAGGGAATCAGAGAGAGACTGACAGAGTCTGACAGAATCAGAGAGGTACTTTTAACTACCTGGCAGCGGCGTTTTTCCTTGGGGGGCTCCTCAGAACATCCCAAGACTTCGGAGGGAAGCCTCCAGCCCGGAGCAGGAGCAAAGCCCCTTTTCCAACTGGCCTTTCCTCGCTTGGAGGGCTTTGGAGGAAAGCTTCTGCATAAGCCCGGCCGAGTGACAACAAGTTCCCGCCGTTACAAAGTCTCGGAGGCTGTAATTTTCTGAGCTGTGCGCGCGCGCCTGTTTTCCACGGCGTGGAGTAGCGGCGAGATTCTGCGTGGCCGGCAATGACTCAGGATGCCATCCGGGAAGACGAGGAACGCGAGGGGGGACCGTTGAGGGCCTCCGCAATCATCGCTCGCCTCGCAGAGCCTCGCTGCTGCTCCACGCCGTGGAAAACAGGCGCGCGCGCACAGCTCAGAAAATTACAGCCTCCGAGGCTCAGAACGCTTCGGAGGGAAGCTTCTGCATAAGCCCGGCTGAGTGACAACAAGTTCCCACCGTTACGAAGCCTCGGAGGCTATAATTTTCTGAGCTGTGCACGCCCGCCTGTTTTCCACGGCGTGGAGCAGCAGCGAGGTTTGTGTGGCCGGCAATCACTCCAAATGCCATCCGGGAAGACGAGGAACGTGAGGGGGGACCGTTGACGGCCTCCGCAATCATCGCTCGCCTCGCAGAGCCTCGCTGCTGCTCCACGCCGTGGAAAACAGGCGCGCGCACACAGCTCAGAAAATTACAGCCTCCGAGACTTCGTAACGGCGGGAACTTGTTGTCACTCGGCCGGGCTTATGCAGAAGCTTCCCTCCGAAGCGTTCTGAGCCTCGGAGGCTGTAATTTTCTGAGTTGTGCGCGCGCACCTGTTTTCCACGGCGTGGAGCAGCAGCGAGGCTCTGCGAGGCGAGCGATGATTGCGGAGGCCGTCAACGGTCCCCCCTCGCGTTCCTCGTCTTCCCGGATGGCATCCTGAGTCATTACCGGCCTCGCAGAGCCTCGCTGTTGCTCCACGCCGTGGAAAACAGGCGCGCACGCACAGCTCAGAAAATTACAGCCTCCGAGACTTCGTAACGGCGGGAACTTGTTGTCACTCGGCCGGGCTTATGCAGAAGCTTCCCTCCAAAGCGTTCTGAGCCTCGGAGGCTGTAATTTTCTGAGCTGTGTGCGCGCGCCTGTTTTCCACGGCGTGGAGCAGCAGCGAGGCTCTGCGAGGCGAGCGATGATTGCGGAGGCCGTCAACGGTCCCCCCTCGCGTTCCTCATCTTCCCGGATGGCATCCTGAGTCATTGCCGGCCACGCAGAATCTCGCCGCTGCTCCACGCCGTGGAAAACAGGCGCGGGCGCACAGCTCAGAAAATTACAGCCTCCGAGACTTCGTAACGGCGGGAACTTGTTGTCACTCGGCCGGGCTTATGCAGAAGCTTCCCTCCGAAGCGTTCTGAGCCTCGGAGGCTGTAATTTTCTGAGCTGTGCGCGCGCGCCTGTTTTCCACGGCATGGAGCAGCAGTGAGGCTCTGCGAGGTGAGGGATGATTGCGGAGGCCGTCAACGGTCCCCCCTCGCGTTCCTCGTCTTCCCGGATGGCATCCTGAGTCATTACCGGCCTCGCAGAGCCTCGCTGTTGCTCCACGCCGTGGAAAACAGGCGCGCGCGCACAGCTCAGAAAATTACAGCCTCCGAGACTTCATAACGGCGGGAACTTGTTGTCACTCGGCCGGGCTTATGCAGAAGCTTCCCTCCAAAGCGTTCTGAGCCTCGGAGGCTGTAATTTTCTGAGCTGTGCGCGCGCGCCTGTTTTCCACGGCGTGGAGCAGCAGCGAGGCTCTGCGAGGCGAGCGATGATTGCGGAGGCCGTCAACGGTCCCCCCTCGCGTTCCTCGTCTTCCCGGATGGCATCCTGAGTCATTGCCGGCCTCGCAGAGCCTCGCCGCTGCTCCACGCCGTGGAAAACAGGCGCGCGCGCACAGCTCAGAAAATTACAGCCTCCGAGACTTCGTAACGGCGGGAACTTGTTGTCACTCGGCCAGGCTTCTGCAGAAGCTTCCCTCCAAAGCCCTCCAAGCGAGGAAAGGCCAGTTGGGAAAGGGGCTTTGCTCCTGCTCCGGGCTGTAATTGCGCCTATGTTTTCCATGGCGTGGGGCCGCGGCCAGAAGACAAGGAACAGCAGTGGCGGCGGGGAGTCAGCCCCGATGCAAAAAAATGCCAAGGGGGCGGGGCCGGAAATTACTTCCGGGTTCATTCTTCAACCGGATCGCGCAATCCGGTGAGATCCGGTAGAAACCCACCACTGCTTCCACCCTACCGGAGCTTCCTGCACAATGTGAGCCCACCCCACCCCACCCCACCCACTGCATACTCCGCCCTGGCCTTCCACAAAGGCCCGAAAACCAGCTGGCCGGCAGGAGGTGCGTTTGCATGTGGATGCTAGTGGAGCTGGGCTGGGGTGGCTGGTGTGCCAGGAGAGGACGCTCTGCATGCCACAGGTTCCCCATCACGGCTCTAATCCTTTCAATTCCTTTTTCAGATCAATCATGAAACCGCTTCAGAGGCTCTGAGTGATAAAAGCCGATTCCCCTTTTTCCACCAGATGGAGCCAAAAGAAGGAATCCAGTACCCAGCAATTGTCCAGCTGCTCCTCCACTTCAGATGGACCCTAATTGGCCTCTTTGCTTCAGACACAGAAAAGGGAGGGGATTTCATGAGGACTTTTACTCCACTGCTTGTCAGGAATGGAATTTGTGTGGGTATATCACAACTGTTCTCAAAGACTGGATATACTGCATACCTCAGGGATGCCCTCTCTAAGTGGAGACAAGTCAACGTCTTTGTTCACTTCATGGAATATGATTTCATTACGGACAGAATTCTTCCTTTCCATTTAACACTTATGCGTCTCCCAGGACCCATAGAAGGGAAAGTCTGGATCATTACAAATTTTGTACTGTATAAAATAAAGAAGCGCAGACTTCGCAAATACATCCATAGTATTTGGGTCTTTGGTTATCTGGGAAAAGAAAGGCCAAAAGATTCTGCCTTTGAACCCTTTTTCTTTGTGGAAGTAAAGACTAAGGATCATTATTTTCATTGTTCTCTTTCAAAGAACGTCTTTTCTGTCAAAGGCCGCAAAAGATGCACCCTTAAAGCCCCACTGGAGAACCAGAGGAAAAGGGACAGAATAGTGATCCAAAATGACTACCACCATTACAGTCTCATGAAGACTCTGGCTCAGGCCCTGAATGCTGCATATTCCTCGAGATCGAGGAGGAGAAGGAAGGAGGATGAAAAGATCTTGGGGTCTCCAAGGCTGCAGCCATGGCAGGTATGGGGGTCCCGATATGGATCCATTAATCTTAGATCCTTTGGAGTAGGAATCTAGAGGAGAAGGAGGGGAAGCATCTCAACAGATCTGGACAATTTAATTACTCAGGGAATTAATGGTTCCAAAGAGTAGATACCATGGCAATTTTATATTTAGCACTGCTAATTGGAAAATGCTATATTCCTTTTTAAATAAATTCCCATATTTGTGGGTTTATGATGAGCCTGGTGGAATTCCACCTTCCTTCCGTCCCCATTGTACATGGGTCTGTTTGCAGCTGGACAGGCAGCTAAGCCCCCCTATTCTCCTCCAATGAAAGGGAGCCTGGCGTGGATCTGGATGCTTTATTGGGAGAAGAGGGCAGGTGAAACTGAGGAGATGCAAAGAGTGGAAATCAAATAGAAAGACGAGATAGGCAGCATTAACTAACAGCCAGCAAAGAAGCAGCTGGAACCTCCCCAGCGATGCTCCGTGTGAGGGATGGAGGCGTCTCTGGATGACCAGGGGTCTTGGTCACAACGGCTGCTTCCGTCTTCTCCAAAGGCTGACAGAAAACGGAGTCAGAATTCAGACCTTATAGTGAGACTTATCTGCCCCCGGCCACTAGGTGGGGCTAGAGCAACAACAGCACAACAGTTACCGTATTTTTCAGAATATAAGACGCATCTTTTTCCTTGAAAAAAGAGGCTGAAAATCTGGGTGCGTCTTATACAACGAATACAGCATTTTTTTGCCTCACGAAGCCCCGCCTTCACCAAAATGGCCGTGCATACCCTTATGGAGGCTTTCAGAGAGCCCCTGGGGGCTGGGGAGGGCAGTAAGGAGCAAGAAATGGACCATTTGTGCCCCCCCAACCCCCAGCAGCACTCTATAAGTCTCCATACGGCTATGCATGCAATTTTTTTTGACAAAAAACAGGCTTGTTTTTGAGAAAAACCTGGCATTTTTTGATCAATTTGCTCCCCCCCAGGAGCATTCTGCAAGCCCCCCCCCAAGGGTATTCATGACTTTTTTTAAAAGGGGGGGGCGTTTTCAGGAAAACAGGCTGTTTTGGGGAGCTTTGCAGAGTGTAAAAACTTTTCCCCCCTCTTGGAAAGCTCTTTAACTGGTTGATGAGAATTACATTGATCAAGTGCTGTGCCAGCAGAAACAAAGTCTTAGGTGCTGCAGATTGTCAGCGATTTCCTTCTCCAGCACATGGATAAATACACCTGGAAACATCTACCTATCTACCTACTCTCTCTCCCTCCCTCCCTACTGTATTTCTCTATCTCTATATCTCTCTCTATTTCTCTCTATCTCTATCCCTTTATCTACCTTCCTTCCTCCCTACCTAATTACTCTCTCTCTCTCCCTACCTACCTACTGTATTTCTCTCTCTTTCTCTCCCTCTATCTACCTACCTACTTTTTTAAAAAAAAATTACCTCTTCAAATTCTTGGTGCGTCTTATACTCCGGTGCATCGTATACTCCGAAAAATACGGTATATGTTGTGGCATGACAATCTTTATAAATTAGGAGGAGACCCTGAGACCATCTAGCCCAACCCCCTCCTCTCTGCAGGAATCCCAGTTCAAGCTTCTCTGATTGATGGCTGCTCAGTCTTTGCTCTCAGACGATCCATGAAGAGGAGACTGAACTTCTCTGCTTTACTGGCTCAGCTCTAAAACAGCTCATCCTTTTATCACATTTTTTCTCTCATTCAGTTAAAATCTCCTCTCTTGTAGCTGAATTCACTTTTTCCATGTCTGACACTCTGGAATAAGACTGAGCGGATCTTACACTCGTGAGTAATAGGAGTCAATTATTGGAAGAGGGTTCTATCCAGTGGTGGGATTCAAATCTTTTTACTACTGGTTCTGTGGGCATGGCTTGGTGGTCTTGTGACTGGGTGGGTGTAGCCAACTTGACATCATTCCCGTCCAGGGGTACCTTGCCTGGCCTCTCCTTGCGTCAACAAGATACAATTTCCCTGTCTATTTATTTACTACTAATGAACATCCAAAATACACAATTTAATCCTATGTACATACGCCATATGTGTACATACATATTACATAGTTTAGTGTGTGTATAGGCACACAAAAAGATGCATTATCTACTTTATACACTGTATGTATACACACACACACACACACACACACACACACACACACACACACAGAGCTCTTCTAAAACTATACACATTCAACCTCACTTATTGCGTTTGGAAAAACACACCCAGAGTCCACTTTCTGCCACACATTTAACTTTAACTTCTGCACATTAGAACATTACACAGGCCTTCAGATGTTCTTCCCTAGCCTGCACATGACTGTTAGAGCCAGGAGACGTCACGGATTGAGTGAAATGTGGCAAAGCTCACTTAACAACGCTCTTGCTTAGCAACCAAAATGTTGGGCTCAATTGCTTAGCAACCAAAATATTGGGCTCAAAAGTCAAGGAATGTCTCTTCCTTCCTCTGCATGGCAGCCTTGTCCCAGTAAATTCCTTCCCTTTTCTGGCAATTTTCCTCTCTGTTAGAGGCACCAAAATAATCCAGGGGATATAATGTCTCCTGCTGGAGCAGGGGGTTGGACTAGATGGCTTCCAAGGTCCCTTCTGACCCTACTAGAGCAGGAGTTGGACTAGAAAATGACCTCCAAGGTCCCTTCCAGCCCTTTCAAACATTGTTGTGCTTTTTGAAAGAGTCTTCTGAAGCCATGGTTTGTGTCCTTCCTTCCTCTCATTTTCTCTTTTCCTCCCTCCCTCCCTCTCTCCCTCCCTCCATGTATCTATTGACCCATCCATCCAACTATATCTCATTCACTTCCTCCTCCCTCCCTCTCTTTCTTTCGCTTCCTTCCATAACTCCCTCTTTCTTTCTCTCTCTCTCCTTTCCTTTCTTTTCCTTTCCTTTCTTTTTCCTTTTCTTTCATCTCTCTCTTTCTACCCCTTCCTTTCCTCCTTCCAAAGCTAGGAGATCCACCTGAAAGAAAAACTCCTTTGGATGAAACCGCTTCCTAGGGAAGGATCAGATAAGAGGGGAGAATCCTGCAGCTGCATAATGGGAGAGAAAGAAACTCAGGATCCTCACTAACTTTTCAGACTGAGAAAAGAGCTGGTGGGAGATTTGTTCTTTCAGATCTGCAAAAAAAAAATTAATATCGTATTACAATCAAGTAGAATTAGCACATTTAGAGATGTTTTCCATCAGGATGACCAGGGAGAAGATTAGCCTGACAACTTTCTTCTTGATCAACCCATGCTTTCTGGGAAACCTGTTGTTTTCAAAGAGTTTATGGATCATCTTTTATTTCTCTGTTCATTTTATTTGCCATTTGCTCTAGAATGTTCCCTAAAATTGACCAATTGTGTCGATTATATTTTCTTTATATTTTGTCACTAAATGAATGACAAATTTTTCTCAAACCTTTTCATTCACTTATGAAGATAATGGCAGTATTTGTATCCTATTTAACCATATTTGGAGATTAGATAATTGTAGAAGAAAGATTCAATGTGGGATAAGAAACAAAGTTTTCTGCTTTTCAAATTCCTGGATGTTCCCATTCTAGTTTCATCCCTTTCTGGAGAAGAATGAATTTTGGAATATTTCTCACTATAAACTGTACTTGGACCAAAATGGAGAGATAAGAGCAGATCTGGGCATTCGGAGCTTCTTGGTTCTCCCCAAGAAGGATGTTGTGGAAAAGACTCTGGCTTATTTTCAAAAAGAGAGACTTTCTATCAAACAAGATGCTCTTTCAGGGCTAAAGTTGCTCAATAAGGTGAGATAAATTTTGGTCTGTTTCCCAAAGCCTGTGGTCCCATTTCAAGTGGGCAAAGCCTAGAGTCTCCAGGGTGGTTGGCATCCCATGCCACTTGGTGTCATCTGATTGTAGTTCTTCAACAGACGGGACCTACAGTAAGTGGAGGGGCTTTGCCATGTTTTATGGAAATCTTTCAAGATCTTACTGGTCAGAGGTTTCTTTCTTCATCACAGTTTTATTCTTTATTGAAAAATCTAATGGAATAGAAATTTCCTAAATATTTTACAATAAATTTTATTCTCAGTTTTAATATGAATATATCATCATATGTAAATCTTTTTTCAATTCCATGTCTGCTGACTTTATTAAGTAGAAAAGTACTTTATTGTAATGTTAAATGCCAAAAGCAAAAGGGAGGAACTAAATGAAGAATCTGCCAGTAGTTAGTTATACCTCCTGCATCTTCTTAGTAGTAGTCAGGTATTTCATATTTACTTACATGAAGACCAGAGGCTATTTGGCTAATGTCAGTGTCTACCTCTATTTTCCATGAATGTTGACTACTAACACATTTTCTTTGGCATTTCTTGTTTTTCTGCTCAGTCCCTCCCTGAGTCCAGATGTGCAGAAAATTGTCATCCTGGATTTGTCAAGAGGGCTCGAGAAGGAGAGCCAGTTTGCTGCTATGACTGCATTCCTTGTCCGGAGGGGACCTTCTCCACTCAGGAAGGTGGGTCACACTGAGGAAAATGGGAGGCTTTGTGGAAGTGGATCCATCCAGAACATTTTCATGAAAGTGCAAGTTAAAAGACACAAGCTCACCTTTTTTAATTTTTAACATGCACAATTTCTTATCTAAAAGGAAGTAAATCAAAAAGTCTTTGAAGGAGGGGCTGGGAGGAGATGGGAGGAGGGGATGGCAGACTGGGCAAGCTTTACTAATAGCAGAGGAAACATCTCTCCTGCTTTCTAGTCTGGATATGTGCTGCTAAGTTCACCTTTCTAGGAAGATCTGAGTTGTTTGAAACTTGATGAATTGTTTTAGGAACACCTTCTGAAAGACCTTGCAATTCACTGTATATTTGATCCTCCCCTTGAGGATCACTGAAAAGGTGTCACTGGTCCATAATGTGGTGCTGTGGATAGTTATGGGGGCAACTCATTGCACAAATATTCTGCCAGTCATGTAGATCAATCAATCAATCAATCAATCAATCAGAGTAGAGCTGGAAAGGACCTTGGAGGTCTTCTAGTGCTACCCCTTGCTCAAGCAGGAGACCTGATACCATTTCAGACAAGTGACTGTCCAGTCTCTTCTTAAAAACATCCAATGTTGAAGCACCCACAACTTCTGGAGGCCAGCTGTTCCACTGGTTAATTGTTGTCACTGTTAGGAAATTTCTCCTGAATTCCATATAGCTTCCAGATGTTACAAGATACTGTAGGTATCCTCTAAGTCCAGTATATTAATTGCCCTGTGGCAGGACTCTAAATATTTGTATAAAAATATTATATGATTCATTATTAACCTGTAATAATGTAGCTTCCTATGAATTACATTACAAATTACACCAGAAATAATTAACACCCTAGGACTTTCCTCAACTTCATATACCTAGCTACTTTAAAAAAATTAGATCCTTCTTATGCTATTTCTAATTAAAAATAAAAAGAATGAAATATTAAAGAAAATTGATTTTTGGTTTCTCAGATGCAGAAAAATGCACCAAGTGTCCAGATGACAAATATCCAAATGAGGCCAAAGTCCAATGTATCCCCAAAGTTATAACCTTCCTCTCTTATGAAGAACATCTGGGCATCATCCTGGTCTCTTTTGCCCTGCTCTTGTTCCTAAGTACAGTCCTTGTTTTAATTATCTTCATTAAATATGGAGAAACTCCCATTGTCAAAGCCAACAATCAGGACCTCTCCTACATCCTCCTGGTCTCCCTCCTGCTTTGCTTCTTGTCTCCTTCTCTCTTCATTGGTCAACCAAGGAAAGCCACCTGCCTTCTCCGACAAACGGTTTTCAGCATCATCTTCTCAGTTGCCATTTCTTCTCTCTTGGCCAAAACCATCACAGTGGTGCTGGCTTTCCTGGCCACAAAACCAGGAAATCGGGTGAAGAGATGGTTGGGGAAGAGCTTGGCCAACTCCATCATCCTTTCTTCTTCTGCTGTCCAAATTATCATCTGCTCCATCTGGCTGGGAGTTTCTCCCCCCTTCCCTGACTCTGACCTCCACTCCCAGCTTGGAGAGATCATCCTGCAATGCAACGAAGGGGCTGTTGTCATGTTCTACGTTACCCTCAGCTACATGGGCTTCCTGGCTGCCATCTGCTTCACGGTGGCTTTCCTGGCCAGGAATCTGCCTGGGGCCTTCAACGAAGCCAAGCTGATCACCTTCAGCATGCTGGTCTTCTGCAGTGTCTGGGTGACTTTTGTGCCCACCTACCTGAGCACCAAGGGGAAATACATGGTGGCTGTTCAGGTCTTCTCCATCCTGGCCTCCAGTGCTGGTCTGCTGGTCTGCATCTTCATCCCCAAGTGCTACATTATCCTTCTGAGGCCAGACCTGAATACAAAGGAGCATCTCACAGCCAGAATAAATGTAAAAACATGAGACATAACACCATAATATTGAAATAATTGTAAAATTTCCTTTTCTTTGAAAGAAGACATTAATTATTTCCACTTAAATAGTATGCAGGAGTCAAAGAAAATCATATCAAGATGTTTGGAAATGGGAAATGGTTGAATGAGTGTAATTCTTGTAACTCCCTTCCCTTTCAGCTCAATAAATCTTGAAAGTCATTCAGAGGCATCTTCCTTCCCCACTGACTTCACTTGTCAAAAGGTCAGAAAAGGGGATCACATAACCCAGGGACTCTGCAACCATCATAAGTACATGCCAGTTGCCAAGCATCAAGACTTTTGATCATGTGACCATCGGGATGCTGCAATGGTCATAAGAGAAGAAAATGGTCATAAATCAATTTTCTCAGTGCCATTATAACTTCCAGTGGTCAATAGAGAAACAGTTGTAAGTTAAAGACTCCTTTTACCATTGCTAGGAGTTGGTCCTGGATGATTTGGGCCCAGGGCTGCTTTGGGGGCCATAAACTCCTGAGCTGCCTCTGAGCTCCCACCTGGGGATGGCTGTCTGGAGCCCCCCAGCACCATAAGCCCAGGGGACTCCACCGCCCGCCCAGCCCCAGAGCCCCGGAGGTCAGGCAGGGAGTCTGGTGCAAGAACAGCAGCCCTCACTGACGCCTCCTGGTGCCCAATGAAGAAACAGCCTCTCTCTTCTGGCCATCTGTGGGACAAGGGCCCTGCATGCCCCCCAAGCATCCCCCTCCCCTCTCCTCTCCTCCCCTGGAGTCTCAGCTGGTGCCAAACCCAGAAACCATCCAGGAAGAGCTCCGTGAGCAGAATCGCCTCCTCCGGTCCCAGCCAGGTCTCAGTGATGCAGCCAGAGCAGCCATTTCCTCCACCATGAAGTCCTGGATGGAGGGAACTTTATTGCAGACTGGCCTGGCATTCACCAACGGTCCAGGGCCTTCAGAACCTGCCATCCAGGACTTGGGTTTGAGTCCGAGAGGCTGGACGGAGCCACAGGAAAGAGATCCCTCTGACTCGGTCCCCATGAGTGACCCATTTCTCAACTCTCTCTGTGTTTTCCTCTCTCCCCATCACTATTGGGATCTTCTGACCTGCTCAGACTCCTTTGGAGCCCTCCCCCCTTCCCAGTTCATGGCCATGGAGGTCCTGGTCTGTGGCTCTCAATTCCATCACTCAGTCGGGGGGGGGGGGGAGGAATGTGAGGGGAGGAAGCCCTGCAGTTCTTCCACGTTAGCCTCAGCACCAGAAGGAGCTCCACCCACCCCCATCTCTCCCACTCCAGAGGGGGTCTCTCCCACTGGCCAGTTGGGGGCACGTGGGGAAGGCAGCCAGCATTCACACACACACATAAATACTCACACACACACACACACTGTCTCTGTCTCTGTCTCTGACCCAGTGAGAGTTGTGTATTCTGGGGGATGGTGCAGAGCTCTGGGGCCATGAGACGTGCCTGAATTGCATGTGGGGTTCAGCCTGATCCCTGCAGGAAGAAACGGGCCCTCCTTGAGGTTGGAGTCTGCAGGTATCCAGAAAATCTTTTCCTGAATTAAAAACTCTGCTGTCCCCTTTAAAAGCTCTCTCCCTCCCAGCCTTTGTCACACAAGCAAAGATCAAAGTTGTGTTCAAGAATTACAGTGGTGACATCCTCACATACATTTCCTCAAATATCTTTCTGTCAAAGTAAGGGGGGGCTGTAAGGGTCGTAATCTTAATACTGAGGGCTAGAAACATGGGAGAGCACTCATTCCCATGCCCTCTTTGCTATCACAATAGCAGAAGGCTGCATTTCCGAGACTACAGGCAATGTAAATAAAAACACTCGGAGGTAGCAACCACAAACAAGGTGTTTTGGGCATAAATAAATCCCGTGTTCTTTTCTTGACAGCCTGGTTGAGAAGGAGCCAAAACCTGAGATGTTGCTTCATTCTCAACCCAGATTGCAGAAGGTTTAGCTCTTGTCTTGTGAATGTCACCATGGACCCCAAACTCAAAAGCAGATCTTATAAAAAGTTTCCCTTCCTGTGTGCAGACAGACTGCCTTGGCCAGCACATCACTGATTGGGGGTAAATCTAGGAGAGTTCACAGAACATGCTTAACCCAGGTTAATGAGAGGGAACTGCTGTGCCCAATGGGGCATGCCGTGCTGAGTGTGATGCTTCCCACGTTTACATAGTAAAGAGGAAAGTTCCACCAGACAGACAGAATGTGTCAAATGGGGTAAAAAGATATGAAAATCTCAGTCAATATTTTCAGAGGCTCTCTGGGTGACCCAGAATGAGACGCCTGCTTGTTAGAGGTTCCTTTTGGAATAGAAGAGAGAAAGATTGGTTCCTTCTAAAGCCCTTGCATGCATGCATGCTCACACACACACGCGCACACACACACACACACACACACACACACACACAAATTCTGAGGACCAATCATGGGCAGTGCCAGGCCGAGATGAGCCCAACTTGCTAAAACAGCAAACGAAATGCCTGAAAAAAGCTGGATGCCCTTAACATCAGCTCTGAACTTGGCTCATTCAGTCTGTTGATGAAGCCATACAACCCAGGAAGAAGGGTTTCTTCCCAGAATAACAGTAATTCCAAGCTCAATTTCACACATAAGTGGAGGACTACCTGCATGTACTTTTCACAAGTGAATGGAAAGTAGCAGACTTTGCAAATTCAGCCAAGGAGCCGAGGGATGGATCTGATTGTCTGAAAGGCCTGTTTCTCTTTTCCAGCCGATCAGCTTCTGAGTGTCAGAACCTTTTCTGAAAATATCAAATATGAAGATGCCCTTAAGATCCTACAGTGTTCTGAGCCACACAGAGGACGGCTTGTTCTTAAAAGAACTCTGGTTGGGAAAGATGAGCCGGAAGGAAGATATTTGGCAACACAGTCTAAAAAGGGGGAATCAAGTCAGGTAATGTATTGTTCTTGAATTATACTATGGATTAAGGTGGGCATCAGGAAAATCTACCTGTAAGCGAAGTAATTTTAGGACTTTAAAAAAAAAGTTTCTCCATCCTACCCAAAGGGAAATAAAACTATGAGGACGGGTGGCTTGCTTAGGTCCTGGTTCTTCCCTAGGAAACGTACAGTGAAAATACAGGGTCTTCCAAAGTCAGGCTGCATGGAAAATTTCCTATATAAATTGTTTGAATTGTTTGAATTGAATAAGAACAGTATACAAAAGTTAGGACATTTGGAAAAAGAGAAGGACGATAAAGCATTTTTAAAATTAAGTAAAAGGTGAAAAAAACCATTCCTCATATTGATACTGATATGGCCGTACCGATTGCTTGTTGGCTTTCAGATGCAATTCAAGTTTCTGGTTGTCACCTTTCATGGTTCAGGGCCTGCATGATGTCACCTTTCATGGTTCAGGGCCTGCATGATGTCACCTTTCATGGTTCAGGGCCTGGATGATAGCTGCCCACCAGGGAACGTCTATCAGAGAGGTCTGGTATCCTCTTGAACAGACATCACCACCTACGGAGGCCACAGAAGCTTCCCTTAGCCATCAGTCAGGGGCCCTTCTCTGGAACCGCATCCTACCAGGCATATGGATGTGATCGTGGCTGGCTGCCACGCTGCGACCTTGTCTGCTTTGGGTGGGGACCTTTGCAAAGGTGAGCCAGAGCTAGACATTGGGACCCCCACAGGGGTGAGCCTGAGTTAGGCTATGGCTGAGCTCGGCTATGGGACCCCCGCTGGGGTGCGCCTAGATTAGGCGGGTCTGATACTGCCAAGGAAGAACGGACTCCATGGTGTGTTGCAATGCACCAACCAGCTCAGCGAGATCAAAAGACCCCGGCTGGCCGATTGAGACGGTATTTATTGAAAACATACAAAGGGTTTCTATTTTACAGCGTGTTATTGCATGATTGGTTAAAGTACTTGTTACTGGGCAAGCTTTGTTCACTTGTTACGTATGCTTGTTACTGGGCAAGCTTGTTCACTTGTTACAAAAAGATGTTACAGAAGAATGTTGCATAGAAATGTTGCAAAGCAAAACCTTGAGCAGGCTTTGTGCCGGCTCAACAAGAATGTGATGCAGCTAGCAACTTTAAACATAATCGCTACATCTCCTCTGTTTTTACTTTATTAAAGCTGAGAACATGGAGCTTTTACGTCCATGGAGGTGAGTGCTATTTCAGGTCGCGAGTTGCCCTCCGACCCCAGGCTTCCTGTGTCCGCACCTACCACTCTGTCAGCGTCAACTTCTGAATCGTTATCCGAGGAGAAATGTAGCAAGGGTTGCTTACTGTCATCTGTTGGTACCAACATATACGCATTATTCTCAAGCATCATATTAATTTGTGCAGTAGCTTTTGCTTCAGCAATGGCATTCAAACTACGCTTTATCATGAATACAAAAATAGGCAATAAGCAAGGTAATAGTATACATCCCATAGCAATCATTGCAACAAATATAAAAACAGCTTTTAAACCTGGGAATTTGGGTAAAATACCATCGAACATACCTCCAAAATCAAATCCATTCCATGTTTGTACAGGAACATGGGCAATTTTCATCATTTTGTCAGTAATTTCCTTAATTACTTTACCACTTTCATCAATTTCAATACAACAATTAGTTAAATTGAATTTTCCACATACTCCTCCTTCTTTAGCAAGCAGGTAGTCTAGTTCAAGTCTATTTTGCATTATGTATGTTCTAGATTTTACACTTTCTTTGGCTAATTGTGTCAAGCCTTTGACGGTCTCATTTGTTATTATTTCTACTACAGCTTGTAAACGAATAAGTCGGTTTAATAAGTAGATGGGTGTGCGGTATCCATACATACCATCTTCGGCCCATGTGGCAGGGCCGTATACTTGTATGATACGTTCAGCTGGCCATTCATCATTTCCCCATGTGCCTTGGTTCCCTCCCACGACAACTTTACTTATTGAGGAAACAACGTCCTCGCGCTTTCTGCGGTGGTTCCCTATTTCGTCGTAAACGGGGACCCCTAAGACTTGTCGTGTGTTTAGTGGGAGGAGAAAAAACCCAGGTCTAATAATGCCCAAGACACACGTTCCGCACCAATTAGCTGGGAGGTGTCCATAGGCCATTTTTCCACATATCCAATACAGCCCATCGGGTGCTAACCATGTGAGTGATTGATTGTTTGGGTTTGTCAAGAACTTTTTCATGTTTGTGACTTTAAACAAAGCAGTTTCGTCTTGCCAGCTGAGGTATTTTTTCCTGACCACCATATCCCATTTTCCCATTTCCCAGTACAAATTAAGTTCCCTACTTTTGTACATTTGGAACCAACAGGTCTGGAGAAGCAAACATTTCCCACAAGATTTGTTGTAAGAGTCCAGTCCCCGTCTTTCCCTTGTGTGTATGACAAATTACCTAGCTTGTCCATTTCTAATATTTTAGAATAATTCAGTTCTTGGGCTTCCCAGGGCCATTTTTCCCCCATGTTGGTTCCCCCACATACAAAACAATTAGTAACATTCAATGTGTTAGCAATGTCCTCTGCTAATTGGACAAAAGTGTTAGTAACATGTTGTGGTATTTCGGGGATATTCAATTTCTCAATTTCTTGATAAAATGACCAAAAAAGTCCTTTAGTTGTTCGCAATTGCCTAGTTTGCTTGGTTACTGTCCAGCGTAACGCAATGTGTGGGTCTCTACTATTTGCTTCTATGGCCAAGCCATATTCTACTTCCCACGTTTTGGTAGGTGTGCAAATTATGGTAATTGGGTTGCACGAATTTCTTGGATACTTGCTGTTGGCTATGCCCGTTTCCAACTTGCATTTATGGTTTCCACCAGGTGGATCCCCTGACCACATGCTGACACAGGACCAATATGGGCAAAAGCTGTAAGTGTCCCGGTCGGAGCAAGTCCCTTTGTCATTGTAGCACATGTATTTTCGTTCGAGCATAAGACTCCTTTCCCATTGTAATGTCCCACAAGTTGATTTCCAACAGTTGCGATTGATTGCTAAACAAGCGTCAAAGCTGAGGCGGACTTGCGTGTTGAGGGATTTAAACTCAGTTTTGTTGAGTAATTCTTGTCTACCGCATTCAATGGTGTAAATGGACATTACATATGTAGTAACGGTTTTAGCTTCTTTTGGGTTGTAACATTAAATCTTGTTGTTAAGGGTACACATGTGATAAACAGTATTATTAACTCTACAAGTTGATGGACTAATAATTTGACAATGTTCAGGTTTGATGGTATGATATATCAATGTCTTAGAGACCTTGCCATTGTGTATTGTGGTGGTGATGCAATCACTACAACTGTGATTGTTAGACGTAAGTGATGCAGGACGCCGAATTCGTGGGGAATGAGTGGATTGTTTCTGGAATAACAATAAAGTCAATCTGGCAGAAGTGGCAAGTCCTTTGACCATCTTGGTAATTTCACACTGATATAGTCCTAAATCTACTGCCTTAGGGTTTTTGACAGTCAATTGAGTAGTACAGAAATGAAATGTTTGTAAATAATGTTCTGAATCTTCAGGAAGCCATGTGTTGTTAAAAAACCATCGCCAAAAAGTACCTTTTTTCTTGATAGGAGATCGTTGTCGACAAGACATGGTGGGAGCATATGGCACTCCTTGTATAAAGGTGTAGCGTACCTGGTGTGTTCGTATGAGGGAATTGTATTTTGGAAAGTCAGGTGCATTTCGGCGAATTCTTGCTCCTGAGAGAGACTCATTTACTCCTGGTACATAGTCTGGAATTTCTCTGGCTTTCCACAAACAAGTATTCACATCGCATGGTTCTGAAAAACAGCATGGAAAATGGCGAAGCAAAGTTCTTGAAGAGGGGTGAGGAGAGGTGCGGACAAGAGTCATCCAAGAAAGAAAAATTGAAGATAATGGAGGATAAAACACAGAGGGTGTTGAGTAGAGATAAACAGTTTGGTTAAAATAGGTGTTATTGGACAAAAACCCGATGCACGAGTAGGAGCCAATAGTTTGAGGAGTTACTTGTAAGGAAAGACAAACTTGACAAGAGTCATGATATAAGTATTGAATTAATATCAAAGGTTTTAAAGAAGGGAAAAGAAATTGGCCCTGATGCTGCAAGGCATAGGGGCAAGCAGTGAGAAGAGTGTCTTTGAATACAAAAGTCACATGAGTGTCAAGAGGTGCAAAAATCACCTGAGGGTGAACAACAAATCGAGCAGAGGCATAAGATAACAATGAGAGAAAGAGTTTAAAGAAAAAGGAGTGATATGTCAGGGGGAGAAGAAAAGGCAGGGTCATCTTGATCTTCTTCTGGTATGCGGTGATACGGACGAACACAACGAGCAGGAACCCAGAGAGTCTTGTCATCAATTTGTACCGCTGCGTAGCCTTTTCCCCAAGTGATCAATTGTGCCGGACCTTTCCACTGTGGATCCGGCAATTGCCTGTAGTAAACAAGAGGTCGGGAGGCAGGGAGAGGAGGTTTAGAAAAGTGACGAGAGGCTGCAGAGGAGGCAGGTGTGCCAGTAAGGTTAAGAAAGTTGATAGTATAAAGACAAGTATTTAGAATGTTTTGCAACATCGGGAGATTGGGGGGGTGTAACCCTTTTGACCCCATATGCCGATCAAGAGCTATTTTCAAGGTTTTATTTGCTCGTTCTACTATTGCTTGTCCTTTTGAATTAAAAGGAATTCCAAATTTGTGAGTAATGGACCAACTATAACAAAATTCAGCAAAGACAGAGGAGGTATAGGCAGGACCATTATCAGCTTTTAAAAATTTTGGACACCCCAATGTTGCGAAAGATCGAATACAGTGATTAATTGTTTGTTTGGTATTTTCACCCCTTTGCGGGGTTACCATAATAAAACCCGAAAAAGTGTCCACAGAAACGTGAAGGTATTTCCATGGGGCAAAGGGAAAATACTGAGTGACATCCATTTGCCAAGTTTCACAAGCCTCAGTACCCCTTGGATTTACTCCTTGCGGGATACTATTAGCTTGGAGACTACACGTGGGGCATTGTTGAATAATGGCAGTTGCTTCTGCCATTGATATGCCAAATTGCTTCATCAAGGCTTTTTTATTTTGATGAAAAAAGGTGTGACTTTCACCTGCTGTCAATGGGGCAGGCTGAGGTGAAACAATAGTTAGAGGCATCATTTTGCAGGCCTCGTCTGCCATGTGATTTCCTTCAGATAGGAACCCAGGCAGATGCTGATGACTACGAATGTGTGCTACAAACAAAGGTTTAGTCCTTGCGTGTAGTACTTTTTGCAATTGTGTAAACAACATCAAAAGGGAAGGTGTTAAAGAGGGTGAGATATAGGCATCAAAAATGTGCAAAGTTAATTGAGTAACATACAGACTGTCTGTGATGATATTTAGAGGTTCGGAAGAAAATAATTCCAAAGCCAAAATGAAAGCTGCCAGCTCAGCCTGTTGTGCAGATGTTTGTGTATCAGTCAATTTCTTATGCCATATCTGTTGTGTATTCCAAGTACATGCACTATGATTTTTGGACCCATCTGTGAATACGGTTAACGCATCTTTAATGGGTTGTGATGTTATTGGTGTAAAAAATTGTATCGGAATGGTCTTAATAACTTGTAGCCTTGGGTCAGCTGGCAGATGACATGAAATTTGACCAGGCCATTCCGTGAGTGCATCTTGGAGAAGAATAGAATTTTGAAAAAGAGGTTCCCATTGAGATAACTTGAAAGGGAGGTAAAGCGTAACAAAATCCATTCCCATTAAGGCACGGGTTCTTCTTCGTGCCTTTTCAATGAGCAAAGCCATTTGGGCTGCTCTGGGTGTGAGTGAATTACGAGGTGTATGTGCTAGATGTAACCATTCTAAAATATAAAGTTTAGGTTTTGGGATCATCACTACTTGTATGATGATCCCTGTCATAGTGTGATGGTTTGTAAAGTACAAATGCAGTGGTTGATCACACCCCTTTGCGGGGTGCCATAATAAATCCTGAATAAATATCCATGGTAATATTTCCATGGGGCAAAAAAAAGGGTATTGAATCATCCATATGCCAGAGTTCACAAGTCTTCACATACACAAGTCCTCACATATACATCTTCATGTTCCGTCTTCAAAAACATATCTCTGAAAAAACATATCTCTAACTTTCTTTCACTTACTGAAATCCTTTCTTGCAATGACCAGTTGCTGTACAAAATGCACATTGATTTGGTCCCAAAATGACCTCATCAACTGCCAAGCTTCAACTGTCCTTACGACTTGCCTATTTCCTCTCTTTTGTTTCTGCAACATCTCCAGTACCTTCCATTCAACAAAGCACATCCTTTTCCCACGTCCATCCTGACTTCCAATTTAGGTCAGATGCCTTTTACAACATTCTCTTCCCATCTATATACAAAGTAACCATCTTCTGGCTCCAGTATCTGATCGTCCCTCTAAATGTCCGTGTGAAACTGATCTGGATTCTAGCAAAAATGTTACTCATTGTTTCTGACTGCATTTTGTATTTTTTAGGTCATCTCTGTTAAAGTTCTAAAAGGGACAGCGACCAGTGCTGCCGACAAACAAACAGACAAACAAACAACAGACCAACAAACAATTAAACAAACAGACGTGACATCTGTTAAACATACAAAGTGCGCGCAAACATAAAAACATAAAAGAGAGTTGGAGTATACTCTGAAATAGAAGGCAACGTTGCATTGAAACTACAAATGCAGGCATCAAATATCACCCTTAACCCCGCCTTTCTGAGGCTGACAGGGAGAGGAGAGAAAAAAAAATGGTGAAAAGAACACAGCCCCCCTCCTCCTGCCTTCTCACCAGAGGCAAAGAGGTGGGTGAGAGGAAAGGAAAAATTGTTCTGTTAAAACGAAAGGCTCCCTTTTCCTGGGAAGGGAGAAAAAATAGATTTTCAACATTTATCCAAAAACACCTATTTTAGCACAGCACGCTCTGCTTTTTCAGCCAACAAACCTTACATTTCAAGCATCCAATACTAACTACATGCACACCCGTTCACACCTGTAGTTACATTTCTTTTGCAATAAATCAGTCATTAAATTTATTTCAATGAACTAGCTTACCCCCAAAGCAGTGAAAACCCAGGCAGTAGTTTTAATCACAAAAGTGATAGGGCCCTTTAACGACCGCCTGTGTTAGCCTGCCTCAAGGCAAAAGCACATTCATTTTGCTGGCCAGCAATTAATTAATTAAATCACATTAATTTTACACACTATCATTATAGATACAAAGAACGGTAAGTCAAAGGAAATTGAATGCACAGTGGAGGAGGATTGCAAAAGCAAAAGTCAGGAAAGGGGAAGCGAGAGTTGTATTTTAAAACTGATACAATTTACAATCCGTAGACACATAAATCATTTTGTACTAGGGTTTTGATCCCTGCTGAAAGAGAGGGCGAGATGTTACAGACATGCCCCTCCTTGGATTTTTACACTCCCTTTTAAAATAAAACTTTCCTTGAGGTTTGCTGCCTTGTAATAAAGCAGCTACTAACAAATTAGTTTTATAAGAAGATATTTTTATGTCCTGACACACTTTAATCATATCTACCAAATATATTTTAAAAGGTAAATCAAATTCTTTTTTGATATCACGGGCAGGACTTTCCCATTATTTTTAAAGTCAGCCAATTGTTTTTGTTTATTGGTGAGTTTGCCATGATTAAGACAGAAGGTCAATTAATTCCTTATTTTTCAAATGGGGAAGTGTTTTTCCGCCATTAGAAGAGATTTTAAGGCAGGAGGCGTGTCACGATGTTAAAAAGTTTGCTAGGCCTGAACTGCCTAAACTGACATTCAAGAGTTAAACTAAGAAAGCTTTATTGCTCAGGTCATAAAACAACATGTTATCTGAAAGTGATTTATTGCGCACGCGTTACACATTCCAAAAATTCTTCTCTTCTTTGTCTGGCTGCCAAGGCAGACGGAGCTTTCATTATCAAAATGTAACAATTAGATTATTTTACTTTTATTATTTTATTATTAAAGTTTGTTTATTAATTAGAATATACTTGTCAAAGACTTTTATTTTATTTTTTTCTCAATATCTCAAAAGATATGCGGAAGGGAATCAGCCACGGTCCATTGATCTCAGATTTCCTCAGGGCATTTTTTTCCCCTGACAACTTGGTAGCAGAGGATGGTTCGATGATACAAGCTGAGATGGCTACAATTTATGGCTGTATTTTCCCTTCATGCTATCTAAAGATAACCGACTAAGCCTAATTAGCAATGTCGGAGAAAAAGAAAAAAGAAGAAAAATGGAAAGAGCTTTTTCTGACAAGGAGGCCCCCTCGGACACAGAGAAGCAAGATCAAAACGTGCTTCAGGAGCAACAAAGTGCCGAGCCAAATGTGGGGGAAGGAGCTACAGGACGCGACATCCACGAAACGAGGTCAGTGGTTCCTCCTTCTAAAATATCTCCAGGAGATTATGAATTTTTGGGGGCCAAGCCAAAACTTCCCACTCTGCCAGAGCCACTCCATTCCCAGACCCTCGCAGATTATCAAACGATTGATGAATGGCAACTGCCGGCACAAAAAAAATCCTCCCACGCAGAAAGCAGATTTTATGAAATCCCCCCAGATGATGAGCAAGAAATGCAAAGCTATCTTGATCAAATAAAGCTGTTTGAAAAATATACTAGGGAGGTGAGAGAGTGCTTTAACGAAATAAAGCGAAGTAGGAGGAGCTCCCCCACTCCCAAAATATTTGAGGACGCCATCTTGTCTTCAAAACAACAGCCTAAGACACACCCCACAGAGTTCATTGGTCAATCAGAACAAAGAGACATGTACACGTCACCGAGGTCACGTGGTCCCTTTGAGTCAACTGAACTTCCGCATGCGTATAGAAAGGAGAGGCAGCCAAAAAGTGAAGCTGCACTGCCATCTGCTGGCGGAGAAAAATTATTACAGCAAAAGATAAAGCAATTGGACCAGATTTTTAGAGATCTGTCTATGAGTTTTACAGAAGCTCAAACTTTGCCCCCACCCCCTGGCGGTGTCGAATCCTCCCTAGATGAAAAAAGGCAAAGCGAAAGGCGAATTCGAGGAAGCCAATTTGATGTTGCCACGCAAAGGCCAATGATGCAACCCCAGCATCCCCTGGTTCAACAACCAGATTTGCAACCAGAGCAACAAATTGTTCCTCAGCAGGTATTCACAGTCACCCCCTTGACTGGTGAGTCCAAATTAAAGGAGTCAGGAGAGAATTATAAAGCCTGGGTCAGTGAAATTGCGCTCTTGCTTCGAAGAGAAGGCACATATTCCATGGTTTTTAATCCTCCCCGTCAACCCTGGACACCTGCGATAAGAGACCTCGAAAACAGAGCAATCACGACTTTACTCATGTCAATGGAAATTGAGATCCAAGGTATCTTTCCACCTGATGCAACTGCCCAAGAAATATGGGCTATTTTGGAAGATTGCTACAGGCCCGTTTCAATTGAATCTTCATGTTTGCTCATGTCTGAGTTCCATGGTTCGAAGTTGAAACCTGGTGAACGAATTGGTGGACATTTGACCAAACTGAAAAGAATGAGAAGTGAATTGAGACAAAATGGCCATGTAATCGATGATATCCAAATGATTAGCATCATCATTAACTCATTGAATTATGAATGGAAAGATGCTGTTGCAAAGATTAACTACGTGCCTATTGCTCAACGCACAGTTAACCACGTTTGCAGACTTTTAGTGGAAGACGAAGCTATCAGGTTAGCTACACCACATCTGCAACGGCCTCCAGCGTTAAAGGCTCCAGCCAGACGTCCCTTCCGAGGAAGAGGCTACGCTCCAAGGATGCCAAAATGCTACACCTGCAACCGTGTGGGACATGACACCCGGGATTGTCCCCAACGAGTTCCAGCTCCCGCCACGTACCAGCCCAGAGGAACAGATTCCAGAGGCAGAGGTAGAGGCGGAAGACAAGGTCGTCGTGGTCCAAGGCGTGATTCACAAGCTCCACTTGTGACACTGGCCATAACCAACGTTCCACAACCTGATCCAAAGTTCGACAGACGTCTTTTGTGGACTTTAGATAGTGGAGCAGCTGTGCACGTTACCCACAGAAGGGAACTTTTCACAGAGATGGGCGAACCAGAGCCCGAGTATCGAGAACTGTATTCCTTCACCAACCACACTTGCAAGGTTATGGGAAAAGGAACTGTTTACATTGAAGAGCTCGATACAGACATCCCTGATGTTTATTACATACCTTCAGCAACCAGTAATTTGCTTAGTCAAAGTCACTTGTCTAGAGAGTTAAAGTTCCAGGTTCACCACCTCGAAAAAGCAAGTTACTTAGTTAAAGATGGTGATATTGTTGCTGAAACCATGCTGATTGGTGGTGTTTATTACTTAAAGCCAAAGCCTAAAGGGCAAGCACAGGCAAGTATGCAAACTCCAAAAAGGCACAACGCAGACCCAGAGAGAGTTGTCCCAGAGAGAGAAAGCGTTACTGTGCCAAAGGCTCCTAAAGCCAACAAACAAAGAAAACAGAAACAGATTGCTCAGAGCAAGCCTGAGGGTCCTCATGAAACTGTTAATGTTGAGAATTCACTAACTGGTAAACCTTTGCATTCCAGGTGCATTCACAAGTGGCACAGAAGATTGGGGCATGCCAGTTTCCGTGTTCTTAGAAAGATGCCGGAGTTCGCAAAAGGTTTGGATCTAAAGGGGTGTAAGGTGTTTTTGGATTGTGCGGTTTGCAAAAAGGCTAAATCCAAGGCAGCTGCAATTCCCAAACACGCTACACACCTGTCAACACGCATTTTTGATTTGGTACACACTGACATAGTGGGTCCTTTCCCACCAACACTTGGTGGCAGAAAGTATTTTTTAACAATTGTAGATAATCATTCTAGATATGGATTTGTATATCCTATGAGAGAGAAATCTGAGACCTTTCAGATCTTTAAAGACTTTGCAGCTTTTGTTTCTACACAATACCAAGTTCGCATCGCCAGAATCCAGAGTGACCGTGGTGCAGAATTCATGTCTCAGCGTTTCCAGGACTGGATGCGTAAGAATGGAATTCTTCATCAGACATCTGCTCCATATACACCGGCTCATAACGGAGTCGTAGAAAGAAGACAAGGGGTTCTACAAACCATGATGCGTTGTCTTCTAGAAGATGCCAATCTCAGTAACGCATACTGGGGTGAAGCAATCAAATATGCAAATTACATTGTCAACCGTACTTGGAGCAGTGTAATCAATCAAACTCCTTTCTACATGCTGTATGGCTACAAGCCTGATCTCAAGAACCTCCATATTTTTGGTTCATATGCTATGGTGAACACTCCCTTAAGTCAAAGAAGAAAGGGAGGTACAGTAGCAAAGAGACTGAGATTTATGGGTATTGATGATAATTCAAAATGGTACAAATTCATTGATACTAAACATGTGATTGTCATTTCACAATCTGCTAATTTTGAGGAAGACATTGACTGGTCCAGGATTCATTCCAATGATCCTGAAGTTTATTTTCCTAGAGATGGTGTTCCAGATGCCACGCAGCCTGATGACAATTCGCAGGCAGATATTCCTTCTACCAGTTCTTCACAACCTGATGTTCCGTCTTCGCAAGCCGCGGATGCTGATGCTAGCGACGAACGTGAGGACGAGGATGATGATGAAGAAGAAGAAGACTGGATTGATGTTCCTAGACGCTCCAAGAGGGCCACAAAAGGAATCCCTCCACAACGTTATTCATGGCAACTGACAAAAACACCAGTACCTTTGATTTGCAACGTTACTCTTCCTCCAGAGACATTCACACAAATCAAACAGCTTCCTGATTCAGAACAAGACAAGTGGTATGATGCAATGCAGGATGAAATGGACAGTTTAAAGAAACTTAATGTATTCACACCTGCAAAACCTCCAGCAAACAAGAAAGTCATTGGCACCCGATGGGTCTACAGAATCAAGAAGAAACCGAATGGTGAGTCTTTATACAAAGCCAGACTGGTAGCTCAGGGTTTCGCTCAACGTTATCCTGAGGACTACACAAACACTTACTCACCAACAGTCAGAACTGAAAGTGTAAAAATTGCTTTAACCACTGCAACTATTCTTGGTTTAGAAGTTTTTCAATTTGATGTGGACACAGCTTATCTACATGCAGACCTAGATGAAGAGATCTACGTGAGAAGCCCTCCAGGATTCCGAAAGCAAGAAGGGGATACCTGGTTCCTGAACAAAAGTCTTTATGGTCTGAAACAGTCAGGTTTAATGTGGTATTTATGTCTTACTGACAAACTAAATTCAATGGGCTTTATTAAGTCCGAAACTGATGAATGCGTGTTCACAAAAAGATCTAACAATGCATATGAGATAATTCTTGTTTATGTTGATGATATTGTTTATATTGGTCCAAATAAGAAAATGAGTGAGATTTTTGCCAAAAGTTTGCAGAGATACTTTACACTGAAATCTTTAGGACACATTAGCACTTATTTAGGTGTTCAAATTGAAAAGACACAGAAGGGGTTTAGTCTTTCACAAGAGGAGAAAATTGACCACATTCTACATCATTGCAACATGAAAGATGCTAGCACAACAAAGACACCCATGCAAACAGATTTTCACAACTTAACACATGAACCAAGTCCTGAGTTCGAGGATCAAACACTTTATCGTTCAGTCATTGGTTCACTATTATACATTAGTAGTTGGACCAGACCTGACATCGCACTTAGTGTTAATCTTTTATCACGACACATAGGTAAGGCAACACAATTTCATTGGTCATGCATTAAGAAGTTGTTGAAATACCTAAAACACACTAAGCACGTGAAGTTATTGCTAGAACCAACACACACTGATCAACCAAAGCTGATTTGTTTTGTTGATTCCGACTGGGCGAGCGACAAGAAGTCACGCAAAAGCACTTCTGGTTACATGATGTTCCTAAATGGTTGTCCTGTTTACTGGCAAGTGAGAAAACAGAGTTTTGTTTCATGTTCATCTACTGAAGCTGAATATGCTTGTGTTTCAGATGCTTGTAATTCTCTAACGTGGTTTGATGCTTTGATCACAGATATCTGGACACGCCCGATTTGACCAATCACCGTGATGGAAGATAATGTATCTGTTGTCTATATTTCTGAGTCACATTTTACAGGTTCTAGGTCCAGACACATTGACATTCGTTATCAAAACACAAAGCAATTAGTTAAGCAAGGTTTTGTTAAATTGCAATATGTTTCTACACATGATCAGATCGCAGACATGCTTAACAAACCACTCGCCGCAAATCAACACGAGTATCTGCGAAAGAAGATGTGCCTTAATTGATGATTTGATGATGTCAGCCCAGACTAGCAAAAGAAGGGGTGTCACGATGTTAAAAAGTTTGCTAGGCCTGAACTGCCTAAACTGACATTCAAGAGTTAAACTAAGAAAGCTTTATTGCGCAGGTCATAAAACAACATGTTATCTGAAAGTGATTTATTGCGCACGCGTTACACATTCCAAAAATTCTTCTCTTCTTTGTCTGGCTGCCAAGGCAGACGGAGCTTTCATTATCAAAATGTAACAATTAGATTATTTTACTTTTATTATTTTATTATTAAAGTTTGTTTATTAATTAGAATATACTTGTCAAAGACTTTTATTTTATTTTTTTCTCAATATCTCAAAAGATATGCGGAAGGGAATCAGCCACGGTCCATTGATCTCAGATTTCCTCAGGGCATTTTTTTTCCCTGACAAGGCGGTTAACTCTCTCATTACCTTTAGGTGCGAGACCAGATACTGAGAGAGTTTTCCACCTATACTCACGATTATCCAACCGTGTTTCAGGCAGGACGAAGTGCACATGGTCGTAGATTCATTTAAAACACGCAGTTCAATGTTGGTAAGGACAGGGGGGCCGGGGGCGCCCGGCACAAAGGTGAGAGGATAGGCAGCAGGGGGATCGGAGGAGTCAAGGGAAAAGGAATTGGAACGGAGAAGGGAGGAAACGTGACCGCCCTGGGAGGGAGAGGGGAGGCAAGGGGCAGAAGAAGGAGAAGGGGGAGGAGGAGGATAATCAGGAGCCGTAGGTGGGGGATAGGGAGGGGGAGAATCAACAGTTACAGGAGCATACAAAGAGTGTTTATCAGAGGAGGAAACAAAAGGGGGGTGTGTGGGAGAAGGAAATGAATCCTTGGGATAGACAGTATTGAGGGCTGCCATAACGGCGCGCCAAGAAGACATAACACCAAAGGGAGCACGAGGAGGAGAGTGAAAGTAAGAGCCGAGGCGTTCCCATGTGGAACGTTTGAGAGTTCCAGTGTCGGGATAACCCGGGCAGTGTTGATAGACATAAAAAAGAAGTTGATCAATATCAGATTTAGAAAGAGGGTAGACAGTAGTGCCGTTAAGTTTTTGCAAACTATTGGCCTTCTTGATTAAAAGTGAAAGTTCATCCCTATGAGCTGAATGAGACTTTGAAAGTGAGGAGCCCATAACTTACGATGCGCTTGCCTGCCAGGTGCGTAAGATGGGAATCAAGGCGCCGAACACGTAGACACGGGACTCGGCGTGGGACGTCTGAAAGGCAATTCGGCATGTCGGGGTCACCAGTTGTGATCGTGGCTGGCTGCCACGCTGCGACCTCGTCTGCTTTGGGTGGGGACCTTTGCAAAGGTGAGCCGGAGCTAGACATTGGGACCCCCACAGGGGTGAGCCTGAGTTAGGCTATGGCTGAGCTCGGCTATGGGACCCCCGCTGGGGTGCGCCTAGATTAGGCGGGTCTGATACTGCCAAGGAAGAACGGACTCCATGGTGTGTTGCAACGCACCAACCAGCTCAGCGAGATCAAAAGACCCCGGCTGGCCAATTGAGACGGTATTTATTGAAAACATACAAAGGGTTTCTATTTTACAGCGTGTTATTGCATGATTGGTTAAAGTACTTGTTACTGGGCAAGCTTTGTTCACTTGTTACGTATGCTTGTTACTGGGCAAGCTTGTTCACTTGTTACAAAAAGATGTTACAGAAGAATGTTGCATAGAAATGTTGCAAAGCAAAACCTTGAGCAGGCTTTGTGCCGGCTCAACAAGAATGTGATGCAGCTAGCAACTTTAAACGTAATCGCTACATATGGATGGGCCTTTCCATTGGGATCTTCAGAAAGTCAGGAGTTGGGAGTATCTCACCAACCTCAGATGAAAGATCTCTCTGGATAAGCAATTTTTATATTGTGTTTTTTAAATATTTTATTCCTGATAATTCTTTGCACAAATGGTATTTATTTTAATTCAAATTACATATTTGCGAAGTTGATTATAATTATCCTATAATCCTTGTAATTTAAAAAAAATGATTATAAATGGTACTCCATATACATTATTTTTCATAAACAAACATTTTCCTTTTTAGAATTTTTCTCCCCAGGGAATGGATCCAATGGAAAGACCCGAAAAGAGAATCTCAGAGGAAGATAAAACAAACTTAATTGTAAAACAGAGAATGGGAAGACAAAACAGAACCAGAAAAGAGACTGTAGCAGCCTCTGAAGTCTTCCCTTGCTGGGACTGTTCCTTGCCAAGGGGAAAAGGGCCACACGCTCCGTCTTCACGCCTTTAAAAGGAAACAGAAGTGTTCAAAGCAGCTGTTGATTGCAATGCTGATTTAATGTTATTAATCTCATAGTATATATATAAATCTTCATGCTGGATTCTAACATAGAAAATTATTCTAGATCATTAGAGAAATTATAAGAAATGTAATAAATTTTTCAATCCTCAGTCTATTATTTATACTTTTGCAACATTTTCTTCCTACAAAAAGGAAAGCAAATTACATGAGTGTGTGTATGTGAGAGAGAGAGACCTTCATCTGTCTCACTCAGATAAAGGTCTCTCGTGCAGCCACACCAGCCTTCCTCTCAGCCTAGCATGTGTTGTTGTCAGGGGCAGAAATGTGGGCAAAAGTGTGGAAATTTGTCAGAAACCTTTTTTTCACTACCATTTATTAGACTACTATAAAGCATTGTATTTGCAAACAGTTTTTAAGTGGGGCCATTGCTAAATGAGGCCCGTATTTAGTATTTAGTATCTGTTTAGAATTCCAGCCTCACTTAGTAATACAGGAGCAATTACTCCTGTATTATTAGATTTCTCTTTGAAGAATCTGTTTTGTAGTAAGTCCCATGCCTGCACTGAGGGTGAAGTATTCCTCAGACCAGACTTTGAAGTGCTTAGAAATTATATAAAATAAAAGAGTACAACGTTGTAGTATGCATTTACATATCCCTCTCCTCAAAGGCAAAGTCCACAGCTTCTTTATATTAACAATTGTCCTTTAAAAAAAGTCTTTTCACAACTTTCTTTTTTAAAAAAATATTTTTTTTATTTTTGAATAAACACAAACAGACAAAACACAACAAACACCACAAAAATATCTTCCATTACAAATTATAAAGAGTGTGTCAATTAGTTACAAAGAGCTTTCGTGCATCCCTTCCACAGTCATCACCGACAATTCATATCAAGTTCTATGTTTTAAATCAAATATATTTATATATATTACTATCATCATACCTCAATCTTCATATGACTATGATTGTTTTTCCGTACCTTTATATAAAATATTCCAAAATTTAAAGCAAAACCACATGATGGCATTCTGTTATCTATTCTCAATATCATCCAGTAACATTACATCTTTATGACACTTTCTAAATAAAAATAATAATTATGTTTAATAACAAAGTTTCTAGATCTCTTTTCTTATTCACTGTTTACAATTTATATCCAATTTCCCTTTTATCATGTCAATACAAATATTACATTATTATCATTATCAATCATTTATTTAACAACATCCGTCATCATTTCATTTTTATTTTTTATTTTTTGGTCTTAGTTTAACTAAATTTGACTTACTTTTTTTCAATATTATAAGCTTTTATACATAACAGTGTTTCTAAACTTCCTTTCATGATCACCATTTAGAATTTATACCAAATTTCCTCTTATCAAACCAATACATATGTGTACATTGTTATCATTATCAATTATTTATCTAACTATATCCATTATCACTTCATTTTTAACATAATGCTCTAATTTTAACTAAATTTGACTAGTATTTTGTTATTAGTTTTCATATCTCAACCTGTGTCTTTCCAGTAATAGTGCAGTCTTATGTCTTTTGCCATTTGTGGAATTAGTCTTCTGGTTATTTCCTGAATCAAACTTGTGTGGACTTCTCTTCGCAACTTGCTGCTTTTTGCATATCTTGTAAAATTGCCAGACCCTTCGTCCGCTTCTTTAATCAGCTTATCTTTGGTTATCAGTAGTGCTTTTGTCAAAGTTTCTCTCCTTGGATCCATCAATTCTTCTCTTTTTTCTTCTTCTAAACCTTTCGGGTCGAGCTCCTTTCCATCTATCTTCCCTTTTCATGTTCCACTCTTTCCATCTCCAAACACACTCAGTTCACTGTCAGTATCCACAATTATCTTGCCTCTTTGTTCATTTTTCCCTTGGGCTATTAGGACTCTAACCTCCTCTTTTTCCATTTGCTGGATATTTTCAATTTTTCCATCAAATTTTACTGCATTACAATCTATATTTTCCAATCTCTTCTCAATTCTCTCTAACAATTTTCTAATAATTTTTGAATTTCAAACATAATCTGTTGTAATGTTATGGTTTCTTTTTGTTGTGCCATACTTCCAACTAGTAAACACTGCCACTCTAGTTTCAAAATAAGATTTTGTTTTCACTTCTCTGCAGCAGCCAAAGAAGCATCCAAAGAGCACCTGTGTAAACAACCCATGCTCTTATTCTTATCTCTTCTGTAAACAAGCTGAAGACTTTGAAGTGCAAAGTCAAAATGATCAGAGAAAAAAGAGAAAGCAATATTCTAAGGACTCAGCCTCCAACCTCCAAGTGGCAGTGTAACTTCTTTTCCCTCTGATGTTACTACCCTCTTTATATTCCTTTTATATCTTCTTTATAATCTAGGCTTAAAAGAAACAAAATTCTCAAATGGAGCAAAATAAAAAGAAAAAACCCCTCCAAACCAATATTATAAAAATAAAGAAAAAGATTTAATCCATAGGTAAAAAAGAAATGTGTCTGGAAGCCGTACGGATCTGGATGGGAAGTAACAGACTCAAGCTCAACCCGTCCAAGACTGAGTGGCTGTGGCTACCGGCACCCCGGTTCAACCAGCTGATTCCATCACTGGCCATTGGGGGCAAACATCTGGCCCCCGTGGCGTCCTCCTAGATGCCCGGCTGTCAATGGATGACCATGTGACAGCCTTGGCAACGGGGGCGTTTCACCAGGTTCCCCTATTGGACCGGAACGCCCTTCGCACAGTCACCCATGCGCTGGTGACGTCCCGGCTAGACTACTGCAACGGTCTCTACATGTAGCTCCCCTTGAGATGCACCCGAAGACTGCAGTTGGTTCAGAATGCGGGCGCGTGGGCAGTTTTGGGAGTCGTTAGATACTCCCACGTAACACCTCTCCTGAGCGGGCTGCACTGGCTGCCTGTGGCTTTTTGGGTGCGTTTCAAGGTGTTGATTATCATCTTCAAAGCACTCCATGGCACAGGACCTAGTTATTTGCGGGATCGTATCCTGCCCCACACATCCCTTCGGCTGATTCGCTCACACAGAGAGGGACTCCTCCGGGTGCCGTCCACTAGGCTGTGCCAGCGGGCGACGCCCAGGGGAAGGGTCTTCTCTGTGATGGGCCCGACCCTCTGGAATGACCTTCCCCCTGACATTAGAACGACCACGGACCTCCGCTCCTTCCGCCAGAAGCTCAAAACCCACCTGTTTCAGCTAGCCAGCCTGGCCTAATTCCAGCTTTCCCACCTCAGTTTGTATTTTTAAATTTTACGGTTTGGTTTTAAGGTCAAGTTTTTTAATTTTTATAAACTTGTACAGGGGTCTATTTAATCTGATCTTAATTATATTTATTATCGACTGTATGGTTTTAATTTGGTACCTGTACACCACCCCGAGTCCCTTCGGGGAGAGGGGGCAGTCTAGAAGTCTAATAAACTAAACTAACTAACTAAACTAACTAAATAGAAGAAGAAAAACCAATACTTTCACTTTAAAAAGTACGGAATACTTGCAAAACTTCCATCCATAAATAATAATAATAATAATAATAATAATAATAATAATAATAATAATAATAATAATAATAATAATAATAATAATAATAATAATAATAATAATAATAATAATAATAATAATAATAATAATAGGATAACACACTGTCCAATGTAGCTTAATTTTGCCGCTTATTTTTCTTTTCTTTGTAAGTTTAATTTAGCTTTGATTTTTTGGGGGGCAGTCTCTTTTATAACAATAAAATTTCCTCACCAGATGAACACACTTTCTCTTTCCGCTTTCCTCCCATTGCAGAGCTGTCCCAACTTCAGCAGCTTTTGGCTGCGCTTCTGTTGCCGGCAAGAAGAGATTCTCTTGGATCAATCAGGGACTTTGCGATGTCCCTGAGATCAGCAAGACGTACTCTTCCCTGTCACCGTCTCTTCGGGACAGTTTAGGTCCAAAAGGACCATCCAGCGGCAAAGGTATTGACTGCGATCGCGGAGCTCCGAGATCTCATGTCGTATCATTGCGACGTCAGCTTCTGTTCTCTTTTCACAACTTTCTGTTGGGAACTCAAAAAATATACAGGAATCTCCCACGTGGGTCTTCTATCATTTTATGGCCTCTGAGGGCTGTTGTGCTGAAAGAGAGGAACTGACCATACCGGTAGTTCCTTATTTTCCTCTATTTACTATGCAGAAAGGAAAGCTATAATGGAACATTATAGGAGTGGCTGTGGCTTCCGGCCCCCCGGTTCAACCAGTTGCTTCCATCTCTGGCCATTGGGGGCGAGCAACTGGCCTCCATGGAACGGGCGCGCAATTTAGGCGTCCTCCTAGATGCCCGGCTGTCCATGGATGACCATGTAACAGCCGTGGCAAGGGGGGCATTCCGCCAGGTCCGCCTGGTGTGCCAATTGCGCCCCTTATTGGACCGGGATGCCTTGCACACAGTCACCCATGCGCTAGTGACGTCTCGCCTGGACTACTGCAATGCTCTTTACATGGGGCTTCCCTTGAGATGCACTCGGAGACTACAGTTGGTCCAGAATGCGGCCGCGCGGGTGATTATGGGGAGGACTAGGGAGGATTATGGGGAGGACTAGGTTCTCCCATGTAACACCTCTCCTGCGCGAGCTGCACTGGCTTCCTGTGGTCTATCGGGTGCGTTTCAAGGTTTTGATTATGATCTTTAAAGCGCTCCATGGCATAGGACCTAGTTACTTGCGGGATCGCATCCTGCCCCATACATCCCTACGACCAATCCGCTCACACAGAGAGGGACTTCTCCGGGTGCCGTCCGCTAAACAGTGTCGGGGGGCGACACCCAGGAGCAGGGCCTTCTCTGTGATGGGCCCAGCCCTGTGGAATGACCTCCCCCTTGACATCAGGATTACTTCCGATCTCCGCTCCTTCCGTGTAAAGCTCAAGACCCACCTCTTTCAATTATCTGGCCTGGCTCAACCGTAGTTTATCCTCCTCCTGACAGTCCTTTTAAATTGTATTTTATCATGGGATATTTTAATGGCTATTTTTAATTTTCTATTTTATTATTAATGTGATATATGTTTGATTACTACCTCCTCCATGTATGTATATGTATGTATATGTGTGTATCTGTATGTCTATATGTGTGTATGTATATTTTTATTGTACGCCGCCCCAAGTCCCTTGTGGAGAGGGAGCGGCTAACAAATTAAAAATTTGAATTTGAATTTGACATTATTTTAGAAGCAATATTTCATATTCCACAATCTTGGGAACCAATCTCAAAGCGGCTTCTTTCTCCCTCCCATCCCCAAAGGAGCCTCTAAGGACCAGGGGTCTCATCCTTGGTCGACCACGAAGCCTCTGAAAATATTGACTGAGATTTTGAAATATGTTTACTCCTTTTCACACATTTGGGTGCCTGGGAACCTTCCCCCATCCTGTGTTAATGCGTGAAGCAGGTCATCAGGCTAACCTGGCATCTGATACATGCATTCTGGCATGGTACATTATGGCAACATAGCCGTTCTCTTTCATGAACCTGGATTAAGGGTGTTGTATGAACTCCCCTAGATTTACCACCAACCAGCTATGCGATGATGGTCAATGCAGTCTGTTTGCACACAGGATAGGAAACTTTTTTATAGGATCTGCTTTTGGCTTCAGAGTTTTCCGCAACCCACTGTAATACATTGTTTAGCACATTGTGTGAACCGATTCCAGGTTTGGCATTCAGGCAATAGAGCTGGGATAATGGGAGAGAGACAGAAATGAACCTTTGTGGATGGAGGAAGTCAGAGATTTCCCACAATGTCTGGACAAAGCTTGATAGAGACTTGCAGAGATCTGTCCATGTGTCTTCAGAGGATCAACTGGGGACTTTGAGGCTCTTTCTCCTGCTTGGAGCCTCACATATGTTTTTGGATGCTGGTTTCCAGAATTCCCAGTTAGGCCAGGCCTCAGGATACTGGGGTTGCTCACCACAGCAGAAAGTCTGGATGTTTATCAAGCCAAATTTAAAAGGGGAATGTGGCTATTACCCTCACTGGGTTGGCTTCAGCTCTCTCTCCTGCCAAGTGTTGGGAGAAATAATGGATGCTGCTTGCTTTAAAGAGTCTTTTTCCAAGTCCTGTTTATGGATCTCTGTCCTGCCTGAGCAGCCACAAGCTGCCTTTCCACGTGCACCTTCCAAATGTGTGGACTCCAGCTCCCATAATCCTCAGCCACAACTATTCAGTCAGCAGAGACAATTAGCAAATGGCAAAGATGGAGCATTAGAGAAGGTTGTTCCCGCCCATCCACCCTGATGTCATTTTTTACCCTATGCACATGTGTGAAATGCTCTGCATATGTGTGGCAGTGCGCACTCACATTTATGAACTGGTAGCAAAGGTAAGTGAATACCACCCCTGCAGGGGAGCATGGGATATGGGCAGTGGTGGGATTCAAAATTTTTTAATACCGGTTCTGTGGATGTGGCTTGGTGGGTGTGGCAGGGGAAGGCTACTATAAAATCCCCATTCCCACCCCACTCCAGGGGAAGGATACTGCAAAATCCCCATTCCCTCCCGATCAGCTGGGACTCGAGAGGAAGAGAATACATGGGGGCGGGGCCAGTCAGAGGTGGTATTTATCAGTTCTCCAAACTTCTCAAAATTTCTGCTACCAGTTCTCCAGAAATGATCAGAACCTGCTGAATCCCACCTCTGGATATGGGCTTCTGCATTCCCAGGTCTCTGAAGATGGAAGTTGGATTTTGCAGATCAGCTTTCCATCTGCAGCAAGAGGATCCTGAGCTCCCCTTCCCTCCTTCCCTCCCTCCCTTCTTCACATGGGGTGAGAGGCAGCCTTGGTTTCTCCACCTCTTTTCACTTGGTTTTTTTTTTCTAACTTCTTTCTGCGTTTCTGTCTGTATTTTTTTTAAACTTTGCAAAGTTCTGGTAACTAGTTTTTCAGTAAAGTTGATTTTGTTCTTAGAAACTGGCTGCACTATTGCATCAGGCCTTTTGTGTTGTGCCTTTGAGCATTAACTTTAAAACAAAGTAAATTTTGGTTCCTATTGGTAATAGCTGGCAGCTATTTCAGATCTGTGATATGCTCAGGCATTAACTGGCCTCTGGGATTTTTCTCTTTAACCACAATGCCAACAAATGTCACATTTCTCTTTATCTTCTTTTAACTGTATTCCCTCAGTTTCAAGCATGGAGACCCCAAAACTCTCAAGTCTAGATGATGGATTTAATTCAATCACTGCCCCTGTTATTATGAATCACATGGGGATTGTTTCCCTTTCATTTCCCTCCAGAGAATTTCCCAACAACCTTTGAGTCCAAGAACTGGTTGAATTATCCAGGGATCCCTCCTGAGAGGGAGAATTATGATAAAAGTTTCAGCTCTGCTCTTTGGCCGAATCCTCCAGGGGAGACTTTGAGCAGAGAAATAGGGAGTTTGGGGACAGGCAGGATCTGTGCTCTTGAATGTCCGTCTCTCTCCTTTCCAGATGAAGCTGAGTGGTTCTCTGTGTTTCAATCAGGAAAGACACTGGATCATATTCCATCTTGTGAGAGTCCTTTTAATTCTTCTAATTCTTCTTTAGAAACAGAAAAGGGATTCATTGATTCACCCCATGAATGATGGACCTCCTGCTTCTGCTTCTGATGCTGCTGGTGTCCCATCCAGTCTCTGGGAAGCTGAGAATGAAATGCCCGCAGAGTTTGGAGCACCAGGATGGAAAACGACCACAGAGCTTTTACAGCCCAGGAGACCATCTCATTGGGATAGTCATCAGTGGAAAGGAAACATTGCATACAAAGTTGCTTTTCAACATGGCTCCTTCTCTTCAGTTGGTTTTCCATGATCCGTAAGTCATTCAGGGTGATGGAGTTGCACTCCCTCCATTCTAACACTCTCCTTATTTTCTGTTTTTATTTTTCATTTATTCCTATATTGGGGATAATGTCTAATTTCCTGAATGATTTTGATTTCCATGGCTTTTCTCTTTTTGTCAGATTTTGTAAAAGAAACTCAAATTGAAAAATAGGCCTGAAAAAAAAGGTGAAAGGGCTGCAGATTATTTTCCTCTCTCAGTTCAATCCTTAATTTATCACTTGAATAATGAATTTTATTTAAAGTAGTGGTGGAACCAGTTGTAGTTGCTGTACCTCAACCAAATTCCATATTTGTATAACTGATCATTGCTTTTGGATCAATGTTGGCTTAAGGTTCAGTAGGCTTTTGGAGGCTTATATATTTTTAAAAAGTATTTGTTGCTGCCCATTATAATAACATTTTTCTTTTACAATAGGGATGTTTATGGTTTTCTAGATGCCTTACTATTCATTTTCGCCATTCAAATGGTCAACAAGAATTCCCAGCTCCTGCACAATCTCACACTTGGCTACAACCTCCATGACAACCAATTGAGTACTTTCCGCACTTCAGATGCCTTGCTGGACATTCTCTCCACTGGAGAAGCCAATGTCCCCAACTACGGCTGTGGAAGGAAGGAGAACCTTCTGGCTCTTCTTGATGGAGCTACAAGGGACATCTCCATCCAGATGTCAACATTAGGAGGCACCTACAAAGTCCCACAGGTTTGTGTGTGTTTTTCTCCATCTGGAAAAGTGAGGGGTGGGTGGTGGTGGGTGAGCAGTAGATGCAATCATGTCTTCTCCATGGAATTCAAAATCTGCTTTTCTCCATATTAGCAAAAATGTCAATATTTTACCCCTTTATGTTCATGTTGAGATTAATCATAAAAGGCCTGAAATGCAAGCAATACATTCCCTGGAGAAGACATTCTACCAACTATTTAAATGATCAAAAAATATCCCTGGTTGTTTGGGCCTCTATTGGCATCTTCATTTCCACATATAAACAATATCCAGTTGGATTGAAGTTGGCAATAGTAGCATTTTATCTATCTAAAAAGTGGAATTAAAAGGACTCTAGCAATTGTAGGCCAAATAGACTAGCAGATATTGTGGCTGAAATGTATGCCTGGATCCTCTTAGTTAAACTTGAGAAAAATGCATTCCTTGCAGAAGAAACAGAAGGTTTTAGTGAATAGCTTTATAGATTTTATAAGAAATATTGCATGTCAATAATCTAATATTGGTAACAAATTTGTCTTGAAATATCTAATCTATATCAGCAAAGGAAAACACGGTTTTGCTGGCTTTCTAGATGCTAGTGCATTTGTCATAATGAACAGAGAAATATTATATAGGAAATTGATTGCCCTCAAAATGGAGCTCCACCTGTTGGCCCTGATCCAGGCTCTTTCTCCAGGTCCTTGTTTGAGAGGGAGGTTTCGGCTCAATGGAGCAATGAGAAGAAGGATTGATACTTACCAAGGAGGAAGGGAAGGATGCATATTTGAACCCTTGTTATTCTCTCTTCATATTGACAATTTACTTCAACTAATGAAGGATCCAAAAACACATCATAAATAAATGTTATTTCTTTCTTTGCCAAAAATTACTAAATTAGAGGACCAGTGAAATGCAGTGCATATAGTTTCCAGTACTTGGATTTTAGAAAGGATTTGACAAAGTAAACCACCATCTACTTCTTGGTAAGCTAAAAATATGTGGGATAGACAGCATCACCCCCAGATGGTCTCAGCCTGTGGTCCTCAATGGAACTACATCTACATGAGGGAAACAAGCAGTGGGGGACCCCAAGGTTCCATTTTAGGCCCAGTCTTCTTCAACATCTTCATCAATGGTTTGGATGAGGGATAGATGGGGAACTCATCAAATTTATAGATGACACTAAACTGACCAGAATAGCCAACAGCCCAGAAGATAGGCTCAAGATCCAGATGGATCTAGATGGACTTGAACCCTGGGCCTATTTAACAAAATGAAATTCAGTATAGAGAAAAGTAAAGTAATACAATAGCAGAGTTGGAAGGGACCTTGGAGGTCTTCTAGTCTAACCCCCTGCCTAGGCAGGAAACCCTATACCGTTTCAGACAAATGGCTATCCAACATCTTTTAGATTTCTACAACATCTGGAGGCAAGCTGTTCCACTGATTAATTGTTCTAATTGTCAGGAAATTTCTCCTCAGTTTTAAATTGCTTCTCTCCTTGATTAGTTTCCATCCATTGCTTCTTGTTCTACCCTCAGGTGCCTTGGAAAATAGTTTGACTCCCTCTTCTTTGTGGCAACCCCTGAGTCCTACACTGAGGCTAGAAAAACCAAATGTACAGGTACAGATGAGGTGAAACCTGGCTCAATAGCAGGAACTGTGAGAGGGATCTTGGAATCTTAGAGGACAATCTATCAAATGTGAGCCAACAATGTGTGGCAGCAGCCAAAAAAAGCCACTGCAATCCTAGGCTGCATCAACAGAAGGATAGAATCCAAATCACGAGAAGTATTGGTACCATTTTATAATGCCTTGATAAAACCACCCTTGGAATAGGGCATTGATGGCGAACCCTTTTGGCACCAAGTGCTCTTGTCAGGGATGCAATCTGGAAGAGGAGTTGACTAGTGTGCATTTTGGTCCATACATGCGCACCAGGCAGCTCCTCTTCCAGTTCCTGGCACTGCCGCGCATGTAAAGGCCAGCTGATCGTCGTGCTCACATGCACACAAGAAACCCGGAAGAGCAACAGGCAAGGCCATGCGTGCCAGTCGACATGGCTTTGCGTTCCACTTAGCCCAAGCTAAGAATCTGAAGCAGAGGGCACCATTTCCCCTCCTGGGGCCTCCGTGCATCCCATTTTTGGCCTCCCCAGCCCCCAGAAGCACTCTGCCGGCCAAAAGCTTTGGTCTTACTTTGCAGCTTCAGTCCGTGGGGCTTACGAAGGTAAGGCCTGCGCTCAGCCGGTGGGTGGGGACTGGCAAGTGGGCGGGGTGATTTGGGTGGGGCAGCCTCATGGTCCCACGTGGGCCGGATTAATGGCTTCAGTGGCCTGTATCCGGCCGGTGGGACATAATTTGAGGACCCCTGGTATAGGGTCTCCTTCTTGAGCAGGGGATTGGACTAGAGGACCTCAAAGATCCTTTCCAACCCTTTTATTTTGTTATAAGTTCTGTTATGGGTATATATGTTTAGCATGCTAAATACCCATTGGAACATGCTGATTTACACTGCAATATTATCATACTTGCACATTGGATTATATACCCTGTGAGGAAGACTTGGGTTCTGTTGTCATAATAATTATCTGATAATTAATACCGGTAAATCAACTTCAAAAGTTATGGTCTTTGGGAAATGACATCCTAGCCATAGATGGTCAGCCAATAGAGCAAATAAGACCTTTCCTTACCTGGGGTTGTTTTCTCTGAGACTGAATCTTGTCTCCCTCATCATCAAAGGAGCTCAGTTAGATCAAAGACATGAGTGAAAGTGGTACTTAAAAGAAAACCTCATAGCTCTCCAGCTTCCTCAGCCCCAATTATTGAAGTATCTGAGGCCAAGGTTTCCCCCATGTTCTTACATCAATCTGATGTTTGGGGCTTCAGAGAGAAACCACCAGCAGAACCAACCCAATCACAGCCTCCGAGGAGTATCTTGGGATGGACAAAAGGACTCCAGCTGCTGCCCCTCAGAGCTGATTTGTGAATTTACACAATTTCTACATTGTCTAAAATCAGAAAATATGGGTATTGGCATAAAATTTAATCTAGGCTACGAATTATCAGCTTTTATTTCTGCAGAAAGCAAAAGACTAGATGACCTTTTTGTATCCCACCTTAACAGAGCAGGCAGAGAGAGAAAAACAGGCATGTGCCAAAAACTTTTCCAAACATCTTATAGCTTGCACAGAACGTCATTGCTATAGAAACATAATTTGATATCATGCAAATTTCATGATTTTTGTCAGCGCTCTGAAGGCCATTGACTGTAGAAGGGAAAAGAAATACATTTTCTGGAGTATAACTCATAGCTTTGTTAGGGAATGCTGAACACACATTTTAAGGTACAAGCAAGGCTACTTGGCAGATTCCACATTTTACTTTTCACAAGACGTTACTTTGCTAGGCTAAGCTTGGCAATTCACCTAGAAGTTTTATCTATGTAGTTGGCATGTTAGGTTACAATAGCACTCAACAGTGCTATTCTCTCAACAGCACTTTAACAAAAGCTGAATTAGGTTACACTCTGTGTATGCTCTAATGCAGTGATGGCAAAACGTTTAGGGACCGAATGCCCAAACTGCAACCCAAAACCCACTAACTTATCTCGGATTGCCAACACAGCAATTTATTTTAATTTGTTTATTTATTTATCAAAATTTATGACCGCCCCCTCTCCCCGAAGGGACTCGGGGCGGTGTACAGGCATCTCATTAAAGACAGATACAAAAGATAAATACCCTTAAATATATTCCCTTAAAAGCGAATTAAACCTAAATTCAACTGTACAGAATAATAAAAGTTAAAATCAACTAAAAAACATACCCCTAAAAATTTAAAAATACAGACTTGAGGGACTAAAATTGGTATTTGGCCAGGCCGGCTAAATTGAACAGGTGGGTTTTAAGCTTCTTACGGAAGGAGCGGAGGTCGGTGGTAGTTCTGATATCTGGGGGGAGGTCATTCCAGAGGGTCGGGCCCATCACAGAGAAGGTCCTACTCCTGGGCGTCGCCCGCTGGCATTGCCTAGTGGACGGCACTCGGAGGAGTCCCTCTCTGTGAGAGCGAATCGGCCAAAGGGATGTATGGGGCAGGATACGATCCCGCAAATAGCTAGATCCTGTGCCATGGAGCGCTTTAAAGATGATAACCAACACCTTGAAACGCACCCGGAAAGCCACAGGTAGCTAGTGCAGCCCGCGCAGCAGAGGGGTTACATGGGAGTATCTAGTGGCTCCCACAATTGTCCGCGCATCCGCATTCTGAACCAGCTGCAGCCTCCGGGTGCATCTCAAGGGGAGCCCCATGTAGAGAGCATTGCAGTAGTCCAGTCGGGACGTCACAAGCACATGGGTGACTGTGCAAAGGGCGTTCCGGTCCAATAGGGGACGCAATTGGCGCACCAGGCGAACCTGGTGAAACGCTCCCCTTGCCACGGCTGTCACATGGTCATCCATTGACAGCCGGGCATCCAGGAGGACGCCCAAATTGCATGCCCAATCCACGGGGGCCAGTTGTTCGCCCCCAATGGCCAGTGATGGACGCAACTGGTTGAACCGTGGTGCTGGTAGCTACAGCCACTCCATCTTGGACGGGTTGAGCTTGAGTCTGTTATTTCCCATCCAGATCCGTACGGCTTCCAGACATCGGGACATCACTTCGACGGCATCGTTGGGGTGGTCCGGGTCAGAGATGTACAGCTGAGTGTCATCAGCGTACAGGTGGTAATCTACCCCGAACCCACGAATGATCTCGCCCATCGGCATTCAACCTGAATAATGAGGTTTTAGTTTAGAAAAACAACTCATACATGATTAACGTCTTACAGTATATCTGAAAAAAACCCCACAATAACAGCGCTTTCAATGATACAAACACCTTTTTATTGAAAGGTAAACACTTGCCTTTGGCATGCTTTTGATTAATGTGACCTTTGCTGTTGAATGCAAGCTGATAATTTTTCTAACCTTGACTCATACGTTGTAAGTTTGACAGCAACACATGCAGCACTCAGGTCATCTGTTAGTCCAGGGGTGTCAAACTCAATTTCAATGAGGGCCCCATTGTGGTTGACTTCGGAGGCCACAGTGAGCATGGCCAGTTCCCACTGCTGATGTGCTCACTCTCCTTGGTTGCCCATGGTGTGTGCAGAAGGTCAAAGTATATGGGTCAAAGGGAGGCCCACTCTCTCTCCTTACGAGACCTAGCTTTGTAACCAAAGCATCCTCAATGATAGGATGGGAGACCACCAGGAGAGGTCAGGAGGAGAGGACAAGGGGATAATAAAAGGCAGCAGGGCTGCTGGTGATCAAATGCTAAGGCAGGATTTACCTCACACCCTCACCATCTCTCATTATAATTTCCTTCCTTCCCTTCTTTTTCCTTCCCTCTTCATTCTTTCTTCCCCTCTTTCCTTCTTTTTGCTTCCTTGCTCTCTTCTCCTCTTTCCGTCTTTTTCTTTGTCTTTCCTGTCCCTTCCTGGATGCTCCAATGCAAAAGGGGAAACATTCCTTGCCTTGTGATCAAATGCCACTTTTGCTAGTAGTTTGTGGCCACTGAAAAGACTGAGAACAAACCAGTCTCAGTTTATTCCATGCTTGCATTTCATGGGGACAGACTACAGGACAGCAAAACTGTCAAAATGATGGCTCTGGTAGTTGATCAGAGCTCCTCTGTTTTTTATGTACAACAGTTTTAGCATTTAAGAGCAGAGCTAAGTTAGTTGCTTTTCTATGAATACATAATGATCCTTGAAAGAGCTCTTCCGTAGGGACCCTGTCATGGGTCCACCACTAGATGGATTCGTAACTGGCTGACCAACCCCACTCAATGTGTAGTCTTCAATGGAACTGCATCTACATGGAGGGAGGTATGCAGTGGAGTACCCCAAGGCTCTGTTTTGGGCCCAATACTCTTCAACCTCTTCATCAATGATTTGGATGAGGGAATAAATGGGGAACTCATCAAATTTGCAGATGACACCAAGCTGGCAGGAATACCCAACACTCCAGAAGATAGGCTAAAGATACAGAAGGATCTTGAACTTGAACATTGGGCACTATCTAATAAAATGAAATTCAATGGGGAAAAGGTTCTACATTTAGGCAACAAAAACGAAATGCACAGGTACAGTATAGGTGGTACCTTGCTTAACAGTAGTAACTGTGAAAGAGATCTTGGAGTCCTAGTGGACAACCATTTAAATATGAGCCAGCAGTGTGCAGCAGCTGCCAAAAAAAGCCAACACAGTTCTAGGCTGCATCAACAGAGGGATAGAATTAAGATCAGATGACGTGTTAATACCACTTATAATGCCTTGGTAAGGTCATACTTGGAATACTGCATTCAGTTTTGTTCGCCACGATGTAAAAAAGACGTGGAGACTAGAAAGAGTGCAGAGAAGAGCAACAAAGATGATTAGGGGACTGGAGACTGAAACATATGAAGAACTGTTGCAGGAACTGGGTATGTCTAGTTTAATAGAAAGAAGGACTAGGGGTGACATGATAGCAGTGTTCCAATATCTCAGGGGTTGCCACAAAGAAGAAGGAGTCAAACTATTTTCCAAGGCACCTGAGGGTAGAACAAGAGGCAATGGGTGGAAACTAATCAAGGAGAGAAGCAACTTTGAACTGAGGAGAAACTTCCTGACAGTTAGAACAATTAATCAGTGGAACAGCTTGCCTCTAGAAGTTGTGAATGCCCCAACACTGGAAGTCTTTAAAATGTTGGACAGCCATCTGTCTGAAACGGTATAGGGTTTCCTGCCTAGGCAGGGGGTTGGACTAGAAGATCTCCAAGGTCCCTTCCAACTCTGCTATTGTATTGTATCTCAGGGTGGGGAAAGCCATGGGGGTCCTAGTGATAGAAGAGACCCTCAAGGCCTCCCCAACCCACTAAGATACCTCCTGCTTCTCCCTCCCTTCCTGCAACAAGGACTCACTTACTTTCCAAACCTCTGTCTCCTCTCTTGTTTCTCAGCTTCTTTGCCTTTGAAGAAGGGAGAGGAGAGTTGGCTGGGAAATGCTTTTTGTGCCGAGAATGGACGCTCCTGGGTGCTACAATATTGTGCAGGTTCAGCCACCCATCTTCTTTTGCAGAGTCAGGGATCCAGAAACTTTCATTCTCAGGGGTGGGTGGGGAAAGTGGAAAGTGGCCGTAGGAGGCAGGATTGAGGACAATTGCCGGTAGGTGGCTTCTCGGTAGGCGAGGCCTGACTGGGGGAAGGCCTCACAGGGATTTGCTTCTGCCGGTTTTGGTGGAACGGTGGCTGGCTGCGGGTAAGATTGAGCGGGACCCTCGGCTGGGTGGCGGCGCCTAAGTTGATCCACATGGCACCGCCACTCGGACCCATCGGCAAGGTGGACCCTTTAAGAACAGGGGCCGGTTATTTCTGCGATAGATGCAGGTACCCACTTAGGATCCCCCATAAAACTCCTAGCTCAGACCAGATTCCCCCCCGAAAATGCAGGAGGGGCCCCCAGGTTGTGAGGCTGCTCCCCTGAATAGAGCGTATGCATCCTACCCAGGGGTGTCCACAGGCGCCTGCCCATCAGGAGCTCAGTGGGGCTCTTGTTGTCTATAGGGCAAGGGGTGGAGTGCTAACCTAGCAGGTACACTGCCACCCTTGCCGGCCAATCGCCTTGTTCCATTCTGCCGAGCGCCTCTTTGGCCGAGTGGACGGCTCGTTCCGCTCACCCAGGCAGGGTGGTATGGGGCGGTGGGTGCGTGGCGGATGCTCTGCATGGCCAGGAACTGTTGGAAAACCATGGAAGTGAATTGCGGCCTGTTGTCGGACACTAGGATGTCCGGCAACCCATGCATGGCAAACAGGCATTGCAATGCCCTGATGGTACTCTCAGCCGTTGTGGATGTCATGAGGACTAGCTCCACCCAGTGGGAGTACGCATCCACAGCCACCAAGAAGACCTGGCAATGGAAGGGGCCCGCAAAATCCACATGTACCCTTGACCAGGGCCCCCTAGGGGTCTCCCACTGCTGAGTGGGAACTGCTGGTGGGACAGGGCGTGACAGTTGACACGGAGAGCAGCAGGCCACCCAGGCAGCTATATCATCATCCAAGTGGGGCCACCAGAAATAGCTGCGTGCCAATGCCTTCATCCGCACTATGCCAGGGTGGTCCACGTGGAGACGAGCTAGCACCTGGTGGCGATGGGGCTGGGGATGGCCAGTTCCAGCTGGCGGGATTTAAACAGTCGGAATTCCTCTGTGACCTTTCCCAGGGACCACCTCCTCAGGGCCCAAGAGACTACTTGGACAGAACAGGGTCAGCCTTGGTGTGGGTTGCCACATCCGAGACTGTTAGTGGCAGGTGGAGGGAGGCAATGGAAAGAACAGACAGTGAGGGTACCGGGGCAGGGGCAGCACCCGGAAGGGGGCAGCGGCTAAGGGTGTCAGCGTGCCCTAGCTGTTTGCCAGGACGGTACAGCAGCGTATAGGAATACGCTGCCAAGAATTCCGTCCAGCGGGTCATCCTAGGGGGAAGAATGGGAGGGGTAGGTCGGTCACTGGCCAGAAGCCCAAGGAGCTGCTTGTGGTCAGTGTAGAGCGTAAAGTGCCGACCATAGAGGTAGTCGTGGAATTTTTTAATCCCGGACACCGCAGCCAGAGCCTCCTTGTCAATCTGGCTGTAGTTCCTCTCCGCCGGGAATAAAAAGCCATGGGGGCTTCTGAGCCATTTGGGAGGACATGGCTCAGAACTGCACCCAGACCAACAGGGGAGGCGTCACATGCCAGAGTCAGTGGCAGCCTGTCACTATATTGGACTAGGACGGCCATTGATGTGAGCATGTCTTTGACAGCCGTGAACGCATGCGCTTTGCAGCTGCCCCAGCGCCAGGTCACGAATCAGTCAAGCAACCACTAGTGACGCCTTATGAGGTAAAAATGGCACATAAAAGTTTAAGAGCCCCAGGAACACCTGAAGCTCCGCCTTGGAGGCGGGCATGGGGGCGTTCTGGATGGCAGCAACCTTGGCAGGGGTAGGGTGGATGCCCTTGGCATCGACCAGGAAACCCAAGAATTCCACCCTTGGCATAGCAAACACACATTTGCTGGGCTTCAATTTGAGACCCGCGCCCCTGAAACGGTCGAGGACCTTCCGTAAGACTTTGATGAGCCCTGAGCGGCTGTTTGCAGCGATCAGGACATCATCGAAGTACGGAACCAAGCCAGGGAGCCCATGGAGCAGGCGCTCCATGAGGCTCTGGAAGATCCCCTGGGCTACGGACATGCCGAATTGGAGGGGGTGACAATGGAAAGCCCCTCGGTGGGTGACGATAGTTTGTGCAGCCGCCAAATCATCATCCACCGGGAGCTGCTGGTAGGCCTGCACCATATCCAGTTTGGCGAAAATACAGCCCTGTCCCAGAGAATGGAGCAGGTGCTGCACTACAGGGACTGGATAGGGGTTTGCCTGGAGGGCAAGGTTGATGGTCGACTTATAGTCGGCGCAGAGGTGAATAGACCCATTGGCCTTGACGGGGACCACAATAGGGGTCTCCCATCTGGAGTGGTCGACGGGTTCTAGCACGCCCTGCGCCAACAATTTGTCCAACTCGGCATCTACCTTAGCCCTCAAGGCAAAAGGCACCCTGTGGGCCTTCAGTCTGATGGGAGCAACCTGGGGGTCAAGGTTAAGCGAAATGGGGGTGCCCTTATATATCACCAGTTCCCCACTAAACACGTCTGCGTAGGAAGCCAGAAGGCTTGCTATGTCAGGGGGGGTGTCAGAGACAAGATGCACCCCTTGCAGGGATAGGCCCAGGGCGGGGAACCAGTCTAAGCCCAGGAGGGCTGGTAGGGGCTTTTCCACTATTAGTGCAGACAAACGTCCAGTAAAATCCCCGTACCCCACCCTCACAGCATAACATCCCAGGGTGGGAATTATAGTCCCCTGGTAGTCCCGCAGGGTAGTGTCCGGGGAAGACAGCTGGCTCTTCTTGATGCCGGGGCAGAGGCGGGTGAACTTGGCCCATGATAGGAGGGAACGGGAAGACCCGGAGTCGACCTCCATGAGGCAGGGAGACCCCCTCGATCAGGATGGAGACCCAGATCCTCGGCGCACCTGCAGCCGTGTTGTAGACCGACTCTGGTGGGCTGGAAGTGAGTGTGAATGGGTTGGCTCTCCAGGGCTTCCTGGGTCAGTTGGAGGCTTCCTTCAGCCTTCAAACAGTTGCAGGGATTTTATTTTTTATTTTTTTTGCTTCCAGGTTGGTGCAGGAGGCTTTCCAGGGCCAAAATGGGGGGGGGGGGGGACACTGTGCTTTCTGCACCCCATTTTGGCCCTGGAAAGCCTCCTGCACCAACCTGGAAGCAAAAAAAATAAAAAATAAAACCCCTGCAACTGTTTGAAGGCTGAAGGAAGCCTCCAACTGAGCGAGAAAGCACTGGAGAGCCAGACCCATTCACTTCCAGCCCAGCGGACTTTCCTGCACAATGTAAGCACGCACACACACACAAACACACACACACTGCATACTCATGCATCCCTTGCCCTGGCCCTTGGCAATTTTAAAACCCACCACTGTTAGCAACCCACAAGGAGGGGATTCTTTCCTAAGAGCTCACAATTCGGGAATAACGGGGGGGGGGGGGGTGGACTCTGCGCTTTCTGTAGGAGGTTATCACCCAGCTCTCTCCCAGAATAATGAAATATCCTAGGAAATATTGATAAGGCAGAATATTATATTTTCCTGGATGTGAAAAAGGGAGAAACACATTTTAAACATGAAATAAATTCCTGCAGCTTCCTGCCCATCCCCACTTTGTCAATGGGCCATTAAGAAGGCCAAGCCAGTCCCTTTGCATAATAAAGAGTTCTCCCCATGAGCTCCAGGGGGATGGGAATGAAGGCATGATAATATAAGCCTTTACTCAACTGACCACATGGCACCTGAGAACTCTGAGAATTCAACCAAACCTGGACTCAGCCTAGAGAGTTGCCCCTGCATGGGCCCATGTGAGTCTGACAACCAATCAGAATACATTTCTTACACAGGAACAGGAAACAGAGAGGTGGGACTGAACAGGTTATAAAAAACCTAGCAAGCCCCTCCCTCAGCCTTTCTCTCCTTCTCCACCAAAATTGAAGCATGTGATCACCTTTTCTGTTCAGGACTCAAGCCATGTGGTCCTGTCCACCATTAAAACCATCTTTCCAAGCAGCCGCCATGTCTCCAGTGTCTTTTTCCCCACTTGAAGCCAAACCCAGAAGGACATTTCTTTCATCATTTCTGTCAGGGGAAATTTCACCCTGAGCTAATGAGGTCTTAGACCGACAACTTTTCCAACAGCATATCTTCAAGAAAGCGAAAATAAAATCCTGAGAATAAGTTCTAATTAAAAAAAGCTTTAATACAAAAATAAGAAAATAGAAATAAAACAAATCTATCTAATTGTTACATTTTTGGCAAGAGCAGTTTGTTGCCCACCTTCTTGGCAGACGAACAGAAGAACAAAAGGGAAGAAGTCTCTGGAATGTGTGGTGTATTAGAAACGTGTTAAGCATGCGCAGTAAATCATTGTCAGATAAGCAAAACTTCTCTACAGTATAACTTATAATAGAGGCTCAAGTAGACAAACAAAATAATGTGACAATTTCCACTTCCGGTTCCGGCGGCTACGGCCACGGGCAAGTCCTTTGCCCGCTCCCGCTCTCCCGGTGGGCTTCCCCCGCTTCTGGGGGGGCACAGGACGCCCCGGAGAGGCGTCCTGCCGAAGGAGCGGCTTGCGGAGGGCCCTGGCATCGGCGGCGGCTGGTGGGGGCTTCTCCGCTTTGCTCCAGGCACCGGGGAGCAGTCTCGTAGGGCGCTCCTGCGTCTCGCTCCATGCCGATCGGACAACGCAAACTTGAAGGAAGCAGCGGCGGTATGGTGAGGTGCTTCCTTTCTTCATTCCCCTTCCTTTGAATTGATGGACTTTTCAGCAACTTTAAAAGTTAAACTTTTGGATTTTCGTTGGAGGTGCGGCTAGAGGGAGGGGGATTCCCCCCCCTTGGACAAGCGGCTTGAGAAAATTTTGCTTTCGCCTCCAGGGGAAGGAGGAGGGGGGAGAGCCAACTAATGATGCCTCATCCCTGTAAAAGTGATTTTCATCGGATTTAGCTCCAGAATTTATGGATGAACTGAGAATTTTGTGAACTTTTAAAATTTTGTTATGCCCCTGAGCCCAAAGCTGGCAGGGCAAGATGGCACACTTCCGTTGTCTTCATGAACTGTGAAACCTGACTCCACCTTTAAAACTCAGGCTTCCGGTCTTTGTCTCCGTGTCACCCAGAAGAATCTCTTGTGGATTGCTATTTCCTGAACCCTCTGGAGAGAAAATCTTTCTCTATTGCTAGACTGACTAAAGAAACTCCCACCTGCTTGGATCTTCTGCCTCCTGGACTCATCTGCCTGCTCTACTTCTCCAGCTGTCCAGTCTCTACACTGACTGATCTCTCTGTTTTATAAACTATGTCTCCAAAAAGACCACCACCTGGAAAACCTGGCTTTGCTACCTCTGCACCGACATCTGCAACATCCAGCCCTGCCACACAGTCAAAGATTACAGAACTGATGCAACCTAAGAGTACAGAGATGGATTTGCAACAAATGCTTCAGCAACTCATACAGGGCCAGGAAGAAATTAAGAAACAATTAAAGGAAATGAAGGAAGAAATTAAAGAGAATCAAGTCCAAATTTATAAGAACTCACAGAGACTGGACCTTGTGGAGGGTGGGGTGGCGGAGGCGAGGGGGGGGTAGAGGCTCTGCAGAAGGGTAACAAAGAGCTTGATATCCAACAAATGAAAACAGAGTTTGAGAGAATGTCCTTTTATCTTAGATTTCAAAATGTTATAGAAGCAGATGGGGAAAATATAAGGGACATTATGACTAATATCTTAGCTGAATACATACACAAAGATAAACAACAGATGGAATGGGAGATAGACCTGGTCTATAGAGTGAATTCAACATATGCCAGAACACACAATGTACCCAGGGAGGTCCATATTAAATTCCTTAGGAAAAGCACAAGAGACGTAATTCTGGGTGTACAAAGGGGGTAAGCATTGACATATCACGACAGGGAGATAACCATCTTGAAGCAGATCCCCCAAAAAATTAGGGAGAAAAGGAAAAATTATTCGCAATTGGCGAATAAATTATACCAGAAAGGGGTGTGGTTTAGATGGTTGATGCCTGAAGGGATGCTGATATTCTGGGAGGAGACAAGAATCAGAATCAATACACCCATAGAGGCTCAGGCCTTTATGGAAAAAAATAAAGCGAACCTAGAAAAAACAGAAGACTCCTCAACGGTCACACAGGACACGGGAGGGGCCGGAGCTCTGCCAGCAGTGGGAGAAGGGGCAACACTAAGAAAGCTCAGATCACAAAAATGAATAAGAAAATCACATTGTTATAAACAGACCGAAAGTAATAATGAAATTATATCTAGACTATATATCATAATATAAAAGCTGATTGAAAATCTCTTTTTTTAGAATTAATATGCTGATTTTATATGATCATGTATTAATGTTTTATACTTAGATGTATCTTATGAGTTTGGAGGGTCTGCCACACTTGCAACTGCCAAAATTTGTACACCATTCCACCTACCCTTTTCCTTATAAATGTTTTAAAAAACCAATAAATTTTTTTGAAAAAAAAAATAATGTGACAATTTCCATGCCCCATTTTGGCCCTGGAAAGTCTCCTGCACCAACCTGGAAGCAACCCCCCCCCCCAACCCTGCAACTGTTTGAAAGCTGAAGGGAGCCTCCAACTGAGCCAGGAAGCTCTGGGGGGGGAGGGGGAACAGCCCATTCACACTCACTTCCAGCCAGCCGGAATTTCTTGTCCAATGTGAGTCCGCCCCCCCCCCCCCCTGCATACTCAAGCATCCCCCGCCCTTGCCCTCCACAAAGGCCCCAAAAGCAGCTGGCTGGCAGGAGGTGAGCCTGCATGTGGATGCTAGTGGAGCTGGGCTGGGGCGGCTGGCGTGCTGGGAGAGGATGCTCTGCATGCCACAGGTTCCCCATTACGGCTCTAATATTTTCAATTCCTTTTCCAGATCAATCATGACAAAGCATCAGAGGCTCTGAGTGATAAAAGTCGATTCCCCTTTTTCCACCATATGGTCCCCAAAGAAGGAATCCAGAACCCAGCAATTGTCCAGCTGCTCCTCCACTTCAGATGGACCTTGATTGGCCTCTTTGCTTCAGACACAGAAAAGGGAGAGAATTTCATGAGGACTTTGACTCCTGTGCTTGTCAGGAATGGAATTTGTATGGTTATATCACAACTGTTCTCAACAACTGGACATAAAGCAGCCGTCAGGGATTTCCTCTCTAAGTGGAGACAAGTCAATGTCTTTGTTCACTTCATAGAATTTGAAACCTTTTGGGAGAGAATTCTTCCTTTCCATGAAATACTTATGCGTCTGCCAGGACCCATTGAGGGGAAAGTCTGGATCCTCACAAATACTGCCATGTATACAATAAACAATCACAAACTTCTCAAATACATCCATAGTATTTGGAACTTTAGTTATCTGACAAAGAAAAGGCCAAAAGATTCTGCCTTTAAACCCTATTTCTTTGTGGAAGAAAAATTTCAAGATCATTATTTTCATTGTTCTCTTTCAAAGAATGTCTTTTCTGTCAAAGGCCGCAGAAGATGCACCCAAAAAGCCCCACTGGAGACCCAGAGGAAAAGGGAGAGAAGAAGGATCCAAAATTACTATCATCTTTACAGTCTCATGAAGACTCTGGCCCAGGCCCTGAATGCTGCATATTCTTCCAGATCGAGGAGGGGAAGGAAGGAGGGAGAAAAGATGTTGGGGTCTCCAAGGCTGCAGCCATGGCAGGTAAGGGGGTCCCGATATGCATCCATTAATCTTACGTCCTTTGGAGAAGGAATCGAGAGAAGGAGGGGAACCATATCAACAGATCTGGCCAATTTAATTACTCAGGGAATTAATGGTTCCAAAGAGTAGATACCATGGCATTTATTTAGCACTGCTAATTGGAAAATGCTGTATTCTTTTCAAAATAAATTCCTGTATTTGTGGGTTTGTAATTAGCCTGGTGGAATTCCACCTTTCTTCCATCCCCATTGCAGGTGGGTCTGTGTGCAGCTGGACAGGCAGCTAAGCCCCCCTATTCTCCTCCAATGAAAGGGAGCCTGGCATGGATCTGGATGCTTTATTGGGAGAAGAGGGCAGGTGAAACTAAGGAAATCAAATAGAAAGACGAGATAGGCAGCATTAACTGACAGCCAGCAAAGAAGCAGCTGGAACCTCTCCAGCGATGCTCTGTGTGAGGGAGGGAGGCCGTCTCCGGATGACCAGGGGTCTCGGTCACAACGGCTGCTTCCGTCTTCTCCAAAGGCTGACAGAAAATGGAGTCTGGCTTCAGACCTTATGGTGAGGCTTATCTGCCCCCGGCCACTAGGTGGGGCTAGAGTAACAACAGCACAATAGTTACCGTATTTTTCAGAATATAAGACGCACCTTTTTCCCTCAAAAAAGAGGCTGAAAATCTGGGTTATACATCGAATACAGCATTTTTTGCCTCCCGAAGCCCCGCCCCCTTCACCAAAATGGCCGTCCATATCCTTATGGAGGCTTTCAGAGAGCTCCTGGGGGCTGGGAGGGCAGTAATAACCAAAAAATGGACCATGTTTGTCCCCCTCCCCAACCCCCAGCAGCACTCTATAAGCCTACATAAGTTTTGTCATTTTTTTTGAGAAAAAACAGGCTTGTTTTTTCGAACAACGGGCCATTTTTAGCTCATTTCCCCCCCCCCCAACCACGAGCACTCTGCAAGCCCCCCCCCCAAGGCTATTCATGACTTTTTAAAGGGGGGGGGCGTTTTCACAAAAATGGGCTGTTTTGGGGAGGTTTGCAGAGTGTAAAAGCTTTTTTTTCCCCTCTTGGAAAGGTCTTTAACTGGTTGATGAGAATTACATTGATCAAGTGCTTTGCCAGCAGAAACAAAGTCTTGGGAACTGCAGATTGTCAGAATTCCTTCTCCAGCACATGGATAAATACATCTACCTATCTACCTACTCTCTCTCTCCCCCTCCCTACTGTATTTCTCCCTCTATCTCTTTTTATTTCTATCTCTATCCCTTTATCTACTTCCCTACCTACCTACTCCCTCTCTCTCCCTACCTACCTACTGTGTTTCTCTCTCTATCTCTTTTTATTTCTCTCTCTCTCTATCCCTCTACTTACTACTGTATTTCTCTATCTCTATATCTCTCTCTATTTCTCTCTCTCTCTCTCTCTTTATCTACCTCCCTAGCTCCCTAAGTACTCTCTCCCTCCCTACCTACCTACTGTATTTCTCTCTCTTTCTCTCCCTCTACCTACCTACCTACTTTTTTTTAAAAAAATGCCTCTTCAAAACCTTGGTGCGTCTTATACTCTGGTGCATCTTATACTCCGAAAAATATGGTACATGTTGTGGCATGACAACCTTTATAAATTAGGAGGAGACCCTGAGACCATCTAGCCCAACCCGTCCTCTCTGCAGGAATCCCACTTCAAGCTTCTCTGACTGATGGATGCTCAGTCTTTGCTCTCAGACGATCCATGAAGCGGAGACTGAACTTCTCTGCTTTACTGGCACAGCTCTAAAACAGCTCATCCTTTCATCATTTTTTTTCTCTCATTCAGTTAAAATATCCTCTCTTGTAACTGAATTCATTTTTCCACATCTGACAGTCTGGAATAAGAGTGAGTAGATCTTACACTCGTGTGTAACAGAGTCAGTTATTGGAACAGGGTTGTATCCAGTGGTGGGATTCAAATCTTTTTACTACTGGTTCTGTGCGCATGACTTGGTGGTCTTGTGACTGGGTGGGTGTGGCTTGGTGGGCATGTGACTGGGTGGGCATGGCTTGGAGGTCATGTGATTGGGTGGGCGTGGCTTGGTGGTCATGTAACTGGGTGGGCGTGGCTTGGAGGTCATGTGACTGGGTGGGCATGGTTTGGAGGTCATGTGATTGGGTGGGCGTGGCTTGGTGGTCATGTAACTGGGTGGGCATGGCTTGCTGGTCATGTGACTGGGTGGGCATGGCTTGGAGGTCATGTGATTGTGTGGGTGTGGCTTGGTGGTCATGTAATTGGGTGGGCGTGGCTTGATGGTCATGTGATTGGGAGGGTGTAGCCAATTTAACATCACTCACGTCAAGGGGTGTCTTGCCTGGCCTCTCCTTGCATCAACAAGGTACAATTTCCCTCTCTATTTATTTACTACTAATGAACATCCAAAATACACAATTGAATCCTATGTATAAATGCCATATGTGTACATCCATATTACATAGTTTAGTGTGTGTATAGGCACACAAAAAGATACATTATCTACTTTATACACTGTATGTGTATGTACACACACACACACACCTCTTCTAAAACTATACACATTCAACCTCACTTATTGCCTTTGGAAAAACACACCCTGAGTTCACTTTCTGGCACACATTTAACTTTAATTTCTGCACATTAGACCATTACACAGGCCTTCAGATGTTCTTCCCTAGCCTGCACATGACTGTTAGAGCCAGGAGATGTCATGGATTGAGTAAAATGTGGCAAAGCTCACTTAACAACGCTCTTGCTTAGCAACCAAAATGTTGGGCTCAATTGTCATAAGTCAAAGTATCTCTGCCTTCCTCTGCATGGCAGCCTTGTCCTAGTAAACTCCTTCCCCTTTCTGGCAATTTTCCTCTCTCTTAGAGGCACCAAAATAATCCAGAAGATATAAGGTCTCCTGCTGGAGCAGGGGGTTGGACTAGATGACCTCCGAGATCCCTTCCAATCCTAGATTGCTGTGCTGTTTCAAAGAGTCTTCTGGAGCCTTCCTTCCTCTCTTCCTTTTTCTCTTCCTCCCTCCCTCCATGTATGTATATATACATCCATCCACCCATCTATATGTTATTCACTTTCTTTTCCCTCCCTCCCTCCCTCCCTCCGTCTTTCTTTCTTTCTTTCTTTCTTTCTTTCTTTCTTTCTTTCTTTCCTTCTTTACCTTTTCTTTTTTCTTTCTTGTTTCTCCCTTCTTTTTCTTTCTCTCCCTTTCACCCTTTCTTTCTTTCTCTTTGTATCCCTTCCTTTCCTCCTTTGAAAGCTAGGAGATCCACCTGAAATAAAAACTCATTTGGATGAAACTGGCCATTACATACAAACACACTCTTTCTCTCTCTCTCTCCCTCCCTCTTTCCCTCCCTCCCTCCCTCTTCCAATCATATCTGTGCCTCACCTCATTGTTTGCTTTTAGTGGCAGGCCGAGAGCCAAAGTCCTTTCCAAGTGTGCTCTGGGGATCCCCCCCTCCCAAAAAACCCCAGGTTGCTTCTGGAGGGGGCAGGCAGATGGGCAGCATTCCCCCCTCCCTGGACGCCTGCAGCCTCAGAGCCTGCAGCATCTCCCGACCCTTGCACAGCAAAGGCAATGAACAACTTCTCACTCGCCAGAAGATTTTTTTTAGTGTGGAAGTGCCCAGAGTTGCTCCAACGCTGGAGGCACCCAGGGAGGGGGTGGGTGGGGGGATGCTGTCCGTCTTCCCTCTCCCAAAGCAACCTCGGAGGTTTTCAGCTCCTCTGCAGGGGCATTTAAAAAAAAACAAAAAACCCAAAGCCACAAGATCCGGAGCTGCCAGTCTCCAGTAAAATGTGCATCTTGTGGCCTGGCCCAGCCCATCCCCTGCCCCACCCAGCACCCCCAAATTGCACCTCATTGTGAGCGTCTCTCAGCCATTGTGTGCAGGGGAAAACCTTGCACAGTAAAGAAAAACTTCCCAACAGTTCGAGAAATTGTTAATTACCTCACACTCACGAGAAGGTTTTCTTTACTGTGCAAGGTTTTTCCCTGCACACAAGGGCTGAGAGACGCCTGCAGTGGGGTGCAATTTGGGCCACCCCTCACCCCAAGGCAAGGCCCATCAACTCAATAAGACTCAATAAGTCAGGGGTTGCTCCCTCAACCGGCTCCACCGAAGATCCCCTTCATCCTTTTTGAGTCGATCCGCTTTGCCGCCTGGTGAACAACTGACCCAAACAGCTCCTGCCAAGCGGCGTCCCCCAACTCCCCGTGCCCAACCGTTAAGCCAACTGATGGTTATGCAACCGGAGCCAACTGGGCGCAAAGCTGGGTTGACAATGAGCCTCTGAGGTCTCCCTCCTGCCTGCTTGCCCAGCGCTTGCTCAGCTGCCCCCTCTGATCCCCCGGCTGGACGCAGCCACTCACCGGCGACTGGAAAGTGAGGTCATCCACCGCCTTCTTGTCCAGCACTTCCTCAGAGACCCCTTACCCTCCCACTCACCCCCTCCACAGCCTCCCCCCCAACATCCCCCATGCCTGGGCACAGACACTCACCGGTTCTTTCTTCTTCTGTTTCCCAAAAAAGCCTTGGTTGGTTGGTTGGTTGGTTGGTTGGTTGGTTGGTTAAAGTGTGCTTGGATCCGAAAGCTCCATCACTGGAGGCTTTTAAGAGGGAGAACTTTTCATCTACCAGCTGGCAAAGAAAGCTCTCAGCCATGACCGGCACTGCTGTGGCTCCCACTGGCTGGGTGGACAAAGGAGCAGGTGGCAGCTGCAGCCTCAGTCTGGCACGAGCTGAGGGCCTGGTCTGGGGAGGTGGGAAGTGGCTCGCCCAAGCAGCTACTGCAACAGCAGGGCTGGCCAGGTCCCATCTCGTGTGTTGCACCCACCTACCAGCTTTCGCCCATGCCTCCATGTCGTTTTTGGGCATGCAACACGCGGGAGATCCTAGCTGCAGTTTACTCATGAGCAACATTGGCCAGGAGAGGCAGGGAGAAAGGCCAATGGGGCTCACGAGTAAACTGAGGTTTCTAAGTGGGATCGAGCCAGGGGTGGGTTCTGGCTACTGCTACTGCCGGTTGCTCTGCGCATGCCCAGAGGCCAGTGGCGTAGCGTGGGGGGTGCAGGGGGGGCCGGCCGCACCGGGCGCAACATCTGAGAGGGGCGCACTCGCGGGAGCACTCGTCTGCCTACACCTGCGGCTCGTAGCTCTTACGGTACTGCCCGCTCCTCCTCCGCCGGTTCGGCAGGAGGAAGGCGGGGTGTCCAGCAGTCTGAAAACAGGGCGGGGACAGCGCCTTAAAGACACCGCCAGCGCCTCCCTACGCCAGACATTTGCCCCTTGTCGGTCCTTCGGTCCTTCGTGGCCGCTCTTGGCCTTCCCCCCTCTCCCCCCCCCCCGACGGACCTCCTGCGCCTTTAAGACGATTGCAGAGCTGCTACTTTTGGGGCCAACTTAGATCTGCTGGGGGTGGGTGGGTTGGGCTGAAATCCGCTCGGTAGAGCTTTGCCCTCCCGTTCACGCAGCTCTTCGAAGAATAGAAGTCGTGCCAGGGTGAAACATGTCTGTCCCGGCTGACCTTTTTCTCTGATACTAACATAATTTGGGTTCCGCTAAATGTTTGTGTGGGACTTCAAAAGTCTCTTGCATCCCTCAAGTAATCTGGAAGAAACCAAAGAGGGCGAACATATTTATGCAGCTGTGTAAAACAGGTGGTGGTTTGCTTACTTGTGACTTGTAAATCAAGATGTGCATTTAAGTCACACGTTATGTGTGAGCGGAGACAGGTCGGGCTTAGCGAAATAATTAGGAGTAAGCAAACTATGGATTTACCTGGGGGGGTGGGGGTGAAATCTGTTTCCATGAAAAGCCATAGTTGGCTTAGCTGTGGTTTGTTGACTAAATTGCATTCATACAAATTCATGCCTAATTAAAGAATAAGACGTGTGCAATCTGTGGATTCAGGAGTAAAGTAGTATGATTCTAATAAAAGAGAAATATTTGTACCTCAGGGTTGATATGAGGGGTCCTTGGTGCTCCCTGAAGTTGCTTGCGTTTCATTACCCAAGCTAGGTAACATCAGTGCTAGTGACGCCACACTCCTTACTAGCACTGATGATGTTACCTAGTTTGGGTAATGAAACCTCTGCAAGAAAACAAGCAAGCTCAAAGAGCACTAAAGACCCCTCATAATATGATTCTTCTGCAAGCAGGCGTGTTTGACCAATCTTGGCAATCCAGTTTCTGTTCTTGGGAATTTAAATCAATAGTAAGCAAAATAAAGTGTTTGGACATTAGGATGGTCTTGTGAAAGTCTCTGTGTTTGGGAGTACATAAAACACAGCTGCCATTGAGTAATATAATCCTAAAGTTGCAGACACAATAACTGGAGCATATTAAATTCCCTTGCATTTATTTCTGCTGTTATTTTCCGAATCTGTCTAAATCCTTCTTAGTGTGATGCTCTAAATTGTACACAATAATTCAGCATGCGATTTGGCCAACACAGAATGAAAGGGAACACTTCCTTCCTGTGATTTGAAAAGTATACAAATTGTGCTTGCCTTTTTTGCAGCCACATTGCAACATTCACTCATATATTGTATGCAATTATTTTATCTTTTCAAAATGCTTGCATAAGTTCTATTACCAAGACATCACCATGTCCTCCATCCTATACCTGTAGATTTGATTTATGATTTCTAAGGGAAGAAATGTGCATTTGATTCTGTTAAATATCATTACGTTATCTTCAGGAAGAAAGTATTCAAGCAAGGAATATAATTATGTAATTATACAAAATACTAGATAATTGCAATAGAAAATACCTAACTTTGATGACTAAAAAGCAGAGGCTGACATCTTAATTAGATGCAATACTCTTAAATAATAAATTCTTCCTAGCCAAGTGCAAGGTAGAATGTAGGAAATGACTAAAGAGATTCAAATTAAGCACTCTCTGTTAATTGTGACTGTATACAGAACTCCCTCAAAGGTCATTATGAAAATATTAACAAATATCTATACCTAGTGAGACAGACTGAAGTCCTTGACTTACAACAGTTCATTTAGTGACTGTTTGACGTTACAACATCACTTTAAAAAGTGACTTATGACCATTTTTCACACTTATGACAGTTGCAATATCCTCACGGTCACATGATCAAAATTCAGATGCTTGGCAACTGTCTCGTGTTTATGACTTGCAGTATTGTGGGATCATGGGATCCCCTTTTACGACCTTCTGACAAGCAAAGTCAATGTGGAATCCAGATTCACTTAACAACCGTGCTGCTACAGTGATTCACTTAACAATTGTGGCAAGAAACTGGCCGCAATTTCTTAACATAGGACAAAACTCACTTAACAAATGTCTCACTTAGCAACATAAATTTTGGGCTCAATTGTGGTTGTAAGTCAAGGACTATCTGTAATACTTATAAAAGGTAAAGGTTATGTCTGATTCTAGGGGCCAGTGCTCATCTCCCTTTCTTAGCCGAGCGAGCCATCATTGTCCAAAGATGCTTCTGTGGCAGTGGCGTAGCGTGGGGGGTGCAGGGGGGGCGGCCGCATTGAAAGGGGGCACGCTGGTCATTCTGCATTGAAAGGGGGCACGCTGGTCTCTCTGCATTGAAAGGGGGCATGCTGGTCTCTCTGCATTGAAAGGGGGCATGCTGGTCATTCCACATTGAAAGGGGGCACGCTGGACACTTAGCAGGGCATAGGCAGGATCACTAAACTCAATAAAGTGTTTGAAAATAAACTTGTATTTAGATGCATTTTACTTTAATTACATCAGTATTTTCATAACAAACAATACATGTGCTTAGGGGGTAAGGGTTTCTTTAACTAATCTAGTGCTAAAATCCACGGGTTAGGGGGCGCAAATTACTTGCCTTGCCCCGGGTGCTGACAACCCACGCTACGCCACTGCCAGAGGCCAAAAATATGGCCGAGAGAACCGGTTCAGGGGCGTGGCCAGCCTGGGGTGCTGCTGGTTCCAGCGACCCAGGCCACCAGGTTACTACCGTTTCAGCCAAACTGGTCCAAACAGGTAGGAACCCACCTCTGATCTGGAGGTGTTTTCCATCAGGATTACAAGGGAGAAGATTAGCCTGACAGATTTCTTCTTGATCAACCCATGATTTCTGGGAATCAACCTGTTGTTTTCAAAGAGTTTATAGATTATCTTATTTTCTCTGTTCATTTTATTCGTTATCTGCTCTAAAATATTCCCTATAATTGACCAACTTTGTCTATTATATTTTCTCTATAGTTTGATAATTTTTTCTCAAACTTTTTCATTCACTTTTGATGATTATGGCAGTATTTGTATCCCATTTAACCATATTTGGAGATGAGATAATTGTAGAAGAAAGATTCAATGTGGGATTAGAAAGAAAGATTTCTGTTTTTCATATTCCTGGATGTTCCCATTCTAGTTTCATCCCTTTCTGGAGAAGAATGAATTTTGGAATAATTCTCACAGAAAACTGTACTTGGACCAAAATGGAGAGATAACAGCAGATCTGGGCATTTTGGGCTTCTTGGTTCTCCCCAAAGAGGATGTCAAGAGAGAGACTCTGGCGGATTTTATAGGACAGAGACTTATTTTCAACCAAGATGCTCTTTCAGGGCTAAAGTTGCTCAATAAGGTGAGAGACATTTTGGTGTCGTTTCTCTGTTTTCCAAAGCCTGGGGTCCCATTTCAAGTGGGCAAAGCCTAGAGTCTCCAGGGTGGTTGGCCTTCCATGCCAGTTGGTATCATCTAATGGAAGTTCTTCAACAGATGAGACCTAAGTGAAGGGGCTTTGCCATGTTTTATGGAAACCTTTCAAGATCGTATTGGTCAGAGGTTTCTTTCTTCATCACAGTTTTATTCTATCTTAAAAAAATCTAATGGAATAAAAGTTTCCTAAAATTTTTATAGTAAACTTTATTCTCAGTTTTAATATGAATATCATACTTAAATCTTTTTTTTAATTCCATCCCTATAGACTATTAAGTAGAAAAGTACCTTATTGCAATGTTAAATTCCAAAAGGAAAAGGGAGGAACTAAATGAAGAATCTGCCAGTTGTTATACCTCCTTCCTCTGTTTAGAAGTAGTCAGAGGTTTCATATTTACCTCAGTGAAGAGCAGAGGCTACTTGTCTCGGACTTCCGGTTCCAGCTGCGGATCGCAACGGGCAAGTTTTGCTCGCCCCGCGCACTCCTGGTGGGCTCCCCACTGATCCAGGGGGCACAGGATGCCCTTGAAGGGCTCCTGCTGAGGGGATGGTGTAGCGGGGGACCCCCTGTGTCGGCAGCATTCGGGGGGCTCCCCGCATCGCCCTAGGCACTGGGAGGCAAGAGGGGAAGTGCTGCGGCGTCTTCGCGATGAGGCAGCTGGAAGAAAGCAAGATTTGAAGGACGCAGCTGCTGTGCGGTGAGGTGGAAACTTCCCCCCATTCCCCTGTTCGACTGAAGGAAAAAAAAATGCCAGCTCTTTAGAATTAACTTTCAACTTGATTTGGAGAAGTGTGATTGGAGGGAGGGGGATTCCCCCCCCCTTGGACAAGCGGCTTTAAACGGTTTTGCTCTCTGCCCCCAGAGGAGGAGGAAGGGGGGAGCCATGCAATGAAATCACGCTCATAGCAAAGGCAGATTTTGGACTGCAATTGTGTAAATGAGGTGATGATCTGAAAACTTTGAAAACTTTTGGTCTTTGCCTTCTGATCCCGGAGCTGGCAGCAAGATGGCACACTTCCGTCGTCTTCATAGACACTGAAACTTGACTCCACCCATAGAAGCTTCAGGCATCTTTTCTTTGTCTCCGTGACACTCAGATAAATCTCTTGCTACATTTTACTCTGCTTGGAACAAAGGACTTTATTGCTTTATTGCCAGGAGCTGAATCCAGAAAAGGTTCCTATCTGCTTGGACTCCCTGCCTCGTAACCTCTCTTGGCGGTTTTCCTCCCTAATTGTTTCCTCTCTGTACTGACATTGTTATCTCTTTGCTTATTACAATGTCACCCAAAAGACCACCCCCGGGGAAGCCAGGATTTGCTGTCTCCACCCCAACATTTTCAGTGTCCAGCCCCACTGGACAACAGACTTTAACTTCTTTGCTCCAGCCCAAGCCTTCTGAGGTGGACTTTCACCAGATGTTCCAACAACTCTTAAAGGGGCAGGAGGATTTAAAAAACCAACTAAAGGAGATGAATGAGCAGCTTAGAGAGAACCAAGACAGGGCGATTAAAAACTCACAGAGTGGTTGAGGCTGATGATGAAGATCTAAGGGACATTATGACAAACTTATTGGCTGAATACATTAAAAAAGACAAACAACAGATGGGGTGGGACATGGACCTGGTTTATAGAGTAAACTCAGCATATGCCAGAACACACAATGTTCCAAGGGAGGTACATATTAAATTTCTCAGAAAGACCACAAGAGATGAGATTCTGAGTGCACAAAGGGGGCAAGTACTAAAATACCAAGATAGAGAAATAGCCATTCTGAAACAGATCCCTAAGAAAGTGAGAGATAAAAAAAAAAACTATTCGCTATTAGCGAAGAAATTATACCAGAAGGGGGTGTGGTTTCGATGGCTGATGCCAGAAGGTATGCTAATATTCTGGGAGGACACGAGAGTTAGAATCAATACAACCACAGAGGCTCAGGCCTTCATGGAAAAAAATAAATTCCTCTTAGATAAATCTGATGACACTGTACAGGACATACAGGACACGGGAGGTGCTGGAGCTCTGCTGGAGGGGGGAGAAGGGGCAACATCGAGAAAACTCAGATCACAAAAATGAATAAGAAAAGAGTCCTAACATCTTTTCTTTGGCATTCCTTGTTTTTCTGCTCAGTCCCTGCCTCAGTCCAAATGTGTGGAAAGTTGTCATCCTGGATTTGTCAAGAGGACTCGAGAAGGAGAGTCAGTTTGCTGCTATGGCTGCGTTCCTTGTCCGGAGGGGACCTTCTCCACTCAGGAAGGTGGGTGAGACTGGAGGAAAGGAAGTGGAACTGATTCATTACATACATGAAATAATAAAGTTTGGTTCTGAACATCACACAGGAAATTATTCGGGTCCCAATTCTTCTCTCACTTTCATAGACTATTAAACAAAAATTGATTTTTTAAAAAAGTCTTATACTTCTTACCGTCTCTCACTAGAGATACTAATAAATGTATTCTAGACAATATCTCCTGGTATCACTTGTTATCCAAATAAGGTATTTCCTGAAAGGTAAAAGGAGAGAATAGTAAGGGAATATGGTTTTTTTCCTCAGATGTAGGGAAATGCACCAAGTGTCCGGATGACAAATATCCAAATGAGGACAGAATCCAATGTATCCCCAAAGTTATAACTTTCCTGTCTTATGAAGAACATCTGGGCATCATCCTGGTCTCTTTTGCCCTGCTCTTGTTCCTAACTACAGGCCTTGTTTTAATCATCTTCACTAAATACCGAGAAACTCCCATTGTCAAAGCCAACAACCGGGATCTCTCCTACATCCTCCTGGTCTCCCTCCTGCTTTGCTTCTTGTCTTCTACTCTCTTCATTGGTCAACCCAGGAATGCCACCTGCCTTCTCCGACAAACCGTCTTCAGCATCATCTTCTCAGTTGCCATTTCTTCTCTCTTGGCCAAAACCATCATGGTGGTGCTGGCTTTCCTGGCCACAAAACCAGGAAACCGAGTGAAGAGATGGTTGGGGAAGAGCTTGGCCAACTCCATCATCCTTTCTTCTTCTGCAGTCCAAATTATCATCTGCTCCATCTGGCTGGGAGCTTCTCCCCCCTTCCCTGACTCTGACCTCCACTCCCAGCATGGAGAGATCATCCTGCAATGCAACGAAGGGGCTGTTGTCATGTTCTACGTCACCCTCAGCTACATGGGCTTCCTGGCTGCCATCTGCTTCACGGTGGCTTTCCTGGCCAGGAATCTGCCTGGGGCCTTCAACGAAGCCAAGCTGATCACCTTCAGCATGCTGGTCTTCTGCAGTGTCTGGGTGACTTTTGTGCCCACCTACCTTAGCACCAAAGGCAAATACATGGTGGCTGTGCAGGTCTTCTCAATCGTGGCCTCCAGTGCTGGTCTGTTGGGCTGCATCTTCATCCCCAAGTGCTACATTATCCTTCTGAGGCCAGAGCTGAACACAAAGGAGCATCTCACAGCCAGAACAAATGTAAAAACATGAGAAAAAACACCATGATATTTAAGAATGGTATAATGTCCATTTATTTGAATGAATACCTGAATTATTTCCACTTAGATAGTATGCGGGAATCAAATAACATATCTACATGTTTCAAAATGGGAAATTGTTGAAGGATTCTAATTCTTATAACTGCCTTCCTTTTCACCTCAATAAATCTTGCTAAAGAGAACTCTGTGAAAGTCATTCAGAGGAATTTGTTGTTCACCAACTGCCAATGAATTTGACACCTTTTAAAAAACGTTTTTTTTTTAAAAAAAAAGATTCCTATGGATAGCATTAAAAGTCTATGTATGAGAGAATGAATAGGAAAAGTGGTAAGATAGATTCTATGGGAGCCAAGCTCCAACTACCATGTTATTTCATAATCTCCATGAGAGCCATTGGCCATCCCACCAAGCCAGAGAAGGTGGGGGCCTCCAGGTCCTCTTGCTTAGATGTTCTCATCCAAGGAGACCTACTTAGCTCACCTTTTCTATAGCTGCTCCTGTCCTGTGAAAGAGGCTTTTCCATGAGATCCACCATCCTGTCTCCATCCTGCTTTTTGGGTGATAAGGACAGCAGAAACATCCGGTTCTTTTCCCCAGTGCATGGGCCAGGTTGAGACTGGAGTCCAGAAGATGTGGGTGGAGAAACCCCACAGGAGAGTCAGACTGCATCCTGAGGAGATTGGGCTCCTTGTGGCTGCACCAGGTGAAGAGTTGCAAGCAGGAGATCGGCTGTGTCTCAAACTCCATCAGAGGAAAGAAAGAGGGTCTCCCTCTCTCCAAGGTGGGAAGCCCAGCAGTGCAACCCTTGAAGGTCTGACCTGCTGGGTTGCCCTCAGTCATCTCAGGCTGCTTCCAACTCCAGAAGCCCCAGAAATAAGCCCTACCAAGAACTCAGGTCCAGGCTCCTCAGAAGCTAGCAGAAGGGAGAAAAAAGGGGACATTCTAATTATGGGATCCTGAACGTCTCTGAATATAAATTAGAATGGACTATGAGGCAATAAAGGTAGTCCTCCACTTATGACCACAATTTCTGTTGCTAAGTAAGTTCTGTTTTGTTTTACAACCTTTTTGCCACAGTTGCTAAGCAAATAAGTGCAGTCGTTAAGTAAATCAAGCGGTCGTTAAGCAAATCTCCATGACTCTAAGGTATGGCAGCTGTCATAAATGCACGCCAGTTCCCAAGTGCCTGAGTTTTCATCACGTGACCAGGGGTGCTGCAGCGGTCGTAGGTGTGAAAATTGGTCCTGAGTCATTTTTCTCAGTGTTGTTGTAACTTCCGTCACTAAATAAATCACTGTAAGTCGAGGATGACCTGTTGCCCTCAGGACAGTTTTTGACAACGAGGCTCCTGCCCTTAAGATTCAATCAGAATAGAGCTGGAAGGGACTTGGAGGTCATCTAGTCCAACCCCCTTCTCAAGAAAGGAGACCCCAGACCATTCCATCCAAAGGACTGTCCTTCAGTGAGCCACAGCCAATTGTTCGACCTCTTGTGCCCCAGATGGTAAAGAAACCACTGCAGTTGCAGAGGGAACCCCGAGATCCTTAAGGGAAACCGGCTTCTCCCATCAACTCCGTTTGTTGGGAGCGGCTGGGAAAGTGGCCAATGGAGGCCACACGACCGAAAGACGGCAACCCTGGCAAATACACGCTGGCTGTCAAAGGCCCAAAGGTTGATCATGAGACTGTGAGAACGTTGCACCGGCCATAACTATGAGGACATTTTTCAGGTTGTGATGATGGTTGTGGGGGATCCGGTTCCAGCATCATCTGTTTTATTAATGGAAGACGTGCCATCTGGTCCTATTTTGGCATCGGAGATCTTTGCACACTCCGCCAAGGACCATGTCATCGCCCAAGTGCTCAACTGGGTGTGGAGGGAGTGGCCGAAGGGGTCAGTCAGCACAGAGTTCCCTCCCTTCCACACCCAGCAACGTGAGTTGTCCACTCAAGGGGGCTGCCTACTCTGGGGGAGTTGTGTGGTGGTACCCCACAGGCTGCGGTGGCCAGTTTTGGCAGCTCTTCCTCTAGGCCAGCCAGGCATCATGCGGATGAAGGCACTTGCCCACAGTTATGCCTGGTGGCCCAACTTAGACAAGGGCATCACCGATTGGATCGCATCTTATCAGCCTTGCCAAGAGTCAAGGCCAGCCCCCTTCCACCCCAGCACGCGAGTGGGAAGCACCCAAGACACCTTGGTCGAGGGTGCATATTGACTTTGCGGGGCTTTTTCACGGACAGACTTTTATGGTGGTTGTGGATGCCTACTCAAAGTGGCTTGAGGTGGTACTCATGACTTCGGCCACCTTGGATGCCATGATCAGGGTCCTTAAAAGGCTATTTGCGACTCACCGACTGCCAGATGTCCTCGTTTCGCACAACGGGCCACAGATCACATCAAGGCAGTTCAAGCTCTTCCTGGGGGGTCACGTCATTCATCATGCCCTGATTACTCCATTCCATCCTGCTAGCAACGGGCAGGCTGAGCGGATGGTCCGATCAACAAAGGAAGCACTGGCAAGGGTGGGCCGGGGGGATTGGCAAACATGGATTGCCGAGTCCTTCCTGGTCCAGCACGTCACACCAAGCTCTACTACCTACAGGAGTTCAGCCAAACTCTTAATGGGTTGCCGCCTGCAGACCGATTTGGACCGGCTGAACCTGGACTACTCCTTGGACAACTCCTGCAGACTTGACCAACCAGTTCCTGTCATTCTCACTGGGTGACCTTGTCTATGCCCACAAATTATGCCAGGGGCCCTTCCTGGATTCCTGCCTGTGTAGTGGACATTATTGGGCTGTGTTACTACAGTGTGGCACTCAAAGGTGGCAGGTTGTGGTGCTGCCACATTGACCAACTGCATGGTTGCCTCAGAACCTCAGTCTGTCGCTAGCCTGAAGGGATTCTGTCACCACAAACAACAGTACCGTCAAGGGATTGTGGTGAGTGACAGATGGTTCCTCTTGTGTTGGAAGCACCAAGGACCGAGTCCTTGTTGCCGCCACAAGCTATACCTGAAGCAGCCACTCCGCCTAGTCAAGGCTCTGGAGCTACTGGTCTTGAGATGTTACCTCATAGGTTGGGACAGACACATCACCGCCCTGCCTACCTAAAAGACTACATATGTTGTTATTTTAATCACTATAATGCTCCATCTTGGTGGGAAGGGGTGTTATTTATTGTATATAGTTGTCAGTTGAAGTTCTCTGTCTGGTCCTCTGTTGGAGCGGGAAAATACTCTCTCCTGATTGACTATTTGGCTGAGCAGTTTCCTATAAAAGGAGCTGTGTCAGCCAGGGAGTTCAGTTGCCTCACAGTAAATAAAGAGCTGTTTGAAGTCACTCAGGCCTGGCCTCCCTTCAATCGCTCAGAACTTATCAATTGTTAAATCTGGCCTTAGATTCTGCCTCAAGTTTATCTTTTCCAATAAACAATCGAGTCGGAAGTTCATTTAAGAGCAATTTATTACTCTGATAAAGTGTGTTCTCCCTATGAAAAGGGGGAACCTCCAGAAATGGATTTCACTTGCTTTTATAGTTTGTACCACAAAAAACTTCAAAGCAAAAGTTGATTGGTTTAGAAATACCACATTCTTAGGTCTATAAGATGCAACCCCCCCCCCCAAATGGGTGGAAATGTCTGTGCGTCTTATAGAGTGAATGTTGCTGAAGCCCTGCCCACCTGCCAGCCCCCACTCTTTGGACTCTGCCTCCCAGCAATTTGCCTCCTTGCAGCAAACAGCAAACAGCCTGGTCAGCTTCACCACAGACTGATTTAGCACAAGCAGCTGATTGGTGGTTGGATCAGCCTCCCGGAATACCACTGTTCCAGGCTGCGGGGATCATTGCCGCCCATCACTGCCGTTGCAGCCTATCACTGCCACAGCCTATTGCCACCTCCGCGCACCCCATTTTCGGCCTCCACGTGTCATGTTTTTGGCCTCCGCATGCCCCATTTTCAGCCTCTGTGCACCCCATTTTTGGCCTGTTACAGGCAGCGAATCACTGCCGCCAGGAAAGAGGCTGATCCAACTGCCAATCAGCTGCTTGTGCTAAATCATACTGTGCTGAAGCTGACCAGGCTGTTTGCTGGGAGGCAGAAGCAGAATCTTTTTCCTTGTTTTCCTCCCCAAAAGCTGGGGGTGTCTTATAGTCTGGAGCACCTTATAGTGCGAAAAATACGGTAATCATCTGTTCAGTTACATCATAAGAATGACAGCATTTCCATAGAAAAGAGAATTGTATTCTGAATAAAGTAAAAGAAATATTTGAAAAGGGAAAACATCAAAATGGGGTTGGGAAAAATACATCCTCAGTGCCTCCCAAGGTTGGGCTGGACTATTTTCTTCTTTCACGGAGACTTGAGAACAGCTACAAACGAAACTGTTGTCTACAATGTATTGAATGCTCCCCTGCCAGTCCTGCTTCCCGAAAGAGAGGCTTTTTCTTGAAGGTTATGTGAAATGATCAGCAATTGTGGATGCCTACTCAAAGTGGCTTGAGGTGGTACTCATGACTTCGGCCACCTTGGATGCCATGATCAGGGTCCTTAAAAGGCTATTTGCGACTCACCGACTGCCAGATGTCCTCGTTTCGCACAACGGGCCACAGATCACATCAAGGCAGTTCAAGCTCTTCCTGGGGGGTCACGTCATTCATCATGCCCTGATTACTCCATTCCATCCTGCTAGCAACGGGCAGGCTGAGCGGATGGTCCGATCAACAAAGGAAGCACTGGCAAGGGTGGGCCGGGGGGATTGGCAAACATGGATTGCCGAGTCCTTCCTGGTCCAGCACGTCACACCAAGCTCTACTACCTACAGGAGTTCAGCCAAACTCTTAATGGGTTGCCGCCTGCAGACCGATTTGGACCGGCTGAACCTGGACTACTCCTTGGACAACTCCTGCAGACTTGACCAACCAGTTCCTGTCATTCTCACTGGGTGACCTTGTCTATGCCCACAAATTATGCCAGGGGCCCTTCCTGGATTCCTGCCTGTGTAGTGGACATTATTGGGCTGTGTTACTACAGTGTGGCACTCAAAGGTGGCAGGTTGTGGTGCTGCCACATTGACCAACTGCATGGTTGCCTCAGAACCTCAGTCTGTCGCTAGCCTGAAGGGATTCTGTCACCACAAACAACAGTACCGTCAAGGGATTGTGGTGAGTGACAGATGGTTCCTCTTGTGTTGGAAGCACCAAGGACCGAGTCCTTGTTGCCGCCACAAGCTATACCTGAAGCAGCCACTCCGCCTAGTCAAGGCTCTGGAGCTACTGGTCTTGAGATGTTACCTCATAGGTTGGGACAGACACATCACCGCCCTGCCTACCTAAAAGACTACATATGTTGTTATTTTAATCACTATAATGCTCCATCTTGGTGGGAAGGGGTGTTATTTATTGTATATAGTTGTCAGTTGAAGTTCTCTGTCTGGTCCTCTGTTGGAGCGGGAAAATACTCTCTCCTGATTGACTATTTGGCTGAGCAGTTTCCTATAAAAGGAGCTGTGTCAGCCAGGGAGTTCAGTTGCCTCACAGTAAATAAAGAGCTGTTTGAAGTCACTCAGGCCTGGCCTCCCTTCAATCGCTCAGAACTTATCAATTGTTAAATCTGGCCTTAGATTCTGCCTCAAGTTTATCTTTTCCAATAAACAATCGAGTCGGAAGTTCATTTAAGAGCAATTTATTACTCTGATAAAGTGTGTTCTCCCTATGAAAAGGGGGAACCTCCAGAAATGGATTTCACTTGCTTTTATAGTTTGTACCACAAAAAACTTCAAAGCAAAAGTTGATTGGTTTAGAAATACCACATTCTTAGGTCTATAAGATGCAACCCCCCCCCCAAATGGGTGGAAATGTCTGTGCGTCTTATAGAGTGAATGTTGCTGAAGCCCTGCCCACCTGCCAGCCCCCACTCTTTGGACTCTGCCTCCCAGCAATTTGCCTCCTTGCAGCAAACAGCAAACAGCCTGGTCAGCTTCACCACAGACTGATTTAGCACAAGCAGCTGATTGGTGGTTGGATCAGCCTCCCGGAATACCACTGTTCCAGGCTGCGGGGATCATTGCCGCCCATCACTGCCGTTGCAGCCTATCACTGCCACAGCCTATTGCCACCTCCGCGCACCCCATTTTCGGCCTCCACGTGTCATGTTTTTGGCCTCCGCATGCCCCATTTTCAGCCTCTGTGCACCCCATTTTTGGCCTGTTACAGGCAGCGAATCACTGCCGCCAGGAAAGAGGCTGATCCAACTGCCAATCAGCTGCTTGTGCTAAATCATACTGTGCTGAAGCTGACCAGGCTGTTTGCTGGGAGGCAGAAGCAGAATCTTTTTCCTTGTTTTCCTCCCCAAAAGCTGGGGGTGTCTTATAGTCTGGAGCACCTTATAGTGCGAAAAATACGGTAATCATCTGTTCAGTTACATCATAAGAATGACAGCATTTCCATAGAAAAGAGAATTGTATTCTGAATAAAGTAAAAGAAATATTTGAAAAGGGAAAACATCAAAATGGGGTTGGGAAAAATACATCCTCAGTGCCTCCCAAGGTTGGGCTGGACTATTTTCTTCTTTCACGGAGACTTGAGAACAGCTACAAACGAAACTGTTGTCTACAATGTATTGAATGCTCCCCTGCCAGTCCTGCTTCCCGAAAGAGAGGCTTTTTCTTGAAGGTTATGTGAAATGATCAGCAATACAATTGAAAAAGCAAATTTAAAATACAAGAAAACAGTATTACAATAGCAACATTTCAAGTATTACAAAGTCCATCCTCTGTGGCCCTCAGGTTACATCTGTTCTCTGTCGCTATCCTTTTAGAATTAAAGGGAAACGTCCTGACAGTGAGGACAATTAACCAGTGGAACAGCTGGCCACCAGAAGTTATGGCTGCTCCATCACTGGAGGTTTTCAAGGAGAGATTGGACAGCCACCTGTCTGAAATGGTGCAGGGTCTCCTGTTTGAGCAAGGGGGTTGGACTAGAAGACCTCTGAGGTCCCACCCTGCTGGGAAGGAAAGGTTTGGTAACACAGAGACAAGGAAAGGACAAGGAGAGGGAAGGGAAGGCTATGGAATTCTTCCTTAAGGAAGAAGACTGGAAGGGTAAATAGAAGCACCTGGGATGCTCTGCCTTACCCTCTGACAGGTGGCTCTGGCAGGGCCCTTTTCCCTCCTTTGGGGCTGTTCTGGATGGAGCAGATGAAGACAAGGCGAGGAGACAAAAGGGAGACACCGCAGGGATCCTGGCAGGCATCTTAGGAAGTCTGGCAAAACAGGTGCTCCGGCCGTCCTGCCTCCTCGCTTCTTCCCACCTGATTCCTGCCTATTTGTGTTGTTTGGGTCAATGGTGCAGAGCCCTGTGACCCTCCCCTCCGTCCTTGCTAGAGGTGTGGCAGGGGGGCTGCCCTCCTCCCCACACAGACCTCCCACCCTTAGGATGCCCTAACTGAGCGGTTGCTGGATGGCTGCAGGAGAGCCGAGCCTCTAGCAAGGGGTGGGAGATTCCCCTCGGCTGGCCTCCTGCCCCCTCCGTCAGCTCTCCTGGACTCGGGGGACTTTGCCCACCACATGGGGGTCCTGATACTGTTGCTCTTGCTAAGTAGCCCAGGGTTTCTTTGGGCCTTGATTGGCCTTATTTTTCTCTCTTGCCAAGGCAATGTTGAAAGGATGGCAATAACTTTGAGGCTGGGACCTAGAATGCTTTTTCTCTCGGAAATGGGATTATTAGATTGTTGTTTGGCCAATCACATTTTGATTAGAAAATCCACAAGGGATAAAAAAAAAATAAGGGAAAACCTGTAGTCCTCCACTAACGATTGCAATTGAGCCCAAAATTTCTGTTGCTAGGTGACACTGCAATGATGCAATGATGGTATTTGGGGAGGGTGAACCAGGAGTGGGAATGGGGAGACGGAGAGCCAAAGAAAGATCGGACGAGATATGAAAATTTTAATTGCACACACTTCAGGCTAAATATCCTTAGGATCAACGGTGTGTTCAGGTAAATAATTGTGGACTTACGACCACAATTGAGCCCAAAATTTATGTAACTAACAGAGACGTTTGTTAAGCAGGTTCTGCCCCATTTACGACCTTTCTTGCCGCAGTTGTTAAGTGAATCATTGCAGTTGTTAAGTGAATATTATGGTTGTTAAGAGAATCTGGCTTCCACATTGACTTTGCTTGCCAGAAGGTCGCAAAAGGGGATCACCTTAGCCCAGGACGCTGTGACCGTCATAAATATGAATCAGTTGCCAAGTGTCTGAATTTTGATCATGTCATTAGTCACTTTTTCTCAGTGCCATTGTAACTTTGATTGGTCACTAAATGAAGTGTCGTAAGTCGGGGACCACCTGTACTATTGAAACATGATTATAAGATTCCCTACCTGTAAGATAAGTTATTTTCCCTTACCAAGGAGGACTATGCTTAGATAATGGGATGCCCATAGTTTCTTCTCTTCTATGCCAAGAATTCCTTCCGTCTTAATTAGCATCTGGTCTCTCTCTTTGTGGACTCTTAAGTAACCTTATGACTTCTTCTTTTTTTTCATTCACGTCCTAAATCCTGAATCAACAAATCAAACATGGGCCAACCGTGTGCTGCAACTGCCAAAAAAGCCCACACAGTCCTAGGCTGCATTAACAGAGGCTCAAGGTCACAAGAGGTGCTAATACCGCTCTATAAGGCCTTGGTAGGAACCCACTTGGAATCCTGCATCCAGTTTTGGTCGCCACAATGAAAAAAAGATGTTGAGACTCTAGAAAGAGGGCAGAGAAGAGCAACAAAGAGGATTAGGGGGATGGAGACATACTAAGAACAGTTGCAGGAATTGGGTCTCTCTGGTCCAGTGAAAAGAAGGACTAAGGGGTGATCTGATAAACAGTCTTCCAATATTTGAGGGGGCTGCCCCAAAGAAGAGTTCACCTATTCTCCAAAGCACCAGAAGGCAGGAAAAAGAAGCAATGGGTGGAAATTAATCAAGGAGAGAAGCAACCTAGAACTAAGGAGGAATTTCCTGACAGTTAGAAGAATTAAGCAGTGAAATGACACCAGAGGTTGTGGATGCCCCAACACTGGAGGTCTTTTAGAAGAGATTGGAGAGCCACTATTCTGAAATGGTGGAGGGTTCTCTGCTTGAGCAGGGGGTTGGACTAGACGACCTCCAAGGTCCCTTCCAAGGCTATTGTTCTGCTATTCGGTTATTCTGTTTAGCTTATATAACTGACTTTCTGTGTAAAGGGGGCAGGATGTTCTATCCAGGTAAACTTTCCTTTCTACTTTCCTTTGATGAGTTAAACTACAACAAATTGTAACTTTTGACTTCCGGGTTCCCTCTTTGTAGGACAGAATCTTTTTGAACCGGAACATTCCCAGTAAATCAAATTGACCAAATGCTCTGGATTGGGGCATGAGAGCGTTCAATGCCGCCTATTCATCCAGGTCCAAGGAGGAAGAGGAGGAGGAATAGGGGGGGGGACATCCAGGTTTCTAGCAAGAGGCACCCATGGAAAGTCTTCTGCCTTCCAACCACAGAGATTGTGGGTGGATCAGGAGTCAGCCTGAGGTTTCAGAATGGCTTCTGGTTGCCACTCGGATCCCTTTGCAAATTCCATTTTAAGCAGGTAAAAAAGCTTTGATGGATCAGACCAAGGTCAGTCTAAAATTCACGCTGACCCCCCAGATGCCTCTGGTCTGCCCACAAGCAGGCGGGAGGGACGTATCACTTGGCCAATATGGAACCCGGTAGGGGAGGGATTCAGCCAGTTCCCACGGGTTCCCTAAAACTGCTTGTTAATTGTATGAGCAGTTCGGCCAACCGGCTGAATTGCCTCGGTGTGCCCCCCACCTCCCTCCTGAGGGTGTCCCCCACCCCGAGAAAACGACCTGTCTCAAGATCCCGTGGATCACTTTGGTTCAGGCAGTGGAATTCCCCCCTGGTTCCCTCTCTCCGCAAAGCGAAGGAATCACAGAGACTCTGCAGAGCCCAGAATGAGGCTTCCTTGAACTTCGGGATTGGGAGGGTCCAGAAAGGAGGATGACCAATGGGAAATCTCCCTTCTTTAGCGTCATCAGTCTCCAGGCAGAGTCTCCCTTGACTTCCCCCAGTGCAGGAGAGCGTTCCAAGCAGAGAAGAAGCCCCAGTAGGTTCTTCAGGCCAAGATCCCCACTCTCACTTTCCCCGCCTCTATCTCTCCGCAGAACTGGCTCTCCTCTTCCAGCTGAAGCCCCAAAGGACTCTGCCCGGAGACTGATGACGCTCAAGCAGGGAGAATTCTCATTGGTGTTGCCTCTAGTTCTGGCCCGGCCCTCCTACCTCCGAAATCCGAGACAAACACTCCCACCCCCTTCCAGATGCCTCCTCAGGGGTTGGGAGCATCAGGCTGGGGAGATACACACACACGCTGCCGAGCCCAGAACGGGCCTTCAGACGACACAATGCCTGAGAAACGCAGAATGTGCAGAGAAATACAGACTAAAACCAGCGAATCGTATTTTCCCAGGATCCGATGAAGCCCCAGCAAACCAATAGGAATTCTAGCTACTGTAGCGTCATCAGTCTCCGGGCAGAGTCTCCCTTGACTTCACCTGATGGAAGAGAGAGTTCTGTGCTGAGAGAAAAGAGAGGGAGGGGGAATATGTTCAGTCTTGGGGGAGCCCCCCCCCAGCTCAAGGGGGTTCATGCCATCCCTTCCGTTTGCCCCCCCCCCTCCAATCCAACATGCTGGCACCTCAGGAGTGCCAACATCATTTCTGAAGGAGGCCATTTGGCTGCTGACCTCCCTGTGGAGATCTTCCCTGTCTTTCTCCAAACACCTGCCCTGCAGCTCTAATTCTTCAATCGCCAAATGTTAAAAGTTGAAATTCCTCTTTTTCGCATTTCCACACTTCTTCTGGCTGTGAGATGCTCCTTTGTGTTCAGGTCTGGCCTCAGAAGGATAATGTAGCACTTGGGGATGAAGATGCAGCCCAGCAGCCCAGCACCAGAGGCCAGGATGGAGAAGACCTGAACAGCCACCATGTATTTCCCTTTGGTGCTCAGGTAGGTGGGCACAAAAGTCACCCAGACACTGCAGAAGACCAGCATGCTGAAGGTGATCAGCTTGGCTTCGTTGAAGGCCCCAGGCAGATTCCTGGCCAGGAAAGCCACCGTGAAGCAGCTGGCAGCCAGGAAGCCCATGTAGCTGAGGGTGAGGTAGAACATGACAGCAGCACCTTCGTTGCATTGCAGGATGATCTCTCCAGGCTGGGAGTGGAGGTCAGAGTCAGGGAAGGGGGGAGAAACTCCCAGCCAGATGGAGCAGATGATATCTTGGAGAACAGAAGAAGAAAGGATGATAGAGTTGGCCAAGCTCTTCCCCAAGCATCTCTTCACTCGGTTTCCTGGTTTTATGGCCAGGAAAGCCAGTACCACCGTGATGGTTTTGGCCAAGAGAGAAGAAATGGCAACTGAGAAGATGATGCTGAAAACCGTTTGTCGGAGAAGGCAGGTGGCTTTCCTTGGTTGACCAATGAAGAGAGAAGGAGACAAGAAGCAAAGTAGGAGGGAGACCAGGAGGATGTAGGAGAGGTCCCGGTTGTTGGCCTTGACAATGGGAGTTTCTCCGTATTTAATGAAGATAATTAAAACAAGGACTGTAGTTAGGAATAAGAGTAGGGCAAAAGAGACCAGGATGATGCCCAGATGTTCTTCATAAGACAGGAAGGTTATAACTTTGGGGATACATCCGACTCGTTTGTCATTTGGATATTTATCATCTGGACACTTGGTGCATTTTTCTGTATCTGAAAAACCAAAAAGGGTTAACGGCAATTCAAGGCAATATTCCTTTAATATTCTATCCTTTTATCTTTCAAGGAAGATCTTATTGGGACAATTACTGATAACAGGATCAATAACTGATAGCAGGATTTTCCAAGATGTGTTTGTTAAGGATTTCACGAAAATGATAAGAAGAATATGATTTTTTAATAATATGAGGCTAAGTCTATGAAATTGGAGGAAGTCTTGGGATGTTAATTATTTCTTATGTAGTATGCAGAATCTTCATAGCAACCTACATTATTAGAGATCAATATTTAATCAGATAATTTTTCTAGGTAAACACCCTGCTCAGACCTCAGAAGTATTTGGAAATTCATCATCCAGAAACTTGGTGCATATTTCAGAAGATCTTTATGTTTATGGTGGTTGCTGATCTTGATACAAATTGTTTGGCTGATATATATTTTTCTGCATCAATTTTGGGGGAGAACATAATGTAAGTCTGCGTCAGATGAGGAAAAGAAATGGGCCTATGGCAATTCCTTAATTTACAAAGAATTGAGATGTTCTTTGAAAGGTACCATATTTTCCAGAGTATAAGGTGCACCTTTTTCCCCTGTAAAAGAGAGTGAAAATTTGGGTGCGTCTTATGCACTGAATGTAGCTGTCTGGACGTCTCCGTGGTCATGTGGCCGGCATGACTCAATGCCCAAGGCGAATGGAACGCTGTTACCTTCCCACCAAAGGTGGTGCCTGGTTTTCTACTTGCATTTTTTACTTGCTTTTGAACTGCTAGGTTGGCAGAAGCTGGGACAAGTAATGGGAGCTCACTCCATTACACTGCGCTAGGGATTCAAACCGCCGAACTGCCGACCTTTATGATTGACAAGCTCAGCGTCTTAGCCACTGAGATACCACGTCCCTTCATATATTCAACTGCCAGTAAAAGGGGAGAATTTGCAGGAAACGACATTTATAAACATAATCAGGAGAATACATGTCAGATAGTTGCCCGAGGCCCCATATATCTTAGTGGTCCAAACCCCCCTGAAATTAAGCTAAAACCATTCTTGTAAAGGACTGGAAAATTGCAAGGGGCAGAAAAACCTGCCCCTGGTGGCCACTTCTTACATTGCAGGTTGGGAAGAAAAATCACAATAAATAATATAAATAAAAATAATCAGGGAACAGAGCAAGATAAATCCGAGGTGGGATTGTATTCCAAAAATTAATATAAATAAAATAAGGATGCAAATCGGACGAAATCCGACGTGAGATCTTACCCTGAGTCCCCCATCTCCATTGAGGTGAAAACGAGATAAAATAGACCTCAAATTAAATGAAAACAGCGGGTTTCAAAGTCTATGGGAAATTGCATTAGCAATAATAGCCTGCCATCTCGTGGCCATTTTGCTTATGGCAGGTGGAGGAAAGATGTCACAAAGTTAATATTAATAAGAAAAACAATCGTGGTAGAAATCGGACAAAATTTGATGAGGGATCGTGCTCTGAACCCTCCCTCTCCCTAGAAGTGAAAACGGGGAGAAGCAGACTTCAAATTAAATGAAAACAGCGGGTTTCAAAGTCTATGGGAAATTGCATTAGCAATAATAGCCTGCCATCTCGTGGCCATTTTGCGTATGGCAGGCGGAGACATCGCAAAAGTTAATATAAATAAAAATAATCAGGCTGGGGATCGGGCAAAATCCGACATGGGTTCCTAGTCTGAGTCCCCAATCTCTCTTGAGGTGAAAACGGGGTGAAATAGAGCTCAAATTAAATGAAAACATTAGTTTTTAAAGTCTATGGCAAACTTGGAATGCGATGTGTGTGTGTGCGCGCGCGCGCGTGTGTATGCATGTCTTTGGCTGCTTGTGGGGCACCAAATTGTCCCCATGTTGACTTAGCTGGTGCTCCCTCGAGACAGCCGAAGCTAGTGGGCAGCATCTCCCCTTGCCCCCTCCTCTCCTGCTGGGTCGCCCATCTTATTGCTGGGGATGCTTTCCTTACAAAGCCTGGCCTCCTTTGCACGGAGAGGGAGGGGGCCTCCCTCTGCCCCCCCCCTTTGCTTTCTGCTGCCACAGGTCCCTTGAGACCTCTCAAGGCAGAAGTTGGACTCAAGTTGGACTTTGCTTCCTGCAAACTTTCTCCTCTGCGCTTCCATGTACAGCAGCCTCGTCCTCTGCCTCCCAAATGCCAAGGATGCCTGGGATGGGAAGAAGAATATCTCCTTTGGCGAGCTGTGCTCTCTCTCTCTCTCTCTCTCTCTCTCACACACACACACACATACACACTCACTCACTCATTCCAAACTTGATGCTTTTATCCCCTCAGCTCTCAAAGGGCTCCTCCTTTCAGGATTTCCCCCCTCTCATTCGGCCAGAATCTCCTCTCTTGTTCATCTTACCAGGATTGACTCTGGAATAACCCTGGGAAGATTCTAAGCTTTTGTCTGAGCATCTTTCAGTTACACCAGTGATGGCCAACCTTTTTTGGCTCGCGTGCTAAAAGCGGGGGGAGCGTAGCGGGGTCTTGCTCAGGTGTGCCACACCCATAATGCTATGTGCACGACCACAGCACGCATGACCAGTGCTCCCCCCTATTTTTGGCGTGGTTTTTTTGCCCTCCCCAGGCTCCAGAGGCTTTATAAGAGCCTGGGGAGGGCCAAAACAGCCTCTCCCCACTCAGAGGCCCTCCGGAGTGCGAAAAACCAGCCCTAGGGGCAAACCGGAAGTTCAGGAATGGACTTCCAGTTTGCTCGTAGGGCTGGTTCTAGTCCTCCGGAGCCTTCAGGGAAGTCGCCTGAGGGCCCCTGCCTGTAGAGTCGGTTTTTCTCGCTCTGGAGGGCAAAAAATGCTTCAAAAGAAGGCCGAAGTGAGCTGGCCAACACGTGCCCTGACAAATGGCTCCGTGTGCCACCTGTGGCATGTGTGCCATAGTTTTGCCACCACGGAGTTAGGCTGTATCCTCCCTTCTCCCACTGGGAGATTTTGTAAGTTGGAGAAGCTCCTCCCAGACTTCTTTCTTTCCACTTCCATACAGCAAGATGGCTCTTCTCCTCCTTGTCTTTCTTTGAGGCCAAGAGGAGCTCCTTTGAGCTCTTCCTCGGCTTCCTTGCCTGGCCCAGGTTTTGGGCAAGGTCTTCTCCAAGGGTGGGGCCTCCAAGGGGATATGGGACTTGAGTTGGAGTCTCTCCAAACCAGGATGCTGATTTCCTGGGAGTCTGATGGATGAATTTGCCTTCTTTCCTGCTGACTCACATTCAGTTTGCAATCATCTAGTATTTTGATATTGTTTTCATAAACACCCTTATTAAGTTTGGTATCCCTCAACTGTCTTCCACTGTTTCATTAATCTTATATGAGATCCTATAGTTTATCAGGTCATAAAAATCAGATATTTTCCCACTGCTTTTTACTCATACACTCCTTTCTATTAGGGAATCAGAAATAATTCCTTAGAAGATACTCTTTAAAAGACATCAAATTAGCTTTATGTGAAAATTGTTATAAACATTGCATCAAACCTTGAATTACAGAGATTTATCAACTCTTCTATATTGACAGCAAAGAAAAATTGATCACCCAGGAGAAGTGATTATTCATAATTATCATATTTTTTCAGAATATAAGACACATCTTCAGTGGTGGGTTTCTAAATTTTTAGAACCTCTTCTGTTGGTGTGGCCTGCTTTGTGGGAGTGGCTTGCCGGCCATGTGACTGGGTGGGAGTGGCTTGCTGGCCATGTGACTGGGTGGGAGTAGCTTGACAGTCATGTGACTGGGTGGGCGTGGCCCACTTGTAAAATGTCATGAAAGTCACTTAAGAACGCTCTTGCTTAGCAACCAAAATGTTGGCTCAGAAACTCTGGCATTTGAAGCACGCAAGTCTTAAACCTGTCAAGTCACAAGACCCTTGCACCCCTAAACCTTTAGAAAAAAAACCTAGGGTTGTTCAAATTTGACAGCTTTAAGACTTGTGGACTTCAACTCCCAGAATTCCTCTTCTCACTCTTCATCTTAATGATGTGCGGACGGGCGGGGGAGGCAGCTGGAACCGGTTCTAAATGGCACTGTAGATTTGTGGAACCTCTTCAATAGAAGAGGTTAGAACTGGCAGGAACTCACCCCTGCACATCTTTCCTCCCCTCTACACACCTTCCCCCATCCCCCAGGAGCCCTCACAGACTTCAGCAGGGCTGGGGGAAATAATTAGTCCAAATTATCATTGGCTCCATCTGGCTGGGAGTTTCTCCCCCCTTCCCTGACTCTGACCTGCACTCCCAGCCTGGAGAGATCATCCTGCAATGCAACGAAGGGGCTGTTGTCATGTTCTACGTCACCCTCAGCTACATGGGCTTCCTGGCTGCCATCTGTTTCACAGTGGCTTTCCTGGCCAGGAATCTGCCTGGGGCCTTCAACGAAGCCAAGCTGATCACCTTCAGTATGCTGGTCTTCTGCAGTGTCTGGGTGACTTTTATGCCCACCTACCTGAGCACCAAAGGGAAATACATGGTGGCTGTTCAGGTCTTCTCCATCCTGGCCTCCAGTGCTGGTCTGCTGGTCTGCATCTTCATCCCCAAGTGCTACATTATCCTTCTGAGGCCAGAGCTGAACACAAAGGAGCATCTCACGGCCAGAACAAATGTAAAAACATGAGATATAACAGCATTGTGATATTGGAAGAACTGTTAAAGTGTCTTTTATTTGAAAAAAGATTTTATTTCCACTTTAGCAGAATGCAGGAATTAAAGAAAGATATATGTATATGTTTCTTGCAACTCCCTTTCATCTCAATAAATCTTCCTGGAGAGAACTGAGTAGGTCAATGAACCTGACCCTGCATAAAAAAATCATTTGAACCATTGTTCCTACTGACAGAGGGCTAAAAGTGTAGATATGTGAGAAAGAATGAGAGAAAACAGATAGAATGGAAGCCGTGGGAATCAACTACAAGCATGTTAATCTCCATGAGGACCATTGGAATGCCAGAATGAGCTGGAATGCCATGTTTGACTTTCTCTCAGCAGGGAAGGAAATCTTCATTTGCTGATTTCCTGATAAAACCCTCTTTGCAGAAAGTGTTGACTACAAATGCTGTCTAGTATTTCACTTTGGAGTTGTTTTTATTTAGTTGTCTACCTCTAAGAACTTCCCACTCTATTTTTTTCTGTCTTTCCTCATCCAGAGAATTAAAAAAGGAATATCCAATGATATTCAGACCGTTTAATTTCCCACTCTACAATTTCTACCTAAAGCGTTTTCTCTGCTCCTCTTCCAAGCTTGTCTTGTCTGCGAAGGGCTGGAGAAGATGTCCAGAGAAAGGGGACCTTGAGACTCTCCCCTGGAGGAGGCTGCAGGGATCCTGTCTAAAGGCAGCCGCATCATTGACCAGGTCACAAACCTTCAATGCTGCATAATATCCATCCAGGTCCAAGAAGGGGGAGAATAGGGGGGGGGGGCTTTGAGGTTTCTAGGAAGAGGCACCCATGGAAGCTGTTCTGCTCTCCAACCACAGAGATTTCTGATTAATTAGAAACCAATTTTTATGTTTCAGAATTGCTATTAATTGCGATTCGAATCCCTTTGCAAATTCCAATTTAAGGAGACAAGAAAAGCTCTGATGGATCAGACGGAGGTCAGTCCAAGATTCACAGGGACCACACAGAGGCCTCTGGTTCTCCCACAAGCAGAAGAAGGCAGAGACCTATGGCTTTGCTCAACATGGAACAGACATTTTTGCACAATTTCACTTTCTTCCATCACACACCACAATATTGGACACTCGGACATCTCACACTCTAGGAATCCCCAATTCTGGTATCTAACAGTAATCTGAGAAAACATTTTTTAAATGTTCACACCCCCAATCAATAAATACTGAGGCAGGACTGGAACTCAGAGTCCCCTGGTGAGTGGCCCAAAGAAACCCAGCCAGCTTTCTTGCTTAAAAGGGACTAGAACTCACCATCCCCTGGTGATTATCTAAAGTCACCAATCATGTCTATTGCAGAACTAGAACTCGGAGCCTCCTGGACAGTGGCCCCAAAGTCTCCCAGTTGGCTTTCACACTTAAGGCAGGTCCAGAACTCAGTCCTCTGATGATTGGCCCCAGGGAAACCAAAATGGCTTTTATTTTGAAGGTGGGATTAAATCTTCAGTGTTTGGGGCAAAGTCCCTCAGGTGGCTTTGATCCCCGCACCCTCCTCAGGCATTCTTCGCCCCCCCCCCAACGCAAAAGGCTCCTTCTGCCGCTGCGCCTCCCGGCTCCCCCCCTCGCCTCGCCCAAACAGACAGCTGTCACTCAAGCCCCTGTCCTACCCCGCTCCCTCGCGCCCAGGTCGGGCAGGGCCACCCCCGGCAGGCGGCCTGCCTGAGCCCCCTGCCCTCCCGCCGCCTTGGCTTGCGGGTGCCCTCCTGGGTTTGGTGGGAGCGCAGCGGGCGAGAGAGGAGCCAGAGCGCCTGGAGGGGCTTCCTGCCAGCAGGGCTGCGGGGATCGAGGCCACGGCCGGCTCTGCGCCGCTTCCCTCCCGAGCCGAGCCGGGGCTCCATCTCCCAAAGACTGCGGACGCCCCCGCCGAGGAGAGCCGCAGGGGAGCCCGGGAGGCGGGCAGGAGAGCTGGTTGTCCCGGGATCTGCGCGGGAGAAGCGCCTGGGCGGAGAGGCGGGCTGCCCCGGGGCTTAAGCTCAGCGCCACCTCGCCGGACGCAGACAGGCAGGGCGGAGTGGGCGGCGGCGGGGAAGCCCTTCTTGGGGGGAGCGGATCGACCTCTCAGGGCTCCAGCTGGGGGCTCCGTGGAGCCGCCCGCGTTTCTCTCCCTTCCAGGTTGCGACCTGTCGGGGTGGGGAGAAACAGCACCGGCTGCGCGCTTGGCTGTCGGCGCTTTGGGGAGGGGAGGAGCAGCGGCAGGCTGCACCTCTCGGAAGGGGGGAGGGAGAGGGAAGGGGAGGGGAGTCAAACTTCTCTGGGTGGTGTCAAATCCCCGCCCCCTTTTGCCTGCTTCCGCGGTGCTTTTAACACAGTTGCAGATTTGAACTCTCTCCCCTTCCCCTCCCCACGATCTCAGAGGACCCCCGGCTTCCCTTATTCTCCCCCATAAGTCGCTCCGCGCATCTTTCTCCGACCGGGCACTCAGAGGGCGGCGGTCCTTCTGCTTGGTAGCTGCCCGCTGACAGCTCAGTGGGAGGGTAGCCAAAGGGCCCCGACCCTCTTCGGCCACTTTGCCAATTGTTTGTTGGGCTGATGCCCAGGGACTTCCGGACCCACCCACCCAGCCCAATCTTCTGCTTATGTGGAAGTTGTAGGGGGGAGCTGTTGGAGGAGGCTCGGCCCTTCTTCTCTCACCCCCCAGCGAGAGGCAGCAATCTCTGGGGGAGGGGGGTTCCATCTGTCTTGGAGTCGGTATAAAAGACGAGCTCTCTCCAGACCCAGGTGGGCCGAAATCTTCCTTTTCTCCAGGTTCAGGTAGACCCGATTCCTCCCCTTCCAGACGTTCCCTGCCTCCAGTCCCTTTGGGGGCTCAGGAAAGCCTCGCCTGGCTAACCAGGGACACTCGCGGCTCCTCCTAAAGAACCAGCAGAGGATGGAACCGTCGGGTGAGTGGATTTAGGAGAAGAGGCTGCAGCACGGGATCACGTGGCCTTGGTTTTATGGTACCAGGGGGGTCTCAAAAAGGAGCAGGAAGACCCCAATCCCTCATTCAACACACACACAGACACACACAGCCCTCCATCCCCACGTCTGGTGGGTCAGGCAAGGCCATTCGGGCGACACCCCCCCCCCGCCCAGAGGCTGTGAGGGTCCGGAGGGAGAGGAAGCAGCGCCCCCCCCCCCATCGCTTGGAAGACCGGGAACAAGACGAGGCCAGGAGACTGGTGGGACTCCCCTCTCTATGAGGGTCCCTGCCCGTCTCCCCAAAGAAGAGAGGATGGAAGCCTCCTGGTCCTCTCCTTCCAAAATTGTCATACGGGGAGACCAAGCTGCCCTTCCCCCTCCTCCACAGCACTCCCGCCTCTCCCTCCTTTATTTACAGATCTTTCTTCAGGCCCTTTGCGGCGTTTCTGGCAGTTTGGTGAGATTATTAAAAGAAAGAATGTTTTCCTACTCGCGAATTGGGGGAAATGGAGAAAATGTAGGGGGGGAGGCGGCAGTTGACTGGGGGGCGGAGCATGGCGTGTCCTCCGTGGGTGAGAGGTTGAAGGGGCTCCTGCAGGTGAAGGTGGCGTCCAATGGCTCCTCTCCAAAGGGGGGCGAGAGGTTTTGGCAGTGCGGGGGCCATGATTGCAAGGCCGGCGGGAGTCGCGTGTTGGTGGTCATGGCTGGTTCCGGCTACCTTCGGGTGCAAGAGAGCCAGGCAGGCGAGGGGCTGGAGTGACAGCTGAATGTTTGGGCAAGGCGGGAGGGGAGCAGGGAGGCGCAGCTGCCTGGAGCGTCCCGATTCCCGGGGCTAAGCAGGGATGCGGAGGGATTCCTCTGGACGGGCAACCAGGGCGAGCGCTGCGGAAAAGCCAGCCGGCAGGGAAGCCTGTTTCCCCCAAAGAAAAGCCTCCCCTTCGCTTCCCCACCAACCCTTCTCAAAATCCCGGCTCCTCCTTTCCCTTCGCTCTGCCCCGCAGTTCCCAAACTCCCCCCTATTAGGAGCGCTCCTCCACCCCCTGCTAGTCTAGCCTCGCTGCCTCGCCCTTCCCACAGGGGGCGCTCTTCCTTCCCATCGGCCCACCGAGTCTCCCTCTGCCGCCCCCGCAGCCAAAGGACTCCGCAGCCCCGGAGAGGCTCCGGTTCCCCCCTCGCTCTTTGGACTCCAACCCCGCGGTTTGCGGACTCAGCCAGCGGAGCTGAAGGGCGAGAAGGAAGCTGGGAAGGCGCAGAGCTGCCCTTGGTGGTGGCCTTTCAGCTCCCCCGTCACAGGAGGCTCTTCCTTCCTCCCGTCCCTCTTCTCAGCCTGGCCCTCCCTCGGGATCCCCCTCTCTTCCACTCTGCCACGGAGCTCCATCTGGCCGGGAATGATGGATCTGGCCGGGGAGGATGGAAGCTCCCGGAGATTTTGCCTTGGTTGTTGGGTTGGATTACCTGGCTGGGTTTAAGCGGCTTAACTGGAGAAGCCTCAGCCTGACCGACTCAAAACTTCAGAGCTCAAATCAATGAGAAGCTTCTGGGCACGTATTGATTTCTCCCCCCACCCCGGCCATCTTTCCCTTACATGTTTTCCTCCCCATCAGCTGCCCCCAAGTGCCTGGAGCCTCTTTGGGACGTCCTCCTATTGCACAGCCCTTACGCAGCAGAGCAAAACCCAGCCAGCCGGGCTACCTCAACCGCCAACCCCAAATCCCGAGGAGCGTCGGTGGAGATCCCAGCCACAGTTGGAGGGAAAGGGACCCAGCGGGACGGCCAGTTGGAGAAGTTTGGCAGGAGGGAGGAAGAGGCTCCTGTGAGGATGGAGCTCTTTGAGTGGCCAATTCCCAGAGCGGAATGGAGCTCTGCCTGGTTCTGAGAGCAAACGGACTGCAGCTGGAGCCTCTCCGGGGCTGCGGAGTCCTTCGGCGGGGGCAGCAGAGGCAGAGGCTGCGGGGGTGGGCAGAGGGAGGCTTGGTGGGGCTGAATCCTTGGGCCAATGGGGAGGAAGAGCGCCCCCTGTGGGAAGGGCCAGGCAGCGATGGGGCTAGAATAGCAGATGGAGGCAAACAGCCGACTTTCGTTGCCTGTCCCGCTCCCTTGCCGGGGGGGGGGGGGGGAGTTGGAACAAGGCACACTAGCCACACACCAGCCACACACACCCCGACCTTGAAGCCATAGTCCTACTATGCCCCAAACCCCTTGCCCCTCTTTGGAGAGGAGACGGAGCACGCAGCTTTCCCCTACGGTCGCACCTTCAACCTCTCACCTGCGGAGGACACGCCGCCCTCCGCCAATCAGTTGCCCCCCCTCCCCTGCATTTTCTCATCTTCCAACAATTCCCACTTTTTTTTAAAAAAAAAGCTATGTGATTAAACAGCAGTGTACAAATAAGGGGCGAGAGGATGAGTAAGAGAAGTATTCATAGTCACCTTTTTTTACTCCTCTAGATCCTCCTCATATTGCACACAAGGAATAATGGATGGAAACTGAAGGAGGAGAGATTCAACCTGGAAATAAGGAGAAATTTTCTGACAAGGAGAACAATCAATCAAGGGAACAGAAGTTGTGGGAGCTTCATCACTGGAGGCTTTCAAAAAGGGACTGGACTGCCATTTGTCAGAAAAGTGTAGGGTCTCTTGCTTGGGGGGGTTGCAGTAGATGACTTCCAAGGTCCCTTCGAACCCTGTTATTATTCATCTTCTCAAACTCTGCTTGGAGGTTTCCTTCTGGGGCCTTTGAGCTGCCCTTCCCCCTCCCTCCTTGTCTGCAGGTCCCCTTTTGCAGAGAGCGAGGAAGGGGTCACCGAGGCAGGGCTGCCCTTTGCCAAGATGGAAGTGGCCGACAGAGTCGCCCAGGCTTCAGACCGACTTTGGACAGCGATCTCTGGGAAAGGTGAGTTTTCGTCTCCCTCGGGGAAAGAGGAAGAAGACGACGCCTCTCCAGACCCAGGTGGGCCGACACGCGTCTTTCGTTGGGATTGGGTTGGTTCCTGTCCATCCAGATCTTTGCAGCCTCCAGGCACCGTGTAAGCCCCGGAGGGAGCCCCCTTGCACGTTTTCCTAGATGCCAAATATTGAGGTTGAGAAGGGGGGGGGGCAGTTGATTGGTGGCAGAGCGTAGCAGGTCCTCCGCGGGTGGGAGGTCAAAGGGACAATGGAATTGGGGGCTGCGGCTCCTCTCCCAAGAGCAGAGGGGTTGGGCAGTGCGGGACAAGGACGAGAAGGTCGGTGGTGTGTGTGTGTGTGTGTTTGTGTTTTGCTGGTCAGTGTTTGGTGTGGCTCATCACCTGCATTTTGGCAAAGGAAGCCCCGCCTGGGTGGCGCCTTCCGTCCTCGTCCTTCCTCTCCCAGAGGGAAACCTTCAGTCTGAGTTTGGGGAGATCCAGATCCAGAGAAGCAAAGACAGCGGGATCCACTCATTGCTCTTCTTAATCCATCTCAGTGTGGGGGGTTGTGTCTTCATCGCAGCTGTACAAAGGCTGACAGTTAACTTCTGGGACCAGCGATTAGCTCAGAGGCCCCCAGCTGACTTCCACGCCAAGGGTGGGATTCGAACCCGGAATCTCTCCGTTTCTTGGCTGCTTCTTTGACCTCTAGGCCGCTTCAGGCAGACTCAGCCCAGGGAGAGAGAGCAGCCCCTCCCCCCAGAAGCTCCAGGCAGGGCGCCGAGGCTTCCCGGAAGGTCTGGCTCTGCCCGGTTAGGACCCCCCCCCCCCCGGAGTCCCCTCTGATTGTGACCTGAGCGGTCTTCACACCCAGCGCAGAAGCATCGGAGTGAAATGGATTCTGTGCCTCAGTTACTCTGGGGAATCCCCGGCAGAGACGATCCTGATTCCCCGCGTGTGGAAATGGGAGCCCCGAAGACCCAAAGTGAAAGGAAGAGACCGAATCTCCGTCCGGAGGGAGCCCCGAAGAGGCAGGCCGGGCAAGGCAGCTCAGCCCAGGGAGGGGCCTTTCCGCAGCCCTCGCAAGAAGGGCCCGATCCCCTGGGGGGGAGAGACCAGGCGCAGCTGCTCGGCTGACAGGCAGGTTGACAGGTGACGTCACCGCTTTTCTGGCCCATTTTGGCTTGTGTTGCGCTCAAGAAGGAACCCCATACTTGGCAAAAGCCCCAGTTCTCCCCCCTGCCTTGCTCAGTGGACCTTTGGAAGCCCCTCCTCTTTTCTCTCTCCTTTCTCTCCTTCCTTTCCTTTATTGCTTTCACTTTCTGGGCCCTCGTGCTCTCGGCCTGAGCCCCCCTCCCCGCCCCCCTCCCACTGCCTTGGCCCTCCAGAAGCCCCCCCCCCCGGCTGAGAGCCTCTCTGGGAAGCCAGGAGGGGGGAGCGCAGCGGGGGAGGAAGCAGCAGCGGGCGCCACCGTCGCCTTCCTCCCAGCCCGGCTGCGGGGCCGGAGGGGTAAGCGGGCGACTCTGCGCTTCTTCCCTCCCGGCCCTGTCGGAGCTCAGAGGCTGCGGGAGCCCTTCCGAAGAGGCTGCACGGGGGACCAGGGCAGGGAGTGGGGCGGCCCGGATCCGAGAGCGGGAGAACCACCCCGGGAGTGCTGGAGGTCTCCGGGGGGCTGGAGCCGAGGAGGAGGGCGGCGGAGAAAGGGTTCTCCAGGGCGGCGGATCCACCAGCGCCGGGCTCCGGGAAACCTCGGGGATTTTGCTTTGCAGTTCCCTTCCCCGAGGTTGCAGCCCCATGGCCTGGGGAGAATTGTATCAGGGGGAAGAATTAGCTGTCTGGGGGGTCCTTAACACCCAAGAATGGGACGGAGGGGGGATGAAGGATCTGGTAGAAAAGCCTCTTTCCCAAGGAAGGGCAGCTGCGGGGGGAAAAGGATGCTGATGGGGTCTTTAAGCGAGGGAGCCTTCAGGGACGCCCCACCCCCCCCTGGTGTGGAGGGTTCTGATGAAGATTATCCTACAACTCTTGGAGCATGGATCCTGCCGCTTCCATTTTACATCCCCCCCCCTCTCTCTCTCACACAAACATCTATACTTTCAGCCACTGTCAGAAGGAATAAAATTGCTCAGATTATTTTCCATAAACTGCCTGGTTCTTGGGAGTTGCTGAATATTAAATGCCTGAATAACTTTCACAGAGTTCTCTTTAGCTGGATTTATTGGGATGAATAGGGAGATACACTAAGACCAGTCCTTCAACCATTTCCCATTTGAAAACAAATACAAACAATTTTCTTTTTGACTCCTGCATACTCTCAGAGTATAAATATTCATAGACTGGAATAGATCAGCCAATGGGGACTCTTTGGATAGCTGAAACATAGCATTTGTTTGTGTGGGGCCATAGGAGGCAGCTTGGAATCTGGGCGTGGCTGAGACTTGCTAAACTATATATAAGAGTTGGTTAGGCCTCTAATGAGAGCCTCTGTACAATATATTAGCCTCTCTATCTGTCTCTGCTGCAATGACTTCCTTCTATGAATATTGCTTCTGTGTTCCTCATATTGTATGCTGAACGGTATTGAATATATTCTTATATGTAAAGAGAAGTTAATGAATCCTGCTGAATCAGTTACCTGTGTGTGCTTTCTGGTTTTGATTGCTGCAACAAACTCTGACACATAATATTTAAGTGGGAACAACTACTGCCTTCTTTTATATAAAAAGAACATTTACAATTCTTTAAATATGCTAATGGGTTATGTCTCATGTTTTTACATTTATCCTGGCTGTAAGCTGCTCCTTTGTGTTCAGCTCTGGCCTCAGAAGGATAATGTAGCACTTGGGGATGAAGATGCAGCCCAGCAGACCAGCACTGGAGGCCAGGATGGAGAAGACCTGAACAGCCACCATGTATTTCCCTTTGGTGCTCAGGTAGGTGGGCACAAAAGTCACCCAGACACTGCAGAAGACCAGCATGCTGAAGGTGATCAGCTTGGCTTCGTTGAAGGCCCCAGGCAGATTCCTGGCCAGGAAAGCCACCGTGAAACAGATGGCAGCCAGGAAGCCCATGTAGCTGAGGGTGACGTAGAACATGACAACAGCCCCTTCGTTGCATTGCAGGATGATCTCTCCAGGCTGGGAGTGGAGGTCAGGGTCAGGGAAGGGGGGAGAAACTCCCAGCCAGATGGAGCAGATGATCACTTGGACAGCAGAAGACGAAAGGATGATGGAGTTGGCCAAGCTCTTCCCCAACCATCTCTTCACTCGGTTTCCTGGTTTTGTGGCCAAGAAAGCCAGCACCACCGTGATGGTTTTGGCCAAGAGAGAAGAAATGGCAACTGAGAAGATGATGCTGAAAACTGTTTGTCGGAGAAGGCAGGTGGCTTTCCTTGGTTGACCAATGAAGAGAAGAGGAGACAAGAAGCAAAGCAGGAGGGAGACCAGGAGGATGTAGGAGAGGTCCCTGTTGTTGGCTTTGACAAGGGGAGTTTCTCGGTATTTTATGAAGATGATTAAAACAAGGTCTGTGATTAAGAACAAGAATAGGGCAAAAGAGACCAGGATGATGCCCAGATGTTCTTCATAAGACAGGAAGGCTATAACTTTGGGGATACAGTGGACTCTGTCCACATTTGGATATTTGTCATCCGGACACTTGGTGCATTTTTCTGCATCTGAGAAACCAAAAATCAATTTTCTTTAATATTCTCTCCTTTTATTTTTTATTAAAAATAGCATAAGAAGGATGTAATTTTTTTAAAATAGTAATTTAATTTTTTTTAAAGTGTATAAGGTATTTGAAGTTGAGGAAAGTCCTAGGGTGCTAATTATTTCTGGTGTAATGTAATTCATAGGAAGCTACATTATTAGAGGTTAATAATGAATCATATAATCTTTTTAGGCAAGCATTTTGAGTCCTGCCACATGGCAGTTAATATACTGGACTTAGAGGAAATCTGCAGGAAATCTTGTAACATCTGGAAGTAACATGGAATTCAGGAGAAAATTCCTAATAGTGAGAACAATTAACAAGTGGAGCATCCGGCCTTCAGAAGTTGTGGGTTCTTCAACATTGGAGGTTTTTAAGAAGAGACTGGACAGGATGAAATGGTATCAAGTCCCCTGCTTGAGCAGGGGGTAGGATTAGAAGACCTCCAAAGTCCCTTCCAGATCTCTACTGATTGATTGATTGATTGATCTACATGACTGGCAGAATATTTGTGCAATGAGTTGTCCCCATAACTATCCACAGCAACACATTATGGACCAATGATACCTTCTCAGTGATCCTCAAGGGGATGATCCAATATACAATGAATTGCAAGGTCTTTCAGAAGGTGGACCTAAAACAATTCATCAAGTTTCAAAGAGCTCAAGTGTTCCTAGAAAGGTGAACTTAGCAGCACATAAGAAAACTAAAAACAGGAGAGATATTTCCTCTGCTGTTATTAAAGCTTCTTCAGTCTGCCACCCCCTCCTCCCATCTCTTCCCAGCCCCTCCTTCAAAGTTCTTTTGATTTACTTCCTTTTAGATAAGAAATTGTGCAGGTTAAAAATAAAAAAAGGTGAACTTCAATCTGTCTTTTAACTTGCACTTTCATGAAAATGTTTGGATGGATCCAGTTCCACAAAGCCTCCCATTTTCCTCAGTGTGACCCACCTTCCTGAGTGGAGAAGGTCCCCTCCGGACAAGGAACACAGTCATAGCAGCAAACTGGCTCTCCTTCTCGAGCCCTCTTGACAAATCCAGGATGACAATTTTCTGCACAGTTGGACTGAGGCAGGGACTGAGCAGAAAAACAAGGAATGCAAAGAAAAGGTGTTACTAGTCAACATTCATGGAAAATAGAAATAGACACTGACATTAGCCAAATAGCCTCTGATCTTCATGTAAGTAAATATGAAATATCTGACTACTTCTACGAAGATGCAGGAGATATAACTAACTACTGGCAGATTCTTCATGCAGTTCCTCTCTTTGCATTTAACATTACAATAATGTACTATTCTACTTAATAAAGTCAGCAGAGATAGAATTGAAAAAAGATTTACATATGATGATATATTCATATTAAAACTGATAATAAAATTTATTGTAAAAGATTTAGAAAACTTTTATTTCATTAGTTTTTTCAATAAACAATAAAACTGTGATGAAGAAGGAAGCCTCTGACCAGTAAGATCTTGAAAGGTTTCCATAAAACATGGCAAAGCCCCTCCACTTAGGTCCCGTCTGTTGAAGAACTTCCATTAGATGTCACCAACTGGCATGGGAGGCCAACCACCCTGGAGACTCTAGGCTTTGCCCACTTGAAATGGGACCTCAGGCTTTGGGAAACAGAGAAAAGACACCAACATTTCTCCCACCTTATTGAGCAACTTTAGCCATGAAAGACCATCTTGTCTGATAGAAAGTCTCTGTCTTGTAAAATGTGCCAGAATCACTTTGATGGCATTCTCCTTGGGGAGAACCAACCACATTTTCATGCCCAGATCTGCTGTTGTCTCTCCATTTTGGTCCAAGTACAGTTTAAAGTGGGAAATATTCCAAAATTCATTCTTCTCCAGAAAGGGATGAAACTGGAACAAGAACATCCAGGGATTTGAAAAGCAGAAAACTTTGTTTCTTATCTCACATTGAATCTTTCTTCTACAGTTGCCGAATCTCCAAATATGGTTAAATAGGATGCAAATACTGCCATTATCTTCATAAGTGAATGAGAAAGCTTAAGAAAAAATTATCAAAAAATAGAGAAAATATAATTGACACAATTGGTCAATTATAGGGAACATTCTAGAGCAGATAACAAATAAAATGAACACAGAGAAAAAAGATGATCCATAAACTCTTTGAAAACAACAGGTTGATTCCTAGAAAGCATGGGTTGATCAAGAAGAAAGTTGGCAGGCTAATCTTCTCCCGGTTCATCCTCAATTTTTCTATGTTGTCATTAATATGGTTATTAATGTGATCTTAGAGTAAGCTAATTTTATGTGATTTAAAGAATGCAAAAATCTTTCAACTAAGAAGCCTTATTTGAAACTTCATTTAAACTATTATTGCTGTATTATATTTAATTGGGGAGACAATATGCATGTCTTTGTCTGTTTTTAATGTTTTATCTAGTTTTATTTTGTCTTTGTAATAGTTTTATTTTCCAAAACTTGTATTTTATCTTTTTCATTAAAATAAAATTTAAAAAGAGGAATATCAAGTTTCCAGAAACAATATTTATGATTAGCACACAGAGAGGTAAAAAGCAGTAGAAAAATATGACATTTTTAGCAACTAGGACTTGACTAACAATAGTGTCTTACGTAAGAACATTGATGATGGACTGGATGATGAGGGATAATAAACTTGATATGTATGTTTGTTAAAACGATCTCAAAATTGTAGTTAAATGGAAACAGAATCTGAGTCAGCAGGGAGATGTCCATGGAAAGAAGGCAAATGCAGCCGTAAGAATCTCAGGAAGTGTATGGTCTGGTTTGGGGAGACCCCAACTCAAGGACCAGGTCACCTTGCAGGCATCACACGTGGAGGAGAATTTGCACAAAATCTACGTGAACTTCAGAGAAGGACAAGGAAGCCAAGGAAGAGATCAAAGGAGCTGCTCTTAGCCTTGAGGAAAGACCACAAGGAGAAGAGCTGAAGATCAGGAGGAGTCTGGGAGCCCCTTTTCCAACTGACACAATCTCTCAGTTGGAGAAGGGAAGATACAGCCAGTGGTGGGATTCAGCCGGTCTGGGACAGTTCGGGTGAACTGGTAGTAAAGATTCTGCCTGGCCACACCCTGCCCCACCACTACTTGCCTCTCAGGCCTTGGCTGGGGCCTTAGAGTCATAGCTGCAGCTGGTCTTTGGCTCCCTTGCCTCAACCATGTGGCCACGCAGCCCAGCCTGTGTGCCTGTCTTTGCCGTGGCTTCTTGCTCGACTTGGCCTGCTCCCGAATGCCCACCTCAGGCTGCTTCTGACCACTCCAGCAGCGGCCATTCTTCACCTTTTCCCTCTTTCCTGTCCTTTCTCTTATCCTTTTTCCTTCCCTTCCCATTCTCTCCGTTTTTCATCCTTTTCTTCTTTCCCATTTCCTTTCCTTTCCCTCCCCCTCCCTTCCCTTCCTCCCTCCCTCCCTCCCTCCCTTCCTTCCTCCCTTCCTTGGGGTCTGAGGGAGAGTCAGGGGACCCCTTTCCTCCTGGACCCCCTCTCCAACATCTGCTCTGATGGCAATTATGGCTAAAAGGCCTTTGGAAGCTGGGGCTACACCCTCCCCCTCCCCATTGCAGAAACTCCTCTTGCTGCAGAATTGGGATCTTTCAAATCTTCTTCTCCTGGTCCCCCTCCCCCCCTGCACAGTCTCAGTTGCTGCTTGGAGGGGGGGGGAGAGATTTCTAGTTTTTCATGGCTGAGAGGAAAAGGGGAATGGTGAACAGGCCCTCCAAGGCTGCTCACCCCTTTGCGTTTCTGCAACCAAATTCTACCCCCAAACAGAGCCCCCCCCCCACTCGAATACTGCAGGGAAGACAGGCTGGGCCCATAACTGGGCAGCGTGTTGGGGGAGAGGCTGCAGCAGCTCCATGGTGACTGGAGGGAGGGAGGAAAGTTCAGCCAGGTCCAACCGGGGGGGGGGGGGGTATTGACCAGCTCAGCCAACAGATTTCAATCGTCCCTCCTGGCTCACCCGAGCCACTCCAATTTCCCCCCTGGCCAGAGGCGCCTCCGGCTAAAAGCCCCTCAGTGGACACCCCATGCACACGCCCCCCCCCCAACGCAGAGTTTAGAATGACGCTTCTCTCAAATAAGTTCTGGGGAACGCAACTCCCTCCCCTCTGCTGCCCCTTCCAGAGCCCAGAAAACTCCCAGGCAAAGCAGTGCTGCCTCGCTCTCAGAAGAGGGGGAGAGAATGGATGGGATGAAAGAAAAACTTGGGGAAGAGGGAGGGAGATCCAGAGGAAACGGGGAGAGGCCCTCGCCCCATTTCAGCCTCCTCCCAGGCTGTGCACAAGGTTGAAAACTTCTGATTCCTCACTCTAACCCTCTTTTTCTTTTTTCTTTCCCCCCCTCTCTTTCGCTCTTACTCTCTCTCTCTCTCCCCCTCTATCTATCACACACACACACACACACACACACTTTTATCCCTGCAATTCCCCTTCTCTGCCTGCTCCAGAGAGAGAACCTTGCCTGTGTAGAAGAGGCACCGATCGAAGCGCGTCCAAGCAAGTTAATCAGCCAGGCTTTCCTGGGATATGAGTGATGCTGCCGGGCGCTTGGAAAGGACTTTGGCCACTGGCCCACCACTAAAATCAAACAATGAGGCGAGGTGCAGTGCTGGTTGGAAGAATATGTGTATGTGTGTATGTGTGTGTGTGTGTGTGTGTGCGTGCGTGCGTGCGTGCGAAATGGGCGGTTTCATCCAAAGGAGTTTTTGTTTCAGGTGGATCTCCTAGCTTTGGAGGAGGAAAGGAAAGGGTAGAAAGAGAGAGAAAGAAAAGGAAAAAGAAAGAAAAGGAAAAGAAAGGAAAGGAGAGAGAGAGAGAAAGAGGAAGTCATGGAAGGAAGGGAAAGAAAGAGAGGGAGGGAGGAGGAAGTGAATGAGATATAGTTGGATGGATGGGTCAATAGATACATGGAGGGAGGGAGGGAAATAGAGAGAATGAGAGGAAGGAAGGACACAAACCATGGCTTCAGAAGACTCTTTCAAACAGCCCATTTTTCGCAAAAACAAGCCCATTTTCTGTCATTTTTTTTTGCATGTATAGCCTTATGGAGGCTTATAGAGTGCTGCTGTGGGTTGGGGGGGGAAATGGTCCATTTTATGCTCATTACTACCCTCCCCAGCCCCCAGGAGCTCTCTGAAAGACTCCATAAGGGTATGCACGGCCATTTTGGTGAAGGGGGCGGGGCTTCAAGAGGCAAAAAATGCTGTATTCGATGTATAAGACGCACCCAGATTTTCAGCCTCTTTTTTGAGGGAAAAGTTGCGTCTTATATTCTGAAAAATACGATAACTGTTGTGCTGTTGTTGCTCTAGCCCCACCTAGTGGCCGGGGGCAGATAAGCCTAACTATAAGGTCTGAAGCCAGACTCCATTTTCTGTCAGCCTTCGGAGAAGACGTAAGCAGCCATTGTGACCGAGACCCCTGGTCATCCGGAGACGGCCTCCCTCCCTCACACGGAGCATCGCTGGGGAGGTTCCAGCTGCTTCTTTGCTGGCTGTTAGTTAATGCTGCCTATCTCGTCTTTCTATTTGATTTCCACCCTTTGCATCTCCTCAGTTTCACCTGCCCTCTTCTCCCAATAAAGCATCCAGATCCACGCCAGGCTCCCTTTCATTGGAGGAGAATAGGGGGGCTTAGTTGCCTGTCCATTGCACACAGACCCACGTGCAATGGGGACGGAAGAAAGGTGGAATTCCACCAGGGTAATCACAAACCCACAAATACAGGAATTGATTTTAAAAAGAATACAGCATTTTCCAATTAGCAGTACTAAATATCAAAATGCCATGGTATCTACTCTTTGGAACCATTAATTCACTGAATAATTAAATTGGCCAGATCTGTTGAGATGGTTCCCCTCCTTCTCCTCTGGATTCCTCCTCCAAAGGATCTAAGATTAATGGATCCATATCGGGACCCCCATACCTGCCATGGCTGCAGCCTTGGAGACCCCAAGATCTTTTCATCCTCCTTCCTTCCTCTCCTTGATCTGGAGGAATATGCATCATTCAAGGCCTGGGCCAGAGTCTTCATGAGACTGTAACGGTGGTAGTCATTTGGGGTCCTTTTTCTGTCCCTTTTCCTCTGGGTCTCCAGTGGGGCTTTCTGGGTGCATCTTCTGCGGCCTTTGACAGAAAAGACGTTCTTTGAAAGAGAACAATGAAAATAATGATCTTGAAACTTTACTTCCACAAAGAAATAGGGTTTAAAGGCAGAATCTTTTGGCCTTTCTTTTACCAGATAACCAAAGTTCCAAATACTATGGATGTATTTGAGAAGTCTTTGCTTCTTTATTTCGTACTCTACAAAAGTTGTGAGGATCCAGACTTTCCCCTCAATGGGTCCTGGGAGACGCATAAGTGTTAAATGAAAAGGAAGAATTCTGTCCCAAATGTTTTCAAGTTCTATGAAGTGAACAAAGACGTTGACTTGTCTCCACTTAGAGAGGGAATCCCTGAGGTATGCAGTATATCCAGTTGTTGAGAATAGTTGTGATATAACCACACAAATTCCATTCCGGACAAGCACAGGAGTAAAAGTCCTCATGAAATTCTCTCCCTTCTCTGTGTCTGGAGCAAAGAGGCCAATCAGGTTCCATTTGAAGTGGAGGAGCAGGTGGACAATTGCTGGGTTCTGGAATCCTCCTTTGGGGAACATGTGGTGGAAACAGGGGAATTTGCTTTTATCACTCAGAGCCTCTGAAGCTGTTAAATGATTGATCTGAAAAAGGAATTGAAAGGATGAGAGCCTTGATGGGGAACCTGTGGCATGCAGAGCGTCCTCCCACCCCAGCCCAGTTCCACTAGCATCCACATGCAGGCGCACCTCCTGCCAGCCCAGCTGGTTTTCAGGCCTTTGTGGAGGGCCAGGGTGGGGGATGCGTGGGTATGCAGTGATGGTGAGTGTGAATGGCCTCCCCCCCCCCCCAGTGCTTCCTGGCTCATTTGGAGGCTTCCTTCAGCCTTCAAACAGTTGCAGGGTTTTGGGGGGGGGTTGCTTCCAGGTTGGTGCAGGAGGCTTTCCCGGGCCAAAATGGGGCGTGGAAAGCGCAGGGTTTCCCCCCCCTGTTATTCCCGAATTGTGAGCTCTTAGTAAAGTATCCCCTCCTTGTGGGTTGCTAACAGTGGTGGGTTTCAAAATTTTTTAGAACCTCTTTTGTAGGTGTGGCCTGCTTTGTGGGCGTGGCTTGCCAGCCATGTGACCGGGTGGAAGTGGCTTGGCAGTTCATGTGTGGGTGGGAGTGGCTTGGCAGTCATGTGACCGGGACGGAGTGGCCAAGACGATGTCAGCATTCCCAGTCAAGATAGAGGTATAAATTACACAGAAAAGAAAGAGGCATCCATACATCTGAATTTAACTTCAAAGCAGTGGAAGCAACTTAAATTCATTAAATAATAATGTTTGTTAGGGCTATGCACTGTTTTTGAATATATAGGAATGTAAAGCCCACAGCATCTACTTGGTACTTTTTAAAGCAGCGCCACCTTTTTCCTGGATTCATGAAATATCTGCTTTAAAAAGTACCAAGTAAATGCTGTGGGCTTTACATTCCTATATATTCAAAAACAGTGCATAGCCCTAACAAACATTATTATTATAATATCAGGCATCATTTAGAGTAGTTTGTAACAAAACATGGGCAATAAACACGAAGTTGATTCACCACCCCCACCCCTATTTTAGCTTGTTTCTGTCTTATCTAATATTTTCCTGAAATTCTTCCATAATCCAGACTACTAAAAAGAGTTCTACATAATCAGCCTTTTAAAATTTAGTTTGATGTCCAACAGATTTCCTACTTATTAATATGAACAGGTTCTGGCCTGTTGCTTAAAAAAATAAACTCATACCACAATCTACAGGAAAATGCAGTCTGTAAGTATAATTTCTTTTGTGCTACTACTAACACCACTACACATAAGCACCATACAAAAGGCTAGTTAGATTATTTGCAGAACAGTGTGCTCTCTGACACTTGCCTTTGTTGTTTAAACCACTTTGTAGAGTATAATATACAACATACTGTGTATGTAGAGAGGAAACTACTTGGATTGGCCACCCTCTTAAGATCTTGGGCTTGGAATTATGTGCACCAGAAACAATACCTATTTGTTTCAGAGTATTTTCAGATTGACAGGCTGTCATGTGCTGAACTACCTGTTCTTTGTTTTGTGTACACAACCATAAAGTACAATCGGTGCAACTGTAAACTCTTTATACTGTATATAATCTCTGAAAATGTAAAAGAGAGAAAGCATAGGACTCCCCAGTCTGTCCCAACCGCATTTCAGCTACTGCAACTTCCCTCCACCCTCAAAATCCAGGGCCAATAAGTTATATTCCAATGTTACACAACAGAAACAACCCCCCCACACACACACACTCTCACACACACACAAACTCACTGTTTCCATTTCTGAAGGATTTATCAGCACCTGTCTCTGCCAATGTTCCCTCTAAGCTGCGCACCTGCGCACCCGCGCACATAGCATGACAACACCGCGCAGCAGTTTCTAACTGCCGCGCAGTGATTTTCAATGTCACGTTTCCCGTTAGATGAGAGGCCACTCTCCGCTCCCAGCGCTAGCTTTCGCACTCCTGGGCTTTCTTTGCATAACAGCTGGAGTCCCTGCCGATTCTGCTCCAAGTCACGGAGCACCCAGGCTGATTTCTGTCACAGAAGTTATACCTCTCCACTCTCGGGATGGAGGCAGGGAAAGTTTTGATCTGTGGTTGGTTGCGCAGCCAGACTTAGGTGGTGGGGGAGAGAAAGCGGGCGTCTCCCGCCCTTTCTTGCTCGCGCTTGCCGGTTCCCAGGACAATCTAGAGCCAGTGGGGAATGAGCGATGGCTCTTGGCTGCCGTTCGGATTGGATTGCACCCACCCCCTCCTGGCAGAGGCTTCACTTTACTGAAGCGGGGAAGCTCATTAACCAGCTGCTTTGGAGGGTTGCGGCTGGCTTTCAGTGCACAGTGGTATGGGGCACCGGGCAGAGAAGGTACTTCTTTCCTTGTTCCTCTTAGTGTTGGCGGGTGAATCTTGGGGAGGGAGGAGAAGTGGCTACGGAAAGGGATAATGCCGGTATGCACTGAGGCGGGAGGGGGAGATTTTAGTGGGTGTGAGATCATGCTTTTTGCAAGACAGAGGGTGACGGTCTGGAGCCCTCAATAAAGTAATAAACAATAAACACCCCCTGCCCCCTCCCTCCTTAGCAATGAATTAAAAACATTTATCTTGAGTTTTCACATTTCAGTAAAATGGTAAAAAAACACGGGTATTTGCAACGGCTCCTTTAAGAGGTTAGTGCATGTAATTATTGTGAACTTTCCAGTTGAAAGATTTTTAGGAGAGGGGGAGGGAATGTTATCTTTTTTGTTCCTGCTGTGTTTTGGGAGTGTCTCCCCCAGTAGGAAATACTCAGTTTTTGTGCACAACATGCAAAATACTAATTATTATCAATTACTGAAATGTCTTGAAAAAGCATAATCATTTACCATATTTATTTGCCAACTGCAAATAGTTGCAATATGTACTGAGTGTCAAGACAAATATTGAAATTAGGAGATACAAGCAACAATAATAGCTTTAGAATAATTTGTCATCCTCTGCTGAAGCTAGCAGATATAAATATGAACTATTATTCATAAATACTAGGAAAATGTCCCTTCATGAAAAATTACTTTTTCAGTCAACTCTACCTGGCATTAGTTGGGGGAACAGAAATATTAGTTGGCCAATTCTAAAAGAGCACCACAAAGAATTTAACAGATGTTTAAGAGAGCTGGGTTTTTCATTTATATTATATGTATGAACAGAATTAACACAAATTGCAGATATCAATCAAAAATAAAGAAAAAAGGATGAAATAATGCTCATTTTTAAAACTCAATGAAAATAAAAGCAATATACCAAGAAGGTGGCATACTGGTTGTGATTTGATCTCTTCGGGGGATCCAGGGGATCCCCTACACAAGTATTTTAATATTGCAGACGTGCAGTATTATAAGTGATACTGATATTATATAACCCTTTTAATTAAGCGGGTACCTTGAAGAAACATAACTTTGAGTTTCAAATAACACTGATTTTGTTGTTGTCTTAGGTGACACCTGTGAAAAAAATTCAGGTGCTCAGGCATGAAAATGTGCCACTCAAACACTATACTTTTCCGCTCACGCTGAAAAAAAATTAGAGGGAACGTTGGTCTCTGCATAAAGAGGCTCAAGGAAAGATAATCAATTTCTTATTGGACTTGGAAGTCCTCAGAAGTAGCAAAAGTTCCTACTGCTTTCCAGTGTCTCAAAAGCCCATCATAAAGGCGAGAGTCCATCCTTCTGCTTCTCAGTGCAGAAATCCCCAATATGTTCCAGTAGATTTTAAAAGCATCACTTGGAAGCAGAAACAGCCAATGTGGACCTTCAAGAGTAGTCACTGCTATATAAAGTTTCTTTAGTGCTGTGAGCTACACAATTTAAAGTTTCTGCACACTGCTATCAAGCAATTTAAGCAGGAATATACCTCTGAGTAAACAAGTATTTTGCTTATGGCATTTGTACTTTACTGCAACAAACAAGCATTCGCCCTCTAAATAAGGTAGACAGTCATAATATTAAAGCTTGATAAGTGTTCTTAACAAGAAATTCACAATGGTAGCATCACACATACATTCCAAAAATAGTTACGATAATTGCACAACCACCTGCTTTGCAGTTCTTGTCTTCTTAACTGATGGGAGACTGAAACCAATAAATATATCACCAATAAAAAAGAATAGTATGTTGGAGTACTGAAAAACTCAGCCAAATGGGAAAATGCAAAGAAAAAATATTGGACTTCCTGCTAAGAAGTAACAATTTATATATAGTATGCACAATTCCTTTAGTTAAATTATTGCTGAACAATTTATAATAGTTGCATCACAATATTATTCTAAGATATTTGCCACTACTACCCAACTTCCTAGATGTTCACTATTGTCTCTCCCCCCCCCTCCCCCCGATTTAAGGGCCTGTGAAATTCTGTAGTTTTGATGAAAGTTGCATGATATGAAACTCTTCTCCTTTGAAATGTTTGGTTTTAATTCTCCAATGAATCCAAAGGAATGTTTCACTCTTCCTTGTTACACAGCATTTGTTTTAGCTTTCCATAGCTCTCCCCCAAACCAAACAAGGAAGATAAAACCATAGAAATCTAATACTGTTGTGCAGGGCTTTGCACTAAATTATCTGTATAGTAAGCCAAACATAGTTTAAGATTATAATTAGCCCACCTGTTTCACCTATTAACATGCAAATACATTTTTCTTGTTTAGAGACTGCATGAGAGATTTCCCAGTCTTTGCAAAATATCACATTAAATCCACATAACTACTCAAGTTTGTTTTCAGTATGTGCAAGGAAGGAGCAGGCACTATCTTTCAACACTTAGAAGTTCAACAATAAGCTTTTATTCTTACATCAAGTTGAGCTGACTTGCCCTTTCCAGAGCTAAGGTGTATTGTTTTACCTAAGCAAACAGGAATGCTTTAAAAGGTGAATTATTATTCCATCAACACAGCATACCATACTACATTCCTCTCCGCCAATGGTTGCTAACTTATCTTTGCTTTCAATCAAGTGCAGATTTTCCTCTCCCCCCCCCCCAACCTTTAAAGAAATAATAATTACTTCCTCACTTAAGCCTCAAGATTTGGAGGCATTCAGGATAAATCTTCCCAGTTTCCACAACTCACAGAAAACTGAACCTTACTTAGGAATAAACCCAGATGGTTTCGGGTCTTGTACTTTTCAAGTAAGGTGCAACCACACAACTCTATGCATGTTTATCCAGCATAACTATTCAGAGACTCTTCTCCCCTAAAAGTTCAGCCAGGCTTGCCACTCCCAGTCAAAGCACCGCAAAGGCAAAGAGACTGTTCTCCTCGCACTCATGAGGGCAGAAGGTCACAGCCTCCATTAGACCCATCATCCCCAGAGCTCCCCTAAGTGAAGCACTGACCTCTTAGCCAGGTAAGTTTGTTTGTTTTAAAGGAAGGGGGCACTATGAGGGGGAGGAACAGCAGAGCCACTTACCTCCCCCCCTGTTGAACTTTGCTAAACGGTGTGCCTCACTCCGCCTTTTGCCCCTCGGCGACAAAAAAAAAGCAGGAAGGAGAGCGGGTGCTTACCTGGAGAGAGCCACATCGCTTGGGGCCGTGCAGGTCTGACCGTCCATTTCTCTTTAAGATGGCTGGTAAACTCCAGGTCGAAGTCCGGCAGAGGCAGGAATGCAAAAACGACTCCTACTACTCCCTTGCAAGGGGAGCGAAGGAAACCACCTCGGTCTCTGATCCCGATTCACCTGTCCGGAGCCGCCAAAAACTTTAGACTCTGGTGGCGGTGCTGGTTTCCCACGTCTTCAGCATCCCTGAAAGGCGACTCCACATTCTCCCTTTCCTTCTCCCCTCCTCCCTTCAAAAGCTGTGAGGTGCTTTCTTAGCACCGGTTGCCAAGCTGGCACGGCCCCATGCGGTTCCCTCCTCCTCCTCCCTCCTCCTCCTCACTCCCCAAAGACTCTTCTCCTCCTTCCCAGCTCAGTGGGAGCCGGGCACAAGGGTTGGGAGGCCTTCTTTTGAAACCACACCTTGGAAAACTTCACTGGGAAGGGAGGCAGGGAACTAGTCAGGGGAGGACATCCTGGAACTTGCCTAGGAGGCTCACTGCTCTGCGCAACCTATCTCCTGCTGCCCCGTGCTTTGCTGGCGGCAAGGCCTCCTATTCCTAAGCAAGCTCGGGAAGGTCCTAGGAGACCGGCCACGCTGTGCAAGCTACCCTCCGTGAGCGGTGACGAAACGGGCAGGGGGAGTGAGCAAGGGGGCCGGGGCAGACATTCTGGTACTGTCCCACAGGACGAAGGGGTTCTAAAACGCACGGTAGATTTCAGGAACCTATTCTACCATACCGATTAGAACTTGGAACAACCCACCCCTGGTTGCAAACAGCTATTTCCAGTAGAGTAAAAAGGACAAAGCAAGTAGGGAAAATAGTTTCCTTTGCTATATTTCCAGTCTGAATTAGACCATGGCAGGGTCCCTACGGAAGAGCTCTTTTAAGGATCATTATGTATGCATAGTAAAGCAACTAACTTAGCTCTGTTATTAAATGCTAAAGCTGTTGCACATAAAAAACAGAGGAGCTCTGATTTATTTCCTATGTTTTGTTGTACGCCGCCCCGAGTCCTTCGGGAGAGGTTGCGGCTAAGAAATAAATATTTATTATTATTATTATTATTATTATTATTATTATTATTATTATTATTATTATTATTATTATTATTATTATTATTATTATTATTATCTACCAGAGCCATCATTTTGACAGTTTTGCTGTACTGTAGTCTGTCTCCATGAAATGCAAGCATGGAATAAACTGAGCCTGGTTTTTTCTCAGACTTTTCAGTGGCCACAAACTACTAGCAAAAGTGCCAAGGAATGTTTCCCTTTTTGCATTGGGGCATCCAAGAAGGGACAGGAAAGACCACGAAAAAGAAGGAAAGAGGGGAAGAGAACAAGGCAGCAAAAAGAATGAAAGAGGAGAAGGAAGAATGAAGAGGAAAGGGGAAAAAAGGGAAGGAAGGAGATTATGATGAGAGAAAGTGAGGGTGTGAAGTAAATCCTGCCTTAGCACTTGATCACCAACAGCCCTGTTGCCTTTTACCATCTCCTTGTCCCATCCTCCTGACCTCTCCTGGTGGTCTCCCATCCTATCATTGAGGATGCTTTGGTTACAAAGCTAGGTCTCATAAGGAGAGGGAGTGGGCCTCCCTCTGATCCACCTACTTTGACCTCCTGCACACACCATGGGCAACCAAGGAGAGTGAGCACAGCATCAGTGGGAGCTGGCCATGCCCACCATGGCTTCCAAAGTCAACCACAATGGGGCCCTCATTGAAATTGAGTTTGACACCCCTGGACTAACAGATGATCTGAGTGCTGCATGTGTTGCTCTCAAACTTACAACGTATGAGTCAACGTTAGAAAAATTATCAGCATGCATACAACAGCAAAAGTCACATTAATGAAAAGCATGCCAAATGCAAACGTTTACCTTTCAATAAAAAGATGTATGTATCATTGAATGTGCTGTTATTATGGGGTTTTTTTTTCAGAGAAAAGACGTTAATCATGTATGAGTTGCTTTTCTAAACTAAAACCTCATTATTCAGGTTAAATTGCCGTGCAATTTAAGTGGGTTTTGGGTTGCGGTTTGGACACTCGGTCGCTAAAAGTTTTGCCATCACTGGATTAGAGCATACACAGAGTGTAACCTAATTCAGCTTTTGTTAAATTGCTGTTGAGAGAAGCTCCATTGTAACCTAAGGTGCCAACTACATAGATAAAACTTCTAGGCGAATTCCCAAGCTTAGCCTAGCAAAGTAACTTCTTGTGAAAAGTAAAATGTGAATTCTGCCAAGTAGCCTTGCTTGTAACCTAAAATGTGTGTTCAGCATTCCCTAACAAAGATCTGAGTTATATGCCAGAAAATGGATTTCTTTTCCCTTCTAAAGTCTATTGTTTTAAGAGCACTGAGAAAAATCATGAAATCCGTGTGATATCAATTTATGTTTCCATAGCAATGACGTTCTGTGCAAGCTGTGTGAGCTGTAAGATGTTTGGAAAAGTTTTTGGCACATGCCTGTTTTTCTCTCTCTGCCTGCTCTGTTAAGGTGGGAGACAAAAAGGTCATCCAGTCTTTTGCTTTCTGCAGAAATAAAAGCTGATAATCCATAGCTTCGTCTTCAGAGTTTCACTGGACTTATCAGATTCTGAGCTGCATTCAAAAGCCTTGCACAATGAAGAATGCTGTGTTATATTTGGGGCCAGATCAAGTCCGCAATATTAGATTTTAATAAATCGAATCTTGTTTTCATGAAAGCATTAGAATAATTTGTTAATTAGACATTGTTTAAAATATTAAAGACAGAATATTAGCAAGATTGTATTATAAATATGGAAAATAATAAATAAATTAAAAAACTATAAACAATGTAAATCATATTACTGTATCTCACCCCTACAATTTATTGCAATTAGGTTAACATGTGCAAATGCCAACTGAAGTATTCTATTCCAATAAAGGGCCCACTATAATTTTTGAGGATTGCTGCATATCAGTGGTAAGTTTCAAAAATTTTTAGAACCTATTCTGTAGGTGTGGCATGTTTTGTGGGAGTGGCTCAGTGGTCATGCGACTGGGTGGCTGTGGCCAACTCGGAAAATGTGGTGAAACTCACTTAACAACGCTCTTCCTTAGCAACCAAAATTTTCTGCTCAATTGTGGTCATAAGTTCTCCTTCCTTCCTTCCTTCCTTCCTTCCTTCCTTCCTTCCTTCCTTCCTTCCTTCCTTCCTTCCTTCCCTCCCTCCCTCCCTCCCTCCCTCCCTCCTGTTTCCTTCTTTCTCTTTCTCTCTCTTTCTCTTTCTGTCTCTCTCTGTCTCTTTCTCTGTGTAGCTCTTTGTCCCTCTCCCTCCCTCCCTCTCTGTCTCTCTATGTCATTCTCTCACTGTGTCTGTCTGTCTGTCTGTCTGTCTGTCTCTCTCTCTCTCTCTGTCTCTCTCCCCTCCCTTCTTCTCTCTCTGTCATTGTGTGTGTGTATGTGTTTGTATCTGTCTGTCTGTCTGTCTGTCTGTCTGTCTGTCTGTCTCTCACTCATTCACTCACTTAATCACTCTCTCTGTGTGTGTGTATCTCTTTCTGTGTATCTCTCTCTGTCTCTCTCTCTCTCTCATTCATTCACACACAGAGACACACACACATACTGTGGTCACCTTTTTGAGTGTTCCTATCACATTTGAAACACACAACAACTGGCCTGCATTTATGGTTTTTTGCAGCATTCTGCAGTCATGGCATCAAAATATATGGTTAAAAGTACCTGGCAGCGCCATTTTTCCCTGGGAGGCTCCACAGAACATCCCAAGACCGATGCCACCACATCTGCCCTCTTCGGGGAGAAGCTCTCTTTGGCAGGTCCTCTTCAGAAGGACGAGGCCCCCCTGATCTCCCTCCTGTTCTTCATCTTCCTGCCCCCATGTATTGGCTCCGGAGTCATCGCAGGCAGCACAGTCTCTTGCCAGTTCCCTGCCATTGTTCCCACTCTCTTCCCGCCTGGTTCCTCTTTTTATGCGCTTCCTGAAAGGTAGCTGCTAGTGGCCCAAAAGACGCTGTGGAAAACATAGGCGACTGCACACCCCGCAGAATGATACCCCCAGAGTCTCTCGGAGGGAAGCCTCTGCACAAGCCTGGATGAGTGAGAACAAGTTCCCACTGTTACGAAGGCTCCGGGATGAGGGATGGAATCTTCGCTGTGGGACAGTAAAGCCCCATCCGCCAGAGGCAGCAGGACCAAAGCCCCTCCCCCAACTGGCCCTTCCTCCCCCTGAGGGTGAGGGACCTGGCTGCCCCGCTGCCCCTGGAGCCTCATCCCGGAGCCTTCGTAATAGCGAAAACCTGTTCTCACTTTCCTGGGCTTGTGCAGAGGCTTCCCTCCAAGACTCTCTGGGGCTGTAATTGTGTGGGTGTGTGCACGCGCCTATGTTTTCCATGGCATGGAGCCGCGGCTATCTTTTGCGCCACTAGCAGCTACCTTTCAGGAAGCGCATAAAAAGAGGAACCAGGAGGGGAGAGAGTGTGAACAAAGCCCCTGGCCTGAACTGCAGGACCAATGGCAGGGAGCTGTTGAGGCTCTGCGCTGCCGGCGGTGACCCCGTAGCCCATCTGCGGGGGCAGGAAGATGAGGAATGGGAGGGGGACTAGGGGGGGCCTCATCCTTCTGAAGAGGACCTGCCAAAGAGGGCCTGTTCCCGAAGAGGACAGATCTGGTGGCATCCATCTTGGGATGTTCTGCGGAGCCCCCCCAAGGAAAAATGCCACTGCCAGGTACTTTTAAGTGGGAATGGCTTTTTAAACAGGCATCTGTCAAAGAGAAGAGGACAGCGCATGCCACGTGGGCTTATCCAACAGCCGAAGAAGGAACAGGAGGCGAGGATTCATTGGACAAGCCCACGACCTTCTCTGCTCTCTCCTCTGACAGCCGCCTCGTTTCCAATGAAGGGAGTAGGGAATCCATGCAATTTCCTCCCTCTGCATGGATTCCCCTCTACCTTCATTGGAAAAGAGGCGGGTATCAAAGAGCAGAGGACAGTGCATGCCACGTGGGCTTGTCCAACAGCTGAAGACGGAACAAGAGGCAAGGATTCTGGTATGGGGCCTCCGGAAGAATGGGTACGAGAAGGAATGCTAAATATCACCAACCGGTATGATTGTACTGGTCAGTACCGGCTGAAACCCAGCCTTGCTGCATATTTTAATGCTTTGATAGCCCAGATTCTTTGTGGAGGAATCTTTTTAACTTCTTCTCTTGTTGTACAAGAAACAGGGAGACCTCAGTTCCTAATACAATTTGTCAGTAGTACAATCCAAGATTGGTCTTTAACTGAAATTTTGTCTGTTCTAACAACCACCACAAAATCTGTCAGTTTCCATATATTAAATGCCAATATCCACATTTTCTGATTTTACAGTGTAAATCAACATGTCCCAATAGGTATTTAGCATGCTAAGCATATATACCCATAACAGAACTTATAACAAAATAACAGGGTTGGAAATGACCTTTGAGGTCTTCTAGCGATAATCATCCGGGAAGATTTGGCTCCAAGAGAATTCACTGTGTCGCAGACATCTGGTTGTGAGTCTCTGGGCGTGAAATGGGGCCCAGGGAGTCAGTTGGGTCTGTTGATAGTATACCTGGCTCCCCGCCATACATCAACGGCCCTGCCCGGACTCCTCGAGCTGATCGCAGAGATGGCGGTTGAGACCCCCAAGTTATTAGTGATGGGGGATTTCAATCTGCCGTCGACGGGAGAGGCATCCGAGGCAGCCCGGGAATTCATGGCTTCCATGACAGCCATTGATCTGACTCAAGTAGTTCGGGACCCCACACACGAAAGAGGCCACATACTGGATCTTGTGTTTGTCTCCGACCAGTGAACGAGTGATCTGGGAAGAGGGAATTTAGTCATCATGCCCCTGTCATGGTCAGATCACTCACTTCTCCAACTGGACTTCCCTGGCGCTACCCCCCGCCGCGGGGAGGCGGAACCAGCTGGTCCCAGATAGTTCCGCCCCAGGCATCTGATGGAACCAGATAGGTTCCAGGCGGAGCTTGGGCCACCTCCTGCAGACCTGTCCCGCTCCCGGGCAGAGGACCTGGTAGCCGCGTGGAACAGTGCGGCCGCCGGGGCCTTGGACCGGGTTGCGCCTTTGCGGCCTCTCGGATGGCAACGATCGACTCGGGCTCCCTGGTTTAATGGGGAGCTAAGGGCGATGAAACGCCACAGGAGACGCCTAGAGAACAAGTGGAGATCCTCCCGCTCCGAATCCGATCAAACACAGGTAAGAGCCTACTTAAGGACCTACCTTGTGGCAATAAGGGTGGCCAAATGTCAATATTGTGCCACCCTTATAGCGTCTGCAGAGAACCACCCTGCCGCCCTGTTTCGGGTGACCCGCTCCCTGCTGTCGCAGGGACAACGGGACCCCCCATTGCAGGGCAGGGCAGAGGAGTTTGGGGAATACCTGCAGGATAAAATTGATCAGATCCGGAGGGGGTGGCCCCACTCCAGTGCTCCAGGGGCGGCGTCCGAGGCTAGTCTTGAGATTCCACGCTGGGAGGAGTTTGACCCTGTTGTCACCGAAGATTTGGACAGGTTGCGCGGGCGACTGCGAGCCACCACATGTTTATTGGACCCGTGCCCCTCCTGGTTGGTACTGGCTTCCTGGGAGGGTTCACGAGGCTGGCTACTGGGACTGGTGAATGCTTTGTTGGGTGAGGGCCTTTTACCAACCGCCTTGAAAGAGGCGGTGGTGAGACCCCTGCTCAAGAAGCCTTCTTTACTTTTACTTTACTTTTATTTAGATTTTTATACCACCCCCTCTCCCCAAAGGGACTCGGGGCGGTGTACAATCAAATAAAAACACATCAATAAATAGAAAATACAAACACAAAGAGGAGGCAATAAGAAACTGTACATATCTGAAGTAAAGTAATTAAAAGCAATATTTAAATACCCTAAAAATACCCAATTAAAATATCTGCCAGGAGGTAGAATAAAACTATAAGTGGGCCAGGCCGGCTAAACGGAACAGGTGAGTCTTCAGTTTTTGTCGAAAGGAGCGGAAGTCGGTGGTGGTTCTGATATCGGGGGGGGGGGGGGAGGTCATTCCAGAGGGTTGGGCCCATCACAGAGAAGGCTCTACTCCTAGGCACCGCCCGTTGGCATTGCTTAGTGGACGGAACCCGGAGGAGTCCTTGTGTGAGCGAATCGGTCGCAGGGAAGTGTGTGGTAGGATGCGATCCCGCAAGTACCTAGGTCCTGAGCCATGGAGCGCTTTAAAGATAGTAATTAACACCTTGAAACGTACTCGAAAGACCACAGGCAGCCAGTGCAGCTCACGCAGGAGCGGTGTTACGTGGGAGTACCTAGTACTCCCCATAATAGCCCGCGCGGCTGCGTTCTGGACTAGCTGCAGTCTTCGAGCGCGTCCCAAGGGAAGCCCCATGTAGAGGGCATTGCAGTAGTCCAGCCGAGACGTCACCAGCGCATGAGTGACCGTGCGTAGGGCATCCCGGTCCAGTAGGGGGCGCAATTGGCGCACCAGGCGAACCTGGTGGAATGCCCCCCTTGCCACGGCTGCCACATGGTCATCCATTGACAGCCGGGCATCTAGGAGGATGCCCAAATTGCGCACCCGTTCCACATGGGGCAATTGCTCGCCCCCTATGGTCAGTGATGGAATCAACTGACTGAACCGGGGTGCCGGTAGCCACAGCCACTCCGTCTTGGAGGGGTTGAGCTTGAGTCTGTTGTCCCCCATCCAGACCCCGACGGCTTCCAAACACCGGGTCATCACCTCGACAGCCTCGTTGGGGTGGTCTGGGGTGGAAATGTACAGCTGCGTGTCATCAGCGTACAGATGATACTCCACCCCAAAACCACGGATGATCTCCCCCAGCGGCTTCACATATGCATTGAACAGAAGGGGCGAGAGGACCGACCCCTGAGGCACCCCACAAGTGAGTGACCTCAGGGTCGACCTCTGCCCCCCTGCCAACACACATTGCATCTGGTCAGAGAGGTAGGAGCCGAACCACCGCAGAACGGTGCCTCCGACTCCCATCCCCCCTAGCCGGCGCAATAGGATACCATGGTCGATGGTATCAAAAGCCGCCGAGAGATCTAATAGGACCAGGATAGAGGAACAACCCCTATCTCTGGCCCTCCAGAGATCATCGACCAACGCGACCAAGGCCGTCTCCGTGCTGTGTCCGGGCCGGAAGCCGGACTGGCGTGGGTCTAGATATTCGGATTCCTCAAGGTGTTGTGGAAACTGCTGTGCCACCGCATTCTCTACAACCTTCGCCAAAACGGGAAGGTTGGAGACTGGACGATAATTAGCTAGCTCCATCGGGTCAAGGGAAGGCCTCTTGAGTAAGGGCCTCACCACCGCCTCTTTCAAGGTGGCAGGCAAGGACCCCTCGCTCAAAGAGGTGTTCACCAAGCCCAGTAGCCAGCCTCGTGTCACTTCCCAGGATGCCAGTACCAACCAGGAGGGACACGGGTCCATTAAACATGTGGTCGGTCGCAGCCGTCCACGCAACCTATCCAAATCCTCGGGGGCAACAGAATCAAACTCCTCCCAGAATGGTCTCACAAGACTCACTGTTGGCGGCTCCTCTGGACCCAATGGAGCTAGCAAATTATCGTCCTGTCTCCAACCTTCCTTTTTTAGCGAAGGTTGTTGAGAGTGTGGTGGCTCAGCAGTTCCCGCGTCACCTGGAGGAAGATGATTATCTAGACCCGCGCCAGTCCGGCTTCCGACCCGGTCACAGCACGGAGACGGCCTTGGTCGCGTTGGTGGATGATCTCTGGAGGGCAAAGGATGGGGGTTGTTCCTCCATCCTTGTCCTATTAGACCTCTCGGCGGCTTTCGATACCATTGACCATGGTATCCTATTGCGCCGTCTGGAGGGGTTGGGGATCGGGGGCACCGTATTGCGGTGGTTCCGCTCCTACCTCTCTGGCCGGACACAATGTGTGTTGACAGGGGAGCAGAGGTGGACCACGAGGCCCCTCACTTGTGGGGTCCCACAGGGGTCGATCCTCTCGCCTCTCCTGTTTAACACATATATGAAACCGCTGGGTGAGATCATCCGTGGTTTTGGGGTGAGATATCATCTGTATGCTGATGACACTCAGCTGTATATTTCCACCCCAAACCACCCCAACGAGGCTGTTGAAGTGATGTCCCGTTGTCTGGAAGCCTTGCGGGTCTGGATGGGTGACAACAGGCTCAAGCTCAACCCCTCCAAGACAGAGTGGCTGTGGCTTCCAGCACCCCGGTACAACCAGCACATTCCATCGCTGGCCATCGGGGATGAACAATTAGCCCCGGTGGAACGGGCACGCAATTTGGGCATCCTCCTTGATGCCCGGCTGGCTATGGAAGATCATGTGGCAGCCGTGGCGAGGGGGACGTTCCACCAGGTTCGCCTGGTGCGCCAATTGCGACCCCTTTTGGACCGGGAGGCCCTGCACACAGTCACTCACGTGCTGGTGACGTCTCGCCTGGACTACTGTAATGCTCTCTACATGGGGCTCCCCTTGAGGTGCACCCGGAGACTGCAGTTGGTCCAGAATGCAGCCGCGCGGGTAATTATGGGGAGATCGAGGTTCTCCCATATAACACCGCTCCTGCGCGAGCTGCACTGGCTTCCTGTGGCCTACCGGGTGCGCTTCAAGGTGTTAGTTACCATCTTCAAAGAGCTCCATGGCATAGGGCCTAGTTACCTGCGGGATCGTGTCCTGCCCCATACATCCCTGCGACCCATTCGCTCACACAGAGAGGGTCTCCTCCGGGTGCCGTCCTCTAGAGATTGTCAGAGGGCGGTGCCCAGGAGTAGGTCCTTCTCTGTGGCGGGCCCTACCCTTTGGAACGACCTCCCCCCAGACATTAGAACAACAACCGATCTCCGCTCCTTCCGCAGTAAACTGAAGACCCACCTGTTTCGGCTAGCCGGCCTGGCATAATTCGACAACTTTTCTACCCCTAGGTCATTTTTAATTGTCAATTTTAGTTTTTAAACTATTAATGTTATTGGGGTTTTAACCTTTTTCAGTATTGTAATTATTTATTTATTTTTTACCTCCTCTGTATGACACTGTGCTGACTGTTGCTTGTGTACGTCGCCCCGAGTCCCTGTGGGGAGAGGGGGCGACTAATAAGTTTAAATAAATAAATAAATAGTCCAACCCCCTGCTCTAGCAGGAGACCTTATACTAGTGGTCCTCAAACCCGGCCCACGGGGCCAGATATAGCCCACCAAAGCCATTAATCCAGCCCACGTGGGACCACGAGGCTGCCCCACCCAAATCACTCTGCCCATCTGCTGGCCCCCACCCACCAGCTGAGTGCAGGCCTTTCCTTTTCAAGCCCCACGGACTAAAACTCCAAAGTAAGACCAAAGCTTTTGGCTGGCAGAGTGCTTCTGGGGGCCGGGGAGGCCAAAAAGAGGATGCACAGAGGCCCCAGGAGGGGAAAATGCTGCCCTCTGCCTCAGCTTCTTATCTCGGGCTAAGTGGAACGCAGAGCCATGTCACCTGGCACGTGCGGCCTTGCCCGTTGCTCTTCTGCGTTTCTGGTGCACATGTGCACGTGACGATCAGCTGGCTTTTGCACGCACGGCAGTGCCAGAAACTGGAAGAGCTGGTCTTCTGCTTGCATACCAGCCAGCAGATCATCACCTGCGCGTGTATCACAAACCGGAAGAGGAGCTGCCTGGTGCACATATGCACAGTGGCATAAACACTGGGCAACTCCTCTTCCAGATTGCGTCCCTGAGAAAAGCACTTGGTGTCTGAAAAGGTTCCCCATCAATGCCCTATTCCAAGGGTGGTTTTACCAAGGCATTATAAAGCGGTACCAATACTTCGCGTGATTTGGATTCTCTCCTTCTGTTGATGCAGCCTAGGATTGAAATGGCTTTTTTTGGCTGCTGCCACACATTGTTGGCTCACATTTGAGAGATTGTCCACTAAGATTCCAAGATCCCTCTCACAGTTCCTGCTATTGAGCCAGGTTTCACCTAATCTGTACCTGTACATTTGGTTTTTCTAGCCTCAGTGTAAGACTTTACTTTTCTTCACATTGAATTTCCTTTTGTTAGGTAGGCCCAGGGTTCAAGCCTATCTAGATCCACCTGGATCTTGAGCCTATCTTCTGGGCTGTTGGCTATTCCTGCCATTTTAGTGTCATCTGTAAATTTGATGAGTTCCCCATCTATCCCTCATCCAAACCCTTGATGAAGATGTTGAAGAGTACTGGGCCTAAAATGGAACCTTGGGGTCCCCCACTGCTTGTTTCCCTCCATGTAGACGTAGTTCCATTGAGGACCACCCACCACCACTCACTTTTTCAGATGGAGAAAAACACACACAAACCTGTGGGATTTTGTAGGTGCCTCCTAACGTTGACGCCTGGACGGAGATGTCCCTGGCAGTTACATCAAGAAAAGCCAGAAGGTTCTCCTTCCTTCCACAGCCATAGTTGGGGACATTGGCTTCTCCAGTGGAGAGAATGTCCAGCAAGGCATCTGAAGTGCAGAAAGTGCTGAAATAGTTGCTGTGGATGTTGTAGCCAAGTGTGAGATTGTGCAGGAGCTGGGAATTTTTGTTGACCGTTTGAATGTTGAAAAAAAACAGTAAGCCATTTCGAAAATCATAAATGTCCCTATGGTTAAAAAAAAAGTGTTATTATAATGAACAGCAACAACAAATATTTTTTTAAAAATATATAATCCTCCAGAAGCCTACTGAGCCTTAAACCAACATTGATCCAAAACTAATGAACAATTATACAAATATGCAAATTGGCTGAGGGATGGCAACTACAACTGGTTCCACCACTACTTTAAATAAAATTCATTATTCAGGTGATAAATCAAGGATTGAACTGAGAGAGGAAAATAATCTTGAGTCCTTTCAGCTTTTTTTCAGACCCCTTTTTGAGTCTCTTTCACAAAATCAGATAAAAGAGAAGCTATGGAAATCAAAATCATTCAGGAAATTAGACATATTCCCCAATATAGGGAATAAATGAAGAATAAAAAACAGAAAGGAAGGAGAGTGTTAGAAAGGAAGGAGTGCAACTCCATCACCCTGAATGATTTACCAATCACGGAAAACCAACTGAAGAGAAGGAGCCACATTGAAAAGCAACTTTGTATGCAATTTTTCATTTCCACTGAGGACTATACTGATGAGATGGTCTCCTGGCCTATAAAAGCTCTGTGGTCGTTTTCCATCCTGGTGCTCCAAACTCTGCGGGCATTTCATTGTCAGCTTCCCAGAGACTGGATGGGACACCAGCAGCATCAGAAGCAGAAGCAGGAGGTCCATAATTCATGGGGTGAATCAATGAATCCCTTTCCTGTTTCTAAAGAAGAATTAGAAGAATTCAAAGGACTCTCACAAGGTGGAAAATGATTCAGTTGCTTTCCTGATTCAAACACAGAGAAACACTCAGCTTCACCAGGAATGGAGAGAGACGTACATTCAAGAGCACAGACCCTGTCTGTCCCAAAACACCATATTTCTCTGCCCAAAGCTGACACTTTTATCATAACTTTCCCTCTCAGGAGGGATCCCTGGATAATTCAACCATTTCTTGGACTCAAAGGTTGTTGGGAAATTCTCTGGAGGGAAATGAAAGGGAAATAATCCTCATGTGATTCATAATAACAGGGGCAGAGATGCAATTAAATCCATCATCTAGAATTGAGAGGTTTGGGGTCTCCAGGCTTGAAACTGAGCCCAGAGGGAATACACGGCACTTGTGGCTGAAGAAAAAAAAGTAATGTGACATTTGTTGGCATTGTGGTTAAAGAGAAAAATCCCAGATGCCAGTTAATATCAGATTATGTCACAGATGTGAAATAGCTGCTTGCTGAGTTGGAACCAAAAATTATTTAATTTGAAAGCTAATGCTCAAGGGCATCACCGGAAAAGGGCTGATGCAATAGTGCAGCCAGTCTGTTGAACAAAATCAACTTTAGTGAAAAACTAGTTACCAGAACTTTGCAGAGTTAAAAAAACACACAGAGACAGAAACACAGAGAGAAGTTAGAAAAAAAAGAAGTGAAAAGATGGTGAAATCAAGTCTGCCTCTCATGGATGGAAAGAAGGAAGGAAGGAAGGAAGGAAGGAAGGAAGGAAGGGAGGAAGGGAGGAAGGGAGGAAGGAGAGGGAGGGAAGGGAAGCTCAAGACCCTCGTGTTGCAGATGAAAAAGCTGACCTACAAAATCCAATTTCAATCTTCAGAGACTGGGAATGCAGAAGCCCATATCCCATGTTCCTCTGCCACCCTTTTCCATGCAGAGGCCAGCCAAGGAGGCTCTTGCAGGGATGCCAGAGAGGACTATGCCTAGCTGTGGGGAGCCCCTCTTGGGAGAAGGAAGCTGGAGAGCCTCATGTTGGGGAATGGAAGCAGATCTGCAAAATCCCCCTCCAGGTTCCATCTTCTGAGTCTTGGGAAGGGGGAGACCATATCCCATGTTGCTCAGCCACCTCTTTCCATGCATGGGGCCCCCAGGGGAAACAAACCCCAGACACACAGAAAAGGCCCAGGATGGCCAGGAAGGAGGAGGGGGGTCTGGGGTATTCCTGGGAAGAAAATGGGTTTATGGGTCCCAGGGTTGAATGTTGGGGGGATGTAGCCCCCGGGGTTCCTCCAGCCTTGCTTGGGCTGCATGTCTTTCCAGGAGAGGCTCCTGTGGTAGAGAAGCCATGTAGGGCTGGGTCTTCCAAGGGGGATCTGGGGTTGCCCTGGAGGAAAAGAGGAGACCCTCCGTGACTCTGAGGAAAATGGGGTTCTCCTGTGGTCCCTCCAGGCTCTCAGAGCCCCCAGCTGAGGCGACCCTCTTCATTGCAGCCTTTTCTGGGTAGGGGGCTTAAGCCCTCCTCCCTCTGCAATTCTGGGAGGTTTTGTCTCTTCCTCATCCCCTCCCCTTTGGCTTGGCTTCTTCAGCCTCTTCTCCATCAGGCTGAGGGCAGGGAAGCTCCCAGGCAACCATCTCTTCCCCCGGTGTGATTGGCTACAGGGTTGTCATGACAAAGGGGGTGGGCCAGGGATAGAGGCAGCCACTAGAGAGAAAGAGGGGCGGGATTTTTGTCTTCCCTGAGAACTTCAGGATTTGAATGCGAAATCTGCTTTCTTTTAAGAAACCCTTTAAATTATTATGGAAAAGTAAAAAGTTGAGGTTTGATTTTAATGCTTTATTTTATTGCAACAGAGGAAGTCAGAAGTAATTCTTTTTTTCTATTCTCCTTCCCCCCCTTATTTTTCTTCCCCCCTTCTCCCCCCCTACCAGTTTCTTCCTATTTGACTTTGTATTTCTGTATTTTATTTTGTAATTGATAGTTTATAGTTTAGTTTATAGTTTATTTAATTTATAGACCGCCCCCTCTCCCCGTAGGGACTCGGGGCGGTGTACAGACCATTCATAATCAAAACAACAGAAAATAACATAAGACATAGAGCAGAAACAACACACACACACTGTCTGTATATAAAATCCCAAAACCAATTTAAATACTTAAAAAACAATTTTAAAACCCGTTTAAAACCCCAATATAAAATTTAAAAAGCCATCCAGGAAGGTTTGTAATAGATGTTAAATACAGTTATGATTATAATTATAATTAGGCCAGACCAGCTACTCGAAACAGGTGGGTCTTGAGTTTCTTGCGGAAGGAGCAGAGATCAGAGGTGGTTCTAATATCGGGGGGGAGGTCGTTCCAGAGGGTTGGGCCCATCACAGAGAAGGCCCTACTCCTAGGCACCGCCCGCCCGCACTGTTTAGCGGATGGTACCCGGAGGAGGCCCTCTCTGTGAGAGCGGATTGGTTGCAGGGATGTATGGGGTAGAATGCGATCCCGCAAATAACTAGGTCCTGAGCCATGGAGCGCTTTGAAGATGACGATCAACACCTTGAAACGCACCCGAAAGGCCACAGGTAGCCAGTGCAGCTCGCGCAGGAAAGGTGTTACATGGGAGTACCTAGTACTCCCCATAATAACCCGTGCGGCTGCATTCTGGACCAGCTGGAGCCTTCGGGTGCATCTCAAGGGGAGCCCCATGTAGAGAGTGTTACAGTAATCAAGGCAAGAAGTCACTAGGGCATGGGTGACTGTGCAAAGGGCGTCCCGCTCCAGTAAGGGACGCAATTGGCGCATCAGGCGAACCTGGTGGAACGCCCCCCTAGCCACGGCCGTCACATGATCATCTAACAACAGCCGGGAATCTAGGAGGACGCCCAAATTGCGTACCCTATCCACTGGGGACAGTTGTTCCCCCCCAATGGCCAGAGATGGAACACATTGGCTAAAGCGGGCGCCGGTAGCCACAGCCACTCCGTCTTGGAAGGGTTGAGTTTGAGTCTGTTTTCGCCCATCCAGACCCGCACGGCTTCCAGACACCGGGACATCACCTCGACGGCTTCGTTGGGGTGGTTCGGGGTAGAAATGTACAACTGAGTGTCATCTGCATACAGATGGCACTCAACCCCGAATCCTCGAATGATCTCGCCCAGCGGTTTCATGTATGTGTTGAACAGGAGAGGGGAGAGGACCGACCCCTGTGGCACTCCACACGTGAGCGGCCTCAGGGTCGATCTCTGCTCTCCCACCAACACACATTGCGTCCAACCGGAGAGGAAGGAGGAGAACCACCGCAAAAGGGTGCCCCTCACCCCCATCCCCTCCAGACGACGCAATAGGATACCATGGTCGATGGTATCGAAAGCCGCTGAGAGGTCTAACAGGACTAAGATGGAGGAACAGCCCCCATCTTTCGCCCTCCAGAGATCATCCACCAACGCGACCAAAGCCGTCTCTGTGCTGTCACCCGGTCGGAAACCGGACTGGCGCGGGTCTAGATAAGTCATTTCCTCCAGGTGTCGAGGGAACTGCTGCGCCACCACACTCTCAACAACCTTCGCTAAGAAGGGAAGGTTGGAGACAGGACGATAATTGGCTAACTCAACTGGGTCTAGGGAAGGCCTCTTAAGTAGGGGCCTCACCACCGCCTCTTTCAAGGCGGTTGGCAGGAACCCCTCCTCCAACGAGGCGTTCACCAGACCCAGGAGCCAGTCACGTGTAACCTCCCAGGTTGCCAGTACAAGCCAGGAGGGGCACGGGTCCAATAAACATGTGGTGGCTCGCAGTCGCCCGCGTAGCCTGTCCATATCCTCGGCGGCAACAGAGTCAAACTCCTCCCAGATAGGTACCTCAAGACTCGCCTCCGGTGTCTCCTCACGATCACTGAAGGGGACCCATTCGCTCCGGATCTGAGCGATTTTGTCCTGCAGATATTCCCCAAATTCCTCTGCCCTCCCCTGTAAAGGGGCTTCCCGCGACCTCTGTGAAAGGAGGGAGCGGGTCACCCGGAACAGGGCGGCAGGGCGGTTTTCTGCAGACGCAATAAGGGTGGCATAATATCGACGTTTAGCCACCCTTAGTGCCACAAGGTAGGTCCGTAAATGGGCTCTTACCTGTGTTCGGTCAGATTCGGCACAAGAGGATCTCCATCTGCTCTCTAGGCGTCTCTTGTCGCGCTTCATCACCCTCAGCTCCTCGGAAAACCAAGGGGCCAGGGTGGTTCACTGCCACCGGAGAGGCCGCAAGGGCGCTACCCGGTCCAAGGCCCCGGCCGCCGCACTGTTCCATGCAGCCACCAGGTCCTCCGTCCGGGAGCGGGTCAGGGCAACAGGAGGTGGCTCAAGCTCCGTCTGGAACCTATCTGGTTCCATCAGTCGCCTGGGGCGGAACCATCTAAGATCCTCTGGTTCCGCCTCCCCGCGATGGGGGGTGGCGTCAGGGAAGTCCAGCCGGAGAAGCGAGTGATCTGACCATGACAGGGGAGTGATCACCTGATCCCCTATTCCCAGATCACTCTTCCATCGACCAGAGATAAAAACAAGGTCCAGCATGTGTCCTCCCTCGTGTGTGGGGCCCTGAATTATTTGGGTCAGGTCCAAGGCTGTCATGGAAGTCATGAACTCCTGAGCAACCTCGGATGATTCACCCGTCGATGGCAAGTTGAAGTCCCCCATGACTAATAGTCTAGGGGTCTCAACTGCCACCTCCGCAATCATCTCGAGGAGCTCTGGCAGGGCCGCTGAAGCATAGCGAGGAGCCAAGTATGCAATCAGCAGGCCCAACTGACTTCCTGGGCCCCATCTCACACCTAGAGTCTCACATCCGGATATCTGAGGTACGATGAATTCTCTCGGTGGCAGAACTTCCCATATAATGACCGCTACCCCACCACCCCTACCCCGGGCACGAGGCTGATGGAATACACGGTATCCTGGTGGGCACATTTCCACGAGGGGCACACCCCCCTCGTGGCCCAACCAGGTTTCCGTGATCCCTGCAAGGTCCGGCTCCCCCTCAGAAACCAGGTCATGGATGAGGGGGGCCTTATTAACAACGGACCTTGCGTTACATAACATCAGTCTCATGCCTCGGCTCTGTAAACCCTGACCACCTAGGATGCGGGGATTGGTACAAACGACCGGGCGTAACCAACGCCCCCGGTCTCCCAACCGACTGCAGGATCTTCTTCTGTCCTCGCATCCACCCCTTCCTGCGACCGTTGGAATATAGGAACCCTCTAAAGGAATGTTATACTGCCTCCCCTCCCCCGCTCCGCTCCCTTCCTCCTCAGCCCCACCTGTTCGCCTGGCTCTACTCCTATTCCTGGTATGGCTAGACCCACCCCCCACCCTGGATCCCTTTAAAACATTTAAAAAACATTTACACAAAAACCCCCGGAGCCTCCTCTTCTTCCACCTCTCTGGATTAATACATCCGTCATCAAGGTGGGCCTTTGAAAGGGCAGAGGGCCATATTTGCGAGAGGGGGGGGCTCCAGCAATAAAATCAGGTCTACCCTAGAGTAAAAGTAAACCATGGTTCAGCAGGGCCTCAGATCGAATTGAGGGTGCTACAGATATTAAAATTACTTTACAAAGATGTTAAAATAGGTGCTGCATACAGCACTGAGTCCAGGAGAAAGGGAAATGCAGAGGGATATAGGGAGCCAGGGCCTGGATACTGATGATAAAAGGCCATAAGTCCTAGGTGGGGATAATGGGTGTAGCAGACCAGTCCATCAGTCTGTAAATGGTCTATAGATGGTCAAAGGATGGTCAAAAGATGGTCAAAGGATGGGTGGGCAGTAGAAAAACAGTAGGGAGACAATAAAAGCAGATGGTCGATAGATGGTAAACCAGGGATAGTAACAGGGCTAATGGTCAATGATGAAGATAAAGGGCTGCTACCTTCGCTCCTCCCCTCTCCTTCGCTCCAGCAGCAGCCATTGCCTCTCCCTGTGTATCCCAATATGTCCAGCACCACAAAACGCCAAGTCGCGCTGCTCCAGCCCCAGGGCCATTTCACCAACCTCCAGTGCCTCCGACACCTCAGCCAGCCTCCAATCCTCACGCCAGCGTTTTGGCGCTTCGGCCCTTCGTCAGGCCTCCAGGGCTCCCAGCGCCCGGCTCCACGGTCTCTCCCAGCCCAACCAGCACTGAGAATAGCTTGCATCGCTCCTACTACGCCCAGCCGCTCCGCACGTTCGCACACACACCATATGCCACACACATGCCAACCGCTTTTGTCCCAGCTTTGCCCCGCCGTCCCACGCCGCCCCACGCCATCCACGCCCGGCATCTCAACAGTGGAGGCGGAGGCTGAGGCGACGGAAACAGCCGTAGCAGCAGCCGGCGCTGGTAAATGTTTAAAGAGCAAAAAAAGAACTGGAGGATTTGAATGTGAAATCTGCTTTCCTTTAGGAAACTCTGTTCAGATGCAGCCCAGAATCAGAGGGAGGGAAGGGTCAGAGGAAACGAAGGATTATTTAAAAATATATTTATATATAAAATACTGACTGCTACATTGTTTTCATAACAATGATAATAAGGCTTATTCTTAATGAAGGCTCCATTACTGGAGGTTTTGAAGAAAAGATTGGGGGGTGGACTAGAAGACCTCCAAAGTCCCTTCCAGACCTGAAGTATTCTATCTTTTCTCCTATTAGTTCCACCAACATTTTGGGGAGCTTTCAGTCTCTTAGGGCTCCCAGGTTGCGATGACACCACTCCCTTGATCAGGGCCACCTTACTTGCACTGGTGAAGAAAAACACAGAGGCCAATGAATAAATAGACCCCAAAGACAAACAATGTCATTTTCCAGGGGTCTCCAAGGAAGTTCTGGGGTCTCTCACTGGAGGACCACATCAGCTCCTTTTGATCCATTTCTGAAAGAGAAAAGGGATGGAGGAAGAAGAGTCAATTTCTGGTTTTGATGGTTGGTGGTTCCCTCCAAGACTCTCCATCCCAAGGCAAAATTCCCAAGGAAGAAAGAAAAATACATGAGACTAAAAACCAAGTCCTGCTTATCTACAGAATGGATTTTCTCCCTGTGTCTCTCTGTATCTATCTATATACCTATCTATACAACTATCTATGTATCTGTGTAACTATCTCTGTAACTAAACCTTGTTCAGGAGCAACTTCCCTTCCCTGGTGCAGAAAAATACAGAGGCCAACCATCACAAAGATCCCAAAGATGATTAAACTTACATTATGCTTATTGTGTTTTCTTTATCCAAGTATGCAGTACATACACTATATATAAAACACTGTAATACATCTTGAATTCAGTTGCTTGTTTATATTTAGACTCAGGGCTCTAATAAAGAAATTTGAAAGTCAGGATTGCTGTCTAAATATTTCTCACCGGTTAAGTTCATCATTCAGATCCGTGTTTTCTTTTGGGAGTTCTGCCTTCTCCCATCTTGCTTTAGACCCAAGCAAAGGAGACAATTGTTCTCCCTTCTAAGGTTTTCTATCTGCAAAGCTTCATTTGAAATATTTCTTCTCTAAAATATCCAGACCAGAATAAAATTAGCCCCCTTAGGTTTTTACTTGAATGATCAGGCGTGTTTAAAATAAAACCTAATTAAACAAGTCTGTTTTTTATACATAGCCTTACATTTTCATTAATGTAGTTTTCCCATGTTTTGAACAAGTTGAAAAGAGTCACCTCTTATTTTCCCCAACTTTGTTCCAGGCAAAACAGTTCAACTCAGAACATTAGAGGATATTTGTTCATGGGAGGAAGCTGTCAAGAATTTAATAGGAAATTCTGGAAGAAAGCTGGGGTTGCTATTTAAAAGTTCTCAGTCTCTCTTCCAAATCTATGCAAAGCTCTTCCTTCTCTGCAATTAGTTGGAGATTTTTCTGTTGTGTTCTTGTCAGTTATGGAGAACAGAAAGCAATTAGACTCCATTTTCTAAAAACCTTGGAACACTTTCTTAAATTGCAAATATTAAATATAACTTCATGTATTTGTGTGTGTGTGTGTCTATATGTCTAGAAACCCAATTTTGCGATTTCTGTTATAACAACCAGCAGTTTCTCCTGTAGGAAGTTAGCACCACCTCTCTCCTAGAAAATGAAATATTTTAGGAAATATTAAAGGGCAGAATATTTCCCCCTAAAAGGGAGGAAGAAACTCACCCCCCCCCCCATTTTTGGCAATGAGCCATTAAGGCCTGGGTCAGTCTATTCTACATAACAAAGATCCCTCCCTTTCAGCTCCAGGTGGTCCTGTCCACCATTAAACCTTTTTGAGTCTCATTAATACCTGAGCATGTCACAGATGTGAAAAATAGCTGCCGGCTGAGTTGGAAGAAAAAAATATTTTATTTTGAAAGCTAAAGCTCAAGGGCATCACTGGAAAAGGGCTGATGCAATAGTGCAGCCAGTCTATTGAACAAAATCAACTTTAATGAAAAACTAGTTACCAGAACTTTGCAGAGTTTAAAAAAAAACAGAGACAGAAACACAGAGAGAAGTGAGGAAAAAAACAAATGAAAAGAGATGGTGAAATCAAGTCTGCCTCTCACCCCATGGAAGAAGAAGGAAGGAAGGAAGGAAGGAAGGAAGGAAGGAAGGAAGGAAGGAAGGAAGGAAGGAAGGAAGGAAGGAAGGAAGGAAGGAAGGAAGGAATCCATTTACAAGAGTGAAAAATCAGTAGCAACTTACACTCCCTCTTCATCTGCAAACATTCAGGGAAGACCTTTCCTTTCATTCATGTAAGGATGACACACATTAGGCTTTTTAAATGTGTGTATTTAAGACAGTCATTGTATAGCTTCAACAGAAGTGTACATGTCAGATACAACGCAAGGAGATTCATCATTTCCAGTTGCTTTCACAGCCTTCCTGGGCACACAGGTTGTGCTGGATTGCTTTCCTGGGGTGTAGAACAACACAATCTATTTCTCTCGGGTGGAATGAGAACAAGGGATTCCTTCTGCTGATGTACCCAGCTGGTCATTCTTGAAAGTTGCCTGTGACATTTTTCCTAATTTGACTTGGACCCAAGCATAGAGGTAGTCCTCACTTAACAACTGCCCTGTTTGGCCATTATTTAGCAGTTATGACAGCATTGAAAAAGTAACATTACGGACAGTCTTTGAATTTATGAGAGTGTCCCCCTCCCCCATCCCACAGTCATGTGATTTCCATTTCCATGCTTCCCTGCTAACTTCCACCAAGCAGTCAATGAAGAACCTGACGTGAAATTATAAGGTGGAGTTATGGGGTGGCTTGCTTAATTGTGTTGCATAGCAACAGAGTTTCCCCTCTCAATTGTGGTAAAGCAAGAAGGATCTGTATTGGCAAACATTCAGAGTCATAAATACACACTCCTCTCTGTTTGAAATCTGTACTTTTTGTACTTTGAGCCCATCAACTGCTTTCATTTTCCTATTTAACATATGTATTTATTTAGCATATTTATGTTACTTCACACTCTATAATGTGGAAGTATTATTACCCCCAGGATGAGAAGGGCAGAGATAAACATTCCCTCAATGAATCACACACGAAATTCAATCTTGATCAGTCATTTTAACCCAAGGGGGGTAATCTGGTTCCCACACACCCCCAATTTAATCTACTCTGAAGAAATCAAACATTTGTCATCGAACTTCAAAGGATCTGGGGCTTTATAGCCCTTTGTAACCGGCTCCCCACATATGAAGCTTTTAATGAGACAAAGGAGGCATGCAGAGGGTCTCACCTGGATGGGCGATGGCTGCAGAAGAGCTAGCCAGCCAACAGGTGAGTATTTTCCTCCCTCTTTCCTCCCCCAAAGAAGAAGAAGAAGAGAGCCCCCCTCCTTTACTTACCTGCCAGAATCGCAGCTCCTCCTTTCCCTTCACTCTGCCCAAGAGTTCCAAAACTCCCCCCTTCCCACAGGGGGCGCCCTTCCTCCCCATTAGCCGAAGTTTTCAGCCCCACCGAGGGACTCGTGAGCGCTCCAGCGGCCGCTGCCCCTGCTGCCTCCCCCCAAGGACTCTGCAGCCCCCGAGACCTCCGGTTCCAGCGCCCTTCGGACTTCAGCCTGGCAGCCGGGCGCAGCTGGAGGGCCAGAAGGGCCCCTCGGGGAATGTGCAGGTGGCCCTCCGTGACGGCCATTCAGACAGCTCCGCCTCCCTAGGAAGCTCTTGCTCCCTCCGCTGGATCCCTTTCTCTTCCATTCCGTCTTCCCGGGGCTGATCGAGGCTCCCGGGGATTTTGGGTTGGTGGTTGAGTTGGACTGGCTGGGTGGGTTTTGCTCAGCTGTGTAAGAGTGACGTAATAAGAGGACGTCACAAATAGGCTCCTCCAGGCACTCCGTGGCAGCTGATGAGGGAGGAAAAGGGGAGGAAGGAAGAGACGGGAAAGGGGCGGGGGGAGGGAAGGAGACCAACAAACGAAGCAAAGAGAGCTGCATGGGGGTCTTTTCCGAAGAGGCCATCTGATTGGTTTGATCTCTGAAGTTGTGAGCGGGTCAGGCTGATTCTTCTTCAGTTATTTGTAGTTGCAAAATAATCCGAAGGGAAGGAAAGACGAAGGGGTTTATTTCAGTTCTTCTTCCCCTTTCTCTTCCCCTTTCTCTTCTTCCAATTTCCCTTCTGCTTCCTTTTCCCTTTCCTTTCCCCTTCCTGCTTGTTTCCATTTTACTCCGTTTCCCTTTTCCCTTTCCCTTCTTCTTCCCCCTTTCCCATTCAGCGGACACAGAGTTAAGGCAAATTCCTCAATCATTAGGATAACCTCGAGTGTCTCGTTGGACAGGAGACCACACAGAAGAGAGACTTCATTTAACAGAGGGAGATGGGCATTCATCATCATTTCAGGCACTTATAAAATATGTATGAGAGAAATAAAAAAGGAGCTGAGAGAGGCCCCCCAGGACCATTTCTTGCATCACTATTAGCCCAGGGCTCCCATTCAGACGATCGGAGGCTGGGAGACTCCAGATGGAGAGGAACCAGCTCAGCGTCTCTTTGAAGGCTGGGAAGAGACCGGGAGACTTGCGATGCTCCCTACAAAGGACTCTGTTCCCTTGAGACCAACCAATCCCTCTGGGGAGGCAGCGCTCTGGATAAATGGGGGGTGCGGGGCAAGTGGGAGCTGCCCTGGGGGGCGAGTTCTGGAGCTGCCGGGCAGAGCGAAGGGAAAGGAGGAGCTGGGATTCTGGCAGCCTGGGGGGGCGGGGAGGAAAGGAGAGGCCTCTCTTATTCTCTGGGGAAAGAAAGAGGGGGATTTAATCCTGCTGGGATTGAAAAGAAGCCCCAAGGGACCCCGGTCAGTCGGTCAGTCAGGGCCACTCAGGAGCCTCCACGGTCTTTGGGGGCTGCGAAGGTCTGGAGGGGGAGGAACCGGCTCCACTCCAACTCCAAGAAAAGCATTGTTCCCCCCATGTGAGGTCCTGTCATTTTTATGCGCCCCCCCCCCAAGTGAGAGGACACCTCTCCTTCTCGGGGGGGGGGGTAGTTGGGGGAGTGAAGAAGGGCCGGCTGTGTCATCACTGCCCCCACCTGTCCCTTCCAAGGATACAGAAGATGGGGCGGCGAGAATGAGCTGAGGGGTCTCAACGCAACAGCCGCTGGGAAAAGCAGAGGCAGAAAGGGGGCTTTTCTCTCCTTGGGGGGCAGCGCCCCTCGGCTGCTCCTCCAGGGGCTTCTCGGCAGGCAGAAGGACCGCCGCCCTCGGAGTGCCCGGTCGGACAAAGACCGGGGAAGTGATGGGGGGGGGGAGTTGTAGGGGGAGAAAGTCGGGTCATCCTTTCAGATCATGGGGGTGGGGGTGGGGCAGAATTGAGAAAGCGCACATCTGCGGCTGAGGAGAAGCTCCAGGGGATGCGGCGGCTCTTCCAGCCTTATTTGGATGCAGCCAAGAAAAGACATCTTCAACCTCCCCCCCAAAGAGGAGATTCCCGTCCCTTCCTCCTTCCTTCCCCTTCCAAGAGCCTCCAACGTTACACCCACCCACCCCCACCCCTGCCACTGCTGCTCTTGGCCTCTCCTCCTCCCTCCGCGGAGTCGAGCGCCGGTTCTGCCCCGCCCGACGGCTGCAACCTTGGAGGGAGAGAAACCTGCCCCGGAGTCCGGCGGTGCCCGGTCCGCTCCTCCCAAGACCGGCTTCCCCGCCGCTCCCTCCGCAGCGCCCACCCGCCTTGCAGAGTCTGCGGGGGCCTCCGAGAGAGACTCTCCTCGGTCGCAGCCTCTGCAGACGGAGCTCCGACATGGCCCGGGAGGGAAGAGGCCCCCGCTTGCCATCCCCGCAGCCCCCGTGGGAGGAAAGCCATCCTGCGCCCCCCCCCCCTCCGTTTCTCTCCGGCCCGCTGTGCTCGACCAGCCCCGAGGAAGGGCGGGAGAAAAGGCAAGGGAGGGAGGGGAGGGGGCTCAGACAGACCGCCTGCCAGGGATGGCCCTGCCCGACCTGGGAGCGAGGCAGCAGGGCAAGCGAGGGGCTTGAGTGACAGCTGTCTGTCTGAGTGAGGGGGGAAGGCAGCTGGGAGGCGCAGCTGCAGAAGGAGCCTTTTGTCTTGGGGGGGGGGGGGCAAGGAGAGCCTGGGGAGGGTGCCGGAATCAAAGCCAGAGGAAGGACTTTGCCCCAATCACTGAAGATTTAATGCCGCCTTCAAATAAAAGCCAAAGGGGGGCTTGGAGCCAATCACCAGGGGGCTCTGAGTTCTAATCCTGCCTTAGGCATGAAAACTTCCTGTGACCTCCTTAATTCTTATTGAATGAGGCTGTGAAAGTTGGAAATATTTTCTCAGATTAATGTGGGATACCAGAGTTGGGGATTCCTAGAATGTGAGATGATTGAATGTCCAATATTGTGTGGTTTGATGGGAGAAAGTGAAATTGTGAGAAAACATCAGTTCCATGTTGAGCAAATCCTTCTGCTTGGGGGAGAACCAGAGGCCTCTGTGTGATCACTGTGAATCTTAGATTGACCTTGGCCTGATGCATCAGAGCTTTTCTTATCACCTTAAAATGAAATTCGTAAAGGGATTCTATTCCCAATTAGGAGCCATTCTGAAACCTAAACATTGATTACCAACTGATCAGCAATCTGTGTGGTTGGAGAGCAGAACAGCTTCCATGGGTGCCTCTCCCAAAAACCTCAAAGTCCCCCCACCCCTTATTCTCCTCCCTTCTTGGACCTGGATGGATATTATGCAGCATTGAAGGTTTGTGACCTGGTCAATGATGTGGCTGCCTTTAGAGAGGATCCCTTCAACCTCCTCCTGGGGAGAGTCTCAAGGTCCCCTTTCTCTGGACATCTTCTCCAGCCCTTCACAGACAAGACAAGCTTGGAAGAGGAGCAGAGAAAATGCTTTAGGTAGAAATTGTAGAGTGGGAAATTAAAGGATCTGAAAACTGCTATTTTAATTCTCTGGTTGATGAAAGAAAGAAAAATACAATGGAAATTTCTATACACAACTATTTTTTTAAAATTTTGCTATGAAATACATGTCAAAATAAAAACAATCCCAAACTGAAATCCCAGACAGCTCTTCTGCTGAACACTTTCTGCAAAGGAGGTTTTATCAGGAAAAGAATCAAGAAAGAATTATATAAGAGGGATGAAGATTTCCCTCCCTAGCTGAGAGCCTGTCAAACATGGCATTCTCACCGAGATGATCAGGCAACCAGGCTGGTGTTTGGTTCCCACAGCTTCCTCCTGACCTCTTTTCCTGCTCTCTCTCTCTATCACACACACACACACACACACACTTTTAGCTGTAGGAACAAGTGCCCGAATTATCTATATAAATAAAAATGTAATGTTTGTTTGTTCAAAATCTCAAATCTCCGAAAGTTCTTCACCGATTGCTTTGAAATTTTGACACAATGTTGCATTCGAATACACACATGTTTTAATATATGTATATTATATAGATGTCACACCTGTGACAGGTAAAAACATGCTTTTTTGAAAACCAGCACCATCTGCTAGACGTAAAAGCAACACACGCTATACTAAATATTTCACGATTCCATTTCAATGTTTCTGATTGCATTGTTATATTGATTTTTCATAGATTTCCATTCATTTTCATTTTGATTTAATTATTTCATGTGACATTGTGTTGTAATTCAGCTGTGTCGTTTACCATGTTCTTCCTTTGTTTTTCAGTTCGTGTTTTTGCTTTTTTAATGTTTTGCACTTTTATATTTTATTTTGTTATAACTTTCTTCCTTTTTCCCTAAGCTAATGCTTGAGCAAAATCGCATTTATGATCAAATAATGCAAACTGTCAATAACAGGGTTGGAGAAATCTTCTTCTTAGATGCGCCAGGAGGAACTGGTAAAACATACCTAATTACATTGATTCTGGCAGCAATTCGATCCCAAAATGGCATAGCCTTAGCTCTTGCATCGTCGGGAATAACTGCAACATTGCTATCAGGTGGAAGAACTGTTCATTCCGCTTTGAATTTGTCATTGAACATGCAATTCATTGAAACTCCCATGTGCAACATTTCCAAAGCATCCGGCATGGGAAAAGTATTGCAGAAATGCAAACTTATTGTTTGGGATGAATGCACAATGGTGCACAAAAAATCGCTCCAGGCTCTTGATCGATCATTGCAAGATTTGCGAGGAAACATCAGACCATTTGGGAACACATTAATATTGCTTGCAGGAGAGTTCAGGCAAATATTACCTGTAATTCCTCGATCGACACCAGCGGACGAAATAAATGCTTGCCTGAAATACTCTACTTTGTGGCGACACTTAAAGACATTAGAATTAACTACAAATATGTGTGTCCAGCTGCAAAACGATCGATCAGCTGAGATATTCTCACATCAATTGCTGGAAATTGGGAACGGAAAAGTGCCGGTTGATCTGACCTCAGGACGGATTTCATTGCCTCATAACTTCTGCAATTTAGTGACATCAAAAGAAGAATTGGTTGAAAAAGTATTTCCCCAGATTCAAACCAATTATAAGAATCACAATTGGCTGAGTGAACGAGCTATTCCTGCGGCCAAAAACAAAGACGTCTACGAACTTAACAATATTATTCAGTCTAACATTCAAAGTGAGGCAGTCACATACAAGTCCGTCGACACTGTTGTGGAAGCAGATGAAACGGTTAATTATCCAACAGAATTTTTGAATTCACTCGATCTGCCAGGGATGCCACCGCACGTACTGCAATTGAAAATCGGCGTGCCAATTATCATGCTGCGAAATATCAACCAGCCAAAGCTTTGCAACGGCACGCAGCTTGCAGTAAAAAAATTAATGACCAACGTCGTAGAAGCAACAATTTTGACAGGACCTTTCAAAGGTGAAGATGTCCTCATTCCTCGCATTCCTATGATTCCAACGGATATGCCATTTCAATTTAAGAGATTGCAATTCCCAATTTGATTGGCGTTTGCCATCACCATCAATAAGCTCAGGGCCAATCTTTAGAATTGTGCGGTTTAGATCTAGACTCAGATTGTTTCTCACATGGACAATTATATGTTGCGTGTTCTAGAGTCGGCAAACCAGACAATCTCTATATCTGCACACAAAATGGAACAACAAAGAATATTGTATACCCACAAGCATTGTGAAATTAAACATATTAGAAACTTGCACTTTCTCTTTTCTTTCTTTTCCATTTAACCAGACTGGGCCACAGCAACGCGTGGCCGGGTACAGCTAGTAAATATTTAAATTCTTAGGGATTTATTCCTCTGCTTTCATTTGCGTCTGTGGAGCTTTGTCAAGCGGGGAGGCAGATCCAGCTGAGGAGAGTTTTTAAGTTATCTTGGCTTTCACGGAAAACACATCATTTAAAGTTATCTCTCCTCCTGTTTATCATTAGACAAGGGGAATAACAGACTATTCTTTAATTGCTATGTTTTTCAAGCAAGACTTTTCCACCTCCATTCAGAGCTCCTTGTAATGAAAGGTTTCTTTTAAAATATAAGGTATTCCTTTCATTCCCAAGCCGTCCCACCTCTCCCCACCCAACTTCTCTTATATGACAAAAAGACAGAAAAAGGCTGACTCCATGTGCCACAGGGCTACGAGACAACTTTGTCAAATCTCCCCCCTCCCTCCTCTCCCCCTTTTCTAATTGCCCTTCACTGACAAATGCCTAAAGGGAAGAGTTTCAGAGCTTAGGATTCCAGAGTGAGCTAATATAGGAGATCTTTGGTTATTGGGAATGGGGGGGGGGGAGAGAAAACAGCCTCCTAACCTCCCTCCCTCCTCCGCCAGGGGTTTTCCGATGACCTGGAGATCAAATTCCTAAGGGAGATCGGGAGAAGAGCTGGATTCCCTACAGGTTTTAAGGAGGAAGACATTGGGGGGGGGGGGGGAGTGACTCGCTAACAAACTGTACTTTTGCTTTATCTCCTTCGGTCTTAATCTGTTTAAATCGCCTTCTGTATTGGGAGGGGGGGAGAAGACACAGAAAGTATTGCGTTTCAATGACACTTTGTGGCAAGGACACGTGTTAGTTGCGCCCTTTCCTGGCAAAGAGGGCAGCCTCAAAACGACTCCAAAAGCGGCAAGCGGGGAACGGCAGCCACTTCCCTCTTCCAACAGCCCCACCACCCTCTCTGGGAAAGTGGCTTTTGTCGGTTGCCTTGCGAAACGCCGGAGAGCCCAGCAGAGGCTGCCAGTCAAGCCTTCCCGATGTTAAGCAAGAGAAACATCTGTTGCTTCAGTAGAAAGGAAAGCAACTTCAGAAAGCAACTTGTTGGGCCGGCAAAGGCTTCCCACTGACCTCCCCCCCCCACCACGGCACCCCGCCTCCCCCTCACTCATCACCTCCGCTCCGTTCTCCAGCGAGCCTCATGGTTTGTTTTGCCTTTAGGAATAAGAATGTTTAAAAGGCTTTTTTTTATTTTGGGAAAAAAAGATGATGCAGGTTCTGCAAGAGCTAATCTCCATTGCACGGCTACGCTTTGGATTCCTCCAAATAATGGTCACCGCTTATTGTAGCGAGTCAGCCTCCTTGAGATGCTGGGTTGTTGTTTTTTTGTTGCTATTGTTCTCGCAACATCCCTCTGTCAGCTCCCTGTGTTTTTGCTGCTTAGGTTCAGGCATCTTTTTCTGCATGCCAAAGTCTTGTTTGATGATTTTTAAGGGCAGAGAAAGGAGAGAAATTCTCTGCCTGGGCTTTTATATGCAGACATCATTTCTAATAGACTAATGAAGTTGAGCCCCAAATCACAGGACCCTCTTTTAGAGAAGTTCCAGTGGGGGGATCCAGTTGTATTCAGAAAGCCAAAAGATCACATTTTGCCTTTCTACCCAAGAGGCCTAGATCTTCCAAGGTAGACTGCCCCTTAGTACTGAAGCTCTACTGAGGCACACACTTCAGTGAGACTTACTATGACAGTTTTCTGCCAGTTTTTTTCTTAGCAGAGAGAGGGAGGGAGGGAGAGATCAGGGAGGGGAGGAGGGAGAGAGGGTGGGGGAGGGGTGTGAGAGAGGGAAGGAGGGAGGAGGCAGAAAGAGGGGGGAAGGAGAGAGACAGAGGAGGAGGGAGGGAAAAGGGAGGGAGGGAGAGAGTGGGAGGGAGAGTGAGAGAAAGAGAAGAGGGAGAGAGGGAGGGAGGGGAAAGGACAGAGGGAGGGGAAGGCAGAGAGAGATAGAGGGGGAGAGGAGAGAGGGAGAGAGAGAGAGAATGAACCAGGCCCCTCCCCTAGACAGGGAGTCGCATCTCACAATATACAACCAATTTCCACGTCTTCATTTCCAGTCCAATACCAGGTGAATTCTCCAACATGCAAACTGGAAATCCAGATGGGGAAGAAATGTCCAGATGAGTCATGAATTCATGGGATCCCTTCTTAGTTTATTCTCACCTCTGCTGAGCGTTTTTAAAGGCAAAGTTTACTCAATTTGCACCCCCCTTTAAATGTCTTCATTTCTCTCTAGCAAGGAGGATCCAGAGTTGGAGAAGCTCTGCTTGAGAGAGTTTTTCTCAGGTTTAACACAGTTAGTTTTTCCAGAGCATCAGTGAGGTCTGTCTGCTTTAGGAGGGTTGTTACAAAAAAGATTATTGAGTGGGTGAATTGTTGTAAAAGCCCCTTTGTTTGTCTGATTTATTTTATTTAAGAAAAATGGTTTCCGTTGAGATTTGGCAGCATTAAGAGGTCTGAGTTCAAGAGTTCTTTGAGTCTTCCTCTTGACTTTGGACTGACTCACAATTGCCAGGGAAGGGGTTAATTTTTTTGGGGGGGGGGAACTAGATTGGGATTGCTTCCTCCGGTGTGATTCAGGCGGCTCTCCCTGGTTCGCTAGAACCATTTGTTAATTTTATGCGGAGTTCTGAGAACCGCCTGAATTGCCTCGGCCAGGCCCCTCCCTCCTGAGGGTTCCCCCCTCCCCCTGAGAAAACGGCCTATCTGAAGATCCCGTGGACCACTTTGGCTCAGGCAGTGGAATTCCCCGCTGGTTCCCTCTCTCCGCCAAGCAAAGGAATCGCAGAAAGTCTGCAGAGCCCAGAATGGGACTTCCCCGAATTTAGGAAGAAGAAAAGGAAGAGGACCAATAGGAATTCTCCCTGCTGTAGCATCATCGGTTTCCGGGCAGAGTCTCTCTTGACTTCACCCAGTGCAGGAGAGCGTTCCAAACCCCAAAGGACTCTGCCCGGAGACCGATGACGCTCAAGCAGAGAGAATTCTCATTGGTGCTGACACTCATTCTGACTCCAGGGCTGCAAAAAGGATTGTTTAGTGCTGGAACAAGACTAATATGCCCCCCGCCCCATATCTTTGTACAGCCTTAGTAAGGCCACACCTGGAATCCTGCATCCAGTTTCGATCATCACACTATAAAAAGGATGTTGGGACTTTGGAAAAAGTGCAGAGAAGAGCAGCTAAGAGAATTAAAGGCCTGGAGACTAAAACATACGAAGAATGGTTGCAGAAATTGGGTACAGCCGCTCTAGAGAAAAGAAGGACCAGGGGAGACATGATAGCAGTGTTCCAATATTCGAGGGGCTACCATAGAGAGGAAGGACTCATCCTCTTCTCCAAAGCACCTGAGGGCAGGACCAGAAGCAACAGATGGAAACTAATCAAGGAGAGAAGCAACTTAGAACTAAGGAGAAATTTCCTGACAGTGAGAACAATTAATCAGTGGAACAGCTTGCCACCAGGGTGTTCTATTACTGGAGGCTTTTAAGAAGCTTGAGCAGGAGGATGGACTAGAAGACCTCCAAGGTCTTGATCTTGTAAATTGTGGTCACATGACTACAGGAATACGGTTCAAGTGCCGAACACCCAAAATGTGGTCATGTCAGAACTTTGGAACAGAGTTGTAAGTAGTGGATGATATGTCGTAAATTTGAATGGTGACTTACCAGTTGTAAGTTGAGGGCTACCTGTATATCTACAAAATAATTTCATTTCCCTACTTTAGAGAGAGGTGAGGAGTTTTGTGGCCTTCAAGGGTTTTGTGATAACGCTTCATATTGCAAGAGGCTTCTCTTAATGAAAGACACTTAAACAAATTTCTCATACGAGGCAAGAAGACTTTTATTAATTCAGAACTGGTTTTGGGGTAGAGTATTTACACTTTATTCTTAAATGGTTATAAGCTTTGGATCACTCAGGGCTACTTAGGTTCTAAGCCCATGACGCCCACGAAACGCCATCTCTCCGACACCTTAATGACCTTGTGGTTTTCCTTGTTGCTGCTTGTTAGGCAGGTCCACCAGTTGGAGAAGGAGATCATCCAGCCAGGTCAAATTCCTTTCCAGAGACGTCCGTCCTCTCTCGCCATTCTACTCTACGCAGGAAGGATCGCGGAAGCAAACGTCTGTAAAGGGATGGGAAGGAGAAGAACCCGTTGAGTCAGTCCCAGACAGGAAGGGAAGACGTCCAAAGCTTTTCCTAGCTCTTGTTGGTGGGATTTTAGCAGCAACTCACTCTGGTGGGGTTAGGAGGGTCCACAACCCATGGAGTTGCCACAAAGGGGAGGGGGCCAATCTATTTTCCAAGCACCAGGGGGCAGGACAAGAAACAATGGATGGAAACAAATCAAGGAGAGAAGCAACCAGGAATTAAGGAGAAATGCCCTAACAGTGGGGACAATTAACCAGTGGAACGGTTTGCCACTAGAAATTGTGGCTGCTCCATCACTGGAGTTTTTAAAGAAGAGATTGGACAACCATTTGTCTGGAATGATATAAGGTCTCCTGCTTGAGCAGGGGGTTGGACTAGAAGACCTCCAAGGTCCCTTCCAGCTCTATTCTGATTGATTGGAAAATATTCCCCTCTGGATTTCTGCAAATTAAAGGTTTAGGAATCGGTCAGTATTCCTCAGCCTTGACCACTTTAAGATGTGTGGACTTCAACTCCCAGAATTCCCAAGCCACAAATCTTTAAGTGGTCAAGGCTGAGGAAGACTGAAGTTGGTAAGGCTGTTTTTAATTCCTGGCCAAAGAAAACACCTCCCGTTTCTATCACAGGAAGTTTTTTTTTAATGGACTTTTATATGATTATGGGGAGCTGAGAAACCTGATCATGCAGTAGAAAAAATGCTGATACAGGTAGTCCTCATTTAGTGACTGCCGTTGGTTGCAACAACCCAGTGATTAAACAAAATATATTGAATGTATACAGAGAGAGAGGTGGGGGAGAGAGAGAGGGAGAGACCGAAAGAGAAGGAGGCTGCAAAGATCACTGCATGTTGCCACCTCATTTAGATAATTTTCTCTGGTACAGCCCCGTATGTCCAACTGTTTCTTTTTCCTCCCTCACAAGACAGAAAGCTGTTTAAACAAGCTCTTTTTTTCTGAGCTGCTCTCCTCCCTGGATTGTGCATCTTTAAAAAGTTCTAACTGCAAGTCAACAAGCTCAGTTTTGTCACCTTAGTTGATTAGAAGCCTCCCATCAGCTGGCACCTGCTGCCTGAAACTGACTGGATCTTAATCAGAGTCACTCTGAAGACTTTTGTCATTCTAAATTTCAATTCAATTTCAATTTATTTGTGCTTCTAGACCGCCCCCTCTCCCAGAAGGGACTCGGGGCGGTGTACAGTCCATAGAGAATATCACAAAAATACAATAAAAAATTAAATATGTACAGTTTGGAGGAGGTTAAAATGCAATTAAAAGAACTGTACAAAGCTAAATAAATATAATTTTTTTAAAATCCCTAAAACAGACACAACAGATTTAAAAACCCTAAGATAACCAGATAATAATACATTTGCCAGGAGGGACAGTTGTAATTATGCCAGGCCTGCTAATCGGAACAGGTGAGTCTTCAATTTTTGCCGGAAGGAGCGGAGGTCAGAAGTGGTTCTAATGTCGGGGGGGAGGTCATTCCAGAGGGTTGGGCCCATCACAGAGAAGGCCCTACTCCTTGGTGTCGCCCGTTGGCATTGCCTAGTGGACGGCACCAGGAGAAGTCCCTCCCTGTGTGAGCGAATTGGCCGCAGGGATGTATGTGGGAGGATGCGATCCCGCAAGTAACTAGGTCCCGTGCCATGGAGCGCTTTAAAGATGGTAATCAGCACCTTGAAACGCACCCGAAAAACCACAGGTAGCCAGTGCAGCTCGCGCAGGAGAGGTGTTACGTGGGAGTACCTCGTACTCCCCATCACAGCCCGCGCGGCTGTGTTCTGAACCAACTGCAGTCTCCGGGCGCGTCCCAAGGGCAGCCCCATGTAGAGAGCGTTGCAGTAATCCAGGTGGGACGTCACCAGCGCATGAGTGACCGTGCGTAAGGCATCCCGGTCCAGTAGGGGGCGCAATTGGCGCACCAGGCGAACCTGGTGGAACGCCCCCCTCGCCACGGCTGCCACATGGTCCTCCATTGACAGCCGGGCATCAAGGAGGATGCCCAAATTGCGCGCCCGTTCCACAGGGGGCAATTGTTCGCCCCCTATGGCCAGCGATGGAATCAGCTGGCTGAACCGAGGTGCCGGTAGCCACAGCCACTCGGTCTTGGAGGGGTTGAGTTTAAGTCTGTTGTCCCCCATCCAGACCCCGACGGCTTCCAAGCACCGGGACATCACTTCAACAGCCTCGTTGGGGTGGTTTGGGGTTGAAATATACAGCTGAGTATCATCAGCGTAGAGGTGATACTCAACCCCAAAACCACGGATGATCTCACCCAGCGGCTTCACATATGTGTTGAACAGGAGAGGCGAGAGGACCGACCCCTGTGGCACTCCACAAGTGAGTGGCCTCGGGGTCGACCTCTGTCCCCCTGTCAACACACATTGCCTCCGGTCGGAGAGGTAGGAGCCGAACCACCGCAAAACGGTACCTCCGACTCCTATCCCCTCCAACCGGCGCAATAGGATACCATGGTCGATGGTATCAAAAGCCGCCGAGAGGTCTAATAGGACCAGGATAGAGGAACAACCTCTATCTCTGGCCCTCCAGAGATCATCGACCAACGCGACCAAGGCTGTCTCTGTGCTGTGCCCGGGTCGGAAGCCGGACTGGCGTGAGTCTAGATACTCGGATTCGTCAAGGTGTTGTGGAAACTGCTGCGCCACCACATTCTCGACAACCTTCGCTAAAAACGGAAGGTTGGAGACTGGACGATAGTTAGCTAGCTCCATTGGGTCGAGTGCAGGCCTCTTAAGTAAGGGTCTCACCACCGCCTCCTTCAAGGCGGCTGGTAAGGATCCCTCACCCAATGAGGCATTCACCAGGCCCAGAAGCCAGCCTCGGGTCACCTCCCAAGATGCCAGTACCAACCAGGAGGGACACGGGTCCATTAAACATGTGGTGGGTCGCAGCCGTCCACGCAACCTATCCAAATCCTCGGGGGCAACAGAATCAAACTCCTCCCAGGATGGTCTCACAAGACTCGCTGTTGGCGGCCTGTCCGGTCCACTGAGGGGGGCCCATCCGCTCCGGATCTGAGCGACTTTATCCTGCAGATATTCCCCAAACTCCTCTGCTCTGCCCTGCAAGGGTGCCCCTTGCGTCCTTTGTGACAAGAGGGAGCGGGTCACCCTAAACAGGGTGGCAGGGCGGTTATCCGCGGACGCAATAAGAGCAGCGCAATATCTACGTTTGGCCGCCCTTAATGCCACAAGGTAGGTCCGTAAATAGGCTCTTACCTGTGTTCGATCAGATTCGGAGCGTGAGGACCTCCACCTGCTCTCTAGACGTCTCCTATGGCGCTTCATCACCCTCAGCTCCTCGGTATACCAAGGAGTCCGGGTGGGTCGCTGCCGCAGGAGAGGTCGCAAAGGCGCAACCCGGTCCAAGGCCCCAGCCGCCGCCCTATTCCAGGCGGCCGCTAGGTCCTCCGACCGAGCGCGGGTCAGGGCTACAGGTAATGGCCCAAGCTCCATCTGGAACCTCTCCGGCTCCATCAGGTGCTTGGGGCGGTACCAGCTTGGACCATCTGGTCCCGCCTCCTCGCGGTGGGGGGTAGCGCCAGGGAAGTCCAGCCGGAGACATGAGTGATCCGACCATGACAGGGGTGTAACAACAAAGTCCCCTATACCCAGATCACTCGTCCACTGCTCAGATACAAAAACAAGGTCCAATGTGTGGCCACCTTCGTGTGTGGGGCCCTGAATTAACTGGGTCAGGCCCATGGCTGTCATGGAAGCCATGAACTCCCGAGCCACCTCAGACGCTGCTCCCGTCGACGGCAGGTTGAAATCCCCCATAACCACAAGCCTGGGGATCTCAACCGCCGTCTCCGAGATCAGCTCGAGGAGCTCGGGCAGGGCCGCTGATGTATAGCGAGGAGCCAAGTATACAATCAGCAAACCCAACTGCCTCCCTGGGCCCCATTTCACACCAAGGGACTCACACCCGGATATCTGAGGAACAGTGAACTCCCTTGGCTCTAGACCTTCCCGTATAACTACCGCCACCCCACCACCCTTACCCAGGGCCCGAGGCAGATGGAATGTGTGGAAACCTGGTGGGCACATTTCCACGAGGGGTAAACCACCCTCGTGGCCCAACCAGGTCTCCGTTATCCCTGCAAGGTCCAGCTCCCCCTCAGAGATCAGCTCATTAATGAGGGGGGCCTTGTTGGTTACGGACCTTGCATTGCAAAGCATCAGCCGTAGGCCCGGGCTCTGTAGTTCCTGGCCACCTAGGTTGCGGGGGTTGGTACAAACGACTGGGCGTAGCCAACAGCCACGGTCTCCCAACCGACCTTGTAATCTTCTTTTGTCCTCGCATCCCCCCCTCCCCGCGACCGTTGTAATCAAACAACCCTCTATTGGAATAACTTGTTCCCTCTCCCCCCCCACTCCGCTCACTTCCCTCCTGGACTCACCTGTTCGTCTGGCACTGGCTTCCCTCCTGGCCTGGTTATCCCCCCCTCCCTTCCCAGAACCCCCTAAAAACAATATAAAACATTTAGCTAAAAAGCCCCTCAGCTTCCTCTTCTTCCACCTCTCGGGGTTCACAAACCCGTCATCAAGGCTGGCCCCTGAGAGAGCCAAGGGCCATACCTGCGAAAGAGGGGCCTCCCGCAGGCGGAGCAGATCAGACCTCGAATAAATTAAAACGTTGTAATAGTCCCAGTAGGGTAGGGGTGCAGATGATGCAAAGTTAGTAATTAATAGAGTCTCGGTGGAATAGAGGGTAGAAAGTTAATAAATAGAAGAGTCTCAATGGAGGGTAGGGGATATTCCAGTGTCCAGGTGGTACTTGGTACTTGGAGGCAGGGGGGGGAGGGCAAGAAATGATTAAATATCTAAAGGCCTGCTTTGCTTGGGAAATGAATTTTTAATCACCTCATCTTTGTGAACAGTCACCATCTGAGGCCATTGATAACCGAGGACTACCTTTATAGAAGAGGATGGTTTTTAAGTTGCTGAAATCTTTTCAGATGCCTCAAACTTTAACTCCCAGGGCTATCAGGAATTCTGGGAGTTGAAGTCCAACACATCTGGAGGGCATCTGGTTAGAGAACAGAATGCTTTAGGGCTTCAGCACTGCTCAACATTACATTTGGCTGAGGATGAGTGCAATGAGATTTTTTACATTGTGTCTGATATTTCTTTTTCTCTTCATTTCCCCTTCCCCGCCTCTGATTCCCCCCTCCTATAAATACCCCAATTGCAGCAAATGCCAGGGCTTCCGCATCGCCCATTCCCACTGCAGGGCGTTCTACTACCCTCGCAGGGAGAAGGGTTATCGTTCTCCTCCGGGCAATGCTGACTCATCCAAGTCCCAGTAAAACAGCCCATTCCTTTTACACAACAAATGTTGGGCCCGAAGCAGGTCCCTCTGTTCTCAGGGCCGCAGGCCATACACTAAAAGAGAAATGAAAACAAGACAGTTAACATATGGAGGTATCTCCGAAAAAGCACTTCTTCTCTCCCCTGGTTTAGCTGACAAAGCGAGGAGAGCCTGTGGCTTAGAGGTTAATACATCTATGCAATATGTAAGTAGTGCAGGTTCGAATATGGCTAGCTGATGAGAGTTAAATAGCTTGAAATGGATCAATCCTAGTTTCCCTTTAATTCTTTGTTGGTAAATATAAATTCAACCCAAAAAATAGTTTCTCGTGAAAGCGACTGCCTGCGAAGGCTCCTGGGGCTGAAAGGCCAAAGCAGAAGCAGGATGCTCCCTCCCATCTTTGCCCTGATAGACCGGCCTCACCTATCTGGAGGCATAGGGTCATGCTAAGCTGCCATAGCTCCTTCCAACTGCTAGATCCCAAAACATTAAGGTAGACTGCTGCTGGACTTGGAGGTTCCCTAAATGGGCCACCTCAGTAGACCCATCTCCTGTGCAATTTTTCAAGACTCTTTCAAAAGCCGGGTGACCGTCAAATGCTAGGCACACTTACACCCAGGAGTAAGTCTGCTATCGAGGCACACTGCAGAGTAAGTAAAGGTAGTAAAATGAAACATTGCAGGCGATTGGGAGAACAATGCACCCTTTGAAGGTTTGGTCTAGTAGGGGTTAAGGCACCAGGCTGGAAAGCAAGAGACGGTGAGTTCAAATCCTGCCTCAGCTATGAAACCCACTGGGTGACTTTGGACCAATCATCGGGACCGGTGGTCTCCTACCTTTCAATCTTTTTTGAATCGAACTCAGTTCCCAGGGATTATCTCTTGTTGTCTTGGCAACAATGGGGAAACCATGCCGTTTCCTTCTAGGATTTAAAAAAAAAACTTTTCCCATGCTACTTGATGGCCCTGGGATTTCCTTGTGGCCTCTCAGTCTTAACCAGGTTCAATCTTAGTCAACCCTAACCCTAACCCTTCCAGCTCTATGAGACTCTCTGCCTCCTGCTTGTCCCTCCCAACTCTGTTATTCTCAACCAAGAAGCTTCTTCAGCTCAGCTCTTTCTCCAAGAAAGTCAGTTGCAGAACTGAAGCAGCCGCTTCCTGGATGGGTTGGACTAGAAGACCTCTGAGGTCCCTTTCGACTCTATTATTCCTCTATCGCCTTTGCATGGGGGGGGGGGGGGATTGCCTTTCAGGCCAGAGGGGTGGCTCATGGACAGAGCTACCACTCTGCTGGGAGTTAAATATTTGGTGACATACAGAGAAGGAAAAGAAAGAGAAGGCTGTGGAATTCTTCCTTAAGGAAGAAGACTGGAGGGACAAATGCAAATAACCTGGGATTCTCTGACTTACCAGTCGGATTTCTGCCTGGCGCCCGGACCTCTTTCCTCGTGGGAAGCATTTGTAGTAGTAGCAGCCTGCAGAGAAGGTGAGAAAGCAGGAGAGAAACACCAAAAGGATCCTGGAAGGCATCGTAGGGAGGCTGGCAAGCGGTTGTTCGTTCCTGCTGCTGCCTTCCCTTCCCACGTTTTGCATCGGATTCCTGGCTGCATCCCCTGGGTATTTATATTCTCCGCATCAACTGTTTGGAGCCCTGTAACGCTGTGCCCCCAACATTGTTACAGGTGGGGGGCTCTGCCCCCTCCCTCTACAGACCTCCCACCCGAAAACCAGCCTCCCACCGACACAAGTCATTGAGCCATTCGGTGCCATGAGCAGAGCTAATGGGGGGACAGAGAAGGCAAGGGACCAACCAGAGAAACCGAGCGGAGCTAATGGGGGTCAGGGAAGAGAGGAGACCAGTAGCAAAGCTAATGGGGCAATGAAGGCAAAGGACCAGCTGGAGAAAACAAATGGAGCTAATGGGAGTCGGGGAAGAGAAGGGGATCGTAGCAAAGCTAATGGGGATCAGGGAAGGCAAGGGACTAGTGAGGAGAAATAGTTGGCCAAATCTGGGTCTCGGCTTGTGCTCCGGCAAGCACGATTAAGCAATGTGGGACAAGCAGATCATTTCATGAGGATTTATTGGGAACGTTCCGGTTCAAAAAGATTCTGTCCTACAAAGTTGGTCCCTTGCCTTCACTGCCCCATTAGCTTTGCAACTAGTCTCCTCTCTTCCCCGACTCCCATTAGCTCCGCTCGGTTTCTCTGGTTGGTCCCTTGCGTTCTCTGTCCCACCCATTAGCTCTGCTCATGGCACCGAATGGCTCAATGACGGGTGTCGGTGGGAGGCTGGTTTTCGGGTGGGAGGTCTGTAGAGGGAGGGGGCAGAGCCCCCCACCTGTAACAATGTTGGGGGCACAGCGTTACAGGGCTCCAAACAGTTGATGCGGAGAATATAAATACCCAGGGGATGCAGCCAGGAATCCGATGCAAAACGCGGGAAGGGAACGCAGCAGCAGGAACGAACAACCGCTTGCCAGCCTCCCTACGATGCCTTCCAGGATCCTTTTGGTGTTTCTCTCCTGCCTTCTCACCTTCTCTGCAGGCTGCTACTACTACAGATGCTTCACACGAGGAAAGAGGACCAACCAGAGAAACCGAGCAGAGCTAATGGGGGTCAGGGAAGAGAGGAGACTCGTAGCAAAGCTAATGGGGCAATGAAGGCAAGGGACCAGCCAGAGAAACCGAATGGAGCTAATAGGAATCGGGGAAAAGAGGAGACTAGTAGCAAAGCTAATGGGGATCAGGGAAGGCAAGGGACTTACTAGTGAGGAGAAATTGTTGGCCCCAATTTGGGTCTCGGCTTGTGCTCCCGCAAGCACGATTAAGCTATGTGGGACAAGCAGATCATTTCATGAGGATTTATTGGGAACGTTCCGGTTCAAAAAGATTCTGTCCTACAAAGAGGGAACCTGGAAGTCAAAAGTTACAATCTTTTCTGGTTTAACTCGTCAAAGAAAAGTACAAAGGTCACAACCTCCTAAACCAACCACCCACAAAAAAACCTAGCCCAGGTTAAAACTAACCACGTTTGGTTGCTGTGTGAATGCAACTGCTCGTTCTTTGACTTAATTAGGCCTGGTTGGGTGCACAGCTTCCCTCCAGTTAAAACCCTGAGGATTGATTGTGGAATGCCACAAGAGTTAAGTGGAAAATTGGATACGAAACAGCTCCCATTAAACGTATTGCAAGATGTGTCATATCATATATACTTTCTAGTTAATGTGTCTTCCTAGTTGGTAGAAAGTGGGGAACAATATATTGGCTTACAAGGCCGCGTCTAAAACGGAGCTCCTAGTGGCATAGAGATGCTTGGAGTGAATTTTGACTTTGAGTGACTTGTAGTCAAAAGAAGGACTGGAGGTGACATGACAGCCGTCTTCCAATATCTGAGGGTCTGCCACGAACAAAAAGAGGGGTCCACCTATTATCCACAGCGCCTAAAGGCAGGACAAGAAGCAACAGATGGAAAGTAAACAAGGAGAAAAACAACCTAGAACTAAGGAGGAATTTCCCAACAGGAAGAACAATTACTCAGTGGAACTACCTGCCACCAGAAGTTGTGCGGGCTCCATTACTGGAGGTTTTTAAGAAGAGATTGGACATCTATATGTCTGAAGTGGTAGATGCTTTCCTGCCTGAGCAGGAGGTTGGACTAGAAGACCTCCAAGGTCCCTTCCAACTCTGTTATTCTGTTCTTTGGGGTCCCTTCGTTTGTGTCAGAAGAAACCAAGGGGAGCTAATGGGATCAGGGAAGGCAGGGGACCAGCTAGGAGAAACTGAGCAGAGCTAATGGGTGGGGGGACATAGAAGGAGGGGTGGGATTCAGCCGGTTCAGACAGGTTCAGGGGAATCTGATGTTAATTTTAATCTGCTTCATGGAACCGGTAGTTGCAAGGACTGGCTGACCCCGCCCACCCCTTCCAGGAGTCTCCACGCAGCCTGTTTTGGATGCGAGGTAAGTGTAGGGCACTCGTGGAGGCTCTGGGAGGGTGAAAAGTGGGCCTACCAGAAGTCCAGAAACAGGCCCATTTCTGGCCTCTGGTGCCTGTGAGAGACCCTTTTCACCCTCCTGGAGGCTTAAGGAAAGCCTCCGGAGCCTGGAGAGGGTGAAAACAGCCCCCTGGCCATGGTGCAGGAGGCTGAGTAGACCACGCCCCCATGGCCACGCCCACCCAGCATCCGGGCAAGGAACTGGATGCTCAATTTTTTCAATCCCACCCCTGCATACAAGCTAATGGGGCAATGAAGGCAAGGGACCAGCCGGAGAAACCGAATGGAGCTAATGGGGGTCAGGGAAGAGAGGAGACTAGTAGCAAAGCTAATGGGGCAATGAAGGCAAGGGACCAGCCGGAGAAACCGAATGGAGCTAATGGGAGTTGGGGAAGAGAAGGGGATAGTAGCAAAGCTAATGGGGATCAGGGAAGGCAAGGGACTTACTAGCAAGGAGAAATTGTTGGCCAAATCTGGGTCTCGGCTTGTGCTCCGGCAAGCACGATTAAGCAATCTGGGACAAGCAGATCATTTCATGAGGATTTACTGGGAACGTTCCGGTTCAAAAAGATTCTGTCCTACAAAGAGGAAACCTGGAAATCAAAAGTTACAATCTTTTCTAGTTTAACTCATCAAAGAGATGTTTATTCAGTGAGTTTTGCCCCATTTACGACCGTTCTTCCTGCAGTTGTTAAGTGAATCATTGAGGTTGTTAAGTTAGTAACACGGTTGTTAAGTGGATAAGGCTTCCCCATTGGCTCTGCTTGTCAGAAGGTGGCAAAAGGGGATCACATGACCCCAGGACACGGCAACCGTCATAAATATGAACCCGTTGCCAAGCATTCGAATTTTGATCATGTGGCCACAGGGATGCTGCAGCGGTCACAAGTGTGAAAAATGATCATGAGTCAGTTTTTTCAATCCCGTTGTAACTTTGAATGGTCACTAAATGAACTCTTGTAAGTTGATAAATACCTGTAGTATTTTTTAAGGATGCAGAAAGTTAAACAGCTTAAGAAGAACAAACCTGTTCAACCCCCCTCCACCCACAAAACACACACACACACACACACACACGGCACAGAAGAAATTGATCTTTCTATTTTTATGGTGACTATGATCATGATTGATCACTTCTTCTTTTTTATGTACAATGAGAGCTTATGCACCGAAGACAAATTCCTTGTCTGTCCAATCACACTTGGCCAATAAAGAATTCTCTCTTCTCTTCTCTTCTGCTTCCCTCCGCTCCAGTCCAGTCCAGTCCAGTCCAATCCAGTCCATATTTTCTATTCTATTCTATTCCTATTCCCATTCCCATTCGTATTCTATCCCATCCTATTCTATTCTCTATTCCTTATTCTTTTCTATTTATTCTATTTCTATTCCTATCCTATTCTATCCTATTCTATTCCAATAGGAGACCAGAGAAATTAGTAATCTTTGCAGCCTCTCTTTATCATTTAATGTATTTTATTTAATAACTCAGTCATTGGATCAACTGCAGTCACTGAATGAGAAGCACTTGAATCCACATTTTTTCTCTCTGTCATGACCAGCTTTTTCAGCTCCCTAGGAAGACCGATAATTCTTTAGAGGTAATCCTCTACTCACGACTTCAATTGAGCCCGAAATTTATGTCATTAAATGAGACATTTGTTAAGTGAGTTTTGCCCCATTTAATGACATTTCTCGCCACCGTTTATGTATTTATTATTTATTGAATGTCTATTGCATGGTTGTTAAGTGAATCATTGCAATTAATAAGTTATTAACAAGGCGGTTGAACAAATCTGGCTTCCCCATTGACTTTGCTTAACAACTGTCTTGCTTAGGAACAGAAATTTGGGGCTCAGTTGTGGTCATAAGTTCAGGACTACCTCTATGCTGCCTAGAGAATTCTGGGAGATGATGTCCACCCATCTTAAAGTGGTGAAGGTTGAGGAACACTGACTTAGTCCCAGAGGGGAATATTTTCCATCAGTGGGGGATGTTGGAACTCATTGTTAGAATCCCAAAGGTGCTCCCCCCCCCCAAGAGGCAACTGGACTTTCTGATTTTTCTTTGAAGATGTTTTGCTTTTCATCCAAGACGCTTCTTCAGCTCTGACTGGATGGTGGGTAATGGAAGGATTAGTATAAGTATCAATCCTTCCATTCCCCACCATCCAGTCAGAGTTGAAGAAGCTTCTTGGATGAGAAGTGAAGTGTCTTCAAAGAAAAACCAGAAAGTCCAGTTGCCTCTTGGCAGGGGTGGGGGTGGGGGGTGGAGAGAGCACCTTTGGGACAACTATGATCTGGATGCCTCCAAAGGCATTGTTGGAATGTATTTTTATGCAACATCTACAGTAGTATTTAATCAGTATATAGCAGTGTTTAGAAGTTTGGAACTATGGTATATACTCCATGCTCTTTTGTTCTGAGTTTCCTGTTTTCTGTTACAGTTATATAATTGAGCAGTAAAGCACATGGTGATTGTACTCTGTTTGTTCTGTGGTGCTTTATACACACAGAATTTCTACCCAGGGACTATCCTAACCTCACCCAGAGTGAGTTGCTTCTAAAACCCCACAAACAAGAGCTAGGGAAAGCTTTGTTTGTCTTGCCTGACTGCCTGGGACTTACCCAGGAGGCATCGTGGCAGTGCCAAAACATAACGGCTTCTTCTCCTTCCCATCCTTTCACAGCCATCTGCATCGGAGATCCCAGCTGCAACTAAAAGGATAGCGACAGAGAACAGATGTAACCTGAGGGCCACAGAGGATGGACTTTGTAATACTTGAAATGTGGCTATTGTAATACTGTTTTCTTGTATTTTAAATTTGCTTTTTCAATTGTATTGGTGATCATTTCACATAACCTTCAAGAAAAAGCCTCTCTTTCGGGAACCAGGACTGGCAGGGGAGCATTCAACACATTGTAGACAACAGTTTCGTTTTTAGCTGTTCTCAAGCCTCCATGAATGAAGAAAATAGTCCAGCCCAACCTTGGGAAGCGCTGAGGATGTATTTTTCCCAACCCCATTTTGATGTTTTCCCTTTTCAAATGTTTCCTTTACTTTATTCAGAATACAATTCTCTTTTCTATGGCAATGCTGTCATTCTTATGATGTAACTGAAGAGATGATTACCGTATTTTTCGCACTATAAGGCGCTCCAGACTATAAGAAACCCCTAGCTTTTGGGGAGGAAAACAAGGAAAAAGAATCTGCTTCTGCCTCCCAGCAAACAGCCTGGTCAGCTTCAGCACAGTGTGATTTAGCACGAGCAGCTGATTGGCAGTTGGATCAGCCTCCTTCCAGGCGGCAGTGATTCGCTGCCTGTAACAGGCCAAAAATGGGATGCACAGAGGCTGAAAATGGGGCATGCGGAGGCCAAAAACATGACACATGGAAACCGAAAATGGGGTGCGTGGAGATGGCAATAGGCTGTAGCAGTGATAGGGTACAACGGCAGTGATGGGCGGCAATGATCCCCGCAGCCTGGAACAGTGGTATTTCGGGAGGCTTATCCAACCACCAATCAGCTGCTGGTGCTAAATCAGTCTGTGCTGAAGCTGACCAGGCTGTTTGCTGCAAGGAGGCAAATTGCTGGGAGTCAGAGTCCAAAGGGTAGGGGCTGGCAGGTGGGCAGGGCTTCAGCAACACTCACTCTACAAGACGCACAGGCATTTCCACCCATTTTTTTGGGGGGGGGGAATGCGTCTCATAGACCGAAGAATACGGTATTTCTAAACCGATCAACTTTTGCTTTGAAGTTTTTTGTGGTACAAACTATAAAAGCAAGTGAAATCCATTTCTGGAGGTTCCCCCTTTTCATAGGGAGAACACACTTTATCAGAGTAATAAATTGCTCTTAAATGAACTTCCGACTTAATTGTTTATTGGAAAAGATAAACTTGAGGCAGAATCTAAGGCCAGATTTGGCCATTGATAAGTTCTGAGCGATTGAAGGGAGGCCAGGCCTGAATGACTTCAAACAGCTCTTTATTTACTGTGAGGCAACTGAACTCCCTGGCTCACACAGCTCCTTTTATAGGAAACTGCTCAGCCAAACAGTCAATCAGGAGAGAGTATTTTCCCACTCCAACAGAGGACCAGACAGAGAACTTCAACTGACAACTATATACAATACATAACAGCCCTTCCCATCAAGATGGAGCATTATGGTGATTAAAATAACAACATATGTAGTCTTTTAGGTAGGCAGGGCAGTGATGTATCCGTCCCGACCTACAAGGTTCCATCGCAAGACCAGTAGCTCCAAAGCCTTGACTAGGCGGAGTGGCTGCTTCAGGTATAGCTTGGGGCAGCAGCAAGGGCTCGGTCCCTGGTGCTTCCAACACAAGAGGAACCATCTGTCACTCACCATAGTCCCTTCTCGGTACTGTTGTTTGTGGTGGCGGAGTCCCTTCTGGCGAGCAACAGATGGAGGTTCTGAGGCAGCCATGCAGTTGGTCGATGTGGTGGCGCCACAACCTGCCATCTTTGAGCGCCACCCTGTAGGAAGGCAACCCAATAATGTTCACTACACGGGCAGGAATCTAGGAAAGGCCCCCGGCATAGTTGTGGGCATAGACAAGGTCCCCAAGTGAGAATGACCGGAGCTGGTTGGTCAAGTCTGCAGGAGTTGTCCGAGGAGTAGTCCATGTGCAGCGGTTGCAAGTTGGTCTGCAGGCGGCAACCAATTAAGAGTTTGGCCGAACTCCTGTTGGTGGTGGAGCTTGGTGTGACGTGCTGGACCAGGAAGTACTCGGCTATCCATGTTTGCCAATCCCCCAGGCCCATCCTTGCCAGTGCTTCCTTTGTTGATCAGACCATCCGCTCAACGTGCCCGTTGCTAGCAGGATGGAATGGTGCAATCAAGGCATGATGAATGCCATGACCCACCAGGAAGAGCTTGAACTGCCTTGCTGTGAGCTGTGGCCCGTTGTCCGAAACAAGGACATCTGGCAATCTGTGAGTCACAAATAGCCTTTTAAGGGCCCTGATCATGGCATCCAAGGTGGCCGAAGTCATGAGTACCACCTCAAGCCACTTTGAGTAGGCATCCACAACCACCATAAAAGTCTGTCCATGAAAAGGCCTAGCAAAGTCAATATGCACCCTCGACCAAGGTGTCTTGGGTGCTTCCCACTTGCGTTCTGGGGTGGAAGGGGGCTGGCCTTGAGTCTTGGCAAGGCTGACAAGATGCGACCCAATCGGTGATGCCCTTGTCTAAGTTGCGCCACCAAGCATAACTGCAGGCAAGTGCCTTCATCCGCATGATGCCTGGCTGGCCTAGAGGAAGAGCTGCCAAAACTGGCCCCCACAGCCTCTGGGGTACCACCACACGACTCCCCCAGAGTAGGCAGCCCCCTTGAGCAGACAACTCATGTTGCCGGGTGTGGAAGGGAAGGAACTCTGTGCTGACTGGCCCCCTCGGCCACCCCCTCCACACCCAGTTGAGCACTTGGGCGATGACATGGTCCTTGGTGGAGTGTGCAGAAATCTCCGATGCCAAAATAGGGCCAGATGGCAGGTCTTCCATTAATAAAACAGATGATGCTGGAACCGGATTCCCCCACAACCATCATCGCAACGTTCTCACAGTCTCATAATCAACATTTGGGCCTTTGGCAGCCAGCGTGTATTTGCCAGGGTTGCCGTCTTTCGGTCGTGTGGCCTCCATTGGCCACTTTCCCAGCAGGCTCCCAAAAAACGGATTCGATGGGAGAAGCCGGTTTCCCTTAAGGATCTCGGGGTTCCTTCCGCAACTGCAGTGGTTTCTTTACCATCTGGGGCACAAGAGGTCAAAAAATTGGCTGTGACTCACTGAAGGACAGTCCTTTGGATGGAATGGTCTGGGGTCTCCTGCTTGAGCAGCGGGTTGGACTAGATGACCCCCAAGGTCCCTTCCAGCTCTATTCCGATTGAATCTTAAGGGCAGGAGCCTCGTTATCAAAAACTGCCCTGAGGACAACAGGTCATCCTCGACTTACAGTGATTTATTTAGTGACGGAAGTTACAACAACACTGAGAAAAATGACTCATGACCAATTTTCACACCTCCGACCGCTGCAGCACCCCCTGGTCACATGATCAAAACTCAGGCACTTGGGAACTGGTGTGTATTTATGACAGTTGTTGTACCTTAGGGTCATGGGATCACTATAAGATTTGCTTAAGGAGCGCTTGATTTACTTAACGACGGCACTCATTTGCTTAGCAACTGTGGCAAAAAGGTTGTAAAATGAGACAGAACTTACTTAGCAACAGAAATTGTGGTCATAAGTGGAGGACTACCTGTATTGCCTCATAATCCATTCTAATTTATATTCAGAGATGTTCAGGATCCCATAATTAGAACTTCCCCTTTCTTCTCCCTTCTGCTCGCTTCCTGGGAGCTGGGAGCAAAGTCCTTCTGAAGGGCTTATTTCTGGGGCTTCTGGGGCTGGAAGCAGCCTGAGATGACTGAGGGGAACCCACCAGATCAGGCCTTCAAGGGTTGCACTGCTTCCGGTTCCGGTGGCTGACGGCGACGGGCAACTCGTTTGCTCGCTCCGGCTCCCCGGTGGGCTTCCCCACTCCTTGGGGGGCACAGGATGCCCCGAAGAGGCGTCCTGCCGGAGGAGCGGCATCGCGGGGGATCCCTGCATCGGCGGCGGCCGGCAGGAGGTCCCCTGAGCACTCAAGGCACCGGGGAGCAGTATCGGAGGGCGCGTAAAGCGTCTTCGCAACAGGCTGCACGGAGAATGAAAAAGCAGAAGGAAGCAGCTGCGGTGTGGTGAGGCGCATACCCCCCTTCACTCCCTTTGTTGATTTGAAGAACTTTTCAGCAGCTTAAAACTTTCTCTTTCGGCTAACTTGGGAGGCGCGGCTGGAGGGAGGGGGATTTCCACCCCCTCGGACAGGCGGCTTGGAACAATTCTGCTCTCAGCCCCAGGGGAAGGAGGAGGGGGGAGAGCCAACCAATGATGCCTCACCCTTGTTTAAAGTGACTTTCATTGAATTTAACTCCATAAATTACTGATGATCTGAGGACTTTGGGAACTTTGAAAACTTTGTTATGCCTCTAAACCCGAAGCTGGCAGGGCAAGATGGCACACTTCCGTTGTCTTCATGAACTGAGAAACCTGACTCCACCTTTAAAAATTCAGGCTTCTGGTCTTTGTCTCCGTGCTACCCAGATGAATCTCTTGTGGATTGCTACTCTTTGAACTCTCTGGGGTGAAAAACTTTACTCTATTCCCAGACTGATTAGAGAAATTCTCTCCTGCTTGGATCCTCTGCCTCCTGGACTCATCTGGCTGCTCTGCCGCTCTAGCTGTCCATTCTCTACACTGACTGAACTCTTTATTCTATAAACAATGTCTCCTAAAAGACCACCCTCTGGAAAGCCTGGCTTTGCTACCTCTGCCCCGACATCAGCAACGTCCAGCCCTGCTACACAATCAAAGATAACAGACCTGATGCAACCTAAAAGTACAGAGATGGATTTGCAACAATTGCTTCATCAACTCTTACAGGGACAAGAGGAAATTAAGAAACAATTAACGGAAATGAAAGAAGAAATTAAAGAGAACCAAGTTCAAATTCACAAGAACTCACAGAGACTGGACCTTGTGGAGGGTGGGGTGGCGGAGGTGAGGGGGGGGGGTAGAGGCGGTGCAGAAGGGAAACAAAGAACTTGATACCCAACAAATGAAAACAGAATTTGAGAGAATGTCCTTTTATCTTAGATTCCAAAATGTGATGGAAGCAGATGATGAAAACATAAGGGACATCATGACAAACATCTTGGCTGAATACATCCACAAAGAAAAACAACAGATGGAATGGGAGATAGATCTGGTTTATAGAGTGAATTCAGCCTATGCCAGAACACACAATGTACCCAGGGAGGTACATATTAAATTTCTTAGAAAAAGCACAAGAGACGAAATTCTGGGTGTACAAAGGGGGCAAGCCCTGACATACCATGATAGGGAAATAACTATCTTGAAGCAGATCCCCAAGAAAATTAGGGAAAAAAGGAAAAATTATTCGCAATTAGCGAATAAATTATACCAGAAGGGGGTGTGGTTTAGATGGTTGATGCCTGAAGGTATGTTGATATTCTGGGAGGAGACAAGAATTAGAATTAACACACCCATAGAGGCACAGGCCTTTATGGAAAAAAACAAAATACACCTAGAAAAAACAGAAGATCCTACAACGGATATACAGGACACGGGAGGGGCCGGAGCTCTGCCAGCGCGGGGAGAAGGGGCAATACCAAGAAAGCTCAGATCACAAAAATGAATAAGAAAATCTCATTGATATAAACTGACCGAAAGTAATAATGGAATTAACATGTGGATTATATATTACTATGTATTAAATTGATTGAAAGTACCAATAGAATTAATATGCTGATTATATATGACTATGTATTAATGACTTATACTTAGATGTATACTATGTGTTTGGAGGGAGGGAGCGCCTACCACACTTTGCAACTGCCAAAATTTGTATACCTTTCCACTACCTTTTTCCTTGTAAATTTTAAAAAAACCAATAAAACTTTGGGTTTTTTTTTAAAAAAAGGGTTGCACTGCTGGGATTCCCACATTGGAGAGAGAGAGAGACCCTCTTTCTTTCCTCTGATGGAGTTTGAGACACAGCCGATCTCCTGATTGCAACTATTCACCTGGTGCAGCCACAAGGAGCCCAATCTCCTCAGGATGCAGTCTGACTCTCCTGTGGGGTTTCTCCACCCACATCTTCTGGACTCCAGTCTCAACCTGGGCCATGCACTGGGGAAAAGAACCGGATGTTTCTACTGCCCTTATCACCCAATAAGGAGATGGAGACAGGATGGTGGATCTCATAAAAAAGCTTCTTTAATAGGGCAGGAGCAACTGTGGGAAAGGTGAGCTAACTAGATTGTCAGGGTGGAAATTCAGCCCTGTTCCCCTCCTGGGGTAATTGTATTTAATGAGGGATGAACCGTGGTTTTTCCTTGAAGTATACTTCATAATTAAGAAAAATAAACCCGAGATATATTCTAGAAACACATTTTATTGTAAAGAAAGTGAAAACAAAACTTACTAGCTAATGATTACATTTTGGCAGTGTTCCTGCCCACCTTGGCGGGTGAACAAAAAAATAATGATGTGAAAAAGAATGTGGACATGGCTAGTGAGCTTAGTGATAAGAGTCAGATCAGTCTACCGTATGTCTTAGAGTTTAAGCACAGCTGGCAAACAAACAAAAAAACACAGTGACATCGATCTCATTGGATGAGGACATCTAAGCTTGGTGGGATGGTCAATGGTTCTCATGGAGATTGTCAAACAACATAGTTGGAGCTTGGCTCCCATAGAATCTATCTTACCACTTTTCCTATTCATTCTCTCACACATACACTTTTAGTGTTGTCCATAGCAATCATTTTTTTTAAAAACGTTTTTTAAAAGGTGTCAAATTCATTGGCAGTAAGTGAACAACAAATTCCTCTGAATGACTTTAGCAGAGTTCTCTTTAGCAAGATTTATCGAGGTGAAAAGGAAGGCAGTTATAAGAATTAAAATCCTTCAACGATTTCCCATTTGGAAACATGTAGATATGTCCTTTGATTCCTGCATACTATCTAAGTGGAAATAATTCAGGTATTCGTTCAAATAAATGGACATTATACCATTCTTAAATATCACGGTGTTTTTTCTCATACTTTTATATTTGTTCTGGCTGTGAGATGCTCCTTTGTGTTCAGGTCTGGCCTCAGAAGGATAATGTAGCACTTGGGGATGAAGATGCAGCCCAGCAGACCAGCACTGGAGGCCAAGATGGAGAAGACCTGAACAGCCACCATGTATTTCCCTTTGGTGCTCAGGTAGGTGGGCACAAAAGTCACCCAGACGCTGCAGAAGACCAGCATGCTGAAGGTGATCAGCTTGGCTTCGTTGAAGGCCCCAGGCAGATTCCTGGCCAGGAAAGCCACCGTGAAGCAGATGGCAGCCAAGAAGCCCATGTAGCTGAGGGTGATGTAGAACATGACAACGGCCCCTTCATTGCATTGCAGGATGATCTCTCCAGGCTGGGAGTGGAGGTCAGAGTCAGGGAAGGGGGGAGAAGCTCCCAGCCAGATGGAGCAGATGATAATTTGAACAGCAGAAGAAGAAAGGATGATGGAGTTGGCCAAACTCTTCCCCAACCATCTCTTCACTCGGTTTCCTGGTTTTGTGGCCAGGAAAGCCAGCACCACCGTGATGGTTTTGGCCAAGAGAGAAGAAACGGCAACAGAGAAGATGATGCTGAAAACCGTTTGTCGGAGAAGGCAGGTGGCTTTCTTTGGTTGACCAATGAAGAGAGAAGGAGACAAGAAGCAAAGCAGGAGGGAGACCAGGAGGATGTAGGAGAGGTCCCGATTGTTGGCTTTGACCATGGGAGTTTCTCGGTATTTAGTGAAGATGATTAAAACAAGATCTGTGGTTAGGAACAATAGTAGGGCAAAAGAGACCAGGATGATGCCCAGATGTTCTTCATAAGACAGGAAAGTTATAACTTTGGGGATACATTGGATTCTCTTCTCATTTGGATATTTGTCATCTGGACATTTGGTGCATTTTCCTGCATCTGAGAAAAAAAAACTATATTCCCTTACTATTCTCTCCTTTTACCTTTCAGGAAATACCTTATTTGGACAACAAGTGATACCAGGAGATATTGTCTAGGACACATTTTTTAGTACCTCTAGTGAGAGACGGTAAGAAGTATAAGACTTTTTTAAAAAATCAATTTTTGTTTAATTGTCTATGAAAGTGAGAGAAGAATTGGGACCCGAATAATTTCCTGTGTGATGTTCAGAACAAAACTTTATTATTTGATGTATATAATGAATCAGTTCCACTTCCTTTCCTCCAGTCTCACCCACCTTCCTGAGTGGAGAAAGTCCCCTCCGGACAAGGAACGCAGTCATAGCAGCAAACTGGCTCTCCTTCTCGAGTCCTCTTGACAAATCCAGGATGACAACTTTCCACACATTTGGACTGAGGCAGGGACTGAGCAGAAAAACAAGGAATGCCAAAGAAAAGATGTTAGGACTCTCCGTCCATGGAAAATGGAGGGAGAAATGGATGGAGACAAGTAGCCTCTGGGCTTCACTGAGGTAAATATGAAACCTCTGACTACTTCTAAACAGATGCAGGAGGTATAACAACTGGCAGATTCTTCATTTAGTTCCTTCCTTTTCCTTTTGGAATTTAACATTGCAATAAGGTACTTTTCTACTTAATAGTCTAGAGGGATGGAATTGAAAAAAAAGATTTAAGTATGATGATATATTCATATTAAAACTGAGAATAAAGTTTACTATAAAAATTTTGGGAAACTTTTATTCCATTAGATTTTTTAAAGATAGAATAAAACTGTGATGAAGAAAGAAACCTCTGACCAGTAGGATCTTGAAAGGTTTCCATAAACATAGCAAAGCCCCTTCACTGAGATCCTGTCTGTTGAAGAACATCCATTAGATGACACCAACTGGCATGGAAGGCCAACCACCCTGGAGACTATAAGCTTTGCCCACTTGAAATGGGACTTCAGGCTTTGGAAAAAAGATGAAAGCCAGCAAAATTTATCCCACCTTATTGAGTAACTTTAGCCCTGAAAAAGCATCTTGTTTGATAGAAAGACTCTGTCTTTCAAAATACGCCAGAATCTCTTCCTTGACATCCTCTTTGGGGAAAACCAAGACGCCCAAAATGCCCAGATCTGCTGTTATCTCTCCATTTTGGTCCAAGTATAGTTTATAATGGGAAATATTCCAAAATTCATTCTTCTCCAGAATGGGATGAAACTAGAATGGGAACATCCAGGAATATGAAAAACAGAAAACTTTGTTTCTTATCCCACATTGAATCTTTCTTCTACAATTGTCCAATCTCCAAATATGGTTAAATAGGATACAAATACTGCCATAATCTTCATAAGTGAATGAAAAAGTTTGAGAAAAATTTATCAAACTATAGAGAAAATATAATAGACACAGTTGGTCAATTATAGGGAACATTTTAGAGCAGATAACAAATAAAATGAATAGAGAGAAAAAAAGATTATTCATAAACTTTTTGAAAACAACAGATTGATTCCCAGAAATCATGGGTTGATCAAGAAGAAATCTGTCAGGCTAATCTTCTCCCTTGTAATCCTGATCGAAAACACCTCCAGATCAGAGGTGGGTTCCTACCTGTTTGGACCAGTTTGGCTGAAACGGTAGTAACCTGGTGGCCTGGGTTGCTGGAACCAGCAGTAATCCAGGCTGGCCACTCCCCTGAACCGGTTCTCTTGGCCATATTGTTTTTGGCTTCTGTGCATGCGCAGAGCAACTGGCAGTAGCGGTAGCCAGAACCCACCCCTGGCTCGATCCCACTTAGGAACCTCAGTTTACTCATGAGCCCCATTGGCCTTTCTCCCTGCCTCTCCTGGCCAATGTGGCTCACAAGTAAACTGCAGCTAGGATCTCCCACGTGTTGCACACCCGAAAAGGGCGTGGAGGCATGGGCGAAAGCTGGGAAGGGGTTGCAACACACGGGGTGGGTCCTGGCCAGCCCTGCTGTTGCAGTAGCTGCCTGGGCAAGCCACTCCCCGCCTCCCCAGACCAGGCCCTCAGCTTGTGCCAGACCGAGGCCACAGCCGCCACCTGCTCCTTTGTCCACCCAGCCGGCGGGAGCCACAGTGCCAGTCATGGCTGAGAGCTTTCTTTGCCAGCTGGCAGCCGAAAAGTTCTCCCTCTCAAAAGCCTCCAGTGATGGAGCTTTCGGATCCAAGCGCACTTTAACCAACCAACCAACCAACCGGGGCTTAGTTTGGAAACAGAAGAAGAAAGAACCGGTGAGTGTCTGTGCCCAGGCGTGGGGGATGTTGGGGGGGGAGGCTGGGGGGGGGGAGCCGGAGGGTAGGGGCTCTCTGAGCAAGTGCTGGACAAGAAGGCGGTGGATGACCTCACTTTCCAGTCGCAGGTGAGTGGCTGCATCCAGCCAGGGGATCAGAGGGGGCAGCTGAGCAAGCGCTGGGCAAGCAGGCAGGAGGGAGACCTCGGAGCCGTGGAGCAACTCTGGGCCCTTCCACACTAAAGAAAATCTTCTGGCGAATGAGAAGTTGTTCATTGCCTTTGCTGTGCAAGGGCCGGGAGTTGCTGCAGGCTCCGAGGCTGCAGGCACCCAGGGAGGGGGGAATGCTGCGCATCTGCCTGCCCCCTCCAGAAGCAGCCTGGTGTTTTTGGGAGGGATCCCCAGAGCACCCTTGGAAAGGACTTTGGTGATCAGCCTGCCGCTAAAAGCAAACAATGAGGCGAGGCACAGAGATAGTTGAAAGAGGGAGGGAGGAAGGGAGGGAGGGAGGGAGGGAGGGAGGGAGGGAGGGAGGGAGAGAGAGAGAGAGAGAGAGAGAGAGAGAGAGAGAGAGAGAGAGAGAGAGAGAGAGAGAGAGAGAGAGAGAGAGAGAGAGAGAGAGTATGTAATGGCCGGTTTCATCCAAATGAGTTTTTGTTTCAGGTGGATCTCTTAGCTTTGAAAGGAGGAAAGGAAGGAATACAAAGAGAGAGAGAGAGAGAAAGAGGGTGAAAGGGAGAGAAAGAAAGAGAAGGGAGAAACAAGAAAGAAAAGAAAAAAGAAATAAAAGCTAAAGAAAGAAAGAAAGAGAGAGAGGGAGAGGGAGGGAGGGAGGGAAAAGAAAATGAATAAGATATAGATGGGTGGATGGATTTATATATACATACATGGAGGGAGGGAGGAAGAGAAAAAAAGAAGAGAGGAAGGAAGGCTCCAGAAGACTCTTTGAAACAGCACAGCAATCTAGAATTGGAAGGGATCTCGGAGGTCATGTAGTCCAACCCCCTGCTCCAGCAGGAGAGTTTATATCCTCTGGATTATTTTGATGCCTCTAAGAGAGAAGAAAATTGCCAGAAAAGGGAAGGAGTTTACTATGACAAGGCTGCCATGCAGAGGAAGGCAGAGACAGTCCTTGACTTATGACAATTTTTTTTTTTTTTATTAAAAGAGTTTTGTACAAACAAATTGTACAGACAATTGAGCCCAACATTTTGGTTGCTAAGCAAGAGCGTTGTTAAGTGGGTTTTGCCACATTTTACTCAATCCATGACATCTCCTGGCTCTAACAGTCATGTGCAGGCTAGGGGAGAACATCTGAAGGCCTGTGTAATGTTCTAATGTGCAGAAGTGATAGTTAAATGTGTGGCAGAAAGTGGACTCTGGGTGTGTTTTTCCAAATGCAGTAAGTGAGGTTGAATGTGTATAGTTTTAGAAGAGCTGTTTGTGTGTCTGTGTGTGTGTGTGTGTACATACAGTATATATAGTAGCTAATGTATCTTTTTGTGTGCCTATACACACACTAAACTATGTAATATGTATGTACACATATGGCATATATACATAGGATTCAATTGTGTAATTTGGATGTTCATTAGTAGTAAATAAATAGACAGGGAAATTGTATCTTGTTGACGCAAGGAGAGGCCAGGCAAGGTACCCCTTGATGTGAGTGATGTCAAGTTGGCCACACCCACCCAATCACATGACCACCAAGCCACACTCACACAATCACATGACCACCAAGCTATGCCCACCCAGTCACATGACTACCAAGCCACACCAACCCAGTCACATGACCACCAAGCCATGCCCACAGAACCAGTAGTAAAAAAATTTGAATCCCACCACTGGATACAACCCTCTTCCAATAACTGACTTTGTTACACATTAGTGTAAGATCTGCTCACTATTATTCCAGACTTGTCAGACGTAGAAAAAATGAATTTAGTTACAAGAGAGGAGATTTTAACTGAATGAGAGAAAAAATATCATAAAAGAAATACATTAGATTGGTAGGTAGGTAGAGGGAGAGAAAGAGAGAGAAATACAGTAGGAAAGTAGGGAGAGAGAGAGAGTAGTTAGGGAGGTAAGGAGGTAGATAAAGGGATAGAGAGAGAGAGAGAAATAGAAAGAGATATAGAGATAGAGAAATACAGTAGGTAGGTAGGGCTAGAGAGAAATAAAAAGAGATAGAGAGAGAAATACAGTAGGGAGGGAGGGAGGGAGAGTAGGTAGGTAGGTAGATGTTTCCAGGTGTATTTATCCATGTGCTGGAGAAGGAAATCGCTGACGATCTGCAGCACCTAAGACTTTGTTTCTGCTGGCAATGCACTTGATCAATGTAATTCTCATCAACCAGTTAAAGAGCTTTCCAAGAGGGAAAAAAAGTTTTTACACTCTGCAAACCTCCCCAAAGCAGCCTGTTTTTGTGAAAACGCCCCCCCCCCTTTAAAAAGTCATGAATAGCCTTGGGGGGGGGCTTGCAGAGTGCTCTGGGGGAGAGGCAAAAATGAGCAAAAATGGCCTGTTTTTGCAAAAACAAGCCTGTTTTTTGTCAAAAAAATTGCATGCATAGCCTTATGGAGGCTTATAGAGTGCTGCTGGGGGTTGGGGGGGCAAAAAGGGTCCATTTTTTGCTCATTACTGCCCTCCCCAGCCCCCAGGAGCTCTCTGAAAGCCTCCATAAGGGTATGCACGGCCATTTTGGTGAAGGGGCGGAGCTTCGGGAGGCAAAAAAATGATATATTCGATGTATAAGACGCACCCAGATTTTCAGCCTCTTTTTTGAGGGAAAAAGGTGTGTTTTATATTCTGAAAAATACGGTAACTGTGGTGCTGTTGTTGCTCTAGCCCCACCTAGTGGCCGGGGGCAGATAAGCCTCACTATAAGGTCTGAAGCCAGACTCCGTTTTCTGTCAGCCTTTGGAGAAGACGGAAGCAGCCGTTGTGACCGAGACCCCTGGTCATCCGGAGACAGCCTCCCTCCCTCACACGGAGCATCGCTGGAGAGGTTCCAGCTGCTTCTTTGCTGGCTGTTAGTTAATGCTTCCTATCTCGTCTTTCTATTTGATTTCCACTCTTTGCATCTCCTCAGTTTCACCTGCCCTCTTCTCCCAATAAAGCATCCAGATCCACGCCAGGCTCCCTTTCATTGGAGGAGAATAGGGGGGCTTAGCTGCCTGTCCGGCTGCACACAGACCCACCTGCAATGGGGACGGAAGAAAGGTGGAATTCTACCAGGCTCATCACAAACCCACAAATACAGGAATTTATTTTGAAAAGAATACAGCATTTTCCAATTAGCAGTGCTTAATATAAAAATGCCATGGTATCTACTCTTTGGAACCATTAATTCCCTGAGTAATTAAATTGGCCAGATCTGTTGAGATGGTTCCCCTCCTTCTCCTCTGGATTCCTTCTCCAAAGGATTTAAGATTAATGGATCCATATCGGGACCCCCATACCTGCCATGGCTGCAGCCTTGGAGACCCCAAGATCTTTTCTCCCTCCTTCCTTCCCCTCCTCGATCTGGAGGAATAGGCAACATTCAGGGCCTGGGCCAGAGTCTTTATGAGACTGTAATAATTGTAGTCATTTTGGAACCCTTTTCTGTCCCTTTTCCACTGGGTCTCCAGTGGGGCTTTCTGGGTGCATCTTCTGCGGCCTTTGACAGAAAAGACATTCTTTGAAAGAGAACAATGAAAATAATGATCTTGAAACTTTTCTTCCACAAAGAAATGGGGTTTAAAGGCAGAATCTTTTGGCCTTCGTTTTCCCAGATAACCAAAGCTCCAAATACTATGGATGTATTTGAGAAGTCTGTGCTTGTTTATTTGATATTCTGCAAAATTTGTGAGGATCCAGACTTTCCCCTCAATGGGTCCTGGCAGACGCATAAGTGTTTCATGGAAAGGAAGAATTCTGTCCCAAATGACATCAAATTCCATGAAGTGAACAAAGACGTTGACTTGTCTCCACTTAGAGAGGGAATCCCTGAGGACTGCTGTATGTCCAGTTGTTGAGAACAGTTGTGATATAACCACACAAATTCCATTCCTGACAAGCACAGGAGTAAAAGTCCTCATGAAATTCTCTCCCTTTTCTGTGTCTGAAGCAAAGAGGCCAATCAGGGTCCATCTGAAGTGGAGGAGCAGGTGGACAATTGCTGGGTACTGGAATCCTCCTTTGGGGACCGTCTGGTGGAAAAAGGGGAATTTGCTTTTATCACTCAGAGCCTCTGAAGCTGTTAAATGATTGATCTGGAAAAGCAATTGAAAGGATTAGAGCCGTGATGGGGAAACTGTGGCATGCAGAACCCTCTCTCCCACCCCAGCCCAGCTCCACTAGCATCCACATACAGGCTCACCTCCTGCTGGCCAACTGGTTTTGGGGCCTTTGTGGAGGGCCAGGGCGGGGGACGCATGAGTATGCAGTAGGGGGAGGGGAGGCGCTCACATTGCGCAGGAAACTCCTGTGGCCTGGAAGTGAGTGTGAATGGCCTGCCCCCCCCCCCCCCCCCAGTGCTTCCTGGCTCAGTTGAAGGCTTCCTTCAGCCTTCAAACAGTTGTAGGGTTTTGGGGGTGTTTTTTGCTTCCAGGTTGGTGCAGGAGGTTTTTCAGGGCCAAAATGGGGTGCAGAAAGCGCAGGGTGTTTTTTCCCCCATGTTGGCCCTGGAAAGCCTCCTGCACCAACCTGGAAGCAAAAACCCCAAACAAGCCCTGCAACTGTTTGAAGGCTGAAGGAAGCCTCCAACTGACCCAGGAAGCACTGGAGAGCCAGGCCATTCACACTCACTTCCAGCCCACCAGAGTTTTCTGCCCCAGGGCAGAAATGAAAACCTGTCCTGTGGAGCCCACTGCCACTTGGGCGGAGGAGGAGGACGACACGAAGAAGAAGAGGAGGAGGAGAATGGCGAGGCTTTGCAGGAGCTGGCAGGGAGCAGGTCAGGTGGGGCTGGCTGGCTGGCTGGCTGGGGAGGGGGCAATCATGGTGCTTAGGTGGCAGCAGCCTGCATGCCCCAACTGTGCTGGGGAGGAAATAAGAGGCCCTGCTTGAATGGGGATGAAAGTACACACACACCCTGCCTCCCTGCTCAGGTGTCAGCCACACCAGTTTGGTTGCCCTGGCTGAAGCACGCTTTCCCTCACACACACACACACACACACACACACACAGACACACACACATACACACACACACACACACAGAAAGAGAGAGAGATTACTCTCTTACCCTCCCTGTCTCTGTCTGGCCCCATTTGCATGCTCAGCTATTGCCCACACCATTGGCAGCAGTTTGGGTGCCTTGGCTGAAGTATGCTTTCTCTGCCCATCACACTTGGATTGCCTGTCTCTGTCTCGCCCTATTTGCTGCTCCTTGAGACAAAGAAGCCTCATTAAGTAGCTAAGTGGAAAGTAGTTGGGGGGAGGGGAGGAGCAGGAGACATGCAGGTAACCACTTTCCCCCCCACCCCCGAGAATGAAAGTTTCTGGATCCCTGACTCTGCAAAAGAAGATGGGTGTCTGAATCTGCACAATATTATAGCACCCAGGAGCATCCATTCTCGGCATAAAAAGCATTTCCCAGCCGCCTCTCCTCTCCCTTCTTCAAAGGCAAAGAAGCCGAGAAACAAGAGAGGAGACAGAGGTTTGGAAAGTAAGTGAGTCCTTGTTGCAGGAAGGGAGGGAGAAGCAGGAGGTATCTTAGTGGGTTAGGGAGGCCTTGAGGGTCTCTTCTATCACTAGGACCCTCATGGCCTTCCCCACCCTGAGATACAATACAATAGCAGAGTTGGAAGGGACCTTGGAGGTCTTCTAGTCCAACCCCCTGCCCAGGCAGGAAACCCTATACGGTTTCAGACAAATGGCTATCCAAAATCTTCTTAAAGACTTCCAGTGTTGGGGCATTCACAACTTCTGAGGGCAAGCTGTTCCACTGATTAATTGTTCTGTCAGGAAGTTTCTCCTTAGTTCTAAGTTGCTTCTCTCCTTGATTAGTTTCCACCCATTGCTTCTTGTTCTACCCTCAGGTGCCTTGGAAAATAATTTGACTCCCTCTTCTTTGTGGCAACCCCTGAGATATTGGAACACTGCTATCATGTCTCCCCTAGTCCTTCTTTCTATTAAACTAGACATACCCAGTTCCTGCAACTGTGCTTCCTATGTTTTAGTCTCCAGTCCCCTAATCATCTTTGTTGCTGTTCTCTGCACTCTTTCTAGAGTCTCCACATCTTTTTTACATCCTGGCGACCAAAACTGAATGCAGTATTCCTAGTGTGTCCTTACCAAGGCATTATAAAGTGGTATTAACACTTCATGTGATCTTGATTCTATCCCTCTGTTGATGCAGCCTAGAACTGTGTTGGCTTTTTTGGCAGCTGCTGCACACTGCTGGCTCATATTTAAATGGTTGTCCATTAGAACTCCAAGATCCCTTTCACAGTTACTACTGTTGAGCAAGGTACCACCTATACTGTACCTGTGCATTTCATTTTTGTTGCCTAAATATGGAACCTTACACTTTTCACCATTGAATTTCATTTTATTAGATAGTGCCCAATGTTCAAGTTTGTCAAGATCCTTCTGTATCTTTAGCCTATCTTCTGGAGTGTTGGCTATTCCTGCCAGCTTGGTGTCATCTGCAAATTTGATGAGTTCCCCATTTATTCCCTCATCCAAATCATTGATGAAGATGTTGAAGAGTACTGGGCCCAAAACAGAGCCTTAGGGTACTCCACTGCATACCTCCCTCCATGTAGATGCAGTTCCATTGAGGACTACACGTTGAGTGCTGTTGGTCAGCCAGTTATGAATTCACTGGTGGTGGTCATAGGCACATTGGTATCCTTGAATTCTGAGCTCTTAGGAAAGTATCCCCTCCTTGTGGGTTGCAAACAGCTGTTTCCAGTGGGGAAAAAAGGACAAAGCAATTGGGAAAATAGTTTCCTTTGCTCTGTTTCCAGTCTGAATTAGACCATGGCAAGGTCCCTACGGAAGAGCTCTTTCAAGGATCATTATGTATTCATAGAAAAGCAACTAACTTAGCTCTGCTCTTAAATGCTAAAGCTGTTGTACATAAAAAACAGAGGAGCTCTGATCAACTACCAGAGCCATCATTTTGACAGTTTTGCTGTCCTGTAGTCTGTCCCCATGAAATGCAAGCATGGAATAAACTGAGCCTGGTTTGTTCTCAGTCTTTACAGTGGCCACAAACTACTAGCAAAAGTGGCATTTGATCACAAGGCAAGGAATGTTTCCCCTTTTGCATTGGAGCATCCAAGAAGGGACAGGAAAGACAAAGAAAAAGATGGAAAGAGGAGAAGAGAGCAAGGAAGCAAAAAGAAGGAACGAGGGGAAGAAAGAATGAAGAGGGAAGGAAAAAGAAAGGAAGGAAGGAGATTATAATGAGAGAGAGTGAGGGTGTGAGGTAAATCCTGCCTTAGCACTTGATCACCAACAGCCCTGTTGCCTTTTACCATCTCCTTGTCCCATCCTCCTGACCTCTCCTGGTGGTCTCCAATCCTATCATTTAGGATGCTTTGGTTACAAAGCTGGGTCTCGTAAGGAGAGGGAGTGGGCCTCCCTCTGACCCACATACTTTGACCTTCTGCACACACCATGGGCAACCAAGGAGAGTGAGCACATCAGCAGTGGGAGCTGGCCGTGCCCACCATGACCTCTGAAATCAACCACAATGGGGCCCTCATTGAAATTGAGTTTGACACCCCTGGACTAACAGATGACCTGAGTTGCTCTCAAACTTACAACATATGAGTCAAGGTCAGAAAAATTATCAGCATGCATTCAACAGCAAAGGTCACATTAATCAAAAGCATGCCAAATGCAAATGTTTACCTTTGAATAAAAAGGTGTTTGTATCATTGAAAGCGCTGTTATTGTGGGGTTTTTTTCAGAGAAAAGACGTTAATCATGTATTAGTTGTTTTTCTAAACTAAAACCTCATTATTCAGGTTAAATTGCCGTGTTGGCACTCCGAGATAAATAAGTGGGTTTTGGGTTGCAGTTTGGGCATTCGGTTGCTAAAAGGTTTGCCATCACTGGATTAGAGCATACACAGAGTGTAACCTAATTCAGCTTTTGTTAAATTGCTGTTGAGAGAAGCTCCATTGTAACCTAACGTGCCAACTACATAGATAAAACTTCTAGGCGAATTGCCAAGCTTAGCCTAGCAAAGTAACGTCTTGTGAAAAGTAAAATGTGGAATCTGCCAAGTAGCCTTTCTTGTACCTTAAAATGTATGTTCAGCATTCCCTAACAAAGCTATGAGTTATACTCCAAAAATGAATTTCTTTTCCCTTCTACAGTCTATGGTTTTCAGAGCGCTGACAAAAATCATGACATTTGTGTGATATCAAATTATGTTTCTATAGCAATGACGTTCTGTGCAAGCTATAAGATGTTTGGAGAAGTTTTTGGCGTGCGCCTGTTTTTCTCTCTCTGCCTGCTCTGTTAAGGTGGGAGACAAAAAGGTCATCCAGTCTTTTGCTTTCTGCAGAAATAAAAGCTGACAATCCATAGCTTCGTCCTCAGAGTTTCACTGGATTTATCAGATTCTGAGCTGCATTCAAAAACCTTACACAATGAAGAATGCTTTGTTATATTTGGGGTCAGATCAAGTGCAAAATATTAGATTTTAATAAATCCAATTTTGTTCTCATGAAGGCATTAGAATAATTTGTTAATTAGACATTGTTTAAAATATTAAAGACAGAATATTAGCAATATTGTATTATAAAAGTGGAAAATAATAAATAAATTAAAAAACTATAAACAATATAAATCATATTACTATATCTCACCCCTACAATTTATTGCAATTAGATTAACATGTGCAAATGCCAACTGAAGTATTCTATTCCAATAAAGGGCCTACTATAATTTTTGAGCATTGCTGCATATTTTAATGCTTCTAAGGCCCAGATTCTTTGTGGAGGAATCTTTTTAGCTTCTCCAGTTGTACAAGAAACAGGGAGACCTCAGTTCCTCATACAATTTGTCAGTAGTAGAATCCAAGATTGGTCTTTAATTGAAGTTTTGTCTGTTCTAACAGCCACAATTTTCATAGTCTGTTAGTTTCCATAGATTAAATTTTATACCAATACCCATATTTTCTGCTCAAGAAGGAGACCCTATACCAAGGGTCCTCAAACTACGTCCCTCGGGCCGGATACAGGCCACTGAAGCCATTAATCCAGCCCACGTGGGATCATGAGGCTGCCCTGCCCAAATCACCCCGCCCACTTGCCAGTCCCCACCCACTGGCTGAGTGCACGCCTTACCTTCGCAAGCCCCACAGACTGAAACTGCAAAGTAAGACCAAAGCTTTTGGCCGGCAGAGTGCTTCTGGGGGCTGCGGAGGCCAAAAATGGGATGCACGGAGGCCCCAGGAGTGGAAATGGTGCCCTCTGCTTCAGATTCTTAGCTTGGGCTAAGTGGAACGCAAAGCCATGTCGACTGGCACACGTGTCCTTGCCCGTTGCTCTTCCGGGTTTCTTGTGTGCATGTGAGCACGACGATCAGCTGGCCTTTACATGTGCAGCAGTGCCAGGAACTGGAAGAGGAGCTGCCTGGTGCGCATGTGTGGACCAACATGCACACTGGTCAACTCCTCTTCCAGATTGCATCCCTGACAAGAGCACTTGGTGCCAAAAGGGTTCGCCATCAATGCCCTATTCCAAGGGTGGTTTTACAAAGGCATTATAAAATGGTACCAATACTTCTCGTGATTTGGATTCTATCCTTCTGTTGATGCAGCCTAGGATTGCAGTGGCTTTTTTTGGCTGCTGCCACACATTGTTGGCTCACATTTGAGAGATTGTCCACTAAGATTCCAAGATCCCTTTCACAGTTCCTGCTATTGAGCCAGGTTTCACCTAATCTGTACCTGTACATTTGGTTTTTCTAGCCTCAGTCTAAGACTCAGGGGTTGCCACAAAGAAGAGGGAGTCAAACTATTTTCCAAGGCACCTGAGGGTAGAACAAGAAGCAATGGGTGGAAACTAATCAAGGAAAGAAGCAACTTAGAACTGAGGAGAAACTTCCTGACAGTTAGAACAATTAATCAGTGGAACAGCTTGCCTCCAGAAGTTGTGGAAATCTTTAAGAAGATGTTGGATAGCCATTTGTCTGAAACAGTATAGGGTTTCCTGCCTAGGCAGAGGGTTGGACTAGAAGACCTCCAAGGTGCCTTCCAACTCTGCTATTGTATTACTTTACTTTTCTCTATACTGAATTTCCTTTTGTTAGATAGGCCCCGGGTTCAAGTCCATCTAAATCCATCTGGATCTTGAGCTTATCTTCTGGGCTGTTGGCTATTCCTGCCAGTTTAGTGTCATCTGTAAATTTGATGAGTTCCCCATCTATCCCTCATCCAAACCATTGATGAAGATGTTGAAGAGGACTGGGCCTAAAATGGAACCTTGGGGTCCCCCACTGCTTGTTTCCCTCATGTAGATGTAGTTCCATTGAGGACCACAGGCTGAGTCCATCTGGGGGTGATGCTGTCTATCCCACATACTTTTAGCTTACCAAGAAGTAGATGGTGGTTTACTTTGTCAAAGCCTTGCTAAAATCCAAGTACTGGAAACTATGTGCACTGCATTTCACTGGTCCACTAATTTAGTAATTTTTATCAAAGAAAGAAATAACATTTATTTATGATGTGTTTTTGGATCCTTCATTAGTTGAAGTAAATTGTCAATATGAAGAGAGAATAACAAGGGTTCAAATATGCATCCTTCCCTTCCTCCTTGGTAAGTATCAATCCTTCTTCTCATTGCTCCATTGAGCCCCAACCTCCCTCTCAAACAAGGACCTGGAGAAAGAGCCTGGATCAGGACTAACAGGTGGAGCTCCATTTTGAGGGCAATCAATTTCCTATATAATATTTCTCTGTTAATTATGACAAATGCACTAACATCTAGAAAGCCAGCAAAACCGTGTTTTACTTCGCTGATATAGATTAGATATTTCAAGACAAATTTGTTACCAATATTAGATTACTCACATGCAATATTTCTTATAAAATCTATATAGCTATTCACTACCTAAAACCTTCTGTTTCTTCTGCAAAGAATGCATTTTTCTCAAGTTTAACTAAGAGGATCCAGGCATATATTTCAGCCACAATATCTGCTAGTCTATTTGGCCTATAATTGGTAGAGTCCTTTTTATTCCACTTTTTAGATAGATAAAATGTTACTATTGCCAACTTCAATCCGACTGGATATTATTTATATGTGGAAATGAAGATGCCAATAGAGGCCCCAACAATCAGGGATATATTTTGATCAGTTAAATAGTTGGTAGAATGTCTTCTCCGGGGAATGTATTGCTTGCATTTCAGGCCTTTTATGATTAATCTCAACATGAACATAATGGGGTAAAATATTGACTTTTTTGCTAATATGGAGAAAAGCAGATCTTGAATTCCATGGAAAAGACATGATTGCATCTATTGCTCACCCACCACCACCCACCCCTCACTTTTCCAGATGGAGAAAAACACACACAAACCTGTGGGACTTTGTAGGTGTCTCCTAATGTTGACATCTGGACGGAGATGTCCCTTCTAGCTCCATCAAGAAGAGCCAGGAGGTTCTCCTTCCTTCCACAGCCGTAGTTGGGGACATTGGTTTCTCCAGTGGAGAGAATGTTCAGCAAGGCATCTGAAGTATGTAAAGTGCTCAAATAGTTGTCATGGATGTTGTAGCCAAGTGTGAGATTGTGCAGGAGCTGGGAATTCTTGTTGACCGTTTGAATGTTGAAAATGAATATTAGGGCATCTGGAAAACCATAAACATCCCTATTGTAAAAAAAATGTTATTATAATGGGCAGCAACAAATACTTTTTAAAAATATATAATCTTTCCGAAACCTATTGGAGCCTTAAGACAACATTGATCCAAAAGCAATGATCAGTTATACAATTATGGAAATGGGCTGAGGTACAGCAACTACAATTGGTTCCACCACTACTTTAAATAAAATTCATTATTCAAGTGATAAATTAAGGATTGAACTGAGAGAGGAAAATAATCTGCAGCCCTTTCAGCTTTTTTTTCAGGCCGATTTTTCGATTTCAGTTTCTTTCACAAAATCAGACAAAAGAGAGAAGCCATGGAAATCAAAATCATTGAGGAAATTAGACATAATCCCCAATATAGGAATAAATGAAAAATAAAAACAGAAAAGAAGGAGAGTGTTAGAATGGAGGGAGTGCAACTCTATCACCCTGAATGACTTACAGATCACGAAAAACAAACTGAAGAGAAGGAGCCACGTTGAAAAGCAAGTTTGTATGCAATGTATCCTTTCCAGTGGTGACTATACCAATGAGATGGTCTCCTGGACTGTAAAAGCTCTGTGGTTGTTTTCCATCCTGGTGCTCCAAACTCTGCGGGCATTTCATTCTCAGCTTCCCAGATACAGGACGAGACACCAACAGCATCAGAAGCAGAAGCAGGGGGTCCATCATTCATGGGGTGAATCAATGAATCCCTTTTCTGTTTCTAAAGAAGAATTAGAAGAATTCAAAGGACTCTCACAAGGTGAAATATGATCCAGTTGCTTTCCTGATTGAAACATAGAGAAACACTCAGCTTCATCTCGAAAGGAGAGAGACGGACATTCAGGAGCACAGACCCTGCCTGTCCCAAAACTCCATATTTCTCTGCCCAAAGTCTCCCCTGGAGGATTCGGCCAAAGAGCAGAGCTGAAACTTTTATCATAATTCTCCCTCTCAGGAGGGATCCCAGGATAATTCAACTAGTTCTTGGACTCAAAGGTTGTTGGGGAATTCTCTGGAGGGAAATGAAAGGGAAATAATCCCCCTGTGGTTCATGATAACAGGGGCAGAGATTGAATTAAAGCCATCATCTAGAATTGAGAGGTTTGGGAACTCCATGTTTGAAACTGAGCCCAGAGGGAATACACAGCACCTGTGGCTGAAGAAACAAATAAATCTGATATTTGTCTGCATTGTGGTTAAAGAGAAACCCACTCCGGGTTGGGGGGGGGGCAGTTAATGTCAGAACATGTCACAAAGAAACAAGAACAGAACAGAACAAAACAGAACAGAATAGTGTGTAATTAATTGTGTATAATAGAATAGGAGTGTATAATTCTGAATTCAGCATTCAACATTTGAAATGTCAAAAAATGAGTTAGGAACTCCACATTCTGAATTCCACATTCCAAATTCTGGATTCTGCATTCTGCATTTCGCATTCTTCATTCCAAATAACAAATTCTGAATTCCATATTCCACATATCACATACTGCATACTGCATTCCGCATTCGGAATTCCCAATTTGGAATTTCAAATTCTGCATTAAGAATTCCAAATTTCCACATTTCACATTCTGCATTCCAAATTCTGAATTCTGCATTTTGAATCCCAAATTCTGCATTCCGAACTCCACGTCCTGCATTCCAAATTCCACATTCTAAATTTGAATCTTGGACCACAGAATGTGGAAGTCAGAACTTAGAATTCAGAATTTAGAATGTATAATTCAGACTGTGGAATTTATTCTTCGTTATTCGTTATTTGGAACTTGGAATTTCAAACTTTAAATGCTGAATTAAGAATTATACACTCTGCATTCCGCATTCTGCATTCCACTTTCAGCATTCCATTTTCCACATTGTGCAATCTGCATACAGAATTCCAAATTCCGCATTCTGAATTCGCAATGCCACATTCTGGATTTTGGATTATGGACTCTGGATTCCATATTCCATATTCCATATTCCGCATTCCAAATTCTGAATTCCATTCAATATTCTGAATTCCAAATTCCTAGTTCTGAATTTCAAATAGTTCTGAATTCTGCATTCCAAATTCCATATTTCATATTCCACAATCTGCATTCTGAATTCCTAGTTTTGAATCCCACATTCTAATTTTCAAATTTTGAATTTTGCATTCTGCATTCTGAATTCTGTATTTTGAATTGCAAATTCCAAATGAGTCCCAAATCCCAAATTTCATGCTCCACATTCCAAATTCCTAGTTCCGAATTCCAAATTCCACATTCAACATTCCATTCTGCATTCCAAAATTTGCATTCTGAGTTCCATATTCTGAAATCCATATTCCAAATTCCGTATTCCTAGTTCTGTTTTCCGAATAATGAATTTTGAATTTCACATTCTAAAATCCACATTTTAAATTTCAAATTTGGAATTCCAAATTCAGCATTCTAAATTCCGCGTTACAAATTCCAGATTCTTAATTCCAAATTCTGAATTTTGAATTCTGCATTTTGCATTCTGCATTTGTGGTTCCAAGTTCTGAGTTCCACATTCCAAATTGTAGGTTCTGAATAACAAATTCCAAATTCTATATTCCACATTCTGGATTTTGAATTCTGAGTTCCTCATTGCACATTATAAATTCTGCATTCTGAATTTTGAATTCTGAATTCCATATTTTGAATTCTAAATTCCATATTTTGGATTCTGAATTCCATATTTTGAATTCCAAATTCTGCATTCCCAATTCCACATTCCCAATTCTGAATTCTGAATTCGAATTTCACATTCTGTTCCGCATTCTATATTCCGCATTCCATCCCCCATTCTGCATTTTGCATTCTACATTTTGCTTTCTGCACTTTGCTTTCTACATTGGAATGGAATGCAATATTATGGAATGTTTTGAAATAGAATGCAATGGAATGGAATGTTATGGAATAGAGCAGTGATGGCAAACCTTTTTGGCACTGAAAAGGGAGCATGCGCGTGTCTGTCAGGGCCTCAACCCAGAAGAGAAGCTGTCCAGGGGGCATGCACGTGCCGGGAAATGAACTTCTGGTTTCCTGCATGCACATGTGCACCGGCTGCCTGGTCTTCTAATTTCTGGCACACATGACTATCTGGCGTGAGTGACTATCTGCTGGCCGGTATGCACGTGCATGCCGGAAACTGGAAGACCAGCTCTTCTGGTTTCTAGCACTGCCGTGCGTGTGAAGACAGCTGATCACCACGTGCGCAGGCATGCCAGAAACCTGGAAAAGGAACGGGTGCCCTGGCGCATACATGCAACATGGCTCTGTGTGCCACCTTGGACACGTGTGCCATAGGTTTGCCATCACAGGAATAGAGTGTTGTTGAATGGAATGGAATGGGACTGGATGGAATATTATCAAATGCAAAGTTATGGAATGGAATAATGTGGTATGGAATGGAGTGGAATTTTATGGAATGGCACATTATGAAATGGAATGTTATGGACTGGAATGGAGTAGAATGGTATGGAATGGAATGGAATAAAATGGAATGTGACCGAAAGGTATGGGATGGGACTTCCGCTCCTTTCGACGAAAACTGAAGACTCACCTGTTCCGTTTAGCCGGCCTGGCCCATTTATAATTTATAGTTTTATTCTACCTCCTGGCAGATATTTTAATTGGGTATTTTTAGGGTTATTTAAATATTGCTTTTAACTACTTTGCTTCAGATATGTACAGCTTCTTATTCCCTCCTCTTTTGTGTTTGTATTTTCTATTTATTGATGTGTTTTTATCTGACTGTACACTGCCCCAAGTCCCTTTGGGGAGAGGGGGCGGTATAAAAATCTAAATAAAAGTAAAGTAAGTAAAGATGGAATCTAACAAAATGTTATGGAATGGAATGTTATGGAATAGAATGTTGTGGAATGGAATGGAACTGGAGAGAATTTAATGGAATGAAATGTTTTGGAATGGAATCGAATATTATAGAATGGAATCTAATGGAATGATATGGAATGGAGTGCAATGTTTTGGAATATAATATTATAGAATGGTATGTGTTAGATATTAACATATATCGCGACAAGTCTCCTCTCTGGTCCGCCGGTATGGCGGGAAACAGGTATCGCTCTGATTGGTCGAGAGGCGTACCCGATCCCTATAAAAGGGGAAACCTCAGACCACAGAGCAAGCTGGATCACTACTACTACTAATAAAGAGCTGTTAAGTCACTATGTGTCCGGAGTCTGTTCTCTCGTTGCCCGAATCTAACATTGGCGACGAGGATGGGATCGAGAGACAGATAGGACGAAGAGGCTACCTCCAGAATCCAAGGATTCGATCCAGCCTAGGAATTCGGCGGAAATTCCGGCAGCCATCTCAGCGCGGCAAATTCAAATGCAGAGTTGACCCAGAGAGAGGAATTGCGAACCTATCTCACCACAATAAGTCAGGTCCGCACCAAGCGGCCAAAAAAGCTGAAAGTCACAGTCCTCTTGGAGGGCTCTCCTTGCGAGCTGGAAGTTGACACAGGATCGTCCCTGATGATCATTTCATGGGCCTCCATGAAGAAGGCTATCCCTAACCTCAAAAAGAGCCAACTACGTGCACCAGACATCCTGCTACGAGACTACCAGGGGAACCGAGTCCCCATCGTGGGCCAAGGCACGTTCCAAATTCGTTTCAAGGACATCGTAGCCCAGCTGCCCGTGACCATCGCCAGCGCGCCATTACAGAACCTTCTAGGACTAGATTGGTTTGAAGCCCTGGGGTTAGAAGTCACCGGGATCAACGCCGTGGAGAACAGCAGCGCTGAACAGATTTTTAAGGATTTCGAGGATGTGTTCAGCCCCGGTCTTGGTAAGTATGTGGGTAAACCTATCTCATTCAATTTAGACCCGAAAGTGGCGCCAATCCGACTTAAACCGAGACGAGTGCCTTTTGCACTCCGCCCCAAAATTGATAAGGAGATCGATAAATTAGTAGAGCAAGGAATCCTTGAGCCGGTGGATCACGCGCGTTGGGAAACTCCCATTGTGACCCCAGTTAAACCAGACGGGTCAGTCCGCATCTGCGCGGACTATAAATGCACAATTAATGTCGCGCTACAAAAAAGCGCATATCCTGTGCCAGTAGTCCAACACTTATTGCACTCGTTGGGGCCAGGAAAGATATTTGCTAAACTAGACATGGCACAAGCTTACCAGCAATTGCCTGTGGATAGCGCCACAGCGGAGGCCCAAACTATAGTGACGCACAGAGGAGCATTCAAATGCAACCGGCTACAATTCGGTGTGAGTATTGCCCCAGGTCTGTTCCAGAGCGTCATGGAACGGCTTTTGCAAGGGATACCGGGAGTCGTCCCATATTTCAACGACATCTTGGTGTCCGCTGCAAACGAGGAGCAACTATTAAAAAGAGTCAGAACTGTTTTGGCCAGAATCAGAGAGAAGGGTCTCCGCCTCAAAAAAGAGAAAAGCCAAATTAACGTGCCTAGTGTAGAATTCCTGGGATATAGAATCGATGGTCAGGGAATACACCCCACTTCAAAGAAAATTAAGGCGATCCAGGACGCCCCCACACCAAGAAATCAGACCGAGTTGCAGGCCTTCCTCGGACTACTTAACTTCTACAGCGTTTTTCTGAGACAGAAGGCGACCGTTGCTGAGCCATTACATCGACTACTACAAAAGAGCGCAACATGGAAATGGGGACGGTCCGAAGCAGCAGCTTTTGCCGCAGTCAAGCGCCTGCTCACCACCGACTCGCTACTAGTGCAATACAGCCAGACGCTACCACTAGTCTTGACCTGCGATGCATCCCCATTCGGCGTCGGCGCAGTCCTCAGCCACAGGATGCCAAACGGGAACGAAGCACCCATCGCTTTCTACTCCAGGACTCTTTCATCGGCCGAGAGGAATTACAGCCAGATGGACAGGGAAGCGTTAGCTGCTGTGGCTGGAGTTAAACGTTTCCACGAATACCTCTACGGCCGCAACTTCGAACTAATTACAGATCATAAACCGCTGTTGGGACTTTTGGCGGGAAACCACCCCACACCAGTCTCCCTTTCTCCACGCATGACCAGGTGGACTGTTTTCCTGGCTGCCTACTCATACAAGCTAATACATCGACCGGGCTCCACTCTTGGACATGCAGACGCACTCAGCCGTTGCCCACTCCCGGATCTTTTGCCAGACCCCACTCCCGAGGTACCTGTTCTGTTAATTGACTGTTTGGACTCAGGACCGGTTTCTTCCTGCGACGTTGCTAGATTCTCTTCTAGGGACAATGTAATAAAGCAAGTTCAAACCTGGGTTTGGAGGGGGTGGTCGAAGGGAAACGTGGGCCCGGAATTTTGTTTTGGGCAAAACGGGATGAACTTTCAGTGTTACAAGGTTGTTTATTGTGGGGGGATCGAGTTGTTATTCCTTACGCGTTATGAAGAAATGTGTTAGAGGCGTTACATGTTGGGCATCCGGGGATCGTTAGGATGAAGGCGTTAGCAAGAAGTTACGTTTGGTGGCCAAACATGGACAAAGAGATAGAGGAATGGGTGGCCACTTGTGATCCGTGCCAAGAATCTAGACCAGCACCCCCTGAAGCACCCGCCACAGAATGGGAGAAGCCTAAAGCACCCTGGTCGCGAATACACATCGATTTCGCAGGGCCAGTCCAAGGTCAGACCTTTCTTATAGTTGTGGATGCATACTCGAAATGGCTAGAAGTAGTCCTAATGACTTCAACCACGGCAGAGGCAGTCATTAGGGTTCTACGGCGACTTTTCACCACTCATGGCCTGCCCGACCTCCTGGTCTCCGATAATGGGCCCCAGTTCACGGCCATGCAATTTGAAACGTACTTAGCAGGTCAGGGAATTCGGCATGCCCTCGTCGCGCCATTCCACCCGGCATCAAACGGACAGGCGGAGAGAATGGTGCGATCCGCAAAAGAGGCCCTCGCTAGGATGGGTCCAGGTGATTGGCAAACACGCATTGACCATTACCTCCTAATTCAGCATATTACCCCCAGCGCAACGACGGGTAGGAGCCCCGCTGAACTACTCATGGGCCGCCGTCTACGGTCTCACCTGGACCGTCTTCACCCAAATTACTCTGCCACAGCGCCCCCAGACTCTACAAGCAAAATTCGGAGTTTTAGCATAGGGGATTCAGTATACGCCCACAACTATGCAGGGGGAACATTGTGGATGCCGGCAAGGGTCATTGGTCCACGATCATATCTGCTAAAGCTTGAAGATGGACGGAATTGGAAAAGGCACATCGATCAACTACGAGGTCGCCTGGCACACTCAGACCTGCGGGCTGACGATGAAAACTATCTGCCAGCACAAAGTCAGCCACTCGAGAGCCCCAACACGGAGAACCACGACACCTACGAGCCTAGGGTAGAACAAGAGGTCGAAAGAGAAACCGAACAACGCCAAAGCAACAAAAGCCTGCAGACCCCCGAACGAGAAGCAGAAAAAGCAACCGATCCTGAAACCACTCCAGATCAACCAGAACTGCGACGTTCCACCCGTGTAAGGCAAACACCCACGTATCTTAAGGACTATGTAACTAACCGGAATGCTCCGTCTAAGAGGGGAGGGGTGTTAGATATTAGCATATATCGCAGCAAGTCTCCTCTCTGGTCCGCCGCTACGGCGGGAAACAGGTATCGTTCTGATTGGTCGAGAGGCGTACCCGATCCCTATAAAAGGGGAACCCTCCGGCCACAGAATAAGCTGGATCACTACTACTACTAATAAAGAGCTGATAAGTCACTACGTGTCCGCAGTCTGTTCTCTCGTTGCCCGAATCTAACACTCTGGATGAGGAAGGGAAAAATAGAGTGGGGATTTCTAAAAGGTAGATACTTAAATAATAACAAACCCAAAGTGAAACCTCAGACAGCTGTTCCGGTCGATGCTTTCTGTGAAAGGGGTTTTATCAGGAGACCAAGAAAGAAGGACATAATAGTGATGGAGAGCAGGTCAATCCCTGCATTCCAGGTCATTCTGCCATTCCAAGGCTTCTCATGGAGATGATCCAACAACACGGTTAGAGCAGGGCTCCTACAGCTCTCATCTTACCTTAGGATGTTACTCTCTCTCTCTCACATACACAAACTTTTAGTTTCTGTCAGTAGGAACAAGTGCCTCAATTCTTTTTCATAAGGTGTCTGGTTCATTGGTAGTTGCTGAATATTACATTCCTCTGAATGACTTTCGCAGAGTTCTGTTTAGCAAGATTTATTGGGTTGAATAGGGAGATAGAAGAAGTACAGCCATTAAATCATTTCCCATTCTGAAACAAGTAGATGGTTCTTGGTTCCCACAGCTTCCTCCTGAACTCTTTTCCTTCTCTCTCTCTCTCTCTCTCTCTCTCTCCCCCCCCTCTCTCTCTCTCTCACACACACACACACACACAAACTTTTACCTGTAGGAACAAGTGCCTGAATTATTTTTAAAGGTGTCAAATTTAGTAGCTGTTGCTGAATAGCAAATTCCTCTGAATGACTTTCAGCAAGGTTTATTAAGTTGAAAGGGAAGGGAGCTAGAACAATTCAATAATTTCCTATTTTGAAAAATATAAATATTATTTTCTTTGACTCCTGCATACTATCTAAATGGAAAGAATATCTCCTTTCAAATAAGATAAACTTTAGCAATTCTTCCAATATCATAATGGTATTATATCTCATGCTTTTACATTTATTCTGGCTGTGAGATGCTCCTTTGTGTTCAGCTCTGGCCTCAGAAGGATAATGTAGGACTTGGGGATGAAGATGCAGCCCAGCAGACCAGCACTGGAGGCCAGGATGGAGAAGACCTGAACAGCCACCATGTATTTCCCTTTGGTGCTCAGGTAGGTGGGCACAAAAGTCACCCAGACACTGCAGAAGACCAGCATGCTGAAGGTGATCAGCTTGGCTTCGTTGAAGGCCCCAGGCAGATTCCTGGCCAGGAAAGCCACCGTGAAGCAGATGGCAGCCAGGAAGCCCATGTAGCTGAGGGTGACATAGAACATGACAACAGCCCCTTCGTTGCATTGCAGGATGATCTCTCCAGGCTGGGAGTGGAGGTCAGAGTCAGGGAAGGGGGGAGAAACTCCCAGCCAGATGGAGCAGATGATAATTTGGAGAGCAGAAGAAGAAAGGATGATGGAGTTGGCCAAGCTCTTCCCCAACCATCTCTTCACTCGGTTTCCTGGTTTTGTGGCCAGGAAAGCCAGAACCACCGTGATGGTTTTGGCCAAGAGAGAAGAAACGGCAACTGAGAAGATGATGCTGAAGACTGTTTGTCGGAGAAGGCAGGTGGCTTTTTTTGGTTGGCCAATGAAAAGAGAAGGAGACAAGAAGCAAAGCAGGAGGGAGACCAGGAGGATGTAGGAGAGGTCCCGATTGTTGGCTTTGACAAGGGGAGTTTCTCGGTATTTAATGAAGATAATTAAAACAAGGACTGAGATTAAGAACAAGAGGAGGGCAAAAGAGACCAGGATAACGCCCAGATGTTCTACATAAGACAGGAAGGTTATAACTTTGGGGATACATTGGACTCTGGCCTCATTTGGATATTTGTCATCTCGACACTTGGTGCATTTTTCTGCATCTGAGAAACCAAAAATCAATTTTCTTTAATATTTCCTTCCTTTTATTTTTCATTAAAAAAAAGCATAAGAAGGATGTACTTTTTTTTAAAGTAGCTAGGTGTATGAAGTTGAGGAAAGTCCTAAGGCCGTGATGGCGAACCTATGGCACCCGTGCCACAGGTGGCACGCGGAGCCATATTGAGTGGCACACCAGACGTCAGCTCTGACTCGCATGCGCGTGCTGGCTAGCTGGTTTTTCATATTTCCGGAGGGCCAGGGGAGGCCTTTTCGCCACCGAACCAGTTACCGGATCACAGCTCGCTTGTCCTGCCCCACCCAGTCTGTACTCTGCAGCTTGCCTGCCTGAAGAGCTGCGCCCCTGCTAGGTAAGACTGTGAGTCGTGGCTTAGCTAGCTACCCCTTCCCCACGGCCCTGCCATGCTTCCCTGCCTTCCACATGGTCTTACCAGCGGATCCCTATGCCCGCTAGTCTTCTGAGATCAGCGCCTAGCCAGGCCAGTGGGCGGCCCTTGGTGAAGATGCAGCCGCTGTGATGGGGCTGAGAGAGGCGGCAGCGATGATCCTGCGGCCTGGGGCTGCTGCACATGCACCCGCTCCCTTTCTGCAAGATGCTGCCTTCCATTCAGGCCCACATGCCTCTCATGCCAGCTCCGTGGGGCTTCAGGCTCCAAAGCAGCCCACTGGCTTCCCACCCAGCCACCTGCCTGCTCCTCGGCCGTGGCGCCGCTTACGGCTGGCAAGGAAGCGGAGCAAGAGGCAGAAGCCGTGAATGGATGGGGGGAACCCCTCACATGGGGAGTGGGCCGTGGCGGAGTTTCCTTCCCCCTGGAACTCCAGACTCTACAGGCCGAGTTCCCTGAGTAGCGCTGGTGGTCGGTTCTTTCTCTTTGAGAGTTGCCTTGCAAAATGTCAGAAAACACCCCGTTTTGCAAGGTGGCTCTCAAAGAGTAGGAAGCAGCCGTGGCGGAGAGGGAGAGGGAGATGTTGGCAAAGAAGCCTTAGATTCCCCATTGCAGCGGCTGTCGGGGGAAGGAGGCAGGGTTACTGGTGGGCGCTCACTTCCCAAGGCTTCTTTGCTAGCCTCCCTTACACACACACACACATACACACATCGCTTGCTGCCACGCGAGGCGAGCGCCGGCCAATATCCCTGCCTCCTTACCCCGAGAGCCGCGGCAGTGGGGAATCCAAGGCTTGTTCGCTAGCTTCTCCCTCGCACGGCAGTGTGTGTGTGTGTGTGTGTGTGTGTGTGTGTATGTGTGTGTAAGGGCAGCTAGCAAAGAAGCCTTGGGAAGCGAGCGCCGGCCACTACCTTTGCCTCCTTCCCCCGAGAACCGCTGCAATGGGGAATCCAAGGCTTCTTCGCCAGCCTCTCCCTCTCCCTCGCGCGTTGTTTTGTGTGTGTGTGTGTGTGTGTGTGTGTGTGTGTGACCGCTGCCTTGCGAGCTCTCGGAGGAAGGAGGCAGGGATATTGGCCGGCGCTCACTTCCCTTACTACTCATTGTAAGAATGGAAGAAGCACCCACGCCCGTTTCATTCTCTTTGAGAGCCGCCTTGCAAAATGGGGAATTTTCTGACATTTTGCAACCGGAGTCAGCCTAGTGTCCTGCGCACATGGGCCGCCCAGGAGCCCCGAGGCTCACAAGCATCATCTCCTGAAGCAGAAACAGCCTCCTCCAGCCCACCAGAACTCGGACATGGCTTCAGGAAAGCCTCCGAAGGCTGGAGAGGGCAAAAAACAGCCCCAACTGGCCAACTGGAAGTTCGGAACCGATTCGTTTCTGACTTCCAGAGGGCCTCTAGGGGGGCAGGGGAGGCAGCTTGTGCCTTCCCCAGGCTTCAGGAAGGGGTCACATGCACATGCGCAGTTGGGTGGGAAATTGAGTGGGCATGCGAGTGCGTGCAATAGCGCACACGCATGCAATTCTGGCATGCCGTTAAAAAAAGGTTCGCCATCACTGTCCTAGGGCAGCGATGGCGAACCTTTTTTGGCTCGTGTGCCACAAGTGGGGGGAGCGCGGGGGGTCGTGTGCGGGCGTGCCGCACCCATAATGCATCGCGCCCCCCCAGTGCGCATGCGCGCACAACGCACCCATTTTTGCATGCTTTGTTCGCCCTCCCCAGGCTCCAGAGGCTTTATAGGAGCCTGGGGAGGGCGAAAAGAGCCTCCCCCGGCCCCCGGAGGCTTCACAGAACGTCCGGAGGCTTCCCTGAAGCCTTTGGAACGCTTAAAACCACCCTCCGAGCAACCCGGAAGTCATTTTAAGCGCTCCGAAGGTTCAGGGAAGCCTCGGGACGGTCCCTGCACAGGCACGAGATGTGTGTCTCCATCGCCCGGGCCCGGATCGCCTCTGCTGCGCGCCGCCTCAGGCCCGGCGTCCTTGTGGCGCTCCGCCCAGCCTCGGCGCGCTCACCAGGGCCCGGCCTTCACATCGCCGCTGCCGCCAGGACGGGCTCGGCCGAAGGGAAGTCCGTCAGGCCTCGGCCGTGCCACCCTCGCCGCCTCCTCCTCCTCCTCCTCTAGCCGCGCCAAGCCATGCCAGGCAGGCCGTGCAGCCACCTCGATCCCGGCCTCGGGCGGCGCCGCACCACGTCATGCTCAATAGTCGCAACTCGGCTGACAGCCGCCTTTCCCCTCCTGTCTCCCAGCCGGAGCGGCCCGCCGCCAAGTTGCGACTATTGCCGCTGCTGCTGCCGCCATTCACAGGACCCGCCTCTCACCCTCTTCCTCCGGTCGGCAGGTTCCAACTCGTTCGCTGCCTGACGGGCCCCGGTGCCACGTTCGAGCCGGAGGGGGAAAGGAGGAGAAGGAGAAGGAGGACAACAAAGCCCCCTTCGCTTTCCCCGTCCCCCTCCCTTTCGGCTTAATCCTTGCGACGCCCGCGCAAAGCCCCGAGGGGACGGATTCCTGTGCGGGGCGCATGGCAGGAAGGCTATAGAGTCCCCCCTCCCTCTGCCATCCGGACGGTCCCTGAAGCCTTCGGAATGCTTAAAACGACCCTCCGAGCAACCCGGAAGTCACTTCCGGTTTGCTCGGAGGGTGGTTTTAAGCGCTCTGAAGGCTTCAGGGAAGCCTCCGGACGGTCCTTGAAGCCTCTGGGGGGGCGGGGGGGCTCTTTTCGCCCTCCCCAGGCTCCTATAAAGCCTCTGGAACCTGGGGAAGGAGAAAAATAGCTTTGAAAAAGGTGAACTCAGCTGGCCAGCGTGCGCATGCACGCTGGCCAGCTGACAGGGCAGCGCCTTGCGTGCCCTGACAAATGGCTCCACTTGCCACTTGTGGCACGTTTGCCATAGGTTCGCCATCACGGTCCTAGTGTGTGAATTATTTCTGGTGTAATGTAATTCATAGGAAGCTACATTATTACAGATTAATAATGAATCATATAATCTTTTCATACAAATATTTAGAGTCCTGCCACATGGCGATTAATATACTGGACTTAGAGGATACCTACAGTATCTTGTAACATCTGGAAGCTATATGGAATTCAGGAGAAATTTCCTAACAGTGACAACAATTAACCAGTGGAACAGCTGGCCTCCAGAAGTTGTGGGTGCTTCAACATTGGATGTTTTTAAGAAGAAACTGGACAGGTTCCGGCTGCCGACAGCGACGGGCAGGCTCTGTTCACCCCGCGCTTTCCCGGTGGGCCCCTCACTCCTTGAGGGGCACAGGACGCCCCGTAGAGGCTCCTGCCAGAGGGGCGGCACCGCGGGGGATCCTCCGAGTCGGCGGCAGCCGGGGGGGGCCCTGCATCACCCCAGGCACTGGGGAGCATGATGGGGAGGCGCTCTGGCATCTTCGCAGTGAGGCAGCGGGAAGAATGAACAATCAGAAGGACGCGGCTGTGGTGCGGTGAGGCAGAATCCACTCTCCATTCCTTTTGCTTACTGGAAAGAAATTGTCAGCTACCAAAAATCTCCTTTCGACTTGGTTTTTGAGAAGCGCGGCTGGAGGGAGGGGGATTTCCCCCCCCCTCGGACAGGCAGCTGTTAACTATTGTTGCTCTCAGCCCTTGGGGGAGGAGGCAGGGAGAGAGCCAACTAATGACGCTACGCTCATAGCAAAGGTGAATTTCGGATTTAAACTTATAATGGAACGATGATCTGGGAACTTTGGAAATTTTGAAACTTTTGTTATGCCTCCTAAGCCCGAAGCTGGCAGGGCAAGATGGCACACTTCCGTTGTCTTCATAAACAGTGAAAACTGACTCCACCTATAAAACTTCAGGCTTCCGGTCTTTGTCTCCGTGCTACCCAGATAAATCTCTTGCTGTTTGTGACTTTTTGGACTCCCTGGACTTAAAAACTTTACTCTATCACCAGTGTGACTAGAAAAACCTTCTTCTGCCTGGACCTTTTGTCTCCTGGACTCTCTTGGCAGTTCTACCTCTCTGACTGATCACTCTCTGCATTGATTGAACTTTTTATTGTATACATAATGTCACGTAAAAAACCACCTCCTGGGAAGCCTGGCTTTGCTGCCTCTGCCCCGACATCTACAACATCCAGTCCCAGTACACAATCAACGATAACAGCTCTGATGCAGCCCAAAACCACTGAGACTGAATTCCAACAAATGTTTCAACAAATTTTACAGGGACAAGAGGAGATAAAAAGACAATTAAAAGAGATGAAAGAAGAAATTAAAGAGAACCAGGACCAGATCAGCAAAAACTCACAGAGACTGGATCTTTTGGAGGGTGGGACGGCTGAGATGAGGGAGGGGATGGAAGGGGTGCAGAAGGGGAACAGAGAACGTGACACCCAACAGATGAAAATAGAATTTGAGAGAATGTCCTTTTATCTTAGATTTCAAAATGTGGTAGAGACAGATGATGAAGACATAAGGGACATTATGACAAGTATTTTGGCTGAATACATTCAGAAAGAGAAACAACAGATGGGGTGGAAACTAGATTTGGTTTATAGAGTGAACTCAGCATATGCTAGAACACACAATGTACCCAGGGAGGTACACATTAAATTTCTCAGAAAAACCACAAGAGATGAAATTCTGAATGCACAAAGGGGGCAAGCTTTGAAATACCAAGATAGGGAAATAACCATTCTGAAACAGATCCCCAAGAAAGTGAGGGAGAAAAGAAAAAACTATTCGCAATTAGCGAAGAAACTTTACCAGAAGGGGGTGTGGTTCAGATGGTTGATGCCTGAAAGTAAGCTAATATTCTGGGAGGACACAAGAGTTAGAATTAATACACCCATAGAGGCGCAGGCCTTTATGGAAAAAATAAAGCACTCCTAGATAAACCAGATGATCCTACAACAGACATGCAGGACACGGGAGGGGCCGGAGCTCTGCTGGCGGGGGGAGAAGGGGCAATACCAAGAAAACTCAGATCACAAAAATGAGTAAGAAAATCTACTTGATATAAATCGATCGAAATTATTAACTGAATTTATATGCTGACTATATATTGTTATTTAGTATTGAACTTTCTGTAATTGTATACTATGAGTATGGAGGGAGGGGACGCCTGCCGCACACTGCAACTGTCAAAATTTGTAACCTTTCCTTTACCCCTTTCCTTTTTATTTTTTTAAAAAAACCAATAAAACTTTGTTTTTTTAAAAAAAAAAGAAGAAGAAACTGGACAGTCACTTGTCTGAAATGGTATCAGATCTCCTGCTTGAGCAGGGGGTAGCACTAGAAGTCCTCCAAGGTCCTTTCCAGCTCTACTCTGATTGATTGATTGATTGATTGATTGATCTACATGATTGGCAGAATATTTGTGCAATGAGTTGCCCCCATAACTATCCACAGCACCACATTATGGACCTGTGACACCTTCTCAGTGATCCTCAAGGGGAGGATCCAATATACAGTGAATTGCAAGGTCTTTCAGAAGGTGGACCTAAAACAATTCATCAAGTTTCAAAGAACTGAAATCTTCCTAGAAAGGTGAATTTAGCAGCACAAGTCCAAACTAAAAAGCAGGAGAGATGTTTCCTCTGCTATTAGTAAAGCTTGCCCAGTCTGCCACCCTTCCTCCCATCTCCTCCCAGCCCCTCCTTCAAAGACTTTTTGGTTTACTTCCTTTTAGATAAGAAATTATGCAGGTTAAAAATAAAAAAAAAACTGGTGAACTTCAATCTGTCTTTTAACTTGCACTTTCATGAAAATGTGCTGGATGGATCCAGTTCCACAAAGCCTCCCATTTTCCTCAGTGTGACCCACCTTCCTGAATGGAGAAGGTCCCCTCCGGACAAGGAACGCAGTCATAGCAGCAAACTGGCTCTCCTTCTTGAGCCCTCTTGACAAATCCAGGATGACAATTTTCCGCACAGTTGGACTGAGGCAGGGACTGAGCAGAAAAATGAAGAATGCCAAAGAAAATGTGTTAGTAGTCAACATTCATGGAAAATAGAGATAGACACTGACATTAGCCAAATAGCCTCTGGTCTTCATATAAGTAAATATGAAATACCTGACTACTACTAAGAAGATGCAGGAGGTATAACTAACTACTGGCAGATTCTTCATTTAGTTCCTCCCTTTTGCTTTTGGCATTTAAAATTACAATAAAGGACTTTTCTACTTAATAAAGTCAGCAGAGATGGAATTGAATTTTTTTTTACATATGATGATATATTCATATTAAAATGAGAATAAAATTCATTGTAAAAGATTTAGGAAATTTCTATTCCATTAGATTTTTCAATAAAGAATAAAACTGTGATGAAGAAAGAAATCTCTGACCATTAAGATCTTGAAAGATTTCCATAAAACATGGCAAAGCCCCTCCACTTACTGTAGGTCCCATCTGTTGAAAAATTACAATCAGATAACATCAACTGGCATGGGATGTCAACCACCCTGGAGACTCTAGGCTTTGCCCACTTGAAATGGGACCTCAGGCTTTGGAAAACAGAAAAAACACCAAAATTTATCTCACCTTATTGAGCAACTTTAGCCCTGAAAGAGCATCTTGTTTGACAGAAAGTCTCTCTTTTTGAAAATACGCCAGAGTCTTTTCCACAACATCCTTCTTGGGGAGAACCAAGTAGCTGCCAATGGTCAGATCTGCTGTTATCTCTCCATTTTGGTCCAAGTACAGTTTAAAGTGGGAAATATTCCAAAATTCATTCTTCTCCAGAAAGGGATGAAACTAGAATGGGAACATCCAGGAATTTGAAAAGCATCTTGTTTGATAGAAAGACTCTGTCTTTCAAAATACGCCAGAATCTCTTCCTTGACATCCTCTTTGGGGAAAACCAAGACGCCCAAAATGCCCAGATCTGCTGTTATCTCTCCATTTTGGTCCAAGTATAGTTTATAATGGGAAATATTCCAAAATTCATTCTTCTCCAGAAAGGGATGAAACTAGAATGGGAACATCCAGGAATTTGAAAAGCAGAAAACTTTGTTTCTTATCCCACATTGAATCTTTCTTCTACAATTGTCTAATCTCCAAATATGGTTAAATAGGATACAAATACTGCCAGTCTCTTCATAAGTGAATGAAAAAGTTTGAGAAAAATTTGTCAATCATTTAGTGACAAAATATAAAGAAAATATAATCGACACAATTGGTCAATTTTAGGGAACATTCTAGAGCAAATGGCAAATAAAATGAACAGAGAAAAAAAAAGATGATGCATAAACTCTTTGAAAACAACAGGTTTCCCAGAAAGCATGGGTTGATCAAGAAGAAAGTTGTCAGGCTAATCTTCTCCCTGGTCATCCTGATGGAAAACATCTCTAAATGTGCTAATTCTACTTGATTGTAATACAATATTAATTTTTTTTTGCAGATCTGAAAGAACAAATCTCCCACCAGCTCTTTTCTCAGCTTGAAAAGTTAGTGAGGATCCTGAGTTTCTTTCTCTCCCATTATGCAGCTGCAGGATTCTCCCCTCTTATCTGATCCTTCCCTAGGCAGCCTCTCTTCCCCTCATCCCAAAAGTCATTCTCACACATCATTACACTTCCTAAATAGATTATGGGAACTCTGGTGATAGAACTGGATTTTAGTAAAGGACTCAGAAATAATTTTGCGATAGGATTAGAAATTTGAGGGGTGGATGGTATGATAACTAAGTGGATAAAAACTGTCTTCAAAATGATACTCAAACAATTTTAACCCTTTTTAATCTTTCTTATGAAACCTAAAGGTGATGAATACAAATTTGCCTTTGGTCATCAATTATTCTATGTTGTCATTAATACAGTAATTAATATGATCTTAGAGTAAGCTAATTTGATGTGATTTAAAGAATATAAAGTCTTTCAACTTAGAAGCCTTATTTGAAACTTCATATTAAAAGTTTGATAAAGTAACAATGGTTTTAAATCAACTTAAAGGCAATAATCAGAAGCAAGCAACAATTGTTGAATAGGATGGATTGGATGGATGGACTGGAACTTAACTTGCTGCTGGCATCCCTGAAGGAGGAGTCTGCTTTGAAGGGAGGCTGCTTGGAGATGGCTGGAGAGGCCATGGACCCTGAAGACTCAAAGTGGACCGAACGGATGACTGATGAAATGGATTCTTTCAAGAAGATTGAGGGAGATTGGGGAATGAATTTGTCATATTAAACTGGAAAACAAGTCTTAAGAGCCTTTGTGTTTCCATTTACAGGAGGTCCTATGACTTTGGGGAAGGGAAACCAGTTGTTGGGAAAGATCCTAATTAAAATTTTAAGGAAATGTATTTTTATTATAAGAATCAAACAAAGATGTTTAACCCTGGACAGATTCTGGATGGATCCGAGGTAATGATTGTGCTAGTCTGTGGTAGAAATTTTCTGTGAGTCAAATACAATAGCAGATAACAGACAATTTTGAAGTTTTGAAATTTAACTTTATTGTTAGATTGCCTGTTAACTATGTTTTTTATATACAGCAGATAGATGACAAGTCCAGTAGATATATAGTTTATAATTGTGGGCCTATTTTGCAAGTGAGAGAAACTATTATTGCTGCATTGTATTCAATTGGGGAGACAATATGCATGTCTTTGTCTGTTTTTAATGTTTTATCTAGTTTTGTTTTGTCTTTGTAATAGTTTTATTTTCCAAAACTTGGATTTTACCTTTTTGAATAAAATAAAATTTTATAAGAGGAAAATCAAGTTTCCAGAAACAATATTTATGATTAGCGCACAGAGAAGGGTTCATAAGTAAAAAGCAGTAGAAAAGTATCTGATTTTTATCTACTAGGACTTGACTAACAATAGAGCCTCATATAAGAACATGAATGATGGACTGGAAGAAACATAAAGAATACCAAACTTGATATGTATGTTTGTGAAAATGATCTCAAAATCGTAGTTAACTGGAAACAGAATCTGAGTCAGCCGGGAGATGTTCATGGAAAGAAGGCAAATGCAGCCATAAGAATCTCAGGAAGTGAACGTTCTGGTTTGGGGAGACCCCAACTCAAGGACCAGGTCCCCTTGCAGGCATCACACGTGGAGGAGAATTTGCACACAATCTACATGAACTTCAGGAAAAGACAATGAAGCCAAGGAAGAGGTCAAAGGAACTACTCTTAGCCTTGAGGAAAGACAACAAGGAGAAGAGCTGAAGATCAAAAGGAGTCTGGGAGCCCCCTTTCCAATTGAAACAATCTCTCGGTTGGGGAAGGGAGGATACAGCCAGTGATGGGATTCAGACGGTCCTGCCTGGTTTGAGTGAACCAATAGTAAAAATTCTGCCTGGCCACGTCTCTCCCCACCACTACTTGCCTCACAGGCCTTGGCTGGGGCCTCAGAGTCATTGCTGCAGTTTCTGTTTGGCTCCCTTGCCTCGACCACGTGGCCACACAGCCCAGCCTGTTTGCCTGTCTTTACCGTGGCCTCCTGTTCGTCTTGGCCTGCTCCCGAATGCCCACCTCAGGCTGCTCCCGACCACTCCAGCAGCGGCCATTCTTCACCTTTCCCCTCTTTCCTTTCCTTTCTCTTTTCCTTTTTCCTTCCCTTCCCATTCCCTCTGTTTTTCATCCTTTCCTTCTTTTCCATTTCCTTTCCCATCCCTCCTTTCCCCTTCCCCTTCCCCTTCCCCCTCCCCCACCCCTCCCCTTCCTTCCTTCCTTCCTTCCTTCCTTCCTTCCTTCCTTCCTTCCTTCCTTCCTTCCTTCCTTCCTTGGGGTCTGAGGGAGAGTCAGGGGACCCCTTCCCTCCTTAAACCCCCCCCCCCAACATCTGCTCTGATGGCAATTATGGCTAAAAGGCCTATGGAAGTTGGGGCTACCCCTCCCCCTCCCCATTGCAGAAACTCCTCTTGCTGCAGAATTGGGATCTTTCAGATCTTCTTCTCCTGCCCCCCTCCCCCCCCGCACAGTCTCAGTTGCTGCTTGGAGGGGGGGAGATTTCTGGTTTTGCAGGGCTGAGAGGAAAAGAGGAAGGGTGAACAGGCCCTCCAAGGCTGCCCACCCCTTGGCGTTTCTGCAACCAAATTCTACCCCCAAACAGAGGACCCCACCATCACCCGAATGCTGCAGGGAAGATCACGCTGGGCCCATAACTGAGCAGCGTGTTGGGGGAGAGGCTGCAGCAGCTCCGCGGTGACCGGAGGGAGGGAGGAAGGTTTGGCCAGGTCAATCAATCAATCAATCAAATTTTTATTTGATTAGCCGCAACCCTCTCCCGAAGGACTCGGGGCGGCGTACAATCAAAAGGATAAAATACACATAGGACACACATACATACGAAAAAACAAGGACAATTACATTTGTGCATGGAGGAGAGTAGACCTGCAAGTGAAAGACAATAAACACAGCTAAAAACACAGTTAAAACACAGTTTAAAATCCCCTAAATAAAATTGCTGAATTAAAAACCCCTCAGGAGCATAACGAAGTTATGGTTGGGCCAGGCCAGATATTTGAAAAAGGTGGGTCTTGAGCTTAACACGGAAGGAGCGGAGGTCTGTAGTGGTCCTAATATCCGGGGGGAGGTCCAACCGGGGGAGGGGGGATCGACCAGCTCAGCCAACAGATTTCATTCATCCCTCCTGGCTCACCCGAGCCACTCCAATTTCCCCCCTGGCCAGAGGCACCTCCGGCTAAAACACCCCGCGCACATGTCCCCCAACAAAGAGTTCAGAATGATGCTTCTTCCAAAGAAGTTCTGGGGAACCCAACCCCCCCCCCCCCGCTGCCCCTTCCAGAGCCCAGAAAACTCCCAGGCAAAGCAGCACTGCCTTGCTCTCAGGACAGGGGTAGAGAATGGATGGGAGGAAAGAAAAACTCGGGGAAGAGGGAGGGAGATCCAGAGGAAATGGGGAGAGGCCCTTGCCCCATTTCTGCCTCCTCCCATGCGATCCACAAGGTTGAAAAGCTTCTGATTCCTCACTCTCACTCTCTTTATTCTTTCCCCCTCTCTCTTGCTCTCTCTCTCTCTCTCTCTCTCTCTCTCTCTCTCACACACACACACACACACACACACACACACACACAAACTCACAATCTTATCCCTGCAAGTCCCCCTTCTCTGCCTGCTCCAGAGAGAGAAGGTTGCCTGCACAGAAGAGGCACTGATCGAAGCGCGTCCCAGTAAGTTAATCAGCCGGGCTTTCCTGGTATGCGAGTGATGCTGCTGGGCGCTTGGAAAGGACTTTGGCCACCGGCCCACCACTAAAACCGAACAATGAGGCAAGGCGCTGAGCTGGTTGGAAGTGTGTGTGTATGTGTGTGTGTGTGTAAAATGGGCAGTTTCATCCAAAGGAGTTTTTCTTTCAGGTGGATCTCCTAGCTTTGGAAGGAGGAAAGGAAGGGGTAGTAAGAGAGAGAAAGAGAGAGACAAAAGAAAAGGAAAAAGAAAGGAAAGGAAAAGAAAGGAAAGGAGAGAGAGAGAGAGAAAGAAAGAGGGAGTTATGGAAGGAAGCAAAAGAAAGAGAGGGAGGGAGGAGGAAGTGAATGAGATATAGTTGGATGGATGGGTCAATAGATACATGGAGGGATGGAGGGAGGGAAAGAGAGAAAATGAAAGGAAGGAAGGACACAAACCATGGCTTCAGAAGACTCTTTCAAAGAGCACAACAATGTTTGAAAGGGCTGGAAGGGACCTTGGAGGTCATTTTCTAGTCCAACCCCTGCTCTAGTAGGGTCAGAAGGGACCTTGGAAGCCATCTAGTCCAACCCCCTGCTCCAGCAGGAGACATTATATCCTCTGGATTATTTTGGTGCCTCTAACAGAGAGGAAAATTGCCAGAAAAGGGAAGGAATTTACTGGGACAAGGCTGCCATGCAGAGGAAGGCAGAGACAGTCCTTGACTTATGACAATTGAGCCCAACATTTTGGTTGCTAAGCAAGAGCGTTGTTAAGTGAGCTTTGCCACATTTTACTCAATCCATGACATCTCCTGGCTCTAACAGTCATGTGCAGGCTAGGGAAGAACATCTGAAGGCCTGTGTAATGTTCTAATGTGCAGAAGTGATAGTTAAATGTGTGCCAGAAAGTGGACTCTGGGTGTGTTTTTCCAAACACAATAAGTGAGGTTGAATGTGTATAGTTTTAGAAGAGCTCTCTCTGTGTGTGTGTGTGTGTGTGTGTGTGTGTGTGTGTGTGTACATACAGTGTATAAAGTAGATAATGCATCTTTTTCTGTTCCTATACACACACTAAACTATGTAATATGTATGTACACATATGGCGTATATACATAGGATTAAATTGTGTATTTTGGATGTTCATTAGTAGTAAATAAATAGAGAGGGAAATTATATCTTGTTGACGCAAGGAGAGGCCAGGAAAGGTACCCCTTGACGGGAATGATGTCAAGTTGGCTACACCCACCCAGTCACAAGACCACCAAGCCATGCCCACAGAACCAGTAGTAAAAAGATTTGAATCCCACCACTGGATACATCCCTCTTCCAATAATTGACTCCTATTACACATGAGTGTAAGATCCGCTCAGTCTTATTCCAGAGTGTCAGACATGGAAAAAGTGAATTCAGTTACAAGAGAAGAGATTTTAACTGAATGAGAGAAAAAAAATATCATAAAAGGATGAGCTGTTTTAGAGCTGAGCCAGTAAAGCAGAGAAGTTCAGTCTCCTCTTCATGGATCGTCTGAGAGCAAAGACTGAGCAGCCATCAGTCAGAGAAGCTTGAACTGGGATTCCTGCAGAGAGGATGGGGTTGGGCTAGATGGTCTCAGGGTCTCCTCCTAATTTATAAAGATTGTCATGCCACAACATATACCATATTTTTCGGAGTATACGATGCACCGGAGTATAAGACGCACCAAGAATTTGAAGAGGTAATTTTTTTTAAAAAAAAGTAGGTAGGTAGATAGAGGGAGAGAAAGAGAGAGAAATACAGCAGGTAGGTAGGGAGAGAGAGAGTAATTAGGTAGGGAGGAAGGAAGGTAGATAAAGGGATAGAGATAGAGAGAAATAGAGACAGATATAGAGATAGAGAAATACAGTAGGGAGGGAGGGAGGGAGAGAGAGTAGGTAGATAGGTAGATGTTTCCAGGTATATTTATCCATGTGCTGGAGAAGGAAATCGCTGACAATCTGCAGCACCTAAGACTTTGTTTCTGCTGGCACAGCACTTGATCAATGTAATTCTCATCAACCAGTTAAAGAGCTTTCCAAGAGGGGGAATAAGTTTTTACACTCTGCAAAGCTCCCCAAAACAGCCTGTTTTTCTGAAAACGCCCCCCCCTTTTTTAAAAAGTCATGAATAGTCTTGGGGGGGGGGCTTGCAGAATGCTCCTGGGGGGGAGCAAATTGATTAAAAAATGCCAGTTTTTTCTCAAAAACAAGCCTGTTTTTTGTCAAAAAAAATTGCATGCATAGCCGTATGGAGACTTATAGAGTGCTGCTGGGGGTCGGGGGGGGGGCAAAGTGGTCTATTTTTTGCTCATTACTGCCCTCCCCAGCCCCCAGGAGCTCTCTGAAAGCCTCCATAAGGGTATGCACGGCCATTTTGGTGAAAGGGGCGGGGCTTCGGGAGGCAAAAAATGCTGTATTTGATGTATAAGACGAACCCAGATTTTCAGCCTCTTTTTTCAAGGAAAAAGATGCGTCTTATATTCTGAAAAATACGGTAACTGTTGTGCTGTTGTTGCTCTAGCCCCACCTAGTGGCCGGGGGCAGATAAGCCTCACTATAAGGTCTGAATTCAGACTCCGTTTTCTGTCAGCCTTTGGAGAAGATGGAAGCAGCCGTTGTGACCGAGACCCCTGGTCATCCGGAGACGGCCTCCCTCCCTCACACGGAGCATCGCTGGGGAGGTTCCAGCTGCTTCTTTGCTGGCTGTCAGTTAATGCTGCCTATCTCGTCTTTCTATTTGATTTCCACTCTTTGCATCTCCTCAGTTTCAACTGCCCTCTTCTCCCAATAAAGCATCCAGATCCACGCCAGGATCCCTTTCATTGGAGGAGAATAGGGGGGCTTAGCTGCCTGTCCAGCTGCACACAGACCCACCTGCAATGGGGACGGAAGAAAGGTGGAATTCCACCAGGCTCATCACAAACCCACAAATACAGGAATTTATTTTGAAAAGAATACAGCATTTTCCAATTAGCAGTGCTTAATATAAAAATGCCATGGTATCTACTCTTTGGAACCATTAATTCCCTGAGCAATTAAATTGTCCAGATCTGTTGAGATGCTTCCCCTCCTTCTCCTCTGGATTCCTCCTCCAAAGGATCTAAGATTAATGGATCCATATCGGGATCCCCATACCTGCCATGGCTGCAGCCTTGGAGACCCCAAGATATTTTCACCCTCTTTCCTTCTCCTCCTCGATCTGGAGGAATATGCAGCATTCAGGGCCTGAGCCAGAGTCTTCATGAGACTGTAATGGTGGTAGTCATTTGGGATCAGTATTCTGTCCCTTTTCCTCTGGGTCTCCAGTGGGGCTTTAAGGGTGCATCTTCTGCGGACTTTGACAGAAAAGACATTCTTTGAAAGAGAACAATGAAAATAAGGATCTTTAATCTTTACTTCCACAAAGAAAAAGGGTTTAAAGGCAGAATCTTTTGGCCTTCCTTTTCCCTGATAACGAAAGTTCCAAATACTGTGGATGTATTTGAGAAGTCTGTGCTTTTCTAAGTCATCATACCTTACAAAATTTGTAAGGATCCAGACTTTCCCCTCAATGGGTCCTGGGAGATGCATAAGTGTTAAATGGAAAGGAAGAATTCTCTCCCAAATGGAATCATGTTCCATGAAGTGAACAAAGATGTTGACTTGTCTCCACTTAGAGAGGGAATCCCTGAGGTATGCTGTATATCCAGTCTTTGAGAACAGTTGTGATATAACCACACAAATTCCATTCCTGACAAGCACAGGAGTAAAAGTCCTCATGAAATTCTCTCCCTTTTCTGTATCTGAAGCAAAGAGGCCAATCAGGGTCCATCTGAAGTGGAGGAGCAGCTGGACAATTGCTGGGTACTGGATCCCTTCTTTGGGGAGAATGTGGTGGAAAAAGGGGAATCGACTTTTATCACTCAGAGCCTCTGAAGCGGTTTCATGATTGATCTGAAAAAGCAATTGAAAGGATTAGAGCCATGATGGGGAACCCATGGCATGCAGAGCTTCCTCTCCCGGCACGCCAGCCGCCCCAGCCCAGCTCCACTAGCATCCACATGCAAACGCACCTCCTGCCGGCCAGCTGGTTTTCGGGCCTTTGTGGAGGGCCAGGGCGGGGGACGCGTGAGTATGCAATGGGGTGGGGGGGCTCACATTGTGCAGGAAGCTCCGGTAGGGTGGAAGTGAGTGTGAATGCCCCACCCCCAGTGCTTCCTGGGTCAGTTGGAGGCTTCCTTCAGCCTTCAAACAGTTGCAGGTTTTTTTTGGGGGGGGGGGTGTTTGCTTCCAGGTTGGTGCAGGAGGCTTTCCAGGGCCAAAATGGGGCATGGAAAGCGCAAGGTTTCCCCCCCACCCCCCTTATTCCCGAATTGTGAGCTCTTAGGAAAGTATCCCCTCCTTGTGGGTTGCTAACAGTGGTGGGTTTTACAATTGCCAAGGGTCAGGCCGAGGGATGCATGAGTATGCAGTATTTGTGTGTGTGTGTGTGTGTGTGTGTGTGTGTGTGTGTGTGTGTGTGTTCACATTGTGCAGGAAACTCCACTGGGCTGGAAGTGAATGGTCTGGGCCTCCAGTGCTTTCTCGCTCAGTTGGAGGCTTCCTTCAGCCTTCAAACAGTTGCAGGGTTTTATTTTTTATTTTTTGCTTCCAGGTTGGTGCAGAAGGCTTTCCAGGGCCAAAATGGGGTGCAGAAAGCACAGGTGTTTTTTTTTCCATTTTGGCCCTGGAAAGCCTCCTGCACCAACCTGGAAGCAAAAAACCCCAAACAAGCCCTGCAACTGTTTGAAGGCTGAAGGAAGCCTCCAACTGACCCAGGAAGCCCTGGAGAGCCAGGCCATTCACACTCACTTCCAGCCCACCAGAGTTTTCTGCCCCAGGGAAGAAATGAAAACCTGTCCTGTGGAGCCCACTGCCACTTGGGCGGAGGAGGAGGACGACTAGACGAAGAAGAGGAGGAGGAGGAGAATAGCGAGGCTTTGCAGGAGCTGGCAGGGAGCAGGTCAGGTGGGGCTGGCTGGCTGGCTGGGGAGGGGGCAATCATGGTGCTTAGGTGGCAGCAGCCTGAAGGCCCCGACTGTGCTGGGGAGGAAATAAGAGGCCCAGCTTGAATGGGGATGAAAGTACACACACATACACACTGCCTCCCTGCTCAGGTGTCGGCCACACCAGTTTGGGTGCCCTGGCTAAAGCACGCTTTCCCTGACACACACACACACACAGACAGACAGACAGACAGACACACACACACTTAGATTTCTCTCTTACCCTCCCTGTCTCTGTCTGGCCCCATTTGCATGCTCAGCTGTCGCCCACACCATTGGCAGCAGTTTGGGTGCCTTGGCTGAAGTATGCTTTCTCTGCCAAACACACTTGGATTGCCTGTCTCTGTCTGGCCCCATTTGCTGCTCCTTGCAACAAAGAAGCCTCATTAAGTAGCTAAGTGGAAAGTAGTTGGGGGGAGGGGAGGAGCAGGAGACCTGCAGGTAACCACTTTCCCCACCCACCCACCCCCGAGAATGAAAGTTTCTGGATCCCTGACTCTGCAAAAGAGACACCCCTGGACTAACAGATGACCTGAGTGCTGCATGTGTTGCTCTCAAACTTACAACTTTTGAGTCAAGGTTAGAAAAATTATCAGCTTGCATTCAACAGCAAAAGTCAAATTAATCAAAAGCATGCCAAAGGCAAATGTTTACCTTTCCATAAAAAGTTGTTTGTATCATTGAAAGTGCTGTTATTGGGGGGGGGGGGGGTTCAGAGAAAAGACGTTAATCATGTATGAGTTGTTTTTCTAAACTAAAACCTCATTATTCAGGTTAAATTGCCATGTTGGCACTCCGAGATAAATAAGTGGGTTTTAGGTTGCAGTTTGGGCATTCGGTCTCTAAAAGGTTTGCCATCACTGCATTTGAGCATACACAGAGTGTAACCTAATTCAGCTGTTGTTAAATTGCTGTTGAGAGAAGCTCCATTGTAACCTAACGTGCCAACTACATAGATAAAACTTCTAGGCAATTTGCAAAGCTTAGCCTAGCAAAGTAACGTCTTGTGAAAAGTAGAATGTGGATTCTGCCAAGTAGCCTTGCTTGTACCTTAAAATGTGTGTTCAGCATTCCCTAACAAAGCTATGAGTTATACTCCCAAAAATGAATTTCTTTTCCCTTCTACATTCTATGGTTTTCAGAGTGCTGACAAAAATCATGAAATTTGTGTGATATCAAATTATGTTTCTATAGCAATGACATTATGTGCAAGCTATAAGATGTTTGGAAAAGTTTTTGGCACATGCCTGTTTTTCTCTCTCTCTGCCTGCTCTGTTAAGGTGGGAGACAAAACGGTCATCCAGTCTTTTGCTTTCTGCAGAAATAAAAGCTGATAATCCATACCCTCATCTTCAGAGTTTCACTGGATTTATCAGATTCTGAGCTGTATTCAAAAACCTTACACAATGAAGAATGCTGTGTTATATTTGGGGTCAAATCAAGTCCAAACTATTATATTTTAATAAATCCAATTTTGTTCTCATGAAAGCATTAGAATAATTTGTTAATTAGACATTGTTTAAAATATTAAAGACAGAATATTAGCAAGATTGTATTATAAAAGTGGAAAATAATAAATAAATTTAAAAAGTATAAACAATATAAATCATATTACTATATCTCACCCCTACAATTTATTGCAATTAGATTAACATGTGCAAATGCCAACTGAAGTATTCTATTCCAATAAATGGCCTACTATAATTTTTGAGGATTGCTGCATATTTTAATGCTTCTAAGACCCAGATTCTTTGTGGAGAAATCTTTTTAGCTTCTCCAGTTGTACAAGAAACAGGGAGACCTCAGTTCCTCATACAATTTGTCTGTAGTAGAATCCAAGATTGGTCTTTAATTGAAGTTTTGTCTGTTGTAACAGCCACAATTTTCAGAGTCTGTTAGTTTCCATAGATTAAATTTTATGCCAATACCCATATTTTCTGATTTTAGACAAAGCAGAAATTGTGTAAATTCCCAAATCAGCTCTGAGGGGCAGCAGCTGGAGTCCTTTTGTCCACCCTAAGATCCTCCTCGGAGGTAGTGATTGGGTTGGTTCTGCTGGTGGTTTCTCTCTGAAGCCCCAAACATCAGATTGATGTAAGAACATGGGGGAAACCTTGGCCTCATATACTTCAATAATTGGGGCTGAGGAAGCTGGAGAGCTATGAGGTTTTCTTTTAAGCACCACTTTCACTCATGTCTTTGATCTAACTGAGCTCCTTTGATGATGAGGGAGACAAGATTCAGTCTCAGAGAAAACAACCCCAGGGAAGGAAAAGTGTCACTTGCTCTATTGGCTGACCATCTATGGCTAGGATGTCATTTCCCAAAGACCATAACTTTTGAACTTGATTTATTAATTATCAGATAATTATTATGAGAAAAGAACCCAAGTCTTCCTCACAGGATATATAATCCAATGTGTAAGTATGATAATATCACAGTGTAAATCAGCATGTTCTAGTAAGTATTTAGCATGCTAAACATATGTACCCATAACAGAACTTATAACAAAATAAAAGGGTTGGAAAGGATCTTTGAGGTCTTCTAGTCCAACCCCCTGCTCAAGAAGGAGACCCTATACCAGGGGTCCTCAAACTACATCCCACGGGCCGGATACAGGCCACTGAAGCCATTAATCCAGCCCACGTGGGACCATGAGGCTGCCCTGCCCAAATCACCCCGCCCACTTGCCAGTCCCCACCCACCGGCTGAGTGCAGGCCTTCCCTTCGCAAGCCCCACGGACTGAAACTGCAAAGTAAGACCAAAGCTTTTAGGCGGCACAGTACTTCTGGGGGCTGGGGAGGCCAAAAATGGGATGCATGGAGGCGCCAGGAGGGGAAATAGTGCCCTCTGCTTCAGATTCTTAGCTTGGGCTAAGTGGAAAGCAAAGCCATGTAGACTGGCACCCGTGTCCTTGCCTGTTGCTCTTCCGGGTTTCTTGTGTGCATGTGAGCACGACGATCAGCTGGCCTTTACATGCGCAGCAGTACCAGGAACTGGAAGAGGAGCTGCCTGATGCGCATGTATGGACCAACATGCACACTGGTCAACTCCTCTTCCAGATTGCATCCCTGACAAGAGCCCTCGGTGCCAAAAGGTTCGCCATCAATGCCCTATTCCAAAGGTGGTTTTATCAAGGCATTATAAAATGGTACCAATACTTCACATGATTTTGATTCTATCCTTCTGTTGATGCAGCCTAGGATTGCAGTGGCTTTTTTTTTTGGCTGCTGCCACACATTGTTGTCTCACATTTGAGAGATTGTCCACTAAGATTCCAAGATCCCTTTCACATTTACTGCTATTGAGCCTCATCTGTACCTGTACATTTGGTTTTTCTAGCCTCAGTGTAAGACTCAGGGGTTGCCACAAAGAAGAGGGGGTCAAACTATTTTCCAAGGCACCTGAGGATAGAACAAGAAGCAATGGGTGGAAACTAATCAAGGAGAGAAGCAACTTAGAACTGAGGAGAAATTTGCTGACAGTTAGAACAATTAATCAGTGGAACAGCTTGCCTCCAGAAGTTGTGGAAATCTTTAAGAAGATGTTGGATAGAGATTTGTCTTAAATGGTATAGGGTTTCCTGCCAAGGCAGGGGGTTGGACTAGAAGACCTCCAAGGTCCCTTCCAACTCTACTATTGTATTACTTTACTTTTCTCTTTTCTGAATTTCCTTTTGTTAGATAGGCCCAGGGTTGAAGTCTATCTAGATCCATCTGGATCTTGAGCCTATCTTCTGGGCTGTTGGCTATTCCGGTCAGTTTAGTGTCATCTGTAAATTTGATGATTTCCCCATCTATCCCTCATCCAAACCCTTGATGAAGATGTTGAAGAGGACTGGGCCTAAAATGGAACCTTGGGGTCTCCCACTGCTTGTTTCCCTCATGTAGATGTAGTTCCACTGAGGATCACAGGCTGAGTCCATCTGGGGGTGATGCTGTCTATCCCACATATTTTTAGCTTACCAAGAAGTAGATGGTGGTTTACTTTGTCAAAGCCTTTCCAAAATCCAAGTACTGGAAACTATGTGCACTGCATTTCACTGGTCCACTAATTTAGTAATTTTTGGCAAAGAAAGAAATAACATTTATTTATGATGTGTTTTTGGATCCTTCATTAGTTGAAGTAAATTGTCAATATGAAGAGAGAATAATAAGGGTTCAAATATGCATCCTTCCCTTCCTCCTTGGTAAGTATCAATCCTTCTTCTCATTGCTCCATTGAGCCCCAACCTCCCTCTCAAAGAAGGACCTGGAGAAAGAGCCTGGATCAGGGCCAACAGGCTGAGTTCCATTTTGAGGGCAATCAATTTCCTATATATTTCTCTGTTAATTATGACAAATGCACTAACATCTAGAAAGCCAGCAAAACCGTGTTTTACTTTGCTGATATAGATTAGATATTTCAAGACAAATGTGTTACCAATATTAGATTATTGACATGCAATATTTCTTATAAAATCTATATAGCTGTTCACTACCTAAAACCTTCTGTTTCTTCTGCAAGGAATGCATTTTTCTCAAGTTTAACTAGGAGGATTCAGGCATACATTTCAGCCACAATATCTGCTAGTCTATTTGGCCTATAATTGCTAGAGTCCTTTTTATTCCACTTTTTAGATAGATAAAATGCTTCTATTTCTATCAATCCGACTGGATATTATTTATATGTGGAAATGAAGATGCCAATAGAGGCCCCAACAACGAGGGATATTTTTTGATCAGTTAAATAGTTGGTAGAATGTCTTCTCCGGGGAATGTATTGCTTGCATTTCAGGCTTTTTATGATTAATCTCAACACGAACATAATGGGGTAAAATATTGTCATTTTTGCTAATATGTAGAAAAGTAGCTCTTGAATTCCATGGAGAAGACATGATTGCATCTATTGCTCACCCACCACCACCTACCCCTCACTTTACCAGAGAGAGAAAAACACACACAAACCTGTGGGACTTTGTAGGTGCCTCCTAATGTTGATATCTGGATGGAGATGTCCCTTCTAGCTCCATCAAGAAGAGCCAGAAGGTTCTCCTTTCTTCCACAGCCGTAGTTGGGGACATTGGCTTCTCCAGTGGAGAGAATGTCCAGCAAGGCATCTGAAGTGCGGAAAGTGCTCCAATAGTTGGCATGGATGTTATAGCCAAGTGTGAGATTGTGCAGGAGCTGGGGATTCTTTTTGACTGTTTGAATGTTGACAATGAATATTAAGACATGTAGAAAACCATAAATTTCCCTATTGTAAACAAAAATGTTATTATAATGGGCAGCAACAAATTAAACTTTTTAAAAATATATAAGCCTCCAAAAGCCTACTGAACCTTAAGCCAACATTGATCCAAAGCAATAATCAGTTATACAAATATGGAAATGGGCTGAGGTACAGCAACTACAACTGGTTCCACCACTACTTTAAATAAAATTCATTATTCAAGTGATAAATTAAGGATTGAACTGAGAGAGGAAAATAACCTGCAGCCCTTTCAGCTTTTTTTTCAGGCCTATTTTTCAATTTGAGTTTCTTTCACAAAATCAGACAAAAGAGAGAAGCCATGGAAATCAAAATCATTCAGGAAATTAGACATAATCTCCAATATAGGAATAAATAAAAAATAAAAACAGAAAAGAAGGAGAGTGTTAGAATGGAGGGAGTGCAACTCTATCACCCTGAATGACTTACGGATCACGGAAAACAAACTGAAGAGAAGGAGCCACGTTGAAAAGCAAGTTTGTATGCAATTTTTCCACTCCACTGAGGACTATACTGATGAGATGGTCTCCTGGGCTGAAAAAGCTCTGTGGTCGTTTTCCATCCTGGTGCTCCAAACTCTGTGGGCATTTCATTCTCAGCTTCCCAGAGACTGGATGGGACACCAGCAGCATCAGAAGCAGAAGCAGGAGGTCCATCATTCATGAGGTGAATCAATGAATCCCTTTTCTGTTTCTCAAGAATTAGAAGAATTCAAAGGACTCTCACAAGGTGGAATATGATCCAGTGTCTTTCCTGATTGAAACACAGAGAAACACTCAGCTTCACCTGGAAAGGAGAGAGACAGACATTCAAGAGCACAGACCCTGCCTGTCCCAAAACTCCATATTTCTCTGCCCAAAGTCTCCCCTGGAGGATTCGGCCAAAGAGCAGAGCTGAAACTTTTATCATAATTCTCCCTCTCAGGAGGGATCCCTGGATAATTCAACCAGTTCTTGGACTCAAAAATTGTTGGGAAATTCTCTGGAGGGAAATGAAAGGGAAATAATCCCCGTGTGATTCATAATAACAGGGGCAGATATCGAATTAAAGCCATCATCTAGAATTGAGAGATTTGGGGTCTCCATGCTTGAAACTGAGCCCAGAGGGAATACACGGCACCTGTGGCTGAAGAAACAAATAAATCTGAGATTTGTTGGCATAGTGATAAAAGACAAAACTCCAGGGACCAGTTAATGGCAGAGCATATCACAGAACTGAAATAGTTGGCAGCTGAGTTGGAACCAAAATGTACTTTATTTTGAAAGCTAATGCTCAAGGGCACCACACAAAAGGGCTGATGCTATAGTATGGCCTGTCTCCAAGAACAAAATCAACTTTATTGAAAAACTACTTACTAGAATTTTGCAGAGTTAAAAAAAAAAATGAGAGAGAGGGAGGGAAGGAGGGAGGGAGGGGGGAGAGAGAGAGGTAAGAAAAAACGAAATCAGGGCTGCCTCTCACCCCATGGAATGAACGCAGGAAGTAAGGAAGGAGAGGGGGAGGGGGAGAGAAAATTTAAAAGAAAAGAATAAAAGGATGTCAAAATCAAGGCATGAAGTAAGCATGCATTAGGAGATAAATGCTTCTTTACTGATGTCATGATATTACTTTTATAGTTCCAACTTGGGTTGTTGAGAAGAGTTGGTTCCTACTGTGCTAATAATTGTTTTAAAATTAATAAATGGAAGTCAACAGTTAGGGTGTTTGGAAAATAACATCATAGCCATAGATGGCTATTTGATGGTGAGTCAATAGAGTGAATTAACATCTTTCCTTATTTAGGGTACTTTTCTCCAGAACTGAAAGTTCACTCACTCTTGTTCAATGAAGTGCCTTTAGAGCAGGGGACTTAGTGAATTTGCTGCTTAAATTTTAAAAACCATCCAGCTTCCTTAGCCCAATATATTAAAGTCTGTATTTCCAAGCTCCTATATCAAACTATAGTTAAAATAGTTCATGCTTAGTACAATTCCAGTCCCAGCATCTGAAGAGTATCTTAGAGATGGATAAAATAACTTTAGCTTCTGCCCTCAGACCTAATTTAGGAAGTTGTTCATTTTTCTCTCTCACTAAAATTGGGGAATATTATTATTGATCTAAAATGAAATTAGTGGAAAATGAGAGAACCCCAAAATCTGGTCTGTCAGAACCAACAAAATTTCAATTACAGCCCACTTTCCTTGAACATCTGACAAATCCTATTAGGAGCCGTGGTTTCCCTGTCTCTTGCATCCTCGGAGAACAAGTTCAAGAGAAGGCTGCACAAAGAATCTGGGATATCCGAGCAGAGAAAGATACACCCAACCTCAGTAAGGTTGGCACATTGAAGTGGATGAGCTGCTACAAACAGACCCCCCAAATTTTCAAGTATTGAGACACAGAAATGTCTTAATATCTCAGGGTCGTATTTATTTGAGCAAGATTTGAAAAGCTAGTCAAAATGGTTAATTAAAGAAATATAATCAACTGCTTATAATGAAAAGGATTTTATTTGTGGAGCCCCAGTTAAGAAGATGGCATGCACCTTAATACATCTGTTATTGGAATGTCTACTGTCTAAGAAAGAGAAAGATCTTGGACTGCATCAAAACAATTGATTTTCTGGGTAGTCAGAATTCCAAAATTACATACAATGCAGCCCCTTATTGGAGCAAAACTCTTCCATTGAGAACTGGATATGTGGGTATGATTGTGGCAAATTTTAAGAGTAATGCATAAATATGTTTTCCAGTCTTTATTCATATACTTTCTCACTTATTTTTTTATTACTTTCCATTTTTATATATGGACTTATTATGCTCTGTGTTCTACATTATTCATCTTGACATGGCTTAATGGCTAATTGACAATAAATTATTCTAATAGGTTCCTGAGAACCAGGTTGGATTTATTAAAATCTAACGTTTTGGATTTGATCTAACCCCCAATATAACACAGCATTCTTCATTGCTTTTTTAGATCAGTGATAGAATTGCTTCAGAGGCCCTGAGACATAAAAATCACTTCCCCTTTTTCCACCAGATGTTCCCCAAAGAAGGATTCCAGTACCCAGCCATTGTCCAGCTGCTCCTCCATTTCAGATGGACCCTGATTGGCCTCTTTGCTTCAGACACCGAGAAGGGAGAGAATTTCATGTGGATTTTCACCCCTATGCTGGTCAGGAATGGAATTTGTGTTGTTGTATCACAACGATTTTCCACAGATGGAAATGCAGCTCCCCTCTCTAAGTGGAGACAAGTCAATGTCTTTGTTCACTTCCTGGAACATGTCCCTCTTGCAAACTGAGTTCTTCCTTTCCATTCAGCACTTGCACATTTGTCAGGACCCACTGAAGGGAAAGTTTGGATCTTGTCAATCTTGGGTGAAGCGACAATGAGAAGGCACAGGCTTTTCAAATATGTCCACAGTATTTGGAACTTTGCATTTCAGGAAAAAAGTCCTAAGGATGATCCCTTTGAACACAGTTTCTTTGCGGGACCTCAATATCAAGATGAGCATTTTCACTGTTCTGTTTCAAAGTCCATCTGGGGAAGATGCCCCCAGAAAGCCCCACTGGAGACCCAGTGGAAATGGAACAGGATCCAGGTCCTAAATAACCCCAATTTGTACAGTATCACCAAGACTCTGGCCCAGGCCTTGAATGCTGCCTATTCCTCCATTCTGAGGAGGAGAAACAAAGGGGTCAAAGAGAGTTTGGGGCCTCCAAGGCTGCAGCCGTGGCAGGTAAGGGGTCCCGACAAGGATCCATCAGATTTCCTTACTTTTTAGGAAGCATCCAAAGGAGACGGAGGGGAACCATCAGAGCTCTTTGGGGTAAAAAGGCCAAGAGTTTGGGGCAATGTAATTATTCATGGAAAGGGGTGTTAAACACTGCTAATTTTAAAACCATGCATACATTTTTCAATAAAATACTGTAGGCAGGGGTTTGAAATTAGCACCATAGAATTTTATATTTATACCTTTGAAGGAAACTCTGAGACCATCTAGCTCAACCCCTCCTCTCTGCAGGAATCAAAGCTTTTCTGTCTGATGACTGCTTGGTCTTTGCATGAAGATTGTAGGAGCTGAGCAGGTGGGGGTTCAATGCATCATCTTGTTAGAAACATTATATTCCAACAACTCTATCCCCCCCCCCCCCCATGGATTTTGTTGACTTTGAGATCAACTGCTGTTCTTGGCTACTTGCACCTGAGAAAGACAAACAGTGAAGGGGAGACTGAACTCCTCTGCTTCACTGAGTTTCCCCTCTTGTAACTGAGTTCATTTGTCCATGCCTGACACTCTGGGATAACAGTAAACAGATCTTAAGCTTCTGTGTGACATCTTTCATCATTGGAAGAGGGCTGCATCCTCCATTCGCCAAGTGAGAGATTGTCCTAGAATATCTAGTTAATCGAAGAGAAGGATTAGGAGGGACATAACAGATGTACCTGAGAGGCTGCCCTAAAGAAGAGGGGTTTCATTTATTCTATAAGGCCCCTGAGGGCAGGGCAAGAAGCAATGGGTGGGAGCCTGTTAAAGAGAGACCCTACCGAGAAGGAAGGAGAAATCTCCTGACAGCGAGAACTGTTTAATGGGTGGAAGAGCTTGCCTCTTGGGCTTGTGGATTCTCCATCACTGGCAGCTTTCAAAAATAGACTGTGTAGCCATTTGAGTGGGATGGTATTGAGTAAGGGGTTGGCCTAGAAGACCAAGATCCCATCCAGCCCTCTGACTCTATGACTGCATGGAAGGATGGTCCCAGGCTCCCTCTGATTTTCAGCTGCCTTATTTCAATGGGGCCCTTTGGCAGCCAAGATGGCAGCAGCTTCCTTTCCCTTTTCTTGCCCTTCCTGAGCCAGATATTCTGCCACGTCTTCCCCAAGGGTGGTGCCTACAGGGGGACCTTAAGTTGGGGTTTCCCCAGACAAGAATATTTGCTCTGCTGTGGCTTCCAATCAATGACTCTGTTGAGATCATTTCACCAAATGTTCCTATCCAGTCTGGTATCCATCATCCCTTTTCTCTTGCATCACATTTTACTTCCAAGTGAAGATCTCTTCACTTCTCTCTCTCTTAAATTCCTTTTGGGGGGTTTTCAGACAATTTTGGTGAACCATCCAGATGTTTTTTTTAATTTTATGCCTGGGTCTAAGTTATAAATAAAGAAATGATTTAAGAAAAGGTGCAAATGAAATCTTAATAAAAATGTCCTTATACAAAATAGCATAATTTGTTTAGTCCTAATTGGTAAAATTTACATATTTTTGATATGACATCAAAATATATTTAAAAGTTGATATAAATGTTGCATCGGAAAATCATATTTTATCAACTACCCGCCTGCATTAATTACAATATAGAAAAATAGATGATCAAGGACTAATTGTTATTCATAAATTCCCAGTTTTATGAGGGACATTGAAATTAATTATCTCAATTAATTAGTTATCAGCAAGTAGGTTGTTACTACTTTGCTGAAATCTTTACATCACCAGCATTTCCACAATCTATTAAGGAAGTGTAATGACATGTGCAAATATAATATAATACCAACATCTTCACCAGGCTAGAAAGTTGGAGATCCTGAGTTCAAGTCCTGCTTAGCTGGGAAATCCAGCTGTGTGACTTTCGACTAGTCACACTGTCTCAGCCACAACCCTCCTCACAATGTTGTTGTGTGAAAAATAAGAAGAGGAGGGTGTGTTTGATATGTTTGCTGACTTGAGTTATTGCTTCGGAGACTCCGTCCAGCCACCTCATTCTCTGTCGTAAATTTTTTTTTAGATCTTGTGTAATTCTCCAGGCTTGAAAAAGGGTTGGTGGGAGATTTAAATTTTCAGACTTGTAAGATTGTCTTGATGTGGCCTTCCAATAAAGTTGAGTCACCTCATGTGGTTGTGTTTCCTACCTGGTGTACCTGGGAGAAGATTAGCCTGGCAACTTTCTTCTTGACAAATCCAAGTTTTCTGGGATTCCGCCTGTTTTTCCCAAGGAGTTTACAAATAATCTCTTTGTTTGTTTCTTTGTTCAATTTATTTGTAGTCTGTTCTAAAATATTCTCTTTCATAGAGAAATTTGGTCAATGATATTTCATCAATACAAATGTAGTTTTTCAATATGTGATTGACAGATTTTGCTGAACTTTTGTCAGTTTTGAAGACAGGGGTAACACTTATTTCCCAACTCACAAAATTTGCAAATTAGACAACTCTAGGAGAAAGATTCACATGTGAAAAGACCATGAGTGGTAAGAAACCAGGCTTCCTGCTTTTAACTTTCATGGGTGTTTCTATTCCAGTTCCATCCGTTTCTGGAGACGACTGAATTTTGCAATCTTTCCAAGAAGAAACTGTACTTGGATCAAAATGGAGATGTAGCTGCAGATTTGAATATCATAAGCTGGGTTACTTTCCATAAGAAGGATGCCATTAAAGAGCAGCTGGGGAGTTTTCAAAGAGAGAGACTTATTATCAGCCAAGATGCTCTTTTACGGCTCAAGTTGCTCAACAAGGTGGGTGAAATATCGGTATCCTTTCTTTATTTTTGAAAGCTGTTGAACCCATTTCAAGTTGGCTAAGTCTGATCATTAAGGGGAAGACCTTCAAAGAGAATTGAATATTGGGAACAGAACACATAGAGTCTTCTTAGACCAATTGGAAGGCTTCCATACTATTGACCAAGGTATCCTTTACATGCTGTAGCTTGAAACTTTTTTAATGCTGATTTAGCCATGGCCAACTTGGGAGGCTGCTGATAGTTTAGGATTTCAATCAATCACAATAGAGCTGGGAGGGACCTTCGAGATGTTCTAGTCCAACCCACTGCTCAAGCAGGAGATCGCATACCATTTCAGACAACTGACCTCCATTGATGAAGCACCTACAACCTCAGGAGTCAAGCTGTTCCACTGGTTAATTGTTCTCATGGTTAGGAAGTTTCTCCTTAATCCCAGGTTGCTTCCTGGTTGATCTGGAGGCTAAATCACTAAATGGCTAAGGAAACTAGGTATGTTTACCCTCTAGGAAAAGAAGGCTGAGGAGAGAGGCATCTTCCAACATAGAAGAGGGCATCTATTTATTCTCCATAATGCCTGAGCCTGAGGGCAGGACAAGGAGCTCATCAAAGGAAGACTCAACCTGCAGGCCATTATACAAATCAACAAAGAACATTGCTTTTAAAGTTGACAGCCTTAATTTCTAAGGAACTTTTCCTTTATATTTAAGTGGGAGATGCTTTTGCTTCACCTTTCCCCACTTTTCCAGATCCTACTGGTCAGATGTTTTTTCTCTTCATCAGCTTTATTCTATTTTAACAGATTTAAAATAATAATAACAATAAATCTGTAACAATAAATTGATTCTAAAATTTACTATGAGTACACCATCATAATAAATGAATAGTAAAAAAATAAATATTAATACAGCCATGAGGAAGAAGCCACTGCTTCTTTCCTAATACTTAAATCTTTCCTCAATTCCATCCTGCCAGATACGCCAGAAGCCAAAGAGAGGAACTAAATGAAGAATCTGCCATTGTTATATATCCTATGTCTGCTTAAAATGAATCAGAGATTTCATATTCACCTAAGTGAAGTTCAGAAAATACTTAGCTAATGTTTCTGAATGCCAGCCAAGGAATAATGGATGGAAACTGACCAAGGAGAGATTCAACCTAGAAATAAGGAGGAGCTTTCTGACAGTGAGAACAATCAACTAATGGAACAGAAGATGTGGCAGCTTCATCCCTGAAAGCTTTCCAGAAGAGACTGAACTGTCATCTGTCAGAAATGGTGTAAGGTTTCCTGCTTGAGTGGGGGCATTGGACTAAATGACCTACAAGGTCCATTCCAACTCTGTTAATCTGTTATCTGTTATCCTTGCTTTTCTCCTCAGTCCCTGCCTGAGTCCAACTGTGTGGAAAATTATCATCCTGGATTTGTCAAGAGGGCTCGAGAAGGAGAGCCAGTTTGCTGCTATGACTGCGTTCCTTGTCCGGAGGGGACCTTCTCCACTCAGGAAGGTGGGTGACACCGGAGGAAAGGAAAGCCTAGTGGAAATGAACTTAGCCAGAAATTTTGATGAAAGTGCAGATTAAAAAAAAAAAGATTGAAGCTCAACTATTTTCTTATTTATTCAAAATGCCCAATTTCTTAGGACATAACCCAATTTCCTTAGGTATATAAGTTTTATAGAATGATATATTTAATATTTTATGTGGAATTGTTAAGCAATGCATCTTTTGAAATGTTCCCTTTATCAGCTTTTGTCCCAAGAAGGTATTTCTTGAAGTGCAAAGGAAAGGATGCTAAAGAAATATTGCTTTCTACTTTTCTCAGATACTGACAAATGCACCAAATGTCCAGATGACAAATATCCAAATGAGTCCAGAATCCAATGTATCCCTAAAGTTATAACCTTCCTGTCTTATGAAGAACTTCTGAGCATCATCCTGGTCTCCTTTGCCCTACTATTGCTCCTAACCACAGGCCTTGTTTTAATCATCTTCATTAAATACAGAGAAACTCCCATTGTCAAAGCCAACAACCGGGACCTCTCCTACATCCTCCTGGTCTCCCTCCTGCTTTGCTTTTGTCTCCTCTTCTCTTCATTGGTCAACCAAGGAAAGCCACCTGCCTTCTCCGACAGACGGTCTTCAGCACCATCTTCTCAGTTGTCGTTTCTTCTCTCTTGGCCAAAACCATCATGGTGGTGCTGGCCTTCCTGGCCACAAAACAGAAAACCGAGTGAAGAGATGGTTGGGGAAGAGCTTGGCCAACTCCATCATCCTGTCTTCTTCTGCTGTCCAAGTTATCATCTGCTCCATCTGGCTGGGAGTTTCTCCTCCCTTCCCTGACTCTGACCTCCACTTCCAGCTTGGAGAGATCATCCTGCAATACAACGAAGGGGCCGTTGTCATGTTCTACGTCACCCTCAGCTATATGGGCTTCCTGGCTGCCATCTGCTTCACGGTGGCTTTCCTGGCCAGGAATCTGCCTGGGGCCTTCAACGAAGCCAAGCTGATCACCTTCAGCATGCTGGTCTTCTGCAGCGTCTGGGTGACTTTTGTGCCCACCTACCTGAGCACCAAAGGGAAATAATACATTGTGGCTGTTCAGGTCTTCTCCATCCTGGCCTCCAGTGCTGGTCTGCTGGGCTGCATCTTCATCCCCAAGTGCTACATTATCCTTCTGAGGCCAGACCTGAACACAAAGGAGCAGCTTACAGCCAGAACAAATGTGAAAACATGAGAAAAAACACCATGATATTTAAAGTATTGCAAACATTCCTTTTATTTGAAAAAAGGCATTATTTCCACTGAGATAGTATGCAGGAATCGAAGAAAATCATATATGTATGTTTCCAAATGGGAAATGTTTGAAGGACTGGAATTCTTTTTGCTTACGACCAGAAGAAATGTGGAAATGTGAAACAGAGGAATATCAACTTCAAGCTATTCTTCATACATGAGTGGGGCAATGATTTTTATTCATATTAATAAGGAGTGTCTGGATGATTGTGAGGAAGCTGATTTCTTGGAGGAATGAGAATGCATTAACAAGATAGAAAGAAAGGGTTAATGCCCTCATTCCTCAATACTTTTTAGCCAAACTGCTGTGGCAACACAACTGATAGTTTCCTTTTATTTAGATGATGTCTCTTTCTTGAGGATAGTAACTGTGGGTGAGCATGAACTTGAAGTGTGCTAATTATGAATATTCATGGTTATATCATCTATTAGATATGCCTATTGATTATTATCATTTTGTCCTCCTTTCCAGAAATGTATAAATATGAGTGCATCCTTTTGTCTGTGGGAATCTGTCCTGCTATGTTCACGGGGGAAATTCCTCCAGTGGACACTGAATCAATAACAACCGCAATGAGCCTGGATTATTGGTTTTTTGGGTCCTCCTGTGTTTGATTCCACAGAAACTGGTGTCAGGAGTGGGATTCACAATCTTCGAACTGCCACCAGGGACAACAGCTGAGGAACTCTTATAGGGTGAGGGTTGTGAGATTGATCCCATGTCCCTTCTTGAGGCCACATAAAGGCACTGTCTAGGAGTGTGTGTGAGGCCACGGTGTGCGTCTAAAAGTCTGATGTGGCTGGGGAGGTTTGTGGAGTGTTTGTGGTTCCATCCCAATTCTCAGCCGCCCTGGCCCTGCTATGAGCTCAGCTGAGCATTGGCTGGAGGTGTCCAGGAACCGAGGGGGAATTTGGTTTTGGAGAGGTCAGTATGGATGAACAGAGAATGACCTGGAAGCTCTGTTCAGACTCCCTTTTTCCTGCTGTCTGAATGGAGGAATTCAGATGATCCTAGGCAGGGAGGGAAGTGGATGATGGGACTCAGGCAGACTCTGCTTGGGGAAGGAATAGATGAACCCTCTGTGACCCACGGCTGGGAGGGGGTCTGGTGCCCTCACTTGTGTTTCCATAGGCCTCAAAAGAATGAGAGGGTGTGAAATTGGAGGGATGATAAAAGAAAAAAAATCCTCCTGGGTGGGAAGAGAAACAGCCCCGGATGTGAATCCAAGGACCATAATAATCAATGCAGGGAAGGAAAAGGGGAGGCTGGCCAGGAAGACTCTCCAACTCCAGAGACGGACCGAGATCAGACAGATCATGATCTGAAGAGAATCTCTCAGAATCTCTGGGAGAAAAGCAAGGGGGGGGATTTCTCCACTCTGGGGGTCTTGCAGGGGGATCCAGTCCCTTCCCTTTCATCTCAATAAATCTTGCTAAAGAGAACTCTGTGAATATCACTCAGAGAAATGTGTCGTTCAGCAACTGCCAATGAATTTGACACCTTTGAAGAAATCATTTGATCAATTCTTCATACCAACAGCAACTAAAAGTGTTTGTCTGAAAGAATGAATAGGAAAAATGGTAAGATGTGGGAGCCAAACTCCAACTATGTTGCTTGATAATCTCCATGAGAACCAATGGCCATCCCACCAAGCCAGATGCTTAGATGTTCTCATATAATGAGACCTAGTTAGCTCACCTTTCCATAGTTATTCCTGCCCTGTGAAAGAAGCTTCTCCATGAGATCCACCATCCTGTCTCCATCCCCTTATTGGGTGATAAGGACACTGTAAACAGCTGGTTCTTTTCCCCAATGCATGGACTAGGTTGAGACTGGAGCCCAGAAGATGTGGGTGGAGAAACCCCACAGGAGAGTCAGACTGCATCCTGAGGAGATTGGGTTCCTTGTGGCTGCACCAGGTGAATAGCTGCAAGCAGGAGATCAGGTGTGTCACGAACTCCACCAGAGGAAAGAAAGAGGGTCTCCCTCTCTCTCCAAGGTGGGAAGCCCAGCAGTGCAACCTTTGAAGGCCTGATCTGGGGGGTTCCCCTCAGTCATCTCAGTCTGCTTCCAGCCCAAGAAGCCCCAGAAATAAGCCCTTCAGAAGGACTTTGCTCCAGGCTCCCAGGAAGTGAGCAGAAGGGAGAAGAAAGGGGAAGTTCTAATTATGTGATCCTGAATGTCTCTGTATATAAATTAGAATGGACTATGAGGCAATAAAGGTAGTCCTCCACTTATGACCACAATTTCTGTTGCTAAGCAAGGCAGTTCTTAAGTAAGTTCTGCCTCATTTTACAACCTGTTTGCCCCAGTTGTTAAGCAAATGAGTGTGGTAGTTAAGTAAATCATGTTGTCATTAAGCAAATCTTAGGGTGACCCCATTTTCATTGTTGGCCTTTTGTGGAGGGTTGGAGGTTTCTTCTGAGTGGCTTCTCCAGAGCAGCAAAGGCAGGAGAAGACACACAAGCAGGAGGCCGCAAATCAGGATCTCTCATTGCAGGGGATTCTTTCTCTTTCCTGGAACTGAGGAAGGAGACAGGAAGTGGGAGAGGGGAAAGAGCTCCTGGGTGCAAACCAGTGGTGGGTTTCTGCTGGTCCTCACCGGTCCGTGCAAACTGGTTGGTGACCGGACCCGGAAGTAACTTCTGGGCCCTGGGAACTGGCACCGGCCCTGTCGCTCGCTTCCCTCGCCCCTAAGATGCCTGGCCACCAGCAAGTATGGGCGCGGGGGTGGAAGCGGCATGGCTGGCATCATTGGCAAGTTTGGGGACCTTGCAAGGTCTTTGCAAGGTCCCCGGACTTGCCCAGCAAAGCACGGGGTGGTGGGGCGGTAGTAGCTTGCGTGGCGTGGCCTGGCCGCCAGCAAAGCACCTCCCCAGACTTGCCCAGCAAAGCATGGGGCAGCAGGGCGGCCCCTTGCTTTGACAGCCACCTCGTTTCCAATTGGGGTGGGGAAGAAATCCATCTTTTCTGTCCCTCTCCATGGATCCCTCCCAATTGGAAATGAGGGGGCTGCGAAAGGAAAGGCAGCACCCCCCGCGTGGCTGTTCAAGCAGCAAAAGAAGGAACAGGAGAGGAGTTCCACGCGGGGCTTTTTAAAGAGCCGAACTCCCCTCCTGTTCCTCAGGCAGGCCAGATCGGGAGCGCACACCAGGCTGTTGCTCCTCCTGCTGCTGCTGCTGTCGGTGTGACTCTCTTGAGGGGAAGAGAAAAAAAGAATAAAAGGCTCCCACTATGGAGCGACCCACCCCGCTCCCCCACCTGGCAGAGCTCCCCCCCCCTCAGCTCAGCTCTTCTTCGCCCATCAAAGAGCTGCCACCTCTCGGCTGCACTCACTGTTGCCACGCCCCTCTGCGTGCCCGGCCTCTGGCCTGAGTGGTAGCAAGCGATGGCGGGGCAGCTGCCGACGGTGGCAACTGCTGCTCCTGGGCTAGCTGTGGGTCGCGCTGCTCGGCGGGCAGTGCCCCGACTCCCCTGCCACCGCCGCCGCTGCGCCACCTCTGCAGCAGCACCTCTCGCCCGCAGAACTGAGGCGGGGAAGAAGATGAGAGACGTGGAGCCACAGACTCTCATTCCCAATTTCAGTGGTGAGCCTAAATATGTGTGTGAAAACCTGCCTTTTAAAAAAGTAATTGATTCATTTATTTAAAACTATTCATCTTTTTCATCACTTAAACAATACCAAAATATATTTTTAGTTGGTAGGAGCCAGGATTATTTATTCATTTTTATTTATACTCTGCCCTACCTCCTCAGAATACTCAAGGTGTTTTCCAACCATCAAATCAAAATTAAATTAGAGTTAACTCTACCATTTTAATGTTTAATTAAAAAGAAAACAGTTCTAAAAAATATTACAACTCAATTTAATATTCACTTTCAATAAAGTATAGAAAATATTTGTGTGTCTCTCTGTGTGTGTTTTTATAATTTCACAATGTGAGTTAAGTCCTTCCCTTTTGTTTGACCTCTTCGTTGCACTTTTTTCCCCCACTATAAGTGGAATATCTTCAAAAGATGGAAAACAGGGTGCCCAGTTCTGAGGAGACTCTTTTCAAAAGAAGCAATAAATCATTCAGTTGGCTCAATGTCACCAGGAATATGAGAACTAGCAGGAGGTTATTTTTATTTGTCTACTTGGTATAACCAAATATATATTTAGATTGATAATAGACATAATATACATTGCCATGAAGAGTAAGATTACTATTTCCCTCCCACTATCCATAAATTAAAGCACATTATTTTATTAATATTATATCTATTTGGATGGATAAATAGGTCATGAGAGGTTTGATTGCTATAAAAATTAGTTCCCACAGTTTTTTTTCCATTACGCTATCTATTATATTGCTACAGGTGTATATCAACCATTGTAAGTGTTGTGTATTATAGTTTTCCCTCTGGTCCGTTCCACCAGAGGGCGCTGTGCTCGAAGCTGATTGGCTCCCGCTCTGACAGCCCAGGGTATATAAAGGCTGTCAGAGCAGGGCACAGCTGTTGCCTGTTAGCTAAGCGCGCGCTATGACAAGCCACGCTGGCAACCTTTGTTAATCAATAAAGCTGTTAGCTGCTTTGAAGTCCTGGCTCGCCTCTCTCTGTCACCCGAGTTCTACCAAGCTAGAACATTGGCGACGAAGGTGGGATTGCACAGAAGAGGAGCCCAGGCAGAGCTGTTGAAAGTCACTAAGCTGAGCTAAGTCACAGAGCTGAATTTTTTCCCTCAGGGGAAATCACTCGACGAGAGGCTGAGTGAGTCACTGATTGAAACGGGCCGCAGATTACCCCCACAGGAAGAAGATTTTCCTCAGAATGGCATCGATGAATACTCTGGCTGTGTTTAATGGAGCCACAGAGACTTGGGACTCTTTCATCTCCCGATTCGAATGTTTTTTAGAAGCCAACGACTATACCAATTTAACTGAACAGAGGAAAAAGTCGTGCTTCCTAAATTTATGTGGAACTGAAATGTTCAATTTGGCAGGGAATTTAGTCGCCCCTCATACGCTCCAAACAGTGTCCTGGGATGAGCTAATGGAGAAATTGAAAAGCCATTACTCCCCCACTCCATCTCGCACAACGAGGAGGTTTGCCTTCTACAGGCGTTTTCAACGTGAGGGAGAGTCCATAAATGATTACTTGGCTGCATTAAGGGCCGCTGCTCTCCACTGTAAATTTAAAGATTTGGATGAGGTATTAACAGACCAAATTGTGGGGGGGGGGTTAGAGACCTTCGCATCCAGCGTCGCCTGCTAGCCAAACCTGAGCTGGACCTGCAGACGGCTCTGGATGAGGCCAGAGCAGTGGAACTGTCAACTAAATCCACTGACGAGCTTCAGGGTCTCTCTAAGCTTCCTACGGCCGATAAACACGCAGAGGTCCATCACGGAGACGTTCTCGACAACGACGGGGCAGATGGCAACGATGACATCCATCGTTTGAGAACGGAGCAAGCCAGAGGTCGGCTGGGTAAGAGCAACCCCCAAATTAACTGCCCCGGGTGCGCAGGGAGGCATGATAGAACGGAGTGCCGTTTTAAAAACGCTACCTGCCTCCGCTGTGGGAAGAGAGGTCATTTGGCTAGGGTCTGCAGGGCTGCGGAGCCTTGCGCAAGCGCTCTTGAAAGCAGCTCGCAAAATAGTAGCCAAAGTGTTAAAAAACCATTCAGATCAGGAAAGCCTCAGAGTTACAGGAAAAAGGACTCCTGTTTCTCAGTGCAGGATGACAGGGAAGGAACTGAAGTGGACATGATTGTCCATAGCCCACGGGGTAAGATTTTCCTGACAGTAAGACTGGAGGGCAGCCCCTGCAAAATGGAGATTGACACGGGGTCAGCCGTCTCCATTGTGTCTTGGGCCACCATCAAACGACTGGTGCCCTATATTTCCAAAGCCAGTCTCAAGCCCTGTCAGCTGAGATTAAGGGATTTCCAAGGGAAATCCATCCCAGTCCTGGGAAAATTCAATTGTCAGGTCTCCTTTAAACAGTACCATAAGCAGCTGCCTCTCATAGTGGTCAATGGACCACGGCCAAGCTTACTAGGGTTGGAATGGTTTGAGGCCCTTGGATTAGCCATTACTGGCATAAATCAGATCCAGAGCAATCCTCATCTGGATATGCTGATCAAAGAGTTCCCTGCTGTATTCGGTGAGGGTCTGGGGAAGTACACTGGTACCCCCATCTCATTTAATTTAGACCCCCAGGTTCCCCCACGTCGGCTGAAGCCGCGTAGAGTGCCTTTTGCACTAAAACCAAAGGTAGATGCAGAGATAGATAAGTTGCTGGCACAAGGGGTATTGGAGCCCATAGACCATGCTAAGTGGGAGACCCCAATAGTCATTCCAGTTAAGGGGGACGGATCTGTGAGGATCTGTGGGGACTTTAAGTGCACTCTCAATCGCGCCCTACAACAGAGCGCATACCCCGTGCCCGTGGTCCAGCACTTACTGCATTCTTTAGGTCAGGGCACCATCTTTGCAAAATTGGACCTTGCCCAAGCTTATCAGCAGTTGCCTGTGGATGAGGCAACTGCTGAAGCCCAAACAATTGTCACGCATAGAGGGGCATTTAAGTGCAACCGACTCCAATTTGGAGTCAGTGTGGCACCGGGGCTATTCCAAAATCTAATGGAAAGGCTATTACAGGGCATACCTGGCGTCGTGCCATATTTTGACGATGTCCTGGTCTCTGCCCGTTCCCTGACTAACCTCTTGGCCCGTTTACGCTCCGTGCTTCGTCGTTTCCGAAGCGTAGGATTAAAACTAAAAACCACAAAATGCAAAATTGCGGTGCCCCAAGTAGAGTTTCTGGGTTTCCTAATTGATGGCAAAGGCATTCATCCGGCCCCAGAAAAAGTGATGGCCATTAAGCAGGCTCCAACGCCTACCTCAAAAGCTGAATTACAAGCTTTTCTTGGACTTTTAAATTTTTACAACATTTTCCTGCCACACAAGGCATCCGTTGTGGAGCCTCTCCACAGATTACTTGACAGCTCAGCCAAATGGATCTGGGGAAAAAGGGAAGCCTCTGCTTTTGAGTCTGTTAAGAAAATGCTAACCTCTGACAGAGTTCTCCACCAATTCAACGAGGCGCTTCCTGTCATCTTAACTTGCGACGCCTCTCCCTACGGAGTCGGGGCTGTGTTGAGCCACCGACTGCCCTCTGGTAGGGAGGCCCCAGTTGCTTTCTTTTCCCGCACGCTGTCTTCTCCTGAGAGGAACTATAGCCAGCTTGATCGGGAAGCCTTGGCTATAGTTGCAGGGGTGAAGCGTTTTCACGCCTACCTTTATGGCCGCCACTTTCACATAGTGACTGACCACAAGCCCCTGCTGGGAATCATCGCCGGGGATAAACAGACTCCCCAGATTCTTTCCCCAAGGTTCACGAGATGGACGGTGTTCCTGGTGGCGTACAACTACACCTTGCTTCACCAGCCAGGAAAGCACATCTGCCACGCAGACGCCTTAAGCCGATGTCCCCTGCCCATCACGCTGACCGACCCTGCTCCTGCTGCCGAGGTCCTGCTCATCGATGAGATGAACCTGCCGATTACAGCAGCTGATGTGGTCGCTCACACGCGTCGGGACAAGTTTCTCTCCACGGTGCTGAACTGGACTGTGCGAGGATGGCCACCTAAGCCAGTGGGCACTGAGTGGCAACCTTTTTCAACGCGACAGCACGAACTCTCTGCACTTCAAGGCTGCCTACTGTGGGGCTGCCGAATTGTCATCCCTGCGTCCTTAAGAGAAGCGGTGCTCACCACCCTCCACGACGGCCACCCAGGCATAGTTCGAATGAAGTCGCTGGGCCGGAGCTATGCTTGGTGGCCGGGAATGGACCAGGACATTGTGAAATGGGTCTCTGGCTGCTCACGATGCCAGGAGTCCCGTCCAGCAGGACCCAGAGCGCCCATTCAGAACTGGGAGCAACCTAGGGCTCCATGGTCACGAGTGCATATGGACTTGGCTGGCCCAGTTAAGGGTCAAATGTTTCTTGTCATTGTAGATGCTTATTCAAAATGGATTGATATTGCTTTATTGTCGTCTACAAATGCTAATGCTATTGTAAAGGTATTGAGAGGGCTATTTGCTACCCATGGGATACCTGATCTTGTCATCTCTGACAATGGGCCCCAATTTACGTCAGCCTTACTGAGCTCATTTCTCACTCAGCTAGGGGTCCGGCATGCATTTGTAGCCCCCTATAATCCCGCAGCCAATGGTCTGGCAGAACGTGCGGTGCGAACGGCTAAAGAAGCATTAGCCAGGTTTGGCCCCCAGAACTGGCAGGAGGACATTGACAAGTTCCTCCTATGGCAACACGCTACTCCTTGCTCCACTACCAATAAAAGCCCGGCGGAGCTATTAATGGGTCGGCGCATCAGAACCACCCTAGACCGGCTGCACCCTGACTATGCCCCTGAGCGTCCCCTAGACTCCCACAGCACAATAAAGGGTTTTGATATTGGCGCTCCTATATATGCAAGGAATTACGCAGGCCACCCCCTTTGGGTTTCAGGGGTAATCAAACAGATCACGGGCCCCTGCTCTTATACAGTAGAGCTGGAGGATGGCCGGGTGTGGAAACGGCATCTGAACCAGTTAAGAAGCCGGCGGGAAACAACAATGGAAACAAATAGGCAGGGCCTACCCCTGCAAACGTCAAACAATGACGAGCCTCGGCCTCGGTCTGTTTCCCCGGCTCAATCCACAAATAGTAATAACTCTAACCAAAGGGCCCTACCTGTTCTTCCCCAAGTGTCTCCAGCATCGTCCAGGAGGGAGGAGGAAAGGTCTGGGTCCAGAAGGTCTGTAAGTCCAGAAACTGGGGCAGAAGTTCTCCCCAGAAGGTCCGGGCGCATTCGACACCGCCCGAGGTATTTGCGCGACTACGCATGCGCATTCTAAGTGTGAAGGAGTGTTGTGTATTATAGTTTTCCCTCTGGTCCGTTCCACCAGAGGGCGCTGTGCTCGAAGCTGATTGGCTCCCGCTCTGACAGCCCGGGGTATATAAAGGCTGTCAGAGCAGGGCACAGCTGTTGCCTGTTAGCTAAGCGCGCGCTATGACAAGCCACGCTGGCAACCTTTGTTAATCAATAAAGCTGTTAGCTGCTTTGAAGTCCTGGCTCGCCTCTCTCTGTCACCCGAGTTCTACCAAGCTAGAACAGTAAACATGCAAGAATTTTATCCTTCCAGATTTGTCTTTTACTTGAGGAAAAGAAAAAGGGAAATATATTTTTCCTTAAGGAATGGTAGACAGGGAAACCAGCTATCAACCACTTCCTGCCTTTAAGAGGGCTTGCAATATTCTGTGAATGGTTGACCCGTGTATGACCTTGGTCACGGGAAGGATTTGTTTGGGTTGTCTGCTGTAGCCAGCTATCTACCGTGAAAATTCCTATTCAAGGGAATTCTTAACACTCCTTAAAGGAACATTAATTTTTGGTAGATGTTTTTGAAGAAAGACTTTATTTGCTCTGCAAATTCATATTTCAATTTTTAGTCCTTTGTTTACTGTATGGTTGAAGTGGTCTTACATTTGCTATCTAAACGTATATTAGAGTGTGTTTCAAGTAATTAAATTATAAAAAAATTAAAAATTGGAAAAGAACATCCCCTCACACACAAATGCAAAACAGTTTCAACTGGAACAGAGCAGAACATATATGTGTAGAGTAGACTTAGGAGCATACAAGGGAACATAAATGTAATCTAGTCCAACCCCTTCCCAAGGCAGGAGTCCTTCCTTCGCTTTGAGAGCTGTCAGTGGCAGACATGAGGGAAATGGTGTGTGTGTGTGTGTGTGTGTGTGTGAGAGAGAGAGAGAGAGAGAGAGAGAGAGAAAGAATGAGAAAGAGAAAGAAATAAAGTTAAAGAGAGATAAAAAAGAAGGAAGGAAGAGAAAAAAAGAAAATAAGTGGGGGAGAGAGACACAAGAAGGAAGGAAGAAAGGAAGGAAGGAAGGAAAAGAAAGAAAATAAGTGGGGGAGAGAGAGACAAGAAGGAAAGAAGGGAGGAAGGAAGAAAGAAAGGAAGAAAGAAAGAAAGAAAGAAAGAAAGAAAGAAAGAAAGAAAGAAAGAAAGAAAGAAAGAAAGAAAAAACTTATGATCACAATTGAGCCCAAAATTTTGGTTCCTAAGCAAGAGTGTTGTTAAGTGAGTTTCACCACATTTTCCAACTTGGCCATGCCCACCTATCACATGACCACCAAGCCACTCCCACCCAGTCACATGACCGCTGAGGCACTCCCACAAAACAGGCCACACCTACAGAATAGGTTATAAAAAAATTTGAAACCCACCACTGCCACAGTCATACCCACATATCCAGTTCTCAATGGAAGAGTTTTGCTCCAATAAAGGGCTGCATTATATGTAATTTTGGAATTCTGACCACCCAGGAAATCAATTGTTTGGATTTAAGCAATGGGTCATTTGTCTAACAATGCAGTCCAAGACCTTTCTCTTTCTTAGACAGTAGACATTCCAATAACAGATGTATTAAGATGCATGACATCTTCTTAACTGGGGCTCCACAAATAAAATCCTTTTCATTATAAGCAGTTGATTATATTTTTTTAATTAACCATTATGACTAGCTTTTCAAATCTTGCTCAAATAAATACGACCCTGAGATATTAAGGCATTTCTGTATCTCAATACTTGGAAATTTGGGAGGTCTGTTTGTAGCAGCTCATCCACTTCAATGTGCCAACCTTACTGACGTTGGGTGTATCTTTCTCTGCTCGGATATCCCAGATTCTTTGTGCAGCCTTCTCTTGAACTTGTTCTCAGAGGACGCAAGAGACAGGGAAACCACAGCTCCTAATAGGATTTGTCAGATGTTCAAGGAAAGTGGGCTGTAATTGAAATTTTGTTGGTTCTGACAGACCAGATTTTGGGGTTCTCTCATTTTCCACTAATTTCATTTTAGATCAATAATAATATTCCCCAATTTTAGTGAGAGAGAAAAATGAACAACTTCCTAAATTAGTTCTGAGGGCAGAAGCTAAAGTTATTTTATCCATCTCTAAGATACTCTTCAGATGCTGGGACTGGAATTGTACTAAGCATGAACTATTTTAACTATAGTTTGATATAGGAGCTTGGAAATACAGACTTCAATATATTGGGCTAAGGAAGCTGGATGGTTTTTAAAATTTAAGCAGCAAATTCACTGAGTCCCCTGCTCTAAAGGTGCTTCATTGAACAAGAGTGAAATGACTTTCAGTTCTGGAGAAAAGCACCCTAAATAAGGAAAGATGTTAATTCACTCTATTGACTCACCATCAAATAGCCTTCTATGTCTATGGTGTTATTTTCCAAACACCCTAACTGTTAACTTTCATTTATTAATTTTAAACAATTATTAGCACAGTAGGAACCAACTCTTCTCAACAACCTGTTGTGGCCCAGCAGGAGCCGTTGGAGTTGCCACCAGACTCCGACAGTGAGGGTCCCTATGAGTCGGCTCAGGAGGAGGTGGAGGACCCGGGACAGGGGTCTGACTCTGAGCAGGGCGCAGAGAGGCTGGTCGGCCACCAGGAGGCGCCAGAGGCATGGAGCAGAGGTGAGAGCCAAAGGAGGGGGGCTCCTGATGCCATGCCTTGGAGCAGTAGGGAGGAGTCACGGGACAGTGACTCAGACATCAGCAGGGAGTTCTTAGGTGCTCGTTACCGCCGCGCCCACAGATGCCAGGAACAAGGGTGCAGTTATAGGCGGTAATTGCTCTCAGCTGCTGATAAGTAGACTCCTCTCCAGACTATAAAGGGGCTGCTTGTGGACACGCCCTTTGCAGGAATCAACTGATCATTAGAGTTTGGAGAAGCTCTCAGATCTGTGTCGTACCTCGGCAGGCTGGATTGCTGCCAAGGGGGAATCAGGAGCTTCGCAGACTGGATTGCTGCCAAAGTGTTCACCTGGACGCCAATCTGTTACCTGGACCTCGGCAGGCTGGATTGCTGCCAAGGTGGAATCTGGAGCTTGGCAGGCTGGATTTCTGCCAAGGTTGAAACTGTATGTAATAAAACATCTTGAAGAGACTTGGTTTTGGAGTGACTTTGTGTACGAGAGGGGGGGTCAGAACAACAACCCAAGTTGAAACTATAAAGTAATATCATAACATCAGCAAAGAGGCATTTACCTCCTAAGGCATGCTTACTTCATGCCTTGATTTTGACATCTTTTCATTCATTTCTTTTAACTTTTCTCCCCACCTCCCCCTCTCCTTCCTTCCTTCCTGTGTTCATTCCATGGGGTGAGAGGCAGCCCTGATTTCACTTTTTCTAACCTCTCTCTCCCCTCCCTCCCTCTCTCTCTATCATTTTTTTTAACTCTGCAAAATTCTGGTAACTAGTTTTTCAATAAAGTTGATTTTGTTCTTGGAGACAGGCCATACTATAGCATCAGCCCTTTTGTGTGGTGCCCTTGAGCATTAGCTTTCAAAATAAAGTACATTTTGGTTCCAACTCAGCTGCCAACTATTTCAGTTCTGTGATATGCTCTGCCATTAACTGGTCCCTGGAGTTTTGTCTTTTATCACTATGCCAACAAATCTCAGATTTATTTGTTTCTTCAGCCACAGGTGCTGTGTATTCCCTCTGGGCTCAGTTTCAAGCATGGAGACCCCAAATCTCTCAATTCTAGATGATGGCTTTAATTCGATATCTGCCCCTCTTATTATGAATCACATGGGGATTATTTCCCTTTCATTTCCCTCTACAGAATTTCCCAACAATTTCTTAGTCGAAGAATTGGTTGAATTATCCAGGGATCCCTCCTGAGAGGGAGAATTATGATAAAAGTTTCAGCTCTGCTCTTTGGCCGAATCCTCCAGGGGAGACTTTGGGCAGAGAAATATGGAGTTTTGGGACAGGCAGGGTCTGTACTCTTGAATGTCCGTCTCTCTCCTTTCCAGGTGAAGCTGAGTGTTTCTCTGTGTTTCAATCAGGAAAGACACTGTATCATATTCCACCTTGTGAGAGTCCTTTGAATTCTTCTAATTCTTGAGAAACAGAAAAGGGATTCATTGATTCACCTCATGAATGATGGACCTCCTGCTTCTGCTTCTGATGCTGCTGGTGTCCCATCCAGTCTCTGGGAAGCTGAGAATGAAATGCCCACAGAGTTTGGAGCACCAGGATGGAAAACGACCACAGAGCTTTTTCAGCCCAGGAGACCATCTCATCAGTATAGTCCTCAGTGGAGTGGAAAAATTGCATACAAACTTGCTTTTCAACGTGGCTCCTTCTCTTCAGTTTGTTTTCCGTGATCCGTAAGTCATTCAGGGTGATAGAGTTGCACTCCCTCCATTCTAACACTCTCCTTCTTTTCTGTTTTTATTTTTTATTTATTCCTATATTGGAGATTATGTCTAATTTCCTGAATGATTTTGATTTCCATGGCTTCTCTCTTTTGTCTGATTTTGTGAAAGAAACTCAAATTGAAAAATAGGCCTGAAAAAAAAGCTGAAAGGGCTGCAGGTTATTTTCCTCTCTCAGTTCAATCCTTAATTTATCACTTGAATAATGAATTTTATTTAAAGTAGTGGTGGAACCAGTTGTAGTTGCTGTACCTCAGCCCATTTCCATATTTGTATAACTGATTATTGCTTTGGATCAATGTTGGCTTAAGGTTCAGTAGGCTTTTGGAGGCTTATATATTTTTAAAAAGTTTAATTTGTTGCTGCCCATTATAATAACATTTTTGTTTACAATAGGGAAATTTATGGTTTTCTACATGTCTTAATATTCATTGTCAACATTCAAACAGTCAAAAAGAATCCCCAGCTCCTGCACAATCTCACACTTGGCTATAACATCCATGCCAACTATTGGAGCACTTTCCGCACTTCAGATGCCTTGCTGGACATTCTCTCCACTGGAGAAGCCAATGTCCCCAACTACGGCTGTGGAAGAAAGGAGAACCTTCTGGCTCTTCTTGATGGAGCTAGAAGGGACATCTCCATCCAGATATCAACATTAGGAGGCACCTACAAAGTCCCACAGGTTTGTGTGTGTTTTTCTCTCTCTGGTAAAGTGAGGGGTAGGTGGTGGTGGGTGAGCAATAGATGCAATCATGTCTTCTCCATGGAATTCAAGAGCTACTTTTCTACATATTAGCAAAAATGACAATATTTTACCCCATTATGTTCGTGTTGAGATTAATCATAAAAAGCCTGAAATGCAAGCAATACATTCCCCGGAGAAGACATTCTACCAACTATTTAACTGATCAAAAAATATCCCTCGTTGTTGGGGCCTCTATTGGCATCTTCATTTCCACATATAAATAATATCCAGTCGGATTGATAGAAATAGAAGCATTTTATCTATCTAAAAAGTGGAATAAAAAGGACTCTAGCAATTATAGGCCAAATAGACTAGCAGATATTGTGGCTGAAATGTATGCCTGAATCCTCCTAGTTAAACTTGAGAAAAATGCATTTCTTGCAGAAGAACCAGAAGGTTTTAGATAGTGAATATCTATATAGATTTTATAAGAAATATTGCATGTCAATAATCTAATATTGGTAACAAATTTGTCTTGAAATATCTAATCTATATCAGCAAAGTAAAACACGGTTTTGCTGGCTTTCTAGATGTTAGTGCATTTGCCATAATTAACATAGAAATATTATATAGGAAATTGATTGCCCTCAAAATACAGCTCCACCTGTTGGCCCTGATCCAGGCTCTTTCTCCAGGTCCTTGTTTGAGAGGGAGGTTGGGGCTCAATGGAGCAATGAGAAGAAGGATTGATATTTACCAAGGAGGAAGGGAAGGATGCATATTTGAACCCTTGTTATTCTCTCTTCATATTGACAATTTACTTCAACTAATGAAGGATCCAAAAACACATCATAAATAAATGTTATTTCTTTCTTTGACAAAAATTACTAAATTAGTGGACCAGTGAAATGCAGTGCACATAGTTTCCAGTATTTGGATTTTAGAAAGGTTTTGACAAAGTAAACCACCATCTACTTCTTGGTAAGCTAAAAATATGTGGGATAGACAGCATCACCCCCAGATGGACTCAGCCTGTGGTCCTCAATGGAACTACATCTGCATGGAGGGAAACAAGCAGTGGGGGACCCCAAGGTTGCATTTTAGGCACAGTACTCTTCAACATCTTCATCAATGATTTGGATGAGGGATAGATGGGGAACTCATCAAATTTACAGATGACACTAAACTGACCGGAATACCCAACAGCCCAGAAGATAGGCTCAAGATCGAAATGGATCTAGATGGACTTGAACCCTGGGCCTATCTAACAAAAGGGAATTCAGAATAGAGAAAAGTAAAGTAATACAATAGCAGAGTTGGAAGGCACCTTGGAGGTCTTCTAGTCCAACCCCCTGCCTAGGGAGGAAACTCAGCCCCACCTGACCTGCTCCCTGCCGGCTCCTGCAAAGCCTCGCCATTCTCCTCCTCCTCTCCTTCTTCGTGTCGTCCTCCTCCTCCGCCCAAGTGGCAGTGGGCTCCACAGGACAGGTTTTCATTTCTGCCCTGGGGCAGAAAACTCTGGTGGGCTGGAAGTGAGTGTGAATGGCCTGGCTCTCCAGGGCTTCCTGGCTCAGTTGGAGGCTTCCTTCAGCCTTCAGACAGTTGCAGGGCTTGTTTGGGTTTTTTTGCTTCCAGGTTGGTGCAGGAGGCTTTCCAGGGCCAAAATGGGGGGGGGGGAAAAACCCTGTGCTTTCTGCACCCCATTTTGGCCCTGGAAAGCCTCCTGCACCAACCTGGAAGGAAAAATAAAATAAAATAAAACCCCTGCACCTGTTTGAAGGCTGAAGGAAGCCTCCAACTGAGCCAGGAAACACTGGGGGGGCGGGGGGGAGGTCATCCACACTCACTTCCAGCCAGCCGGAGTTTCCTCAGCAATGTGAGCGCCTTCCCTGCATACTCATGTGTCTCCCCCCCCCCCCCTTGGCCCTCCACAAAGGCCCGAAAACGAGCTGGCAGGCAGGGAGAGGACGCTCTGCATGCCACAGGTTCCCCATCACGGCTCTAATCCTTTCAATTCCTTTTCCATATCAATTATTTAACAGCTTCAGAGGCTCTGAGTGATAAAAGCAAATTCCCCTTTTTCCACCACATGTTCCCCAAAGAAGGAATCCAGTACCCAGCAATTGTCCAGCTGCTCCTCCACTTCAGATGGACCCTGATTGGCCTCTTTGCTTCAGACACAGAAAAGGGAGAGAATTTCATGAGGATTTTTACTCCTGTGCTTGTCAGGAATGGAATTTGTGTGGTTATATCACAACTGTTCTCAAAGACTGGATATACTTCATACCTCAGGAATTCCCTCTCTAAGTGGAGACAAGTCAACGTATTTGTTCACTTCATGGAATTTGAAACCTTTTGGGACAGAATTCTTCCTTTCCATTTAACACTAATGCGTCTGCCAGGACCCATTGAGGGGAAAGTCTGGATCCTCACAAATTTTGCAGAGTACAAAATAAACAAGCGCAGACTTCTCAAATACATCCATAGTATTTGGAACTTTGGTTATCTGTTCAAAGAAAGGCCAAAAGATTCTGCCTTTAAACCCTTTTTCTTTGTGGAAGTAAAGTTTCAAGATCATTATTTTCATTGTTCTCTTTCAAAGAATGTCTTTTCTATCAAAGGCCGCAGAAGATGCACCCAGAAAGCCCCACTGGAGACTCAGGGGAAATGGGACAGATTAAGGGCCCAAAGTGACTACCACCATTACAGTCTCATAAAGACTCTGGCCCAGGCCATGAATGATGCATATTCCTCCAGATCGAGGAGGGGAAGGAAGGAGGGAGAAAAGATCTTGGGGTCTCCAAGGCTGCAGCTATGGCAGGTATGGGGGTCCCGATATGGATCCATTAATCTTAGATCCTTTGGAGGAGGAATCCAGAGGAGAAGGAGGGGAACCATCTCAACAGATCTGGCCAATTTAATTACTCAGGGAATTAATGGTTCCAAAGAGTAGATACCATGGCATTTTAATATTTAGCACTGCTAATTGGAAAATGCTGTTTTCTTTTTAAAATAAAACCCCGTATTTGTGGCTTTGTGATGAGCCTGGTGGAATTCCACCTTTCTTCCGTCCCCATTGCAGGTGGGTCTGTGTGCAGCTGGAGAGGCAGCTAAGCCCCCCTATTCTCCTCCAATGAAAGGGAGCCTGGCGTGGATCTGGATGCTTCATTAGGAGAAGAGGACAGGTGAAACTGAGGAGATGCAAAGAGTGGAAACCAAATAGAAAGACGAGATAGGCAGCATTAACTAACAGACAGCAAAGAAGCAGCTGGAACCTTTCCAGCGATGCTCCGTGTGAGGGACGGAGGCGTTTCCAGATGACCAGGGGTCTCGGTCACAACGGCTGCTTCCGTCTTCTCCAAAGGCTGACAGAAAATAGAGTCTGACTTCAGACCTTATAGTGAGGTTTATCTGTCCCCGGCCACTAGGTGGGGCTAGAGCAACAAAATCAGCACAAAATGGACCATTTTGCCCCCCCCAACCCCCAGCAGCACTCTATAAGCCTCCATAAGGCTACGCATGCAATTTTTTGACAAAAAACGGGCTTGTTTTTTCGAAAAACGGGCCATTTTTTGCTCATTTTTGCCCCCCCCTCTCTGCAAGCCCCCCCCCCAAGTCTATTCATGACTTTTTTTAAAAAGGGGGTGCGTTTTTACAAAAATGGGCTGTTTTGGGGAGGTTTGGAGAGTGTATAAACTTTTTTTCCCCTCTTGGAAAGCTCTTTAACTGGTTGATGAGAATTACATTGATCAAGTGCTTTGCCAGCAGAAACAAAGTCTTAGGTGCTGCAGATTATTAGCGATTTCCTTCTCCAGCACATCGATAAATACACCTGGAAACATCTACCTATCTACCTACTCTCTCTCTCTCCCTACCTACCTAATGTATTTCTCTATCTGTATATCTCTCTCCATTTCTCTCTCTCTTTATCCCATTATCTACCTCCCTACCTCCCTCCCTACCTACTGTATTTCTTCCTCTTTCTCTCCCTCTACCTACCTACCTACTTTTTTTAAAAAATTGCCTCTTCAAAACCTCGGTGTGTCTTATACTCCGGTGCATCTTATACTCCGATAAATACGGTACATGTTGTGGCATGACAACCTTTATAAATTTGGAGGAGACCCTGAGACCATCTAGCCCAACCCCCTCCTCTCTGCAGGAATCCCAGTTCAAGCTTCTCTGACTGATGGCTACTCAGTCTTTGCTCTCAGACGATCCATAAAGAGGAGACTGAACTTCTCTGCTTTACTGGCTCAGCTCTAAAACAGCTCATCCTTTTATCATATATTTTTTTCTCTCATTCAGTTACAATCTCCTCTCTTGTAACTGAATTCACTTTTTCCATGTCTGACACTCTGGAATAAGAGTGAGCGGATCTTACACACGTGTGTAGCAGGAGTCAGTTATTGGAAGAGGGTTGTATCCAGTGGTAGGATTCAAATCTTTTTACTACTGGTTCTGTGGGCATGGCTTGGTCTTGTGACTGGGTGGGTGTGGCTTGGTGGTCTTGTGACTGGGTGGGTGTGGCTTGGTGGTCATATGATTGGGTGGGTATAGCCAACTTGACATCACTCATGTCAAGGGGTACCTTGCCTGGCCTCTCCTTGCAAAACTGCAAAACTTCTAAACTGTACACATTCAACCTCACTTACTGCGTTTAGAAAAAACACCCCCAGAGCCCACTTTCTGGCACACATTTAAATATCACTTCTGCACATTAGAACATTACACAGGCCTTCAGATGTTCTTCCCTAGCCTGCACATGACTGTTAGAGCCAGGAGATGTCATGGATTGAGTAGAATGTGGCAAAACTCACTTAACAACGCTCTTGCTTAACAACCAAAATGTTGGGCTGAATTGTCATAAGTCAAGGACTGTCTCTGCCTTCCTCTGCATGGCAGCTTTGTCCTAGTAAACTCCTTCCCTTTTCTGGCAATTTTCCTCTCTGTTAGAGGCACCAAAATAATCCAGAGGATATCACGTCTCCTGCTGGAGCAGGGTTTGGACTAAATGGCTTCCAAGGTCCCTTCTGACCCTACTAGAGCAGGGGTTGGACTAGAAAATGACCTCCAAGATCCCTTCCAGCCCTTTCAAACATTGTTGTGCAGTTTGAAAGAGTCTTCTGAAGCCATGGTTTGTGTCCTTCCTTCCTTTCATTTTCTCTCTTTCCCTCCCTCCATGTATCTATTGACCCATCCATCCAACTATATCTCATTCACTTCCTCCTCCCTCCCTCTCTCTTTCTTTCCCTTCCTTCCATAACTCCCTCTTTCTTTCTCTCTCTCCTTTCCTTTCTTTTCCTTTCCTTTCTTCTTCCTTTTCTTTTGTCTCTCTCTTTCTCTCTCTTTCTACCCCTTCCTTTCCTCCTTCCAAAGCTAGGAGATCCACCTGAAACAAAAATTCCTTTGGATGAAACCACCCATTTTACACACACACACACACACACACACACACACACATGTACACACCCTTCCAACCAGCTCTGCGTGGTGGGCCGGTGGCCGAAGTCCTTTCCAAGTGCCCGGCAGCATCGCTCGCATCCCAGGAAAGCCCGGCTGATTAACTTACTGGGACGCACTTTGATCGGTGTCTCTTCTGTGCAGGCAAGCTTCTCTCTCTGGAGCAGGCAGAGAAGGGGGACTTGCAGGGATAAGATTGTGAGTTTGTGTGTGTGTGTGTGTGTGTGTGAGAGAGAGAGAGAGAGAGAGAGACAGAGAGTGTAAAAGCGAGAGAGGGGGGGAAGATAAAAGAAAAAGAGAGTGAGAGTGAGGAATCAGAACCTTTTCAACCTTGTGGGCCGCCTGGGAGGAGGTGGAAACAGGGCGAGGGCCTCTCCCCGTTTCCTCTGCATCTTCCTCCCTCTTCCCCAAGTTTTTCTTTCCTCCCATCCATTCTCTCCCCCTCTCCTGAGAGCAAGGCGGCGCTGCTTTGCCTGGGAGTTTTCTGGGCTCTGGAAGGGGCAGCAGGGGGGGGGGGTCCCCAGAACTTCTTTGGGAGAAGCGTCATTCTGAACTCCGCGTTGGGGGGGCATGTGCGTGGGGTGTCCACTGAGGGGCTTTTAGGTGGAGGTGCCTCTGGCCAGGGGGGAAATTGGAGTGGCTCGGGTGAGCCAGGAGGGACGATTGAAATCTGTTGGCTGAGCTGGTCAATCCCCCCCTCCCCCTGTTTGGACCTGGCCGAACTGTCCTCCCTCCCTCCGGTCACTGTGGAGCTGCTGCAGCCTCTTCCACAACACACTGCCCAGTTATGGGCCCAGCTTGTTCTTCCCTGCAGTATTCGGGTGGGGGGGTTTCCCTCTGTTTGGGTGTAGAATTTGGCTGCAGAAACGCAAAGGGGTGGGCAGCCTTGGAGGGCCTGTTCACCCTTCCTCTTTTCCTCTCAGCCCTGCAAAACCAGAAATCTCCCCCCCCCTTCAAGCAGCAACTGAGACTGTGCAGGGGGGGGGGGCAGGAGAAGAAGATCTGACAGATCCCAATTCTGCATCAAGATGTGTTTCTGCAATGGGGAGGGGGAGGGGGAGGGGGTAGCCCCAGCTTCCAAAGGCCTTTTAGCCATAATTGCCATCAGAGCAGATGTTGGGGAGGGGGTCAAGGAGGAAAGGGGTCCCCTGACTCTCCCTCAGACCCCAAGGAAGGAAGGAAGGAAGGAAGGAAGGAAGGAAGGAAGGAAGGAAGGAAGGAAGGAAGGAAGGAAGGAAGGAAGGAAGGAAGGAAGGGGAAGGGAAGGGAAGGGAAGGGAAGGGAAAGGAAATGGGAAAGAAGGAGAGGATGAAAAACTGAGGGAATGGGAAGGGAAGGAAAAAGGAAAAGAGAAAGGAAAGGAAAGAGGGAAAAGTTGAATAATGGCCGCTGCTGGAGTGTTCGGGAGCAGCCTGAGGTGGGCATTCCGGAGCAGGCCAAGACGAGCAGAAGGCCACGGCAAAGACAGGCAAACAGGCTGGGCTTCATGGACACGTGGTTGAGGCAAGGGAGCCAAAGAGCAGCTGCAGCTATGACTCTAAGGCCCCAGCCAAGGCCTGCGAGGCAAGTAGTGGAGGGGCAGGGCATGGCCAGGCAGAATTTTTATTACCAGTTCACACAAACTGTGCCAGACCAGCTGAATCCCACCACTGGCTATATCTTCCCTTCTCCAGCGGAGAGATTGTTTCAATTGGAAAGGAGGCTCCAAGAGTCCTCTTGATCTTCAGCTCTTCTCCTTGTTGTCTTTCCTCAAGGCTAAGAACAGCTCCTTTGATCTCTTCCTTGGCTTCATTGTCCTTCCCTGAAGTTCATGTAGATTTTGTACAAATTCTCCTCCAAGCTTGTTGTCTGCAAGGGGACCTGGTCCTTGAGTTGGGGTCTCCCCAAACTAGAACGTTCACTTCCTGAGATTCTTATGGCTGCATTTGCCTTCTTTTCATGAACATCTCCCAGCTGACTCAGATTCTGTCTCCAGTTAACTACGATTTTGAGATCATTTTCACAAACATACATATACAATTTGGTATCCCTCATCTTTCTTCTAGTCCATCATTCGTCTTCTTATATGAGACTCTATTGTTAGTCAAGTCCTAGTAGCTAAAAATCAGATATTTTTCTACTGTGTGCTAATCATAAATATTGTTTCGGGAAACTTGATATTCCTTTATAAAATTTTATTTTATTCCAAAAGGTGAAATGCAAGTTTTGGAAAACTTTTAAAATGAAGTTTCAAATAAGGCTCCTAAGTTGAAAGACTTTATATTCTTTAAATCACATCAAATTCGGTTACTTTAAGATAGTATTAATGACCATATTAATGACAATATAGAAAAATTGATGACCAATGGCAAATTGTTATCCATCACATTCAGGTTTTATGGAAATATTAAAAAGGGTTAAACATTATTTGAGTTTCATTTTGAAGACAGTTTTTATCAACTTTCATACCACCCAGGTTTCCAATCACATCACAAAAATTGTTTGTGAGTCCTTTACTGAAATCCAGTTCTATCCCCAGAGTTCCCATAATCTATTTAGAAAGTGTGATGATATGTGAGAATGACTTTTGGGATGAGGGGAAGGGAGGCTGCCCAGGGAAAGATCAGAGAAGAGGGGAGAATCCTGCAGCTGCATAATGGGAGAGAAAGAAACTCAGAAAGTATCCTCACCAACTTTTCAAGATGAGAAAAGTGTTGGTGGGAGATTTGTTCTTTCAAATTGTCAAAATTTTGTTAATGTCGCATCACAATTAATTAGAATTAGTACATCTGGAGATGTTTTCCATCAGGATGACCAGGGAGAAGATTAGCCTGACAGCTTTCTTCTTGATCAACCCATGCTTTCTGGGAATCTACCTGTTGTTTTCAAAAGGTTTATGGATCATCTTTTTTTCTATGTTCATTTTATTTGTCATCTGCTCTGGAATGTTCCCTATAATTGACCAACTGTGTCAATTATATTTTCTCTATATTTTGTCAGTATGTGATTGACATTTTTTTTTCAAACTTTTTCAAACTAATTAAGATAATGGCAGTATTTGTTTCCTATTTAACCATATTTGGAGATAAGACAATTATAGAAGAAAGATTCAATAAGGGATAAGAAACAAAGTTTTCTGTTTTTCAAATTCCTGGATTTTCCTAATCTAGTTTCATCCGTTTCTGAAGAAGAATGAATTTTGGAATATTTCTCACTTTAAACTGTACTTGGACCAAAATGGAGAGAAAACAGCGGATCTTTATATTGTTGGCTTCTTGGTTCTCCCCAAGGAGGATCCCAGGAGACAGATTTTGGCGTATTTTATAAGACAGAGACTTTCTATCAGACAAGATGCTCTTTCACGGCTAAAGTTGCTCAATAAGGTGGGAGAAATATTGGTGTCCTTTCTCTGTTTCCCAAAGCCTGAGGTCCCACTTCAAGTGGGCAAAGCCTATAGTCTCCAGGGTGGTTGGCCTCCCATGCCAGTTGGTGACATCTAATGGAAGTTCTTCAACAGACAGGACCTAAGTGGAGGGGCTTTGCCATGTTTTATGGAAATCTTTCAAGATCTTACTGGTCAGAAGTTTCTTTTTTCATCATATTAATTTCATAATAAAAATCTAATGGAATAAATGTTTCCTAAATCTTTTACAATAAATTTTATTCTCAGTTTTAATATGAATATATCATCATATGTACATCATTTTTCAATTCCATCCCTCCTGACTTTACTAGACTTTATTAGTAGAAAAGTACTTTATTGTAATGTTAAATGCCAAAAGCAAAAGGGAGGAACTAAATGAAGAATCTGCCAGTAGTTAGTTATACCTCCTGCATCTTCTTAGAAGAAGTCAAATATTTCATATTTACTTACATGAAGACCAGAGGCTATTTGGATAAAGTCAGTGTCTATCTCTATTTTCATAAATGTTGACTACTAACACATTTTCTTTGGCGTTCCTTGTTTTTCTGCTCAGTCCCTGCTTCAGTCCAACTGTGCGAAAAATTGTCATCCTGGATTTGTCAAGAGGGCTCGAGAAGGAGAGCCAGTTTGCTGCTATGACTGCGTTCCTTGTCCGGAGGGGACCTTCTCCACTCAGGAAGGTGGGTCAGAACATTTTCATGAAAGTGCAAATTAAAGGACAGATTGAAGCTCACCTGGATTTTTTTATTATTTTTAACCTGCACAATTTCTTATCTAAAAGGAAGTAAATCAAAAAGTCTTTGAAGGAGGGGCTGGGTGGAGATGGGAGGAGGGGGTGGCAGACTGAGCAAGCTTTACTAACAACAGAGGAAACATCTCCCCTGCTGATGGATTCCAGACATCACAGGGTTCATTCCAAGTTCTCTGTCTGCCTCTTGCAGAGTTTATTCTTTTTATACAGTTTTCACAAGCAAAGCAAAGAGCATATAGCCTCAGCATCTTATTGGTGCATTCTCCTTGTCAATCTCTAAGAACATCCCAGCCCGGATAGAGTCTTACATATCTAGATGATGTCTGGCACTGCTAATTAGGTGAGCTCATAGGAATCTGAGGTAACCAGCTACTGAGATCATGGCAGTGTGCTGCGCATGTCTGTACGTAATCTTTCCTCCATTCCTACACCCTGCTTTTTAGTCTGGATACGTGCTGCTAAGTTCACCTTTCTAGGAAGATCTGAATTCTTTGAAACTTGATAAATTGTTTTAGGTCCACCTTCTGAAAGACCTTGCAATTCAGTGTATATTGGATTCTCCCCTTGAGGATCACTGAGAAGGTGTCACTGGTCCATAATGTGGTGCTGTGGATAGTTATGGGGGGAACTCATTACACAAATATTCTGCCAATCATGTAGATCAATCAATCAATCAATCAGAGTAGAGCTGGAAAGGACCTTGGAGGTCTTCTAGTGCTACCCCCTGCTCAAGCAGGAGACCTGACACCATTTCAGACAAGTGACTGTCCAGTCTCTTCTTAAAAACATCCAATGTTGAAGCACCCACAACTTCTGGAGGCCAGCTGTTCCTCTGGTTAATTGTTGTGACTGTTAGGAAATTTCTCCTGAATTCCATATAGCTTCCAGATGTTAAAAGATACTGTAGGTATCCTCTAAGTCCAGTATATTAATTGCCATATGGCAGGACTCTAAATATTTGTATGAAAAGATTATATGATTCATTATTAATCTGTAATAATGTAGCTTCCTATGAATTACATTACACGTTACACCAGAAATAATTCACACCCTAGGACAGTGATGGCGAACCTTTTTTTAACGGCATGCCAGAATTGCACGCATGTGCGCTATTGCATGGACCCGCGTGCCCACTCAATTTCCCACCCCTGCGCATCTGCAGGTGACCCCCTCGCATGCGCATGCAACCACTCCCCAGGCTCTGGAGGCACCCACAGCTTCTGGAGGCCAGCTGTTCCACTGGTTATTTGTTCTCACTGTTAGGAAATTTCTCCTGAATTCCAGCTTACTTCCAGATGTTACAAGATACTGTAGATTTCCTCTAAGTCCAGTATATTAACATTTTTGGCTAAAAAGATTATATGATTCATTATTAACCTCTAATAATGTAGCTTCCTATGAGTTACATTACACGTTACACCAGAAATAATTAACACCCTACGACTTTCCTCAACTTCTTATACCTAGCTACTTTTTTAAAAGATTACATCCTTCTTATGCTAGTTTTAACAAAAAATAAAGGGACAGAATTTTAAAGAAAATTAATTTTTGGTTTCTCAGATGCAGAAAAATGCACCAATTGTCCAGATGATAAATATCCAAATGAGGACAGAGTCCAATGTATCCCCAAAGTTGTAACCTTCCTGTCTTATGAAGAACATCTGGGCATCATCCTGGTCTCTTTTGCCCTACTCTTGTTCCTAAGTACAGGACTTGTTTTAATCATCTTCACTAAATACCGAGAAACTCCCATTGTCAAAGCCAACAACCGGGATCTCTCCTACATCCTCCTGGTCTCCCTCCTGCTTTGCTTCTTGTCTCCTTCTCTCTTCATTGGTCAACCAAGGAAAGCCACCTGCCTTCTCCGACAAACGGTTTTCAGCATCATCTTCTCAGTTGCCGTTTCTTCTCTCTTGGCCAAAACCATCACGGTGGTGCTGGCTTTCCTGGCCACAAAACCAGGAAACCGGGTGAAGAGATGGTTGGGGAAGAGCTTGGCCAACTCCATCATCCTTTCTTCTTCTGCTGTCCAAATTATCATCTGCTCCATCTGGCTGGGAGTTTCTCCCCCCTTCCCTGACTCTGACCTCCACTCCCAGCCTGAAGAGATCATCCTGCAATGCAACGAAGGGGCCGTTGTCATGTTCTACATCACCCTCAGCTACATGGGCTTCCTGGCTGCCATCTGCTTCACGGTGGCTTTCCTGGCCAGGAATCTGCCTGGGGCCTTCAACGAAGCCAAGCTGATCACCTTCAGCATGCTGGTCTTCTGCAGTGTCTGGGTGACTTTTGTGCCCACCTACCTGAGCACCAAAGGGAAATACATGGTGGCTGTTCAGGTCTTCTCCATCCTGGCCTCCAGTGCTGGTCTGCTGGGCTGCATCTTCATCCCCAAGTGCTACATTATCCTTCTGAGGCCAGACCTGAACACAAAGGAGCATCTCACAGCCAGAACAAATGTGTAAATGTGAGACTGAGAAATTTCAACTTTTAACATGTTCCACAGTCTAAACCAGTAATTCTCAATCTTTTTTTTGTCCATGCCCTACCTAAGCATCTTTAAAATCCTGGTCCCCCCCCCCCCTCCTGTGACATATAATTCTTACTTTACTCAAAGAGTGAACTCTACACATGCGGAGGAAGCCTAAAAGGCCATTAAATTGGTTTAAACAAGGTTCAAATTGCCCCCATTAAAAATCAAATTGCCCCCCTGTGAAGCATGGGCCCCACGTTGGGAACCACTGGTCTCAACATAGACAATGGTCCAAGCTGTTCTGCATGCAGGAGTGGGCCAACTCTTTTTCTTCAAATAAAGAAAGGGTGCGTGGAAGATTGTGAGGAGACAATTTTTTTGGAGAAATGGGGGCATGTTGGCAAGATAGAAATATAGAAGGAATGTAAGGAGCAACGTTGATGCCCTCATTTCTCAGGACATTTTGCCCAAACTGCTTTTATTTACACAATAACTCTTTCTTGAGGGTAGCAACAATACAAGGGTGGGAAGATAACTTGAACTCTCACTAATTATGAATATTCATGCTTACATCTATTAAATAAACTATGCACCTGTATGATTGTCATTTTCTCCTCCTTTCCAGGAATGTATAAATATGTGTGCATGCTATTGTCTGTAAGATTTCCTCTCACTATTTTATGGAGGGAAATTCCTCCAGTGGAGACAGAATAAATAAATCCACTGAGCTTGGATTATTGGGTTTTTGGGTCCTGCGTTTGATTCCACAGAAACTGGTGTTAGCAGTGGGATTCACAGTCTTAGATCTGCCATCAGGGACAGCAGATGGGAAACCCCTATAGGGGGACTGTTGTGAGATTGATCCCATATGACCCTTCCCCCTGCCCCATAACGGCCCCATTGAGGAGCTTCTGGGAGGCCACAGTCTGTGTCTCAGAGTCCATTGTGGCTGGGGAGGCTTGAAGAGGGTTTGTGGTCCCTTCCATCCCAATTCGCAGCCACTCTGGCCCTGCTGCAACCTCAGCTGAGCAACAGCCGGAGGTGTCCAGGAACCGAGGGGGAATTTGGCTTTGGGGACAGGATCAGTGTGACCTTTCCATGTGGAAGAACGGAGACTCACCCAGAGACTCTGCCCAAACCCTCCTTTTCCTATTGTGTGAATGGAGGAATTGCCTGAGCTGATCCTGGGCAGGGAGGGCAGTGGATGATGGGGCTCAGGAAGACTCTGCTTGGGGAAGGAACCTTTCCCAAAGAAACAGAGAAACCTGCTGTGTCCCAGGGCTGGGAGGGGGTCCAGGGTCCTCACTGGGGCCTCCATAGGAAGTGAAAATGGAAGGGATGATTTTAAAAAAACTCTACCTCCCTGGTGAGAAGAGAAATTCCTGGATCTGCACACGGCCAGGACAGATTCCATGCAAACAGAAGCAGGAAAGTCCGTTTTTATTTTTGTTAGACTTTTTCCCACTGTTTTATTATTTTTTCAACTAACTAAAGGAGGCTTATCTGAAAGAGAGCATCTGTCCCGAGGTCAGCAAACAGGCTTTCAGGGCTAAGGCAGGACTCAAACTCAGGATCTCCTGCTTCCTAGACTGCTGCCTTAACCATTGTCAATGTTAAAGCAAGGTGGATTTTGGGCAAAGGTCCTGCTGGTCACCACTGCTGCCTTGTGTTCCAGCAGGAGCCGGGAGTCCAGCAGGACCCCAAGTTTCCCCCTGGGTCCTTCTGGGGTAGAGCAGCCCCATCCAAGAGCAAAGGAGAAAAACTCCTGGACACAGAGAGCCCCTCCCCCAGTCACAGCCCCTCCCTCTTGCCAGGGTTCAGCTGGAACTCACTGACTGTAGGGGGCAGCATAGAGTCTGGCCCTGAATTCCTAGCTGGGCCCTGGGAATTCAAATCAGAGCCTTCTGGTGATTGGCTCAAAGTCCCCAGCTGCCTTTGATGCCTAAGGCGGGACTAGAACTCAGAGTCACTTACTGATTGGGACAAAGTCACTAAGGGGCCCCACCTAATTTTCTTCATAGCAAGATAGGTTGGCCACTGCCTTCTTCTCAACCTACCCCTGGCATTTTCTGGTGGTCTCCCATCCCTGCTTAAATCCCGGCCTGCTTAAGCTTCTCCAAACCATCCTGCTATTGCATCCTATGGGTATTCCTCGACCTACGACCAGAATTGGGACCAAAAATGCCATTGCTAAGCTAGGCAGTCATTAAGTGAGTTGTGCTGAATTTTACAATGTTTATTGCCACAGTTGTTAAACGAATCATTGCGGTTGTTGAGTGAATCCTGCAGTCACGAAACAAACACCATTTCGCCCACTGATTTTACTTGTTCTAAATCCATATCGATTGCCAGGCACCCAAGGGGCGACTATGTGCTGCACTAGTTGTAAGTATGAGGACCCATCATGAAGTGCTTTTTTCAATGGCCGTGGAACTTGGAACAGTCGCTAAATGAATGCATGTAAATTGAGGACTATGTGTAGGATACTTAGAGAATGTATATAATTGGATCCATTGTTTCTTCAGGCACTTTCTCACAAGGCCTTTTTAAGAGGAATAATATTTTATGCATATTTGCCTTTCATCCTCTGGGGAAGTGCAGGAAAACCAGGATTCTCTGGATCTCTAATACCAGATTCCAGATCCAAGGGACAAAACTCCCAATCTGCAAGACTCCCAAGAGCAGCACAGTTTTCTCAAGCAGACAGTGGATGAACTTCAGACCACAACAGAAGACCTGCAGAAAACTCTGCTGGACAACAAAGGAAGCTTGGACCAAGCCAACATGATGATCCACCAGTTGGAGCTCGAGAAAGAATCTTTGGTGAAAAACTCCAGAAAGAAATGTCTGAGGTTACTAGCCAAGTGGCTTTCCTCAAACTTGAGAAGGCTGCCTTACAATCTTTGAGAAGCTCCTCAAAGAGGTCTGGAACCTTCTTAAGAACTCAAGAAGCACCTCTATAGAGTGTGCAGCATGAACTGGCTGAGATGGACCAAAGTTCCACTTTGTGGAGAAAAGCCACTGAAGCAGAAAGTCTCCATTCTTCAGAATGTGAGGGGAAATGAGAAGAAGCACCTCAACCATCTGCAGCAGCAGCAGACCTGTGTTTACCAGGCCAGAATGGAAGACCTGCAGAAAACTCTGGAGGACAACAGAGAAGGATGGACCCATGTCAGAATGGCCATCCAAGAATTACAGCTGCAGAACAGGTGCTTTGAGAAAGACAGGGAAGATTTCCACAGGGAGGTCACCAGCCAAGTTGCCTCCTTCAGAAATGATGTTGGCACTCCTGAGTGATCAGCACATGGGACAACTTTGCTGAAACTCACTCTCCCCATACCTGGAATGGAGGAATGGTGGCATTTTACCCATTTGAAAGAGAAAAGAGATTCTTCCTCTCCCTTCCCTTGACTTGCCACCCAGTGTGCCAGGGGACTCAGGGGGGGGGGAGACAGACAGACAGACAGACCCCAAGTTGCCCCTGGCTGTGGGGCTGCACCTCCCTTTCACTCATCCACTGCAGCCCCACTCCATGCTGGATGGGGGGGGGCAAAAGGAAGGGATGGCATGAACCCCCTTGAGCTGGGGGGGGGGGCTCCCCCAAGACTGAACATATTCCCCCTCCCTCTCTTTTCTCTCAGCACAGAACTCTCTCTTCCATCAGGTGAAGTCAAGGGAGACTCTGCCCGGAGACTGATGACGCTACAGTAGCGAGAATTCCTATTGGTCCGCTGGAGCTTCATCGGATCCTGGGAAAACGCGATTCGCTGGTTTTAGTCTGCATTTCTCTGCACATCCCGCGTTTCTCAGGCATTGCGTCGTCTGAAGGCCCATTCTGGGCTTGGCAGCGCATCTGTGTATCTCCCCGGCCTGATGCTCCAAACCCCTGAGGAGGCATCTGGAAGGGGGTGGAGCGTTTGTCTCGGATTTTGGAGGTGGGAGGGCCGGGCCAGAACTAGAGGCAGCACCAATGAGAATTCTACCTGCTTGAGCGTCATCGGTCTCCGGGCAGAGTCCCTTGGGCTTCAGCTGAAGGAGGAGAGCCAGTTCTGCAGAGAGAGAGAGGCGGGGAAAGTGGGAGGGGGGATCTTGGCCTGAAGAACCTACTGGGGCTTCTTCTCTGCTTGGAATGCTCTCCTGCACTGGGGGAAGTCAAGGGAGACTCTGCCCGGAGACTGATGACACTAAAGAAGGGAGAATTCCCATTGGTCCTCCTGCTCTTTCTGGACCCTCCCAATCCCGAAGTTCCAGGAAGCCCCATTCTGGGCTCTGCAGAGTTTCTGCGATTCCTTCGCTTTGCGGAGAGAGGGAACCAGTGGGGAATTCCACTGCCTGAACCAAAGTGATCCACGGGATCTTGAGACAGGTCGTTTTCTCGGGGTGGGGGACACCCTCAGGAGGGAGGTGGGGGGGCACACCGAGGCAATTCAGCCGGTTGGCCGAACTGCTCATACAATTAACAAGCAGTTTTAGGGAACCCTTGGGAACTGGCTGAATCCCTCCCCTACCTGGTTCCATGTTGGGCCAAGTGATACATCCCTCCTCCCTGCTTGTGGGCAGACCAGAGGCATCTGGGGGGTCAGCGTGGATTTTAGACTGACCTCGGTCTGATCCATCAAACCTTTTTTACCTGCTTAAAATGGAATTTGCAAAGGGATCCGAGTGGCAACCAGAAGCCATTCTGAAACCTCAGGCTGACTCCTCATTGTCACGATGTTAAAAAGTTTGCTAGGCATGAACTGACATTCAAGAGTTAAACTAAGAAAGCTTTATTGCGCAGGTCATAAAACAAAATGTTATCTGAAAGTGATTTATTGCGCATGCGTCACACATTCCAGAATTCCCTTCTTCTTTGTTCGGCTGCCAACTTGGCAACCGAAGCTTTCATTATCAAAATGTAACCATTAGTTATTTCTGTTTCATTTACTTTTATTATTTTCGTATTAAAGTTTGTTTATTAATTAGAATACTTCTTAAAGACTTTTATTTTTCTTAATATCTCAAAAGATATGCGGAAGGGAATCAGCCCGATCCATTGATCTCAGATATCAGGCGTTTTTTTCCCCCTGACAACTTGGTATGCAGAGGTTGGTTTGATGATACCAGCTGAGATGGCTACAATTTATGGCTGTATTTTCCCTTCGCGCTATCTTAAGATAACCGACTAAGGCTAATTAGCCATGTCGAAGAAGAGAAAGAAAAGAAAAAAACGCGGACATGGAAAGCGCTTGAAAGAATCTATTTCCTCAGACACAGAGAAACAAGAACCTTCAAACGTATTCCAGGAGCAACAAAGTGCCGAGCCAGATGTGGGGGAAGGAGCTACAGAAGGCAAGATCTACGGACTGAGGTCAGTAAATCTCCCTCATTATCAAGATATAATTAATGAACGGCAAAAGTCTAAACGGCAACTGCCGGCAGAGAAAAAATCCTCCCACGCAGAAAGCAAAGTTTATGAAATCTTCCCAGATGATGAGGAAGAAATGCAAAGCTATCTATATCGATTAAAGCTGTTTGAAAAATATGCTAGGGACGCGAAAGAGTGCTTTAACGAAATGAAGAGAAGTAGGAGGAGCTCCCCCACTCCCAAAATGTCTGAGGACGCCATCTTTTCTTCAAAACAACAGCCTAAGACACACCCCACAGAGTTCATTGGTCAATTAGAACAAAGAGACATATACACGTCACCGAGGTCACGTGGTCCCTTTGAGCCCATTGAACTTCCGGCCATGTATAGAGGGCTGCAGCCAAGAAGTGAAGCTGCACTGCCATCTGCTGGCGGAGAAAAAATATTAGAGCAAAAGATGATGCAGTTTCATCAAAGCTTTAGAGATTTACCTATGAGTTCTTTAGAAGCCAAAACTTTGCCTCCAAAGGTTAAGTCTTCAACACCCCCTGGCGGTGTGGAATCCTCCCTAGATGGAAAAAGGCAAAGCCAAAGGCGAATTCGAGGAAGCCAATTTGATGTTGCCACGCAAAGGCCAATGATGCAACCCCAGCATCCCCTGGTTCAACAACCAGCTTTGCAACCAGATCAACAAATTGTTCCAATGCATATTCCTCAGCAGGTATTCACAGTCACCCCCTTGACTGGTGAGTCCAAATTAAAGGAGTCAGGAGAGAATTATAAAGCCTGGGTCAGTGAAATTGCGCTCTTGCTTCGAAGAGAAGGCACACATTCCATGATTTTTAATCCTCCTCCTCAACCATGGACACCTGCAATGAGAGACCTCGAAAACAGAGCAATCACGACTTTGCTCATGTCAATGGAAATTGAGATCCAAGGTATCTTTCCACCTGATGCAACTGCCCAAGAAATTTGGGCTATTTTGGAAGATTGCTACAGGCCCGTTTCAATTGAATCTTCATGTTTGCTCATGTCTGAGTTCCATGGTTTGAAGTTGAAACCTGGTGAACGAATTGGTGGACATTTGACCAAACTGAAAAGAATGAGAAGTGAATTGAGACAAAATGGCCATGTAATCGATGATATCCAAATGATTAGCATCATCATTAACTCATTGAATTATGAATGGAAAGATGCTGTTGCAAAGATTAACTACGTGCCTATTGCTCAACGCACAGTTAACCACGTTTGCAGACTTTTAGTGGAAGACGAAGCTATCAGGTTAGCTACACCACATCTGCAACGACCTCCAGCATCAAAGGCTCCAGCCAGACGTCCCTTCCGAGGAAGAGGCTACGCTCCAAGGATGCCAAAATGCTACACCTGCAACCGTGTGGGACATGACACCCGGGATTGTCCCCAACGAGTTCCAGCTCCCGCCACGTACCAGCCCAGAGGAACAGATTCCAGAGGCAGAGGTAGAGGCGGAAGACAAGGCCGTCGTGGTCCAAGGCGTGATTCACAAGCTCCACTTGTGACACTGGCCATAACCAACATTCCACAACCTGATCCAAAGTTCGACAGACGTCTTTTGTGGACTTTAGATAGTGGAGCAGCTGTGCACGTTACCCACAGAAGGGAACTTTTCACAGAGATGGGCGAACCAGAGCCCGAGTATCGAGAACTGTATTCCTTCACCAACCACACTTGCAAGGTCATGGGAAAAGGAACTGTTTACATTGAAGAACTCGATACACACATCCCTGATGTTTATTACATACCTTCAGCAACCAGTAATTTGCTTAGTCAAAGTCACTTGTCTAGAGATCTAAAGTTCCAGGTTCACCACCTCGAAAAAGCAAGTTACTTAGTTAAAGATGGTGATATTGTTGCTGAAACCATGCTGATTGGTAGTGTTTATTACTTAAAGCCAAAGCCTAAAGGGCAAGCACAGGCAAGTATGCAAACTCCAAAAAGGCACAACGTAGACCCAGAGAGAGTTGTCCCAGAGAGAGAAAACGTTACTGTGCCAAAGGCTCCTAAAGCCAACAAACAGAGAAAACAAAAACAGATTGCTCAGAGCAAGCCTGAGGGTCCTCATGAAACTGTTAATGTTGAGAATTCACTAACTAGTAAACCTTTACATTCCAGGTGTATTCACAAGTGGCACAGAAGATTGGGGCATGCCAGTTTCCGTGTTCTTAGAAAGATGCCGGAGTTCGCAAAAGGTTTGGATCTAAAGGGGTGTAAGGTGTTTTTGGATTGTGCCGTTTGCAAAAAGGCTAAATCCAAGGCGGCTCCAATTCCAAAACACGCTACACGCCGGTCAACACGCATTTTTGATTTGGTACACACTGACATAGTGGGTCCTTTCCCACCAACACTTGGTGGCAGAAAGTATTTTTTAACAATTGTAGATAATCATTCTAGATATGGATTTGTATATCCTATGAGAGAGAAATCTGAGACCTTTCAGATCTTTAAAGACTTTGCAGCTTTTGTTTCTACACAATACCAAGTTCGCATCGCCAGAATCCAGAGTGACCGTGGTGCAGAATTCATGTCTCAGCGTTTCCAGGACTGGATGCGTAAGAATGGAATTCTTCATCAGACATCTGCTCCATATACACCGGCTCATAACGGAGTCGTAGAAAGAAGACAAGGGGTTCTACAAACCATGATGCGTTGTCTTCTAGAAGATGCCAATCTCAGTAACGCATACTGGGGTGAAGCAATCAAATATGCAAATTACATTGTCAACCGTACTTGGAGCAGTGTAATCAATCAAACTCCTTTCTACATGCTGTATGGCTACAAGCCTGATCTCAAGAACCTCCATATTTTTGGTTCATATGCTATGGTGAACACTCCCTTAAGTCAAAGAAGAAAGGGAGGTACAGTAGCAAAGAGACTGAGATTTATGGGTATTGATGATAATTCAAAATGGTACAAATTCATTGATACTAAACATGTGATTGTCATTTCACAATCTGCTAATTTTGAGGAAGACATTGACTGGTCCAGGATTCATTCCAATGATCCTGAAGTTTATTTTCCTAGAGATGGTGTTCCAGATGCCACGCAGCCTGATGACAATTTGCAGGCAGATGTTCCTTCTACCAGTTCTTCACAACCTGATGTTCCGTCTTCGCAAGCCGCGGATGCTGATGCTAGCGACGAACGTGAGGACGAGGATGATGATGATGATGAAGAAGAAGACTGGACTGATGTTTCTAGACGTTCCAAGAGGGCCACAAAAGGAATCCCTCCACAACGTTATTCATGGCAACTGACAAAGTCACCATTACCTTTGATTTGCAACGTTACTCTTCCTCCAGAGACATTCACACAAATCAAACAGCTTCCTGATTCAGAACAAGACAAATGGTATGATGCAATGCAGGATGAAATGGACAGTTTAAAGAAACTTAATGTATTCACACCTGCAAAACCTCCAGCAAACAAGAAAGTCATTGGCACCCGATGGGTCTACAGAATCAAGAAGAAACCAAATGGTGAGTCTTTATACAAAGCCAGACTTGTAGCTCAGGGTTTCACTCAATGTTATCCTGAGGACTACACAAACACTTACTCACCAACAGTCAGAACTGAAAGTGTAAAAATTGCTTAAACCACTGCAACTATTCTTGGTTTAGAAGTTTTCCAATTTGATGTGGACACAGCTTATCTACATGCAGACCTAGATGAAGAGATCTACGTGAGAAGCCCTCCAGGATTCCGAAAGCAAGAAGGGGATACCTGGTTCCTGAACAAAAGTCTTTATGGTCTGAAACAGTCAGGTTTAATGTGGTATTTATGTCTTACTGACAAACTAAATTCAATGGGCTTTATTAAGTCCGAAACTGATGAATGTGTGTTCACAAAAAGATCTAACAATGCATATGAGATAATTCTTGTTTATGTTGATGATATTGTTTATATTGGTCCAAATAAGAAAATGAGTGAGATTTTTGCTAAAAGTTTGCAGAGATACTTCACACTAAAATCTTTAGGACACATTAGCACTTATTTAGGTGTTCAAATTGAAAAGACACAGAAGGGGTTTAGTCTTTCACAAGAAGAGAAAATTGACCACATTCTACATCATTGCAACATGAAAGATGCTAGCACAACAAAGACACCCATGCAAACAGATTTTCACAACTTAACACATGAACCAAGTGCTGAGTTCGAGGATCAAACACTTTATCGTTCAGTCATTGGTTCACTATTATACATTAGTAGTTGGACCAGACCTGACATCGCACTTAGTGTTAATCTTTTATCATGACACAAAGGTAAGGCAACACAATTTCATTGGTCATGCATTAAGAAGTTGTTGAAATACCTAAAACACACTAAACACATGAAGTTATTGCTAGAACCAACACACGCTGATCAACCAAAGTTGATTTGTTTTGCTGATTCCGACTGGGCGAGCGACAAGAAGTCACGCAAAAGCACTTCTGGTTACATGATGTTCCTAAATGGTTGTCCTGTTTACTGGCAAGTGAGAAAACAGAGTTTTGTTTCATGTTCATCTACTGAAGCTGAATATGCTTGTGTTTCAGATGCTTGTAATTCTCTAACGTGGTTTGATGCTTTGATCACAGATATCTGGACACGTCCGATTCGACCAATCACCGTGATGGAAGATAATGTATCTGTGGTTTATATTTCTGAGTCACATTTTACAGGTTCTAGGTCCAGACACATTGACATTCGTTATCAAAACACAAAGCAATTAGTTAAGCAAGGTTTTGTTAAATTGCAATATGTTTCTACACATGATCAGATCGCAGACATGCTTAACAAACCACTCGCCGCAAATCAACACGAGTATCTGCGAAAGAAGATGTGCCTTAATTGATGATTTGATGACGTCAGCCCAGACTAGCAAAAGAAGGGGTGTCACGATGTTAAAAAGTTTGCTAGGCATGAACTGACATTCAAGAGTTAAACTAAGAAAGCTTTATTGCGCAGGTCATAAAACAAAATGTTATCTGAAAGTGATTTATTGTGCATGCGTCACACATTCCAGAATTCCCTTCTTCTTTGTTCGGCTGCCAACTTGGCAACCGAAGCTTTCATTATCAAAATGTAGCCATTAGTTATTTCTGTTTCATTTACTTTTATTATTTTCGTATTAAAGTTTGTTTATTAATTAGAATACTTCTTAAAGACTTTTATTTTTCTTAATATCTCAAAAGATATGCGGAAGGGAATCAGCCCGATCCATTGATCTCAAATTTCTACAGGGCGTTTTTTCCCCTGACACTCATCCACCCACAATCTCTGTGGTTGGAAAGCAGAAGACTTTCCATGGGTGCCTCTTGCTAGAAACCTGGATGTCCCCCCCCCTTACTCCCCCTCCTCTTCCTTCTTGGACCTGGATGAATAGGCGGCATTGAACGCTCTCATGCCACAATCCAGAGCATTTGGTCAATTTGATTTACTGGGAATGTTCTGGTTCAAAAAGATTCTGTCCTACAAAGAGGGAACCCAGAAGTCAAAAGTTACAATTTGTTGTAGTTTAACTCATCAAAGGAAAGTAGAAAGGAAAGTTTACCTGGATAGAACAGCAAGTCAGTTATATAAGCTAAACAGAATAACCGAATCGCAGAACAAGAGCCTTGGAAGGGACCTTGGAGGTTGTCTAGTCCAACCCCCTGCTCAAGCAGAGAACCCTCCACCATTTCAGAATAGTGGCTCTCTAATCTCTTCTTAAAGACCTCCAGTGTTGGGGCATCCACAACCTCTGGTGTCATTTCACTGCTTAATTCTTCTAACTGTCTGGAAATTCTTCCTTAGTTCTAGGTTGCTTCTCTCCTTCATTAGTTTCCACCCTTTGCTTCTTTTTCCTGCCTTCTGGTGCTTTGGAGAATAGGTGAACCCCCCTCTTCTTTGGGCAGCCCCTCAAATATTGGAAGACTGTTTATCAGATTACCCCTAGTCCTTCTTTTCACTAGACCAGAGAGACCCAATTCCTGCAACTGTTCTTAGTATGTCTACAGCCCCCTAATCCTCTTTGTTGCTCTTCTCTGCCCTCTTTCTAGAGTCTCAACATCTTTTTTTCGTTGTGGCGACCAAAACTGGATGCAGGATTCCAAGTGGGTTCCTACCAAGGCCTTATAGAGCGGTATTAACACCTCTTGTGACCTTGAGCCTCTGTTAATGCAGCCTAGGACTGTGTGGGCTTTTTTGGCAGTTGCAGCACACGGTTGGCCCATATTTGATTTGTTGATTCAGGATTTAGGACGTGAATGAAAAAAAGAAGAAGTCATAAGGTTACTTAAGAGTCCACAAAGAGAGAGACCACATGCTAATTAAGACGGAAGGAATTCTTGGCATGGAAGAGAAGAATTTATGGGCATCACTGTAGCTAACATGCTTAACGACATAAGAATACCACATCCTTTGTCGAGCTAAAGCACCTGCTGTTTACGCAGAAACGCTAAACCACAAAGCCTGTCCGGAGAACTCCGGGCATGAGAGAAAACCACATCCTATAGAAAGCTTCTAACCTGCTTAAGTTTTGCCCTGCAACAAGATTTTAACCAATCATGTAATCGTGTGTTGTATTACGAAAACCCTTCTTGTATGCCTTAATAAATACCGTCTCAATCAGCCAGTCGGGGTTCTTTTGGCATCCTGCTGAGCTGGTTGGTGCGTTTTTACACACCTTGGTGTCCGTGCTTCCTTAGCAGAGCCAGACCCACCTAGCTTAGGCTCACCCTAACGAGGGTTCTCACCCCTTCAGGGGTCCACAAGCCTAGCTCAGGTGCACCCTCACGAGGGTCCCAAAAGCAGACGAGGTCGTCACCGTGTGGCAGCCAGCCGCACAATCACACATCACATTATCTAAGCATAGTCCTCCTTGGCAAGGAAAAATAGCTTATCTTACAGGTAGGGAATCTTATAATGTTTCAATAGTACAGGTGGTCTCCGACTTACGACACTTCATTTAGTGACCAATCAAAGTTACAATGGCACTGAGAAAAAGTGACTAATGACATGATCGAAATTCGGACACTTGGCAACTGGTTCATATTTATGACGGTCACAGCGTCCCAGGCTAAGATGATCGATCCCCTTTTGCGACCTTCTGGCAAGCAAAGTCAATGTGGAAGCCAGATTCTCTTAACAACCATAGTATTCACTTAACAACTGCAATGATTCACTTAACAACTGCAGCAAGAAAGGTCATAAATGGGGCAGAACCCGCTTAACAAACGTCTCAGTTAGTTACATAAATTTTGGGCTCAATTGTGGTTGTAAGTCCACAATTATTTACCTGAACACACCGTAGATCCTAAGGATATTTAGCCTGAAATGTGTGCAATTAAAATTTTGATATCTCGTCCGATCTTTCTTTGGCTCTCCATCTCCCCATTCCCACTCCTGGTTCGCCCTCCCCAAATACCATGATTGCATCATTGCAGTGTCACCTAGCAACAGAAATGTTGGGCTCAATTGCAATCGTTAGTGGAGGACTACAAGTTTCCCCCCCCCTTTTTTTATCCCTTGTGGGTTTTGTAATCAAAATGTGATTAGCCAAACAATAATCTAATAATCCCATTTCCGAGAGGAAAAGCTTTCTAGGTCCCAGCCTCAAAGTCATTGCCATCCTTTCAACATTGCCTTGGCAAGAGAGAAAAATAAGGCCAATCAGGACCCAAAGAAACCCTGGGCTACTTAGCAAGAGCAACAGTATCAGGACCCCCATGTGGTGGGCGCTACAAAGCCCCCCAAATCCAAGAGAGCTGACGGAGGGGGCAGGAGGCCAGCCGAGGGGAATCTCCCACCCCTTGCTAGAGGCTGGGCTCCCCTGCAGCCATCCAGCAACCGCTCAGTTAGGGCATCCTAAGGGTGGGAGGTCTGTGTGGGGAGGAGGGCAGCCCCCCTGCCACACCTCTAGCAAGGACGGAGGGGAGGGTCGCAGGGCTCTGCACCATTGACCCAAACAACACAAATAGGCAGGAATCAGGTGGGAAGAAGCGAGGAGGCAGGACGGCCGGAGCACCTGTTTTGCCAGACTTCCTAAGATGCCTGCCGGGATCCCTGCGGTGTCTCCCTTTTGTCTCCTGGCCTTGTCTTCCTCTGCTCCATCCAGAACAGCCCCAAAGGAGGGAAAGGGGCCCTGCCAGAGCCACCTGTCAGAGGGGTAAGGTAGAGCATCCCAGGTGTTTCTATTTACCCTTCCAGTCTTCTTCCTTAAGGGAGAATCCCATAGCCTTCCCTTCCCTCTCCTTGTCCTTTCCTTGTCTCTGTGTTACCAAACCTTTCCTTCCCAGTAGGGTGGGAGCTCTGTCCATGAGGCACACCTGTGGCCTGAATGGTAATCTTCCTCCCCCCCAATGCAGAGGTGGAAGAGCAGTAAGAGGGTTGGAAGGGACCTCAGAGGTCTTCTAGTCCAACCCCCTTGCTCAAACAGGAGACCCTGCACCATTTCAGACAGGTGGCTGTCCAATCTCTCCTTGAAAACCTCCAGTGATGGAGCACCTGTAACTTCTGGTGGCAAGCTGTTCCACTGGTTAATTGTCCTCACTGTCAGGAAATTTCTCCTTAATTCTAGGTTCCTTCTCTCCTTGATTAGTTTCCGCCCATTGCTTCTAATCCTGTCTACTTTGGAACCCCCCTTTCTTTGTGACAGCCCCTCAAATACTGGAAGACCTCTATCATGTCACGCCAGGGCCTTCTCTAGACAAGCCATACCCAATCCCTGCAACGGTTCTTCACATGTTTTAGGCCTATGTCATTTAGCCATTTGGCCAAGTCATGTGTGCAAATTCATTGGAAAAGTCAGTGATGCTAGGAATGGTTAGTGGAAGAAGCTGAAGGGGGAGCAAAGAACAGGTTGGCTTGATAACATCAATCTGACCCAACAGTCGGGGCTTCTCAGGGCACCATGGAAAGCAATGGCCTACAGGTGTTGGACACGACTGAACAGGAGTTCTCTGAACAAGAACTCAAAATAATCTCTCCTCCTGCAGATGTGATCAAAGTTGACACAGTGGGAGCACAGAATCCTTTAGCCACAATTTCCACTGGTGTAATTTCCTGGATGAAAGCTTTCCTAGCTGTCAGACGGCTTCAAGGTGGGATTCAAAGGTTTCTAAAATAGAAGGGAATAGAATAGAATAGGAGCTGGAGGGTACCTTGGAGGTCTTCTAGTCCAACCCCCTGCTCAAGCAGGAGAACCTAGACATCTCAAGACAAGTGACTGTCCAGTCTCTTCTCAGAAACCTCCAATGATGGAGCAGCCTCAACTTCTGGTGGCCAGCTGTTCCACTGGTTAATTGTCCTCACTGTCAGGAAGTTTCCCTTTAATTCTAGGTTGTTTTTCCTCTTTGTTTAGTTTCCATCTGTTGTTTCTTGTCCTGCCCTCCAGTGCTTTGGAGAATAATTTGACCCCCCTTTTCTTTTGTGGCAGCCCCTCAAATACTGGAATACGCCTATCATGTCACCCGAATCCCTCCTTTCTTTAGACTAGCCAGGCCCAAAAAACAGTCTTTTTTAAAAAAGCACATGTCAGCCTCTGTTTCGCTATTTGCCTTCGGCTGCCATTGAAATGGGGAGGGGGGGCATAGTATTTGGGAGGGGAATATTTGGTACAGGAGAGATAGTGGAAAAGGGAGTTTTGTTCTCACCATCTATTGCGCATGCTGAAGACTGGGGTTCAGAGTTGGTCAAGGCCAACCGTCCTGCATACCAACCTGATGATGCTTCTTGGAGATGCAACCCACATGACACCTGAGGGATTTGCAGATTGGGCAATGGGATGGGGGTTGTTGGGGGGAGGGGGTTGGACAAATATTGATATGTATGATTCTGCGCCCTTCTGCCTCAGACCTCGCCTTACTTTGCTGCTATCTTTTCATAACCAGTAAAAGAACTTTTAATTCTGAAAAATGGAGCTAAGTGTTTTCTTTCTTGGTTGCTGAAGGAGGCCGACTTGACAGCACGGGAGATTGATCCCCTGAGGTGGCCATTTGGGGACCCTCCAGGTTGAGCAGCAGTCTACCTTGAATGCTTTGGGATTTAGCAGCGGGAAGGAGCCAGGGCTCCTTAGCAGGAACTGATGCCTCCAGGTGTTCATCCTCCCCATTTCATTTCTCCTTTTCCTTTTTAGTGTGCCCCTTGTGGCCATGGCAACAGAGGGAATTGCTTCGGGCCCAACTCTGTTGCCCAGAAAATGCCCCAGGTGCTTTGGTGGGCCTGCAGCCAGGCTGAGTTGCCAGAAGGAGGCGCTGTTCCCATTTCCCTGCCAGGATCCTGGGAGGCCCTGCGGGGGACGAGGACGAGGCCTTTGCTGCAATGGCGGTATCTATGGACGGAGAACCAGGGGTGGGAAAGGGGAGACGGAGAGCCAAAGAACGACCGGACGAGATCGAAATATATTTCATGCACCGATTTCGGGCTAAATACCATTATGATCAATGGTGTGTACAGGTAGTCCTCAACTTACGACCGCTATTGAACCCAAACGTTATGTAACTAACCAAGATGTTTATTCAGTGAGTTTTGCCCCATTTACGACCATTCTTTCTGCAGTTGTTAAGTGAATCACTGAGGTTGTTAAGTTAGTAACACGGTTGTTAAGTGGATAAGGGTTCCCCATCGGCTCTGCTTGTCAGAAGGTGGCAAAAGGGGATCACATGACCCCAGGACATGGCAACCGTCATAAATATGAACCCGTTGCCAAGCATCCGATTTTTGATCATGTGGCCACAGGGATGCTGCAGCGGTCACAAGTGTGAAAAATGATCATGTCAGTTTTTTCAATCCCGTTGTAACTGTGAATGGTCACTACATGAACTCTTGTAAGTTGATAAATACCTGTAGTATTTTTTAACAATGTGGAAAGAAAAACAGCTTAAGAAGAACAAACCTGTTCAACCCCTCTCCACCCAGTGAGGGCAAAACACAAACACACACACACACACACACACACACACACACACACACGAGGCACAGAAGAAATTGATCTTTCTATTTTTATGGTGACTGATCATGATTGATCACTTCTTTTTTTATATATACAATGCACCGAGCTTATGCACCGAAGACAAATTCCTTGTCTGTCCAGTCACACTTGGCCAATAAAGAATTCTCTTCTCTTCTCTTCTGCTCTCCTCTGCTCTGCTCTGCTCCAGTCCAGTCCAGTCCAGTCCAGTCCATATTTTCTATTCTGTTCTGTTCTGTTCTGTTCTATTCTATTCTATATTCCTATTCCTAATCTTTATTTATTCTATTCCTATTCCTATTCCCATTCCTATTTATATTCTATCCCACCCTATTCTATTCTATTCTATTCTGTTCTATTCTATTCTATATTCCTTATTCTATTCTATTTATTCTATTCCTATTCCTATCCTATCCTATCCTATCCTATCCTATCCTATCCTATCCTATCCTATCCTATCCTATCCTATCCTATCCTCTATTCCTTATTCTATTCTATTTATTCCATTCCTATTCCTATTCCTATTCTATCATATTCTATTCCATAGGAGACCAGAGCAATTAGTAATCTTTGCAGCCTCTCTTTATCCCTTAATGTATTTTATTTAATAACTGGATCGATTGCAGTCACTGAATGAGAAGCACTTGAATCCACCTTTTTCCTCTCTGTCATGACCAGCTTTTTCAGCTCCCTAGGAAGACCGATAATTCTTTAGAGGTAATCCTCTACTCACGACTACAATTGAGCCCGAAATTTATGTTATTAAATGTTAAGTGAGTTGTGCCCCATTTTATGACTTTTCTCGCCACCGTTTATTTATTTATTATTTATTGAATGCCTATTGCATGGTTGTTAAGTGAATCATTGCAATTAATAAGCAAGTAACAAGGCGGTTAAGTAAATCTGGCTTCCCCATTGACTTTGCTTAACAACTGTCTTGCTTAGCAACAGAAATTTGGGGCTCAGTTGTGGTCGTAAGTTCAGGACTACCTCTATGCTGCCTAGAGAATTCTGGGAGTTGATGTCCACCCATCTTAAAGTGGTCGAGGTTGAGGAACACTGACTTAGTCCAAGAGGGGAATATTTTCCATCAGTGGGGGATGTTGGAACTCATTGTTGGAATCCCAAAGGTTCTCCCCCCCCTCCCCAAGAGGCAACTGGACTTTCTGATTTTTCTTTGAAGATGTTTTGCTTTTCATCCAAGAAGCTTCTTCAGCTCTGACTGGATGGTGGCGAATGGAAGGATTAGTATAAATATCACTCCTTCCATTCCCCACCATCCAGTCAGAGTTGAAGAAGCTTCTTGGATGAGAAGTGAAGTGTCTAAAAAAGAAAAACCAGAAAGTCCAATTGCCTCTTGGTGTGGGGTGGGGGAAGCACCTTTGGGACAACCATGATCTGGATGCCTCCAAAGGCATTGTTGGAATGTATTTTTATGCAACAACTACAGTAGTATTTAATCAGTATATAGCAGTGTTTAGAAGTTTGGAACTATGGTATATACTCTATGCTCTTTTGTTCTGAGTTTCCTGTTTTCTGTTACAGTTAGATAATTGAGCAGTAAAGCACATGGTGATTGTACTCTCTTTGTTCTGTGGTGCTTTATACACACAGAATTTCTACCCAGGGACTATCCTAACTTCACCCAGAGTGAGTTGCTTCTAAAACCCCACAAACAAGAGCTAGGGAAAGCTTTGTTTGTCTTGCCTGCCTGCCTGGGACTTACCCAGGAGGCATCGTGGCAGTGCCAAAACGTAACGGCTTCTTCTCCTTCCCATCCTTTCACAGCCATCTGCATCGGAGATCCCAGCTGCAACTAAAAGGATAGCGACAGAGAACAGATGTAACCTGAGGGCCACAGAGGATGGACTTTGTAATACTTGAAATGTGGCTATTGTAATATTGTTTCCTTGTATTTTAAATTTGCTTTTTCAATTGTATTGCTGATCATTTCACATAACCTCCAAGAAAAAGCCTCTCTTTCGGGAACCAGGACTGGCATCTTTCCTCTGATGGAGTTTGAGAAACACCCCATCTCCTGCTTGCAACTATTCACCTGGTGCAGCTACAAGGAGCCCAATCTCCTCAGGATGCAGTCTGACTCTCCTGTGGGGTTTCTCCACCCACATCTTCTGGACTCCAGTCTCAACCTGGGCCATGCACTGGGGGAAAGAACCAGATGCTTCTGCTGCCCTTATCACTGAAAAAACAGGATGGAGAGAGGATGGTGGATCTCATGGAAAAGCCTCTTGCACAGGGCAGGAGCAGCTATGTAAAAGGTGAGCTAAGTAGGTCTCCTTGGGTGAGAACATCTAAGCAAGAGGACCTGGAGGCCCCCACCTTCTCTGGCTTGGTGGGATGGCCAATGGTTCTCATGGAGATTGTCAAATAACATGGTAGTTGGAGCTTGGCTCCCATAGAATCTATCTTACCACTTTTCCTATTCATTCTCTCACACATACACTTTTAGTGCTGTCCATAGGAATCATTTTTTTTTAAAAAAAAAGCGTTCTTTAAAAGGTGTCAAATTCATTGGCAGTTGGTGAACAACAAATTCCTCTGAATGACTTTCACAGAGTTCTCTTTAGCAAGATTTATTTAGGTGAAAAGGAAGGCAGAATTAAAATCCTTCAACAATTTCCCATTTGGAAACATGTAGATCTGTCCTTTGATTCCTGCATGCTATCTAAGTGGAAATCAGGTATTCATTCAAATAAATGGACATTATACCATTCTTAAATATCATGGTGTGTTTTCTCATGTTTTTACATTTGTTCTGGCTGTGAGATGCTCCTTTGTGTTCAGATCTGGCCTCAGAAGGATAATGTAGCACTTGGGGATGAAGATGCAGACCAGCAGACCAGCGCTGGAGGCCAGGATGGAGAAGACCTGAACAGCCACCATGTATTTCCCTTTGGTGCTCAGGTAGGAGGGCACAAAAGTCACCCAGACACTGCAGAAGACCAGCATGCTGAAGGTGATCAGCTTGGCTTCGTTGAAGGCCCCAGGCAGATTCTTGGCCAGGAAAGCCACCGTGAAGCAGATGGCAGCCAGGAAGCCCATGTAGCTGAGGGTGACGTAGAACATGACAACGGCCCCTTCATTGCATTGCAGGATGATCTCTCCAGGCTGGGAGTGGAGGTCAGAGTCAGGGAAGGGGGGAGAAACTCCCAGCCAGATGGAGCAGATGATAATTTGGAGAGCAGAAGAAGAAAGGATGATGGAGTTGGCCAAGCTCTTCCCCAACCATCTCTTCACTCGGTTTCCTGGTTTTGTGGCCAGGAAAGCCAGCACCACCGTGATGGTTTTGGCCAAGAGAGAAGAAATGGCAACTGAGAAGATGATGCTGAAGACCGTTTGTCGGAGAAGACAGGTGGCTTTCCCGGGTTGACCAATGAAGAGAGAAGGAGACAAGAAGCAAAGCAGGAGGGAGACCAGGAGGATGTAGGAGAGATCCCGGTTGTTGGCTTTGACAATGGGAGTTTCTCGGTATTTAGTGAAGATGATTAAAACAAGGCCTGTAGTTAGGAACAAGAGCAGGGCAAAAGAGACCAGGATGATGCCCAGATGTTCTTCATAAGACAGGAAGGTTATAACTTTGGGGATACATTGGATTCTGTCCTCACTTGGATATTTGTCATCCGGACACTTGGTGCATTTTCCTGCATCTGAGAAAAAAAACCATATTCCCTTACTATTCTCTCCTTTTACCTTTCAGGAAATACCTTATGTCAGGGGTATCCAAACTTGGGAACTTTAAGACTTGTGGACTTCAACTCCCAGAAATCCCATGCTGGCTGGGGAATTTTGGGAGTTGAAGTCCACAAGTCTTAAAGTTCCCAAGTTTGGACACCCCTGCCTTATGTGGACAATAAGTGATACCAGGAGATATTGTCTAGGACACATTTATTAGTACCTCTAGTGAGAGATGGTAAGTATAAGACTTTTTTTAAAATCAATTTTTGTTTAATTGTCTATGAAAGTGAGAGAAGAATTGGGACCCAAATAATTTCCTGTGTGATGTTCAGAACCAAACTTTATTATTTGATGTATGTAATGAATCAGTTCCACTTCCTTTCCTCCAGTCTCACCCACCTTCCTGAGTGGAGAAGGTCCCCTCCGGACAAGGAACGCAGTCATAACAGCAAACTGGCTCTCCTTCTCGAGTCCTCTTGACAAATCCAGGATGACAACTTTCCACACATTTGGACTGAGGCAGGGACTGAGCAGAAAAACAAGGAATGCCAAAGAAAAGATGTTAGGACTCTCCGTCCATGGAAAATGGAGGGAGAAATGGATGGAGACAAGTAGCCTCTGGTCTTCACTGAGGTAAATATGAAATCTCTGACTACTTCTAAATAATGCAGGAGGTAGAACAACTGGCAGATTCTTCATTTAGTTCCTTCCTTTTCCTTTTGGAATTTAACTTTGCAATAAGGTACTTTTCTACTTAATAGCCTAGCGGGATGGAATTGAAAAAAAGATTTAAGTATGATGATATATTCATATTAAAACTGAGAATAAAGTTTACTAAAAAAATGTAGGAAACTTTTATTCCATTAGATTTTTTAACGATAGAATAAAACTGTGATGAAGAAAGAAACCTCTGACCAGTACGATCTTGAAAGGTTTCCATAAAACATGGCAAAGCCCCTCCACTTAGGTCCTGTCTGTTGAAGAACTTCCATTAGATGACACTAACTGGCATGGAAGGCCAACCACCCTGGAGACTGTAGGCTTTGCCCACTTGAAATGGGACCTCAGGCTTTGGAAAACAGAGAAAAGACACCAAAATTTATCTCACCTTATTGAGCAACTTTAGCCGTGAAAGAGCATTTTGTCTGATAGAAAGTCTCTGTCTTCTAAAATACGCTAGAATTTCTTTCCTGGAACCCTCCTTGGGGAAAACCAATAAGCCCAAAATGGCCAGATCTGCTGTTATCTCTCCATTTTGGTCCAAGTACAGTTTCATCTCAGAAATATTCCAAAATTCATTCTTCTCCAGAAAGGGATGAAACTAGAATAGGAACATCCAGGAATTTGAAAAGCAGAAAATTTTGTTTCTTATCCCACATTGAATCTTTCTTCTACAATTGTCTCATTTCCAAATATGGTTAAATAGGATACAAATACTGCCATAATCATCATAAGTGAATGAAAAAGTTTGAGAAAAATTTATCAAACTATAGAGAAAATATAATAGACACAGTTGGTCAATTATAGGGAATATTTTAGAGCAGATAACAAATAAAATGAACAGAGAAAAAAAAGATTATTCATAAACTCTTTGAAAACAACAGATTGATTCCCAGAAATCATGGGTTGATCAAGAAGAAATCTGTCAGGCTAATCTTCTCCCTTGTAATCCTGATGGAAAACACCTCCAGATCAGAGGTGGGTTCCTACCTGTTTGGACCAGTTTGGCTGAAACGGTAGTAACCTGGTGGCTTGGGTTGCTGGAACCAGCAGTAACCCAGGCTGGCCACGCCCCTGAACCGGTTCTCTCGGCCATATTGTTTTTGGCTTCTGTGGATGTGCAGAGCAACCGGCAGTAGCGGTAGCCAGAACCCACCCCTGGCTCGATCCCACTTAGGAACCTCAGTTTATTCGTGAGCCCCATTGGCCTTTCTCCCTGCCTCTCCTGGCCAATGTTGCTCATGAGTAAACTGCAGGTAGGATCTCCCGCGTGTTGCACACCCAAAAACAACATGGAGGCATGGGAGAAAGCTGGGAGGGGGATGCAACACACGGGGTGGCACCTGGCCAGCCCTGCTGTTGGAGTAGCTGCCTGGGCGAGCAACTCCCCACCTCCCCAGACCAGGCCCAGAGCTGATGTCAGATTGAGGCTGCAGCCACCACCTGCTCCCTTGTCCACCCAGCCAGCGGGAGCCACAGCAGTGCCGGTCATGGCTGAGAGCTTTCTTTGCCAGCTGGCAGCCGACAAGTTCTCCCTCTTAAAAGCCTCCAGTGATGGAGCTTTCGGATCCAAGCACCCTTTAACCAACCAACCAACCAACCAACCAACCAACCAACCAACCAACCGGGGCTTAGTTTGGAAACAGAAGAAGAAAGAACCGGTGAGTGTCTGTGCCCAGGCGTGGGGGATGTTGGAGGGGAGGCTGGGGGGGGAGCGGGAGGGTAGGAGGTCTCTGAGCAAGTGCTGGACAAGAAGGCGGTGGATGACCTCACTTTCCAGTCGCAGGTGAGTGGCTGCGTCCAACCGGGGGATCAGAGGGGGCAGCTGAGCGAGCGCTGGGCAAGCAGGCAGGAGGGAGACCTCGGAGGCTCATTGTCAACCTAGCTTTGCGCCCAGTTGGCTCTGGTTGCATAACCATCGGTTGGCTTAACGGTTGGGCATGGGGAGTTGGGGGATGCCGCTTGGCAGGAGTGGTTTGGCTCAGTTGTTCACCGGGCGGCAAAGCGGAGCGACTCACGAAGGATGAAGGGGATCTTCGGTGGAGCCGGTCGAGGGAACAAGCCCTGGCTTATTGAGTCTTATAGAGTTGATGGGCCTTGTCTTGGGGTGAGGGGTGGGCCCAAATTGCACCCCACTGCAGGCGTCTCTCAGCCGTTGTGTGCAGGGAAAAACCTTTCACAGTAAAGAAAACCTTCTCGTGAGTGTGAGGTAATTAACAATTTCTCGAACTCTTGGGAAGTTTTTCTTTACTGTGCAAGGTTTTTCCCTGAACACAATGGCTGAGAGACACTCACAATGAGGTGCAATTTGGGAGTGGCGGGTGGGGCAGGGGATGGGCTGGGCCAGGCCACAAGATGCACATTTTACTGGAGACTGGCAGCTCCAGATCTTGTGGCTTTTGGGGGTTTTCTTTAAAAAAATGCCTCTGCAGAGGAGCTGAAAACCTCCGAGGTTGCTTTGGGAGAGGGAAGATGGACAGCATCCCCCCCTCCCTGGGTGCCTGCAGCCGTGGAGCAACTCTGGGCCCTTCCACAGTAAAGAAAATCTTCTGGCGAGTGAGAAGTTGTTCATTGCCTTTGCTGTGCAAGGGCCGGGAGTTGCTGCAGGCTCTGAGGCTGCAGGCGCCCAGGGAGGGGCGAAAGCTGGCCATCTGCTTGCCCCCTCCAGAAGCAACCTGGTGTTTTTGTGGGGAGGATCCCCAGAGCACCCTTGGAAAGGACTTTGGCGATCGGCCTGCCGCTAAAAGCAAACAATGAGGCGAGGCGCAGAGCTGGTTGGAAGAGGGAGGGAGGGAGGGAGAGAGAGAGAGAGAGAGAGAGAGAAAGAGAGAGAGAGAGAATGTAATGGCCGGTTTCATCCAAATGAGTTTTTGTTTCAGGTGGATCTTCTAGCTTTGGAAGAACGAAAGGAAGAGATACAAAGAGAAAGAAAGAAAGAAAGAGGGTGAAAGGGAGAGAAAGAAAAAGAAGGGAGAAACAAGAAAGAAAAGAAAAAAGAAATAAAAGGGAAAGAAAGAAATAAAGAAAGAAAGAAAGAAGGAAAGAAAGAAAGAAAGAAAGAAAGAAAGAAAGAAAGAAAGAAAGAAAGAAAGAAAGAAAGAAAGAAAGCGGGCGGGAGGGAAAAGAAAGTGAATAAGATATAGATGGGTGGATGGATGTACATATACATACACGGAGGGAAGGAGGGAGAGAAAAAAGAAGAGAGTAAGGAAGGTTCCAGAAGACTCTTTGAAACAGCACAGCAATCTAGGATTGGAAGGGATCTCGGAGGTCATCTAGTGAAACCTCCTGCTCCAGCTGGAGGCCTGATATCCTCTGGATTATTTTGGTGCCTCTAAGAGAGAGGAAAATTGCCAGAAAAGGGAAGGAGTTTACTAGGACAAGGCTGCCATGCAGAGGAAGGCAGAGATAGTCTTTGACTTATGACAATTGAGCCCAACATTTTTGTTGCTAAGCAAGAGCATTGTTAAGTGAATTTTGCCAGTGTAATGTTCTAATGTGCAGAAGTTAAAGTTAAATGTGTGGCAGAAAGTGGACTCTGGGGGTGTTTAAACGCAGTAAGTGAGGTTGAAGGTTTACAGTTTTAGAAGAGCTGTGTGTGTGTGTGTGTGTGTGTTTGTGTGTGTACATACACATACAGTATATATAGCAGATGATGTATCTTTTTGTGTGCCTATACACACACTAAACTATGTAATGTGTATGTACACATATGGCATATATACATAGGATTAAATTGTGTATTTTGGATATTCATTAGTAGTAAATAAATAGACAGGGAAATTGTATCTTGTTGATGCAAGGAGAGGCCAGGCAAGGTACCCCTTGTCATGAGTGATGTCACGTTGGCCATGCCCACCCAATCACATGACCACTAAGCCACACCCACCCAGTCACATGACCACCAAGCCATGCCCACAGAACCGGTAGTAAAACTTTTTTAATGCCACCACTGGATACAACCCTCTTCCAATAACTGAGTCATGTTACACACGAGTGTAAGATCAGCTCACTCTTATTCCAGAGTGTCAGACATGGAAAAAGTGAATTCAGTTACAAGAGAGGAGATTTTAGCTGAATGAGAGAGAAAAATATCATAAAAGAATGAGTTGTTTTTTTAGAGCTGAGCCAGTAAAGCAGAGAAGTTCAGTCTCCTCTTCATGGATCATCTGAGAGCAAAGACTGAGCAGCCATCAGTCAGAGAAGCTTGAACTGGGATTCCTGCAGAGAGGAGGGGTTGGGCTAGATGGTCTCAGGGTCTCCTCCTAATTTATAAAGGTTGTCATGCCACAACATGTACTGTATTTTTCGGAGTATAAGATGCACCAGAGTATAAGACGCACTAAGGTTTTGAACAGGCAATTTTTTAAAAAAAAGTAGATAGGTAGATAGAGGGAGAGAAAGAGAGAAATACAGTAGGTAGGTAGGGAGGTATTGAGGTAGATAAAGGTTTAAAGAGAGAGAGAAATGGAGAGAGATATAGAGATAGAGAAATACAGTAGGTAGGTAGGTATATATATATAGAGAGGGTAGGTATTTATTATTTATTTATTTATTTTATTCAATTTATAAGTCGCTCCCTCTCCACGAAGGACTCGGGGCGGCGTACAATTAAATATATAAACATATGGCATGGAGGAGGTATATACATAAAACATTTTTACAATTCATAAATAAAATAGCCATAAAGTTAAAAAAACAGTACAATAAAATTAAAACAATTAAAATACCCGAAATTTACCATTTAAAATTGCCAGGGGGATAAGAGAATATAGTTCTAATTTAAGCCAGGCCGGCTAGTTGGAACAGGTGGATCTTGAGTTTCTTGCGGAAGGAGCGGAGATCGGTAGTTGTCCTAATGTCGGGGGGGAGGTCATTCCAGAGGGCTGGGCCCATCACAGAGAAGGCCCTTCCCCTAGGCGTCGTCCGCTGGCACTGCTTAGTGGACGGCACCCGGAGGAGTCCCTCTCTGTGAGAGCGAATTGGTCGCAGGGATGTATGGGGCTGGATGCGATCCCGCAGGTAACTAGGTCAGAGGGATAGAGAGAGAGAAATAAAAAGAGAGACAGAGAAATACAGTAGGTAGGTAGGGGGGGAGAGAGTAGTTAGGTAGGGAGGTAGGGAGATAGATAAAGAGATAGAGAGAGAAATAGAGAAAGATAGAGAGATAGAGAAATACAGTAGGTAGGGAGGGATAGAGAGAGAGAAATAAAAAGAGATAAAAGAGAGAAATACAGTAGGTAGATAGGGATAGAGAGGGGGGGGAAGGTAGATAGAGGGAGAGAGAGAGAAAAATTAAAAAAAAAAGAGAGAGAAATACAGTAGGGAGGGAGGGAGGGAGAAAGAGAGAGTAGGTAGATAGGTAGATGATTTCAGGTGTATTTATACATGTGCTGGAGAAGGAAATCGCTGACAATCTGCAGCACCTAAGACTTTGTTTCTGCTGGCAAAGCACTTGATCAATGAAATTCTCATCAACCAGTTAAAGAGCTTTCCAAGAGGGAAAAAAAGTTTTTATACTCTGCAAACCTCCACAAAACAGCCTGTTTTCGTGAAAATGCCCCCCCCCCCTTTAAAAAAAGTCATGAATAGCCTTGGTGGGACTTGCAGAGTGCTCCTTGGTGTGGGGGGCAAAAATGAGCAAAAAATGGCCCGTTTTTTGTCAAAAAATTGCATGCATAGCCTTATGGAGGCTTATAGAGTGCTGCTGGGAGTTGGGGGGGCACAAATGGTCCATTTTCTGCTCATTACAGCCCTCCCCAGCCCCCAGGAGCACTCTGAAAGCCTCCATAAGGCTATACACGGCCATTTTGGTGAAGGGGACGGGGCTTCGGCAGGCAAAAAATGCTGTATTCGATGTATAAGATGCACCCAGAATTTCAGCCTCTTTTTTGAGGTGCGTCTAATATTCTGAAAAATCCGGTAACTGTTGTGCTGTTGTTGCTCTAGCCCTCACACCTAGTGGCCGGGGGCAGATAAGCCTCACTATAAGGTCTGAAGCCAGACTCCATTTTCTGTCAGTCTTTGGAGAAGACGGAAGCAGCCGTTGTGACCGAGACCCCTGGTCATCCGGAGACGCCTCCGTCTCTCACACGGAGCATCGCTGGAGAGGTTCCAGCTGCTTCTTTGCTGGCTGTTAGTTACTGCTGCCTATCTCGTCTTTCTATTTGATTTCCACCATTTGCATCTCCTCAGTTTCACCTGCTCTCTTCTCCCAATAAAGCATCCAGATCCACGCCAGGCTCCCTTTCATTGGAGGAGAATAAGGGGGCTTAGCTGCCTGTCCAGCTGCACACAGACCCACGTGCAATGGGGATGGAAGGAAGGTGGAATTCCACCAGGCTAATCACAAACCCACAAATACAGGTATTTATTGTAAAAAGAATACAGCATTTTCCAATTAGCAGTGCTAAATATAAAAATGCCATGGTATCTACTCTTTGGAACCATTAATTCCCTGAATAATGAAATTGGCCAGATCTGTTGAGATGGTTCCCTTCCTTCTCCTCTGGATTTCTCCTCCAAAGGATCTAAGATTAAGGGATCCATATTGGAACCTCCATACCTGCCATGGCTGCAGCCTTGGAGACCCCAAGATCTTTTCTCCCTCCTTCCTTCCCTTCCTCGATCTGGAGGAATATGCAGCATTAAGGGCCTGGGCCAGAGTCTTCATGAGACTATAATAGTGGTAGTAATTTGGGGCCCTTTTTCTGTCCCTTTTCTCCTGGGACTCCAGTGGGGCTTTCTGGGTGCATCTTCTGCGGCCTTTGACAGAAAAGACATTTTTTGAAAAAGAACAATGAAAATAATGATCTTGAAACTTTCCTTCCACAAAGAAATAGGGTTCAAAGGCATCATCCATTGGCCTTTCTTTTGGCAGAAAACCAAAGTGCCAAAGACTATGGATGTATTTGAGAAGTCTGCGCTTGTTTATTGGATGCCCTCCAAAACTTGTGAGGATCCAGACTTTCCCCTCAATGTGTCCTGGGAGACGCATAAGTGTTTCATGGAAAGGAAGAACTCTGGCAGAAAGGGAATCATATTCCATGAAGTGAACAAAGATGTTGACTTGTCTCCACTTAGAGAGGGAATCCCTGAGGTATGCAGTATATCCAGTCTTTGAGAACAGTTGTGATATAACCACACAAATTCCATTCCTGACAAGCAAAGGAGGGAAAATCCTCATGAAATTCTCTCCCTTTTCTGTGTCTGAAGCAAAGAGGCCAATCAGGGTCCATCTGAAGTGGAGGAGCAGCTGGAAAATTGCTGGGTACTGGATCCCTTTGGGGAGAAAGTGGTGGAAAAAGGGGAATCGACTTTTATCACTCAGAGCCTCTGAAGCTCTTATATGATTGATCTGAAAAAGGAATTGAAAGGATTAGAGCCGTGATGGGGAACCTGTGGCATGCAGAGCGTCCTCTCCCGGCACGCCAGCCACCCCAGCCCAGCTCCACTAGCATCCACATGCAGGCGCCCCTCCTGCCGGCCAGCTGGTTTTCGGGCCTTTGTGGAGGGCCAGGGCGGGGGACGCGTGAGTATGCATGGGGAGGGGGCGCTCACATTGCGCAGGAAACTCTCGCGGGCTGGAAGTGAGTGTGAATGGCCCTCCCCCCCAGTGCTTCCTGGCTCAGTTGGAGGGTTTTGGGGTTTGTTTTTTTTTTGCTTCCAGGTTGGTGCAGGAATAATAATAATAATAATAATAATAATAATAATAATAATAATAATAATAATAATAATAATAATAATAATAATAATAATAATAATAATATATATATTTACTTAGCCGCACCCTCTCCCGAAGGACTCGGGGCGGCGTACAATAAAACACATAAAAACAATAAGGACAATACACACACAGAATAAATGAACACGTGTACATGGAGGAGGTATGAAGATAAGAAAAGACAATTAAAACATAGTTTAAAATCCCCTTATAAAAGTCTAAAAGTCACAAAAATTAAAAAACCCGTCAGGAGCAGTGTGAACGAACTATGGTTGAGCCAGGCCAGCTACTTGAAATAGGTGCGTCTTGAGCTTTATCCGGAAGGCGCGGAGGTCGGAGGTAGTCCTAATATCCGGGGGAAGGTCATTCCACAGGGCTGGGCCCGCAACAGAGAAGGCTCTACTCCTAGACGCCGCCCCCCGACATTGTCTGGTGGACGGCACCTGGAGGAGTCCCTCTCTGTGCGAGCGAATTGGTCGCAGGGATGTATGGGGCAGGATACGATCCCGCAAGTAGCTAGGTCCTGAGCCATGGAGCGCTTTAAAGATCGTTATCAAGACCTTGAAACGCACCCGGTAGGAGGCTTTCCAGGGACAAAATGGGGTGCAGAAAGCACAGGTGTTTTTTTTTCTCCTTCTCCATTTTGGCCCTGGAAAGCCTCCTGCACCAACCTGGAAGCAAAAAACCCCAAACAAGCCCTGCAACTGTTTGAAGGCTGAAGGAAGCCTCCAACTGACCCAGGAAGCACTGGAGAGCCAGGCCATTCACACTCACTTCCAGCCCACCAGAGTTTTCTGCCCCAGGGCAGAAATGAAAACCTGTCCTGTGGAGCCCACTGCCACTTGGGCGGAGGAGGACGACAACACGAAGAAGAGGAGGAGGAGGAGAATGGCGAGGCTTTGCAGGAACCGGCAGGGAGCAGGTCAGGTGGGGCTGGCTGGCTGGCTGGGGAGGGGGAAATCCTGGTGCTTAGGTGGCAGCAGCCTTCATGCCCCAACTGTGCTAGGGAGGAAATAAGAGGCCCTGCTTGAATGGGGATGAAAGTACACACACACCCTGCCTCCCTGCTCAGGTGTCGGCCACACCAGTTTGGGTGCCCTGGCTGAAGCACGCTTTCCCTGACATACACAAACAGACACACACACAGACAGACAGACAGACACACACAGACACTTAGATAACTCTCTTACCCTCCCTGTCTCTGTCTGGCCCCATTTGCATGCTCAGCTGTCGCCCACACCATTGGCAGCAGTTTGGGTGCCTTGGCTGAAGTATGCTTTCTCTGCCAAACACACTTGGATTGCCTGTCTCTGTCTGGCCCCATTTGCTGCTCCTTGAGACAAAGAAGCCTCATTAAGTAGCTAAGTGGAAAGTAGTTGGGGGCAGGGGAGGAGCAGGAGACCTGCAGGTAACCACTTTCCCTACCTACCCACCCACCCACCCCCGAGAACCACCCACCCACCCCCGAGATTGAAAGTTTCTGGATCCCTAACTCTGCAAAAGAAGATGGATGCCTGAATCTGCACAATATTATAGCACCCAGGAGTGTCCATTCTCGGCACAAAAAGCATTTCCCAGCCAACTCTCCTCTCCCTTCTTCAAAGGCAAAGAAGCCGAGAAACAAGAGAGGAGACAGAGGTTTGGAAAGTAAGTGAGTCCTTGTTGCAGGAAGGGAGGGAGAATCAGGAGGTATCTCAGTGGGTTGGGGAGGCCTTGAGGGTCTCTTCTATCACTAGGACCCCCATGGCCTTCCCCACCCTGAGATACAATGCAATAGCAGAGTTGGAAGGGACCTTGGAGGTCTTCTAATCCAACCCCCTGCCCAGGCAGGAAACCCTATACCATTTCAGGCAAATGGCTATCCAACAATTTCTTAAAGACTTCCAGTGTTGGGGCATTCACAGCTTCTGGAGGCAAGCTGTTCCACTGATTAATTATTCTGTCAGGAAGTTTCTCCTCAGTTGTAAGTTGCTTCTCTACTTGATTAGTTTCCACCCATTGCTTCTTGTTCTACCCTCAGGTGCCTTGGAAAATAGTTTGACTCCCTCTTCTTTGTGGCAACCCCTGAGATATTGGAACACTGCTATCATGTCTCCCCTAGTCCTTCTTTCTATTAAACTAGAAATACCCAGTTCCTGCAACCGTTCTTCATATGTTTTAGTCTCCAGTCCCCTAATCATCATTGTTGCTCTTCTCTGCACTCTTTCTAGAGTCTCCACATCTTTTTTCCATCGTGGCGACCAAAACTGAAAGCAATATTCCAAGTGTGGCCTTAACAAGGCATTACAAAATGGTATTAACACTTCACGTGATCTTGATTCTATCCCTGATGCAGCCTAGAACTGTGTTGGCTTTTTTGGCAGCTGCTGCACACTGCTGGCTCATATTTAAATGATTGTCCACTAGGACTCCAAGATCCCTTTCACAGTTAGTACTGTTGAGCAAGGTACCACCTATACTGTACCTGTGCATTTCTTTTTTGTTGCCTAAATGTAGAACCTTACACTTTTCACCATTGAATTTCATTTTATTAGATAGTGCCCAATGTTCAAGTTTGTCAAGATCCTTCTGTATCTTTAGCCTATCTTCTGGAGTGTTGGCTATTCCTGCCAGCTTGGTGTCATCTGCAAATTTGATGAGTTCCCCATTTATTCCCTCATCCAAATCATTGGTGAAGATGTTGAAGAGTACTGGGCCCAAAACAGAGCCTTGGGGTACTCCACTACATGCCTCCCTCCATGTAGATGCAGTTCCATTGAGGACTACACGTTGAGTGCAGTTGGTCAGCCAGTTATGAATCCATCTCTTGGTGGTCATGGCCACATTGGTATCCTTGAATTCTGAGCTCTTAGGAAAGTATCCCCTCCTTATGGGTTGCAAACAGCTGTTTCCAGTGGGGAAAAAAGGACAAAGCAATTGGGGAAATAGTTTCCTTTGCTATATTTCCAGTCTGAATTAGACCATGGCAGAGCATTTGCTCTGCTCTTAAATGCTAAAGCTGTTGTACATAAAAAACAAAGGAGCTCTGATCAACTACCAGAGCCATCATTTTGACACTTTTGCTGTCCTGTAGTCTGTCCCCATGAAATGCAAACATGGAATAAACTGAGCCTGGTTTGTTCTCGGTCTTTTCAGTGGCCACAAACTACTAGCAAAAGTGGCATTTGATCACAAGGCAAGGAATGTTTCCCCTTTTGCATTGGAGCATCCAAGAAGGGACAGGAAAGACCAAAAAAAAGATGGAAAGTGGAGAAGAGAGCAAGGAAGCAAAAAGAAGGAAAGAGGGGAAGAAAGAATGAAGAGGGAAGGAAAAAGAAGGGAAGGAAGGAGATTATAAGGAGAGAGAGTGAGGGTGTGAGGTAAATCCTGCCTTAGCACTTGATCATAAACAGCCCTGTTGCCTTTTACCATCCCCTTGTCCCATCCTCCTGACCTCTCCTGGTGGTCTCCATCCTATCATTGAGTATGCTTTGGTTACAAAGCTAGGTCTCGTAAGGAGAGAGAGTGGGCCTCCCTCTGACCCACATACTTTGACCTCCTGCACACACCATGGGCAATCAAGGAGAGTGAGCGCTGCAGCAGTGGGAGCTGGCCATGCCCACCATGCCCTCCAAAGTCAACCACAATGGGGCCCTCATTGAAATTGAGTTTGACACCCCTGGACTAACAGATGACCTGAGTGCTGCATGTGTTGCTCTCAAACTTACAACGTATGAGTCAAGGTTAGAAAAATTATCAGCTTGCATTCAACAGCAAAGGTCACATTAATCAAAAGCATGCCAAATGCAAACGTTTACCTTTCAATAAAAAAGTTTGTATCATTGAAAGCGCTATTATTGGGGGAGGGGGCTGTTTTCAGAGAAAAGACATTAGTGATGTATGAATTGTTTTTCTAAACTAAAACCTCATTATTCAGGTTAAATTGCCGTGTTGGCATTCCGAGATAAATAAGTGGGTTTTGGGTTGCAGTATGGGCATTCGGTCTCTAAAAGGTTTGCCATCACTGCATTAGAGCATACACAGAGTGTAACCTAATTCAGCTTTTGTTAAATTGCTGTTGAGAGAAGCTCCATTGTAACCTAAGGTGCCAACTACATAGATAAAACTTCTAGGCGAATTGCCAAGCTTAGCCTAGCAAAGTAACTTCTTGTGAAAAGTAGAATGTGGAATCTGCCAAGTAGCCTTGCTTATAATTTAAAATGTGTGTTCAGCATTCCCTAACAAAGCTAAGAGTTATACTCCAAAAAATGGATTTCTTTTCCCTTCTACAGTCTATGGTTTTCAGAGCGGTGACAAAAATCATGAAATTTGTGTGATATCAAATTATGTTTCTATAGCAATAGCATTCTGTGCAAGCTATAAAATGTTTGGAAAAGTTTTTGGCACATGCCTGTTTTTCTTTTTCTGCCTGCTCTGTTAAGGTGGGAGACAAAAAGGTCATCCAGTCTTTTGCTTTCTGCAGAAATGAAAGCTGATAATCCATAGCTTCGTCTTCAGAGTTTCACTGGATTTATCAGATTCTGAGCTGCATTCAAAAACCTTACACAATGAAGAATGCTGTGTTATATTTGGGGTCAAATCAAGTCCAAACTATTATATTTTAACAAATCCAATCTTGTTCTTGTGAAAACATTAGAATCATTTGTTAATTAGACGTTGTTTAAAATATTAAAGACAGAATATTAGCAAGATTGTATTATAAAAGTGGAAAATAATAAATAAATTAAAAAACTATAAACAATGTAAGTCATATTACTGTATCTCACCCCTACAATTTATTGCAATTAGATTAACATGTGGAAATGCCAAATGAAGTATTCTATTCCAATAAACGGCCTACTATAATTTTGAGGATTGCTGCACATTTTAATGCTTCTATGGCCCAGATTCTTTGTGCAGGAATCTTTTAACTTCTTCTCCAGTTGTACAAGAAACAGGGAGACCTCAGTTCCTAATACAATTTGTCAGTAATACAATCTAAAATGGGTCTTTAATTGAAATTTTGTCTGTTCTAACAGCCACAATTTTCAGAGTCTGTCAGTTTCCATAGATTAAATTTAATGCCAATATCCATATTTTCTGATTTTAGACAAAGCAGAAATTGTGTAAATTCCCAAATCAGCTCTGAGGGGCAGCAGCTGGAGTCCTTTTGTCCACCCCAAGATCCTCCTCGGAGGGTGTGATTGGGTTGGTTCTGCTGGTGGTTTCTCTCTGAAGCCCCAAATATCAGATTGATGTAAGAACATGGGGGAAACCTTGGCCTCATATACTTCAATAATTGGGGCTGAGGAAGCTGGAGAGCTATGAGGTTTTCTTTTAAGCACCACTTTCACTCATGTCTTTGATCTAACTGAGCTCCTTTAATGATGAGGGAGCCAAGATTCAGTCTCAGAGAAAACAACCCCAGGTAAGGAAAGGTCTTACTTGCTCTATTGGCTGACCATCTATCGTTAGGATGTCATTTCTCAAACACCATAACTTTTGAACTTGATTTATTAATTATCAGATAATTATTATGACAAAAGAACCCAAGTCTTCCTCACAGGGTATATAATCCAATGTGTAATTATGATAATATCACAGTGTAAATCAGCATGTTCCAATAGATATTTAGCATGCTAAACATATGTACCTATAACAGAACTTATAACAAAATAAAAGGGTTGGAAAGGATCTTTGAAGTCTTCTAGTCCAGCCCTCTGCTCAAGAAGGAGACCCTATACCAGGGGTCCTCAAACTACGTCCCACGGGCTGGATACAGGCCACTGAAGCCATTAATCCAGCCCACGTGGGACCATGAGGCTGCCCTGTCCAAATCACCCCGCCCACTTGCCAGTCCCCACCCACCGGCTGAGTGCAGGCCTTCCCTTCGCAAGCCCCATGGACTGAAACTGCAAAGTAAGACCAAAGCTTTTGGCCGGCACAGTACTTCTGGGGGCTGGGGAGGCCAAAATTGGGATGCATGGAGGCCCCAGGAGGGGAAATGGTGCCCTCTGCTTCAGATTTTTAGCTTGGGCTGAGTGGAACCCTAAGCCATGCCTGTTGCTCCTCTGGGTTTCTTGTGTGCATGTGAGCATGACGATCAGCTGGCCTTTGTGTGCATCGCAGTGCCAGGAACTGGAAGAGCTGGTCTTCCAGTTTCCACGATCACTTGGATGCCATCTAGCTGATCGTGGCATATGTGCGAGCCAGAAACCGGAAGAGGAGCTGCCTGGTGCACATATGTGCAGTGGCATGCACACTGGGCAATTCTCTTCCAGATTGCATCCCTGACAAGAGCATTCAGTGCCGAAAAGGTTCTCCATCCATGTACTATTCCAAGGGTGGTTTTACCAAGGCATTATAAAGCGGTACCAGTATTTCACGTGATTTTGATTCTATCCTTCTGTCGATGCAGCCTAGGATTCCAATGGCTTTTTTTGGCTGCTGCCACACATTGTTGGCTCACATTTGAGAGATTGTCCTCTAAGATTCCAAGATCCCTCTCACAGTTACTACTATTGAGCCAGGTTTCGCCTAATGTGTACCTGTACATTTGGTATTTCTAGCCTCAGTGTAAGACTTTATTTTTCTCTACACTGACTTTCATTTTGTTAGATAGGCCCGGGGTTCAAGTCTATCAGGATCCATCTGGATCTTGAGCCTATCTTCTGGGCTGTTGGCTATTCCTGGTAGTTTAGTGTCATCTGTAAAGTTCCCCATCTATCCCTCATCCAAACCATTGATGAAGATGTTAAAGAGTACTGGGCCTAAAATGGAACCTTGGGGTCCCCCACTGCTTGTTTCCCTCATGTAGATGTAGTTCCACTGAGGACCACAGTCTGAGTCCATCTGGGGCTGGTGCTGTCTATCCCATAAATTTTTAGTTTACCAAGAAGTAGATGGTGGTTTACTTTCTAAAATCCAAGTACTTTATAATATGTGCACTGCATTTCGCTGGTTCACTAATTTAACCATTTTTGAGAAAGAATGAAATAACATTTATTTATGATCTGTTTTGGGATCCTTTATTACTTGAAGTAAATTGTCAATATGAAGAGAGAATAACAAGGTTTCAAATATGCATCCTTCCCTTCCTCCTTGGTAAGTGTCAATCCTTCTTCTCATTGCTCCATTGAGCCCAAACCTCCCTCTCAAACAAGGACCTGGAGAAAGAGCCAGGAATGCATTTTTCTTAAGTTTAACTAAAAGGATCATGGCATACATTTTACCCACAATATCTGCTAATCTATTTGGCCTATAATTGCTAGACTCCTTTTTATTCCACTTTTTAGATAGATAAAATGCTACTATTGCCAACTTCAATCTGAGTGGATAGGGCTCGCATTATTTATATGTGAAAAAAAATGTGTCAATAGAGGCCCCAACAACCAGGGATGTTTTTTGATGAGTCAAATAGTTGGTAGAATGTCTTTTCCAGGGAATGTATTGCTTGCATTTCAGGCCTTTTATGATTAATCTCAACATGAACATAAAGGGGTAAAATATTGACATTTTTGCTAATATAGAGAAAAGCAGCTCTTGCATCCAATACAATACAATACAATAGTAGAGTTGGAAGGGACCTTGGAGGTCTTCTAGTCCAACCCCCTGCCTAGGCAGGAAACCCTATACCGTTTCAGACAAATAGCTATCCAACATCTTCTTAAAGACTTCCAGTGTTGGGGCATTCACAACTTCTGGAGGCAAGCTGTTCCAGATGCTACTATCCCATGGAGAAGACATGATTGCATTATTGCTCACCCACCACCACCCACTACTCACTTTACCAGATGGAGAAAAACACACACATACCTGTGGGACTTTGTAGGTGCCTCCTAATGTTGACATCTGGATGGAGATGTCCCTGTCAGCTGCATCAAGAAAAACCATGAGGTTGTCCTTCCTTCCACAGCCATAGTTGGGGACATTGGCTTCTCCAGTGGAGAGAATGTCCAGCAAGGCATCAGAAGTCCGGATGGTGCTCAAGTAGTTGTCATGGACGTTGTAGCCAAGTGTGAGATTGTGCAGGAGCTGGGAATTCTTGTTGACTATTTCAATGTTGAAAATGAATAGTAAGCCGTTTGAAAAACCATCAACATTCCTATTGTAAAAAAGAGTGTTATTATAATCAACAGCAACAACAAATACTGTTTTTAATGTATAATCCTCCAGAAGCCTACTGAACCTTCAGCCAACATTGATCCAAAAGCAATGATCAGTTACACAAATATGGGAATTGGCAGAGGTACAGCAACTACAATTGGTTCAACCACTACCTTAAATACAATTCATTATTCAAGTGATAAATTAAGAATTGAAGTGAGAGAGAAAAATAATCTGGAGTCCTTTCACCTTTTTTTCAGACCCCTTTTTGAGTCTCTTTCACAAAATCAGACAAAAGAGAGAAGCCGTGGAAATCAAAACCATTCAGAAAATTAGACATAATCTCCAATATAGGAATAAATGAAAAATTAAAAAAACAGAAAAGAAGGAAAGTGTTAGAATGGAGGGGGTGCAACTCCATCACCCTGAATGACTTACAAATCATTGAACACAAACTGAAGAGAAGGAGCCACATTGAAAAGCAAGTTTACATGCAATTTTTCCTCTCCACTGATGACTATACCGATGAGATGGTCTCCTGGGCTGTAAAAGCTCTGTGGTTGTTTTCCATCCTGGTTCTCCAAACTCTGCGGGCATTTCATTCTCAGCTTCCCAGAACCTGGATGAAACAAAAGCAGCATCAGAAGCAGAAGCAGGAGGTCCATTGTTCATGGGGCGAATCAATGAATCCCTTTTCTTTTTCTAAAGAAGTATTAGAAGAATCAAAGGATTTTCACAAGGTGGAATATGATCCAGTTGCTTTTTCTCAACACAGAGAAACACTCAGCTTCATCTGGAAAGAAGAGAGACAGACATTCAAGAGCACAGACCTTGCCTGTCCCTAAACTCCATATTTCTTTGCCCAAAGTCTCCTCTGGAGGATTCCGCCAAAGAGCAGAGCTGAAACTTTTATCATAATTCTCCCTCTCAGGAGGAATCCCTGGATAATTCAACCAGTTCTTGGACTCAAAGGTTGTTGGGAAATTCTCTGGAGGGAAATGAAAGGGAAATAATCCTCATGTGATTCATAATAACAGGGGAAGAGATTAGATTAAATCCGTCATCTAGAATTGAGAGGTTTGGGGACTCCATGCTTGAAACTGGCCCCAGAAGGAATACACGGTGCCTGTGGCTGAAGCTAACTAGAAATGTGACATTTGTTGGCATCGTGGTTAGAGAGAAAACCCCGGGAGACAGTTAATCCCCCAGCATGTCACGGATCTGAAATAGCTGCCTGCTGAGTCTATGCCAACATTTGCTGTATTTTGAAAGTCAGTGCCCAATGGCGCCCCTACAAAAGGGCTGATACAATAGTGTGGCCAGACTTCAAGAATAAAATCAACTTTAATGAAAAAGTAGTTAGCAGAACTTTGCCCAGTTGAAAAAAATTCACACCCACAAATAAACACACTGAGAGGGAGAAGTCAGAAGAAACCAAATGAAAAGAGATGGAGAAATTAGGGCTGCCCCTCACCCCAAGGGAGGAATTGATGGTCAGTGAATCCTGGGAGATGCATTGTTGGGTGTGGAATTCTGGGGGTTGAAGTCCATTCATCTTAACGTTTGAAAAACATGGATGCAGACCAACAACTCTCCACACGTGACCTCCATTTTGGAAAATAACAAACACACCTGAAGAGACCATCAGTCATTGGCCAGGTTGCATAAGGCAGAAACCATGGATTTTTATGGCCATCAGATGTGAAACATGCCACAATTAGCTGGACTGACATATAACCTCAAGATCCTGATCGTGGTTTGAAAGCTATCCTGGTTGGTTCTTAGAAGTCTCTCAGCCAGGAATGGTGAACCTTTTCTGCATTGAGTGCCAAAAAGGTGCAGAAACGTCGCAAGCCTGCTCATTGCGTGTGGGTGTGCTTGTTGTGAATCCGAACTTCCGGATTCTGGGGCACATGTATGTCCAAAGATCAGCTGGCTTGTTCACATGCGCACCCTGGTTTTCGGCACTGCCAGGTGCGTGAAGTACAACTGATTGTCGCACACACAGACCCACCTATTCCAAGCAGCTGGCCTGGCTCAACTTTGATTTAACCATATCGCTCCTGACAGGTTTTTAACTGGGTATTTTAATTTCATTTAATTTCTAGGGGTTTTAAATACAGTATTTTATTGTTTTTATCAATCGATCTCCTCCTTATGTATGTATGTATGTTTTAGTGTACCTTTGTTATATGTTTGTTTTGTTTGCATATTTATTTCGAATGTTTCGTTGTACGCCGCCCCGAGTCCTTCGGGAGAGGGTGCGGCTAAGAAATAAATATATTATTATTATTATTATTATTACACATGCATGCCAGAGACCTGGAAAACGAACAGGCAAGGCCGCACGTGTCGTGTGACATGGTTACACATGACACTTAGGGCATGCGTGCCATAGGTTCACCATCATGGTCCTGTACTAATCCTAAACTCGACATGATTTTAAAACTCCTTGTGCCTGATAGTCAAATCTGCCTTGGTTCACCTTCCCAATAAGCAATCGAGTTGGAAGATCACTTAGAAGCCATTTATGAGGGTGCCCTGATAAAGTGGGATCTTCCTATGAAAAGGGAGAACACAGAGATCCCTCTTACATTCCTTTTTATAGTTGGCACAGCAAAGAAAAATGAAAGAGGAAAGTTGATTGGACAGGATAAAAGCAACCTTTGCATAGGAAATCAGTTACATGTACTCAAACGTGTTACATATTTGCGTCCCATAATGTCACACGTTCATTAAATTGAGGTCTGACATCAGAAGGGGCATAAATTGTAAGGAATACAGTTGCTTATAGTTCAAGAAAGAGATAAAGCAGACCCTGATTTGTGTGAACAAACTTTTTTCTTATCCGGAGCTAGTCTCCAGCCAGTTTATCTTCCCAGGTTAGCAATGTTGACGGCTACTCCTACATTCCAGTCTGTAATGAGCCTGAACATCATTGTAAGAGAGAGAAAATAAGTCAAATTAAAATACAATCTAACTATGTTGGTTAACAAGTTACAAAATCCATGCCCTGTGCCCCTCTGCCTGAAGTGAAACTTCGTTTCCCATCTGTTGTGGAAAGGAGAATGGTGGGATGAGAGCTGACTAGGAGTCAGGAAGGGCCTTTCAGCCACGTTGCTGTGTAAGGAGGAAGAAAGTTACGTAGCGAATAGGAAGTTTTATTTCTTCCCCTTTACAGTGCGGGTGTTGTCTTTTAATTAAGCAGCGGATGGAGTCTCTTCCCTTCACCCTGTGTTGTTTTCATGCAGGACTCTGAGGTCTTTTCTGCTTCCTCAGTTCCTGGAGTAAGCAGAGGGCTGAGAGGCTGCAGCTGAGATCCTGGAGGTGCCCACAGAATGGGGGATGGCACAGCCTGAATTCTTGCCACACCTACCTAGAGGCCCATGTAGGAGGGCACAGTGGCCCCTCTTAGGGTTGTGTGGGTGTTATTTGGTGGGATGGGACCCCTCTGACCTTCCCATCTCCCAGGCCTTGAGTGAACCCCCACAAAAGACCTCCAAGTTGTAGGAAGGCCCCATTGGGACTCCCGGTTTATGTGGGCCTGTGGTTGAGGGATTGTGTTCCTTTCCTGGAGGGGGACATTGATGTGTCCACCTTGGCCCAGGAGGGGGAACTGGGGGAGGGGAGAGGGGAAGGGAGGGGAGGGGAGGGGAGAGGAAGCTCCATCCTTGGGAATGAGCTGCTTCCCTCAAAAGAACCAGTCATCAACCAGACCCTTTGAGCCCTTTCCCAGGTGGCCAGCTGGACCAGCCCAGGTGCCCCTTGGAGGGAGTTATGGACTTTAATTAAAAATGATGGCTGTTAAGATAAAATCAAATTAAATGACACAGTAATATAAAATATTAAATCTTATGGTGGGCAATAAACTGAAAAAAGCTCCCATAGTTTACTTTATTGTCATTGCATCTCGTACAACAAAATTAAATGCCATCTTCAGTGTACACCATACATAAGAAAACTATTAGAATAAAACAAAAACACACATCCTTCACATTCTATACAATTGAATTGAAAACCCCTGATACTGCATTAATATTGCACTAGAGGCTAGAATTCAACAGTTACTGTTCTGGGATAGAAGCTGTTTTTTCAGCCTATTTGTCCTTGCTTTTATTGTCCTGTACCATCTGCCAGACGGTAATAGTTCAAAAAAAAGGATGCCCAGGATGAGATAGATCTTTAAGGATGTTTTGACCTTTCTTGAGGCAGCGAGAGCTATAAAGTTCTTCCAAAGAGGGGAGAGGGCAACCAATGACCCTCTGGGCAATGACGTTGACCCTCTGGAGTGCTGTCCTATCTGCCACTGTGCAATTGGCAAATCAAACACAGATGCAGTAAGTTAAAATACTCTCTATAGTGCAGCAGTAGAAGGTCAACAGCAGTTTTCCATTCAGCTGTTGTTTCCTGAGACGTCTCAAATAGCATAATCTCTGCTGGGCCCTTTTGATCAGGGATGCAATTTTAGTGCCCCAGGTCAGGTCCTCTTTTATGACAAAACCCAGAAACTTAAAACTGGCCAGTTGCTCCACTCGGTCTCCATTGATAAGCAAGGGCTGGATGTCTGATCAATTCCTTCTGTAGTCCACTATAAGCTCCTGGGTCTTATTGCTGTTAAGGGCTAAGTTATTGTCTCCATACCACGAAAGCAAGCGTTCCACCTCATCTCAATAGGCAGACTCACCCCCCCCCCCGGAGATGTCCCACCACTGTTGTATCATCTGCAAGTTTAGTAATAGTATTACTGGTGTGAGTGGAAATGCAGTCATGCACATAAAGAGTATAGAGCAGTGATGGTGAACCTATGGCACGCGGAGCCATTTGTCAGGGCACGAGAGGCGCTGCCCTGTCAGCTGGCCAGCGCTCATGTGCGCGCTGGCCAGCTGAGTTCACTCTTTTTAAAGCCATTTTTCGCCCTCCCCAGGCTCCAGAGTCTTTATAGGAGCCTGGGGAGGGCGAAAAGAGCCTCCCCCGCTCCCCCCAGAGGCCTCCGGAGGCTTCATGAGCTTCCTTGATGCCTTCGGAACGCTTAAAACGACCCTCCGAGCAAACTGGAAGTGACTATCTGCCCGATTACAATGGAAGGGGGTTGGCCACAATCCAAGGCCACTAGGGGCAGACCAGAGGTCGTTAGAAGGTGATTACATATCCCAACTCTGAATAACCTTCCTATATGTTTGCACACTTCTGAGTTCCCGGGCCCAATTTCCATGCACATTATGGACATCTGCAAATCGAATCCTCTGGGATCATCACATGGCTGGGGCCATCCCTCTTCTCAATATGCTGGGTCTAACCTAAGTACTTTGTTAGTTTCACTGTCCACCCTCCCTATTGGTTCACTGAGAGCAATTCTATGGCTAGGACCCATTCCCCTAAGTTTTCAATATACACGTCACCATATCCCAACTGTAGTTTACATTCTAATACCATAATTAATAATATAAATCTTGGCTCCATTCTTTAGCCTTGTGTAAAGGATCAGCTTCCGGAGTGATCCAGCAGGGCGTCTTCGACACTGTGCGCAGGGAACCTATTGCTGGTAAGGTTCAGCAGAGTGTCCTTTCAGGCGCAAACAAGAAAATCTACTACAGTTTTTCTTCTTCTTTTCTACTGCTACTGAAAGGCAAAGTCACTTGCGCTTAAGCCGGAGCACCAAGGGTTTGTCAGTGGATTGTGTTTCCCACTGGACTGGGTCACTTTGAGCTGTTCCTTTCAATCTGGTCCAATGGAGCCACGATTTGGATTCCAGAGTTTTTACTGCCAAGGGAGAACACATGACTACAGTATATGGTACTTTCCATTTAGCTTTTAGAGGTTCAGTTTTCCAATGCTTTACCCATACTCTGCCCCCTGGCTTAAAGGGATGGCATTTGGTGGCAAGTAAAGGGGGTGTTTGTTCTCCTACATATTTCTTTATGACCTCTAGTTGTGTATTCAACCCCTGCAATTGTTTGATTAATTCCCTATTACCTATTTCCCCCTTAGGGGATAATTCCGGAATATATAGGAACTGGTGTTTCAGAACAGTATTCCCTAATTGACATATCGTGGGCTTAAGAATTGTTCTCCCTAAAAACCCTTCCTGAGACCCCTTGGATTTGAATTTGTCTGTCCGTTGGCAGTGCAATTGGCTTATTCACCAGTGAACAGCTAGTCCCTTTATCTAAAAGGAAGGTTGTTTCTGTATTCCCCACCTGTATCTTAACCAAGGGCTTAGGACCCGTTGGCAGTGCAATTGGCTTATTCACCACTGAACGGCTAGTCCCTGTATCTAAAAGGAAGGTTGTTTCTGTATTCCCCACCTGTATCTTAACCAAGGGCTTAGGGGGTGGGTCCTCTGAGCCCTCTCCCCTTCAGTCAGACCAATTCATCTCCGCTAATCCTATCATCTCTCTTGCCTCCTGCGGTAGCATTCCTCTTCTGTCTGTCTCATATCATCCCCTTCCTCTGAATCCATGTCCTCTAAATCCTTGTCCCCTAGAGCTGGGGGGAGGCAATGCCCTGCCTATTCCCCTGAACGTCCCACAATTCTGGGATCCCAAATGCCATGTCCCCATTCTTTACAGAGAGCACATTGATTGGATCCAAGTGTGACCCCTCCTATGGCTGCCACTAAAGGTTCCACTTTTTTTTTTCATGGAAAGGCATTGAGAGAGACAGCAGAAGGATTCCTTCAGTGGCTGCCAGAGAGCTTTCAACCATGAAGGTCTAGCAACCAGGGCACAATTTCTGGAAAGAAATTTACAGTATCCAATTTTCCATGCCAATTAATATCGGATATCACTTTCTGTGAGCTTCCAGACAGGTTTCAAGAAAGCAGAAGTCCCAAAATTCTTCACAGCCATGCTTTTCCTTTAAGTTACAGGCTGCCCATTTCGAAGGGATGGTTCTTGAACCTGCCCTAGCTCTTATTTTAGTGAGGCCAAATTGAGATTAGCTAGTGTGCAATCCAGGCTGTTTAGTTTTTTTTAAAAATTACACACAATGAGCACCACTACTGTTCTCTCTCTCTCTCTCTCTCTCTCTCTCTCTCTCTCTCTCTCTCTCTCTCTCTCTCTCTCTCTCTCTCTCTCTCTCTCTCGTCAGTGAGGCTTGGTAGAGTCTGTCCCATGCTTGGCTAAGTTTTTTCCTCATGTCAGGTTTTATCAGGATGCAATCGCCAGCAGCCAATTGGAGAGTTATGGTTTGAGCTAGCAATCCTTTGTTTCTGAGGTAAAAAAAAGAGAGGCCAAGAATACAGTTCTTTATAGACATATCTTTAGTCTCATGTTGTGGAATCTCACCCATTCTGTCCAAGTGTGGAAATCCAAACATTATTTCAGAAGGCAGACAATGTAAATTTCATGGAACATGACATTCCCACTGCCTCTATGATTGAAACACTTTTGCAGTAAGATGAGTAAATTTCCAAAAGGGACAACAACTTGTGTTGCAAACAAACAAACAAACAAAATATCATAGGGTAGAGCACCTTGACTCATAAGCATTTAAAAATGCACTCAGGCGTAAAAGAGGGAGGGAAGAACAGCTTTTTTAAAAATTGCAATTAAAAAAGAGGTACTTTGAGTCAACACTCCAAAATATCAGATTCCATTCAGATGGAAGCAAATTCTCATTAAGTATTAAAAATGTAAGCAAAATATCTCAAAATCATTTCTTTTAATAGGTTTAATTAAGCATTTTAAATCTCAAAAATTTCCAGAAGAAAAAAAATCAAAATTGTATTCAGAGCAGGCAAAGAAATGTAACTGCATAACTTTTATATGCAGATGAAAGATCACAACAGTGAAAGGTAAAGGTGCAGGAGCAGATCACCCATTTACTTTAAATTTCTCAGAAGAGAGAGAGAAAAAATGGTTAAAGTGAGCAGAAAAACCCGCAGCAGCCTTTAATGATCCAAAAGGAAGGAGGGAAAGGAGGAGGGGATGCAGAGAGGCATTCACAGGTATCATTGGGGGCATCTCATACACACACTCATGGTAAAAATGAGCAGACACTTACACTCCCCCCCTTCCTGCTTCCCTCCAAAGAATGACCCAGAAGGAAGAGGGGGAGGGGAAACATTCACGTAGGCAATCACAGGTCTCTGGATCCCTTCACTTATCACTCCCTGGGGCATCGGGGACATATACTCACATTCATACTGCAATCAGATCTTCATGCTTGCTCATGCTAACCAATCATAATAAGTATTTCAGGAAGCTTTTTTTCACAAGCCACCAAGCTTCATTTTCTTTTAATAGAGGATCTCACCCTCACTTCAGTTTTGGAAAAGATAACACACATGCATACACACACATACCATTAAACAACCTTGCAACTTACGGTTTCTTTATATGAAAGGGAATCAAATTACATTCATACCAACTTTTACCATCAAATACTCACATTTGCACTGCAATCAGACTGCTTGTGTAAATTAATTTCACATACAAATATCCCATTTTATTCTTTCTTCATGCAAAGCAATTATTACAATTATTTCAGGGAGCTGTACATAAGCCAATGAGCTCCATTTCCTATTATTAAAGGATCTCAACTTCCCTCCAGGTCTGGAAATGATTACACACACACACACTCACACACATACTTGCACAAATACCATGGAACAACACTTTCAGGCCTGGGGGAGGTCCTGTCCCTTTAAATCTTCAATTTTCTTTTATTGGGAAAGCATGGGAAAACTCAGAGAGCAGTTTAAATCCTAACTACGCTCCCCTTCCCCTTTTTTGGGCCCAACAAACTGAGCAAAGGCAATTTCTACCAGTTTACTCTTTTCTTTCTTTGAACAATTTAAAATTCTTGTCTTTTTGGATTGGAGACATTTTAGTTACAATTACCTTGAGGGTGCACAAAGACTTAGACACACATTTACACAAGGACAAGGAGAAAATAAGAGAGGGGGGAGAAAAGTCTCAGGTTTGCACATCCTAGTCATTCCCAGCACATATTTGTTAAATTAGGGAAGGCACAAATCTTAACAAACAAACCACATGGTTGCATAGAAGACAGAGAAAGAGACAGACAAGAGAAAAAAAAAAGAAACCCCAATATTTTCCCTTTTCTTTTAAGTACCTTTATTTAGCCAAATTAGTTCTCCTGTATTATCTTTCAGCAAAGCCCATTTCTCTACATATCTGTTTTGCTTTCCTTTTTTTTTTCATTCCAGCCAGGACGGGCATCTGCTTTTCATCCCAGGTCCCCAACAGCTCCCCTAGGAGGGTTTCCGTGGCCGCCCATGAGCTACCGCTTCCCATGATCCCGCTCAGATGTGGGGCTCACTTCGTCCTAGCCGGGCTTGCCGCTTCGTATTCCCCACTTCAAATTTGCGTCCTTAGAGGATCTTTTTGCGCCCTTTTAAAATTCTTCAACATACACTGGAGAGGTGTCCTTGGGACACTCCCTCCCCCACCCATGTTCTAAAAACTCTACCACTGACCTGTGGTGTAGGACACTCGACGGCCACTCAACAGGAACTGCAGTGATTTAACCTCCCACACAACCTAACATGGACTTCTTTAGGATCAACGTCCCGAGTGCAGGGCAGTGATCAGGCACCCTCTTCTACTCTCAAATGGAGCAGGTACACAACTCTATATTATACTTGCCTGCCGGCAGGTTTTCCTCCCCCTCTTGTCCTGGCCAGGATTCGTTCAGATTCTCTCCTTTCCCTTCACACAAAGGATCCTTGGATTGACTGGAGGTGCCCTTGGCGGCAGAAGGCATCCTTTCCCCATTCCTCCGAAGCAAAAGAGCCTCGTGGTGCCTGAGGTACTCGGGGCTCGGATTCCTTCGCTGCCGCGGGGTCCTAGTTGTCCAGAGCGAAAGATCGCCTGGCAGTCCCTTTGTGTGTCACCAGAAATGTTGCAGAAATAAGACCAAACCAGCTCTTTGTCAAAGGGAAAAGTATATTGCGCAAGGTTCAGCAGCGATAGCTCAAGCAGAATCTGAACCCCGAAGGGCAGTTTGTTACAGAGTTTTATACTTTATCAGGCAGGATATTGATCCTTCTCCTAAATACACATTTTTCCCATGTCACGTATGCCTTGTACACATTAACCCTAGTGACAGGATATCTTGATTGCCTTATGAGGATAGAATAATACCAATTTCCTAGCTAGACCTAGTCAGGTAGATAAGGTATTTAATCCCCTGTGGAATGGATGAGGCTTGTGGCATTCTTGTCCAGCTTAACTTTACATCTTATGTTAACCCTTTACTTTACACTCACTCCAGTTAAATGTGCATAGGGTGATAGGGCTAGTTTTGAATGGATAGTCAGGCTTCTTTGCCAGCCACCCAGCTGGCAAAACAGAATTTTTTGCCAACTGGAAGGGATATTTGTGGTGTGAGAGTGAGGGAGGGGGTAGAGAGAGAGAAAGAAAGAGAAAGAGTAAGAGAGAAAGAAAGAGAAAGCAGGGAAGGAAGGGAGGGAGGGAGAGAGAGAAAAGATAGAGACAAAGATAGAAAGAGAAAGAGAGAGAAAGAAAGAAAGAAAGAGAAAGAGAAAGAAGGAAAGAGAAAGAAAGAAAGAGAAAGAAAGGAAGGAAGAAAGTTGTAGAGAGAGACACAGGAAAGAAGGAAGGAAGGAAGAAAAAGAAAGAGGAAGATAAAGAGAAAAGAAGAAAAGAAAGAAAGAGGGAGAGACACAAGAAAGAAAGAAAGAAAGAAAGAAAGAAAGAAAGAAAGAAAGAAAGAAAGAAAAAGAAAGAAAGAAAGAAAGAAGAAAGAAAGAGGAAGAAAGTAAGGAAAGAAAAAGAGGGAGATAGACACAAGAAAAAAAGAAAGAAAAAGAAAGGAAGCAAAGAAAGAAAGAAAAAAAGAAAAAAGAGGGAGAGAGACACACAAGAATGAACAAAGGAAGGAAGGAAGGAAAGAAAGAAAGAAAGAAAGAAAGAAAGAAAGAAAGAAAGAAAGAAAGAAAGAAAGAGAACTTATGATCACAATTGAGGCCAAAAGTTTGGTTGCTAAGCAAGAGCATTGTTAAGTGAGTTTCACCACATTTTACAAGGTAGCCACTCTCACCTGGTCACATGACTGCCAAGCCACTCCTACCCGGTCACATGACCATCAAGCCATCACACAAAAGAGGCCAGACCTACAGAATAGGTTGTAAAAATATTTGAAACCCACCACTGAACTAGACATAAGGACATTTTTTTCTGTCGCCATCACTCTGCTAAACAAAGAATTCCCTCACCACTGTCAAGCCATTCACTAAGGCTGCCTTACTATTACTATTAGTCTTCTCATCATTCCTATCACCCATCTCTTCCCACTTATGAGTGCAGAACTGTAACTTTGTTGCTTGTATCCTTACGATTTATATTGATTTTTCCTGATTGCTTATTTGTACCTTTTGACTATCATTAAATGTTGTACCTTATGATTCTTGATGAATGTATATTGTCTTTTTATGTACAATGAGAGCATGTGCACCAAAGACAAATTCCTTGTGTGTCCAATCACACTTGAGCAATAAAAAATTCTGTTCTGTTCTATATATCTATATCTATATCTATATCTATATCTATATCTATATCTATATCTATATCTATATCTATATCTATATCTATATCTATATCTATATCTATATCTAATCTATATCTATATCTATATCTATATCTATATCTATCATCTATCATCTATCATCTATCATCTATCATCTATCATCTATCATCTATCATCTATCATCTATCATCTATCATCTATATCATCTATACATCTACATCTACATCTACATCTACATCTACATCTACATCATCTACATCTACATCTACATCTACATCATCTACATCTACATCATCTACATCTACATCATCTACATCTACATCATCTACATCTACATCTATATCATCTACATCTACATCTACAACTACATCATCTACATCATCTACATCTATATCTACATCTACATCATCTTCATCTACATCTACATCTACATCTGTATACATATATGTTCTGACCCCCCTTCCTCCGTTGCCCACACAGAACACACACTCCAGAACAGTACAAGGGAACAAGGTTTATTGCACAAACAGACAAGAGGTTCCATGGCAGCAAGCCACCAAGACAAAACTCACAGGAACAGAACACAAAAGCAGTGTTTATGGGCGCGGCGGTAATGGGCGTCCAGAAACTCCCTGCTGAGTCCTGAGTCACTGTCACGTGACTCTTCCCCGCTGCTCCAAGGCATGGCATCGGGAGCCCCCCTCATCTGGCTCTCACCGCTGTTCCATGCCTCAGGCGCCTCCTGGTGGCCGACCAGACTCTCGGATCCCTGCTCAGCATCCGAATCCAGTCCAGGGTCCCCCATCTCCTCTGGAGCTGACTCGTAGGGACCCTCACTCTCGGAGTCTGGTGGCAATGGCAACGGCAACGGCTGGGCCACAACACATATACATATACATATACATATACATATACATATACATATACATATACATATACATATACATATACATATACATATACATATACATATACATATACATATACATCAGTGGTGAATTGCAGGCGATACGCCCCGGGCGTACCGGAGCCAGCCCGGAGCACCGGATACTGATCTGGTATGGTGCTCTGGAGGGCCCATCCACCATCACGAGCTCCTTACTGGTCTTTTAAGTCTTCTGTGCTTCCGCACATATGCATGGCGCATACAGCACCTGCGCGAAGCTCCACTGAGCAGCTGGAGCGTCGCAGAGGCTTGCAGAAGCGCTAAGATGCATGCCCGCGCTGTGCGTGTGTGCACGCGCACTGCACGTGTCTATGTGGATGCTGCTGGGCCCATTCCAACCGTACCGGTTGGAAAGGGATACGGAACCCACCAGTGATATACATATACATATACACACATCTAAAGCAGATGACCAGAATGAGCCTGGTTTGACCTGTCTTCAGTCTCAGCCTGGTCATCTCCTACATTGGGCTAGAACATAGAGCATAGAACATCATCAGAGTTGGAAGGGACCTTCGATGTCTTTTAGTTCAACTCTCTGTTGAAGCAAAAGATCCAGTGCCATTTTAGACAGATGATTGTCCAATCTCTTCTTAAAAACTTCCAATGTTGGAGCACCTACTGTCTCTGAAGACAAGCCATTCTCAAGTGTGTGTAATTCTCTTTACCTGCCACTTTCAGATACAGTGGAATCTATCTTGTTACGAAACTGTCCCAATGGTGATGGCGAGTGACTAAAGTTTAAAAGCTTGGTTTGAAAGTGTCATCACTTATAATATTTGTTTCCATCTCATAACATGAGTGTTTTGGTTCTGTCCAGGGGCACCATTGTTGGGCTGTGTTTAAGACAGCAGTTGGCCTTGATTCAGCCCTGTCTAGAATATTAGGGTAGTATAAAAACTAATAGGGATGCAGTGGTTCAGTGGCTAAGAGGCTGAGCTTGTCGATCAGAAATGTCGGCAGTTGACGTGAATCCCTAGTGCTGTGTAACTGAGTGAGCTCCCGTTACTTGTCCCAGCTTCTGCCAACCTAGTAGAAAAATAGGGACCACCTTTGGTGGGAAGGTAACAGCATTCCGTGTGCCTTTGGCATTTAGTCATGCTGGTCACATAACCATGGAGACATCTTCGGACAGCACTGGCTCTTCAGCTTTGAAACGAAGATGAACACCACCCCCTAGAGTCGGTAACGACTAGCACATATGTACGAGGGGGACCTTTACCTTTATAGAAACCAATTATCCCTTTGGGAGAAGCATGTTCTATAAAGTAGTGTCCACTATTCTTTTGCAATGGAATGTGGGAATGATCTTGGGAAATAAGGATAAGAAGTGCTGTCTATATGAGAGGTCCCCAACTTGTTAGCCATGGCTCACTACCAGACCATGGCCTATTGGCCGGTGTGCACATGTGTCTGGACGCACACAGTCCCACTTGTGCGAGAGTTGCCATGAGCATCATGGATGCTTGCGACCCCACTCGTGTGGGGGTACTCATGGACCCACTCATGGGAACATCGCTGTGAGCATTGCTGGTACTCGCAATGGGTGTTCGTGCATGCACATGTGCATGCATGCATGTGGTCCTCCCGCTAAACCACCCTTTCTTTTCCCCCTCCCCTCACTCCAGGCTGCCCACCCAGAACTCTGGTCTAGACCACTTCCAAAGGCCCTTCCAATTTAGGCTTTTTTTTGGTTCTGTTCTATGGAATGATCAGGTAAGAGGGGACCTAGCTCTAAGTTGCATAATGGGTAGAGGAAAAACTCAGAAACGAATTTACCTAATATATCCCTAATTTAATTGTTGGTTAAGAAGAGTTTCTGTTAACATTGCCATATAATGAAGCAGAATCAGCTTGGCTGGTTGTGTTCTTGTCCCGTATGCTTGAAGTTGATATCATTCAGTCATGAAATGGGTTAACCTTCTATGAGCGGGGAGAGGAACAGATTCTGTTTCAATGGAAGAAATGTCAAATAACACTGTGTGAGGGATACATCCTTGTGCCCATGTTTATAGAGTTTTACGGATGACAACCAGCGCTTTGAATTGAACCAAGAAACCCATTGGAAATTTTGTGTAGTGATGACATAGTACTGTTGTTGTATTGTGTTGGATCTATCCAAGAAGTAGCCTGCTATCAAATTCTATACCAGCTGCAACTTCCAAGGGCACCTTCAAGATAGACCATGTTGCAGTAGTCAAGACACAAATTCCTGGGACATGAATCACAATCACCAGGGCATCCTATGTCAAAATATGAGAACAAGTAGAAACTTCTCAAGTAGCCCAGGCAAGCTAGAGGCGAGACTAGAAATATTGCATTGAAAATTCTGAAGAGCACCTGGTCCAGATGAGGTTCACTGCCAAAACCTTTGAGTCAAGATCAGTGAGGATTGCAGATTTGGAGAATGGATGAATTGCATTGCACACATGAATTGCACATTGTATTCATGCAATCCCAGTCTGGGATTAAACTCACAGACCTTTGCACTGGTGGTGGGATTCAGATTTTTTTACTACCAGTTCTGTGGGTGTGGCTTGGTGGGCATGGCATGGCTTGGTGGGCGTAGCAGGGGAAGGATACTGTAAAATCTCCATTTCCTTCCAATTAGCTAGGACTCGGGAGGCAGAGAATAAATGGTGGGCGGAGCCAGTCAGAGGTGCTATTTACTGGTTCTCCAAACTACTCAAAACTTCCGCTACTAGTTCTCCAGAATTGGTCAGAACCTGCTGAATACCAGCTCTGCTTTGCACCAGTGATGATCACATACAATACTTTAACTTTAGGCCAACCCAATGCTTGACAGTCAGTGGAGTTTCAGGAAAGGGTATATAGAATTAATTAGAATGTAAAATCCTCCATACAGGGCCATAATATACTGCAACTTCTCCATCTGAGAACTTAAAGGAAGGTGGACTGTAGATACTATTCTGATATCAATACTGCTGAATGCCAGTTTTAGGATAGCTCCTAAAATTAACACATTGGATTCTTGCAATATTATTCAAACACCATATCTCTAAAGTGTGAAAGTTCAAAGTTCAATTCCCTGTAAAGGATTTGAGTTCCTTAAAAGATCATGTGACCACAAAGCCCTGTTTTTCTTAACCATGATGCAATTTGTCATGCACTGCCTTCTGATGGTCAATGTAACTGCAAATACCACACAGGACATATACAGGATGTAGATACTAAAGGGGTAATGGTCTCGTGCATGGGGAAATCATGTAATGTGAAGTGCATTTCTTTCTGCTCTGACAGTTTAAGGGAAGATGAACAGTATAAATAATTTAGGCAGATCTTGACTGTGTGATTAGTAGCTGTGTAACCATAAGGAAGCTGTAGTGGTGAGCTTACAAGGTCAGCCAAAGCTGCACAGGGCTACTAGCTACTGCAATCTCCCCAAAATATGGCTCAGGGAATGTGCAACATGAATCAAATTCAGTCCATAGACTCTGAAGTTACACTTGTAAACAAAGTTTGAGAAGTTAGCAGAGTGAGAATGTAAGGTGATAATGTAAGGGCTTTGGGATTCCTACTATGGCTCTGGCTGAAGGAAGTAGATCTTTGTTAATGTAGAATAGACTGGCTCAGGCCTTAATGGTCCATTGACAATGGTGGGGGGGGGATGAGTTTCTGCCTCCCTTTTTGGGGAAATATTCTATCCTTTTAATATTTTCTAAAATATTTCATTTTCTAGGAGAGGGGTGGGTATTAACTTCCTACAGTTGTAAGGGTGAAAAATGGTGAGAAGTCATTTTTTTTCAAGACTGTTGTAACTTTGAATGGTCACTAAATGAACTGTTGTAAATCAAGGGCTACCTGTACATAAACCATTCAGGTAGATCTTGGCATTCGGTGATGAACCTTCAAGAGGGCTGGAGGGGGTTGGCTTTCAAGGTCAGCCAAAACTGCACAGGGCCTATCAGTGCCACAATCTCCCAAAAATATGACTCTGGGAATGTGTAACATGAATCAATGTCAAGCCATAGACTCTGTGTTCCACATGAAGTTACACTTGTAGGTAAAGTTTGAGAAGTTAGCAGAGTTTCACTCTCATCTCAGCTCCCCAGTTGCTCTAAGTCCCAGCTCAGGACCTCAGGGGTCCAGAAGACACTTTGGTAATAACTTTGCAGCAACTTCTTCAAGTTTCATTCAAAACATTTTCTGCAGCTGTCGCTTCCTACTGTTGATAGGCCTCAATTATAGGCCTCGTGGGTCAGCAGTAGAAACCAGCTTGACCTTTGGAAACAAGCAAAGCAAATTGGCTTTAATTGGATAATTATAATTATTCCCTAAAGGGGTTTAATAACTTAGCAACAGGTCGGCAAAGAGCCAGTTGAGTTTTGCCTGCCTGTTTTGCAAGAAGTCAGAGTCACAAGAAGAGTCAAAAGTTTTGCCGTGTCATAAAGAGCAATCAAATGATTCTTTTAATGTCTCAGCCGTCCCATTGGTTTTGTTGCTATGGAGGAACCTGGGAATTAACTTCTAAGTACATTGCTTCTCTACTCTTTCTTGGAAGCTTGCCAGATTCAGAGTTTTTTAGGACTTTGTATGCTGAGACTGTCATTCTCTGTACTCCTAATAAAAAAAAAATCCCCTGAAAATATTGGGAAACTATTATAGAAATGTTGCAGTATTTCTTGAATGCACCCCAAATGCCTTGAACCATAAAGTAAGCATATTAAGCTGAGTTCCCTTAATCCAAACAAAATGTAGCCAACCAGAATACTAGTTACTATGTCCTATGTCCTGATTTTCACAAGAAAACAAACATGGACAAGATGGCAAGAGAGTGGTATGATGCAAGCCCATCCCTTTTGAAAGTGTACGTTGATGCACATTCAAAGGGGGTGCAGCTTGCATCATATCACTGTCTGCCATCTTGAACAACCCCCTCCTCCACACATGGATGCCACTGTTCTGTGACCCCCATCCACAGCTAAACATATCACAAAGTCATGGCATACGTGTAACCAATGGTCCCATCAAACGATGATTATATGAGCCACAATTGGCTGACCTCATGCAGGAGATGATGCTCTTAGCCATGGTTTCCAAAGCACCATAGCCGATGGTGGCATGCAACTGGTTTTACAACCCGTTCATAAATGCTCCATGCTCCACCCCATCCCCCCCCACTGCACTCCACCACCGTGCCACACACATCCTGCACCCCGTTCTGGGCCTAGTAGGCCTCCCTGCAGCCTCCTGGGCACGAAAATGGGCCACGGAGGGGAGCACCACACTGCCCCTCCCACTTCAGCCCGTTTTGGGCCTAGGAGGCCTCCCTGCACTTACCTGGGAGCCAGAACAGGCAGGGGGCACGGGGACTTCTTGGAGGGGCAGGGCGGGGCCAGCTGGTTGTCAGAACTACCAGTTTTCTGAACCGGATGTAAAATTAACATCCAGTTCGTCTAGACTGGCCCGAACCAGCTGAATCTCACCCCTTACCATAGCTGAATGCAGTATAGTAATGTGTGTTGACAGGGGGGCAGAGATCGTCCCTGAGGCCACTCACTTGTGGGGTGCCACAGGGGTCGGTCCTCTCGCCTCTCCTGTTCAACGCATATGTGAAGCCGCTGGGTGAGATCATCCGTGGTTTTGGGGTTGAGTACCATCTTTACGCTGATGATACTCAGCTGTATATTTCAACCCCAAACCACCCCAACGAGGCTGTCGAAGTGATGTCCCGGTGTTTGGAAGCCGTCGGGGTCTGGATGGGGGACAACAGACTCAAACTCAACCCCTCCAAGACCGAGTGGCTGTGGTTACCGGCACCTCGGTTCAGCCAGCTGACTCCATCGCTGGCCATAGGGGGCGAACAATTGTCCCCTGTGGAGCGGGCGCGCAATTTGGGCGTCCTCCTTGATGCCCGGCTGTCAATGGAGGACCATGTGGCAGCCGTGGCAAGGGGGGCGTTCCACCAGGTTCGCCTGGTGCGCCAATTGCGCCCCCTACTGGACCGGAGTGCCCTGCGCACGGTCACTCATGCGCTGGTGACGTCTCGCCTGGACTACTGCAATGCTCTCTACATGGGGCTTCCCTTGGGACGCATCCGGAGACTGCAGCTAGTTCAGAACGCAGCCGCGCGGGTTATTATGGGAAGTACACGTTACTCCCACGTAACACCTCTCCTGCGCGAGCTGCACTGGCTACCTGTGGCCTTTCGGGTGCGTTTCAAGGTATTGATCACCATCTTTAAAGCGCTCCATGGCAGTGGACCTAGTTACCTGCAGGATCGCATCCTACCACACACGTCCCTGCGACCTATCCGCTCACACAGAGAGGGGCTCCTCCTGGTGCCGTCTGCTAGTCAATGCCAGCGGGCGACACCTAGGAGTAGATCCTTCTCTGTGATGGGCCCAACCCTCTGGAATGACCTCCCCCCAGACATTCGAACTACCACCGACCTCCGTTCCTTCCGGCAAAAGTTAAAGACTCACCTGTTTCAATCAGCTGGCCTGGCACTTTCTTAGTTGTACCTCCCAGGGATTTATTTTATTTTAGGGTTTGGGGTTTTAATTGTGATGTTTTAAGATTAGAATTATTTATTTCTTAGTACAGCCTATTTCCCCCTCCAAATGTATCTTAAATGTAGTTTAAATGTATTTAATTATTATGAATGTTTTTATTATTGACTGTACACCGCCCCGAGTCCCTTTTTGGGAGAGGGGCGGTCTAAAAATCTAAGAAATAAATAGTAGAAACAACTACTATACTGCGTTCTATGGGAGGCTGGTTTGGAAGACTACCCAGAAGCTGTAATTGGTCCAAATTCACAGTTATGTGAAGGGGACCTCAGTGATCAACTAGTCTAAACTTTAGTTTAATATAGGATCTGAAAAAAGTTTCAGAAGTCAATTATCCATGCCCAATAAATGGGAACATACTGGAAATAAATACATTCAGGGTAATGATGTATCAAGAACCTATTCCAAACTCTGAAATACAGGAACTACAGAGTATGTGCTATTTAATCCAACAGACTCGAAGCTGTTTAGAACAGAAGACATTACAACATTGAAATGAAACCCAACAGAGGCTCCTTGAAGACTTATCCACAGCATTGAAATCTGAAGGAAAGGATTCCTCTCCCCATCTATTTGCTCCAAAGTCCTCAGAAGAACCAGGCGTCATTATTGGCTCCCCAAATAACCGGAGTAGCTGCAACCAACTAAAATAAATGCAACCACTGTAATAATAGGAATGCTTATTCTGATTTATAAAAGGTTTATTATAGTTACAGACCAGGATCATAACATGAATAGACATGGATTCTGTATATACACACAGAAAATAAAAATATGAAAATAAAATAAATATCCATGGATAAAGTTAAGCAGCTTCAGTTCTTCCAAACCATGGGAGAACGAGAGCTGAACAACCAAAAGTGTTACTATGCCCATTATATTAGAGGTGTCACTGCATGTTTGGCCCAGGGTGAAATTCAACTGGTTCTGACAGGTTCTGGAGAACCGGTAGCAGAAATTTTGAGTAGTTCAGAGAACAAGCAAATATCACCTCTGGTTGGCCCCAGAGTGGGGTGGGAATGGAGATTTTGCACCATCCTTCTCCTGCCATCCCCACCAAGCCATACCCACAGAACCAGTAGTAAAACCTTTGGAATTTCATCCCTGGTTTGGCCTTTAAAAACGATAGCACTTCTTTATAACTTAACATAAATATGTGTATTATTAGTAGAACTATATAAGCTTGTGAAATGTAACAAATATGATTACCAACATTCTGTTTGTAGTAAAAGGAATGATGTGCAGAATTTGATTGGCATAAAAATAACATATTGAAATATTGAACAAGATTATAATGAACGATTATAATTTAACAAAAACATGTGTATTATTATCATTAGAATTATATAACTTGTCAAACGTAAATGTGATGAATATTATTTTATTTGCATTAAAATGTGATTAGAAAGGGGATAAACAATGGAAGATTAAAATTTAATACAAATCTGTGCATTACTATTAGAACTATATAAGTTTGTTAAACACAACAAACATGATTATTAATACTTTATTTGTAGTAAAAAGAGTTCTGTTTAGAATATGGAGATTGGCATAAAATAATATACTGAAATATTGAATAATCAAAGAATGAAAGATTGTAATTCAACAAAATGTGTGTATTATTACTAAAAAAATATAAGATTGTAAACTATATTAAATATGAATAATATCATTTTATTTGTACTAAAATGTAGGACACTCCGGTGCCACACTGTTCACACAACGATATGTTTCTAAAAAAATAAAAAATAAAAAACTTTGGGGAAAAAAACAATAGCACTTCTTATCTCACATCCCTTACAGAGGTGGGTTGTTCCTGGATCAGCCCGGATCGGCCAAATCGGTAGTAGCGGCGGTGGGAGGCTCCGCCCACACACTTGCCTGCTTCTGTGCATGCGCAAAAGCGTCACATGTGCCCAAACGGTAGTAAAAAAATTGGCAACCCACTACTGATCCCAGAGCAATATACTGTAGAGCCTCTGGTCATGACCATAATTCATTCCATAACTTCAAAACCTGATTTGACCCGAACCGAACCAAAATTAATGCTGCGGCCACTCCAGTGGTGGGTTCCGGATCCCATTGCAACCGGTATGGTTGCAACGGGGCCCAGTGTCCACCACATGAACACGTGCAGTATGCATGCACACATGCGAGTGCATGCATGTATCCTTGCCTCTTGCGATGCCTCCACGAGCCTCCGCCACACTCCAACTGCTCAGCGGAGCATTGCGCAGGCGGTGTGCGCTCCGTGTGCGTGCGCGGAAGCACCGAAGAGCTCAAATATAGGTAAGGAGCTCGGGCAGGGGGGTGGGCCCTCTGGACCCCCGTACCGGAACAGTCCCTTACCGGGGCGTACCACCTGCAACCCACCACTGGGCCACACCTGGGAATTTGGCCCTTACAAAAGAACCCCTGTTTGGTCCTGGTCAGAAGAGTTTGTGACCAGAGGTTCTACTGTGTTTGTGCTTCGCTCATTCTGCTACCATCACACATTTATTCTGGTTTTCTACAACTCTACCCATCTTTTTGCATATTTACACAGGCTTCCTTTTTTGAGTGTCAGCCTTAGTCACTGGGTACAATTCACTCCACATTTTGTAATTAGACTTCCAAAGAACGTTCTCCCATCTTGAGGTCCTTTTCCAAGGAATTGTTCCTAGCCTGGAATTTTCTCTCTCCTGGAAAAGTTCTCCAGTATCCCCACCTTATTTATGGAGAATGGCCACCCTTTGCTCTGATGGGATTGCTTGTGTTTCAAAGCCATGGTTGTAGAAAATGTTATATCATCTGTCTGTCTGTCTGTCTGTCTGTCTGTCTGTCTGTCTGTCTGTCTGTCTGTCTGTCTGTCTGTCTCCTCTCTCCCTCCTTCCCTCCCTCCATCCAACCATCTATCTATCTATCATCTATCTATCTTCCACCTAGCTATCTCTTCATTTAATTTCTATCATCATCCATCTCAAATATATGACTCTAGGCAGTGAACAATAAAAAAAAATCAATTACAGTCACAACAGGAACAGAAAAATAAATACATATAGCAGCCAATAATTATTATAAATATTTATTTATTCAATTCCTATGGCCAGGCCTCTCTCTCTCTCTAACTCCATGGTTGAAGCTGAAGTAGTCGTTGATAGGTAGGATATTATAGCAGACAATTTTGTGTACTATGCTTAGGTTGGATTGTAGGTGGTGCAATTCCAGATTGTCCAAGCCCACAATTTTGAACCTGATGGCATAAGGAATTCTATTGTGAGTAGAGGAGTAGAGTACTCTTCTTGTTAGATCTGGGCAACGAGAGAACAGACTGCGGACACGAAGTGATTTAACAGCTCTTTATTAATAGTAGTAGTGATCCAGCTTGCTCTGTGGTCGGAGGGTTCCCCTTTTATAGGGATCGGGTACGCCCCTCGACCAATCAGAACGATACCTGTTTCCCGCTGTAGCAGCGGACCAGAGAGGAGACTTGCCACGATATATGTTAATATCTAACACCCATCCCCTCCTAGACGGAACGTTGCGGTTAGTAATATAGTCCTTAAGATACGTTGGTGTTTGCCTTACTCGGGTGGAGCGTCGCAGTTCGGGTTGGTCAGAAGTAGTTGTAGGATCGGTTTCTTTCTGTGTTTCGTTTCCGGGCGTTTGCAGGCTCTCGTTGCTTTGGCGTTCGGGGATCTGCTCGCTTTCGTTGCTTGGGGGTTGTTCCGTTTCGCGCTCGACCTCTTGTTCTGTCCTTGGCTCGCAGGTGTCGTAGTTCTCTGTGTTGGGGTTCTCTAGTGGCTGGCTTTGCCATGGCAGGTAGCTCTCGTTCTCTGTTCGTAGATCTGAGCACGCCAGGCGACCCCGTAGTTGATCGATGTGCCTTTTCCAGTTCCGCCCATCTTCTAGTTCCAACAGATACGATCGTGGCCCCGTGATGCCAATGACCTTTGCCGGCATCCACAATGTCCCCCCTGCATAGTTGTGGGCGTATACTGAATCCCCTATGCTAAAACTCCGAATTTTGCTTGTAGAGTCTGGGGGAGCTGTGGCAGAGTAATTTGGGTGAAGACGGTCCAGGTGAGACCGTAGACGGCGGCCCATGAGTAGTTCAGCGGGGCTCCTACCCGTCGTTGCGCTGGGGATAATGTGTTGGATCAATAGGTAATGGTCAATGCGTGTTTGCCAATCACCTGGACCCATCCTAGCGAGGGCCTCTTTTGCGAATCGCACCATTCTCTCCGCCTGTCCATTTGATGCCGGATGGAATGGTGCGACGAGGGCGTGCCGAATTCCCTGACCTGCTAGATATGTCTCAAATTGCATGGCCATGAACTGGGGCCCGTTATCGGAGACCAGGAGGTCGGGGAGGCCATGAGTGGCGAAAAGTCGCCGTAGAACCTTAATGACTGCCTCTGCCGTGGTTGAAGTCATTAGGACTACTTCTAGCCATTTCGAGTATGCATCCACAACTATAAGGAAAGTCTGACCTTGGAATGGCCCTGCGAAGTCGATGTGTATTCGCGACCAGGGTGCTTTAGGCTTCTCCCATTCTGTGGCGGGCACTTCCAGGGGTGCTGGTCTCGATTCCTGGCATGGGTCGCAAGTGGCCACCCATTCCTCTATTTCTTTGTCCATGTTTGGCCACCAAACGTAACTTCTTGCTAACGCCTTCATCCTAACAATCCCCGGATGACCAACATGTAAAGCATCTAATACATTCCTACGTAAAGCATACGGAATAACAACTCGATCCCCCCACAATAAACAACCTTGTAACACTGAGAGTTCGTCCCGTTTTGACCAAAACACTTTGAATTCCGGGCCCACGTTTCCCTTCGGCCACCCCCTCCAAACCCAAGTTTGAACTTGCTTTATTAAATTGTCTTTAGAAGAAAACCTTGCAACATCGTAGGAAGAAACCGGTCCTGAGTCCAAACAATCAATGAGCAGCACCGGTACTTCGGGAGTGGGGTCTGGCAAAAGGTCCGGTAGTGGGCAACGGCTGAGTGCGTCTGCGTGTCCTAGAGTGGAGCCTGGTCGATGAATTAACTTGTATGAGTACGCAGCCAGGAAAACAGTCCACCTGGTCATGCGTGGAGAAAGGGAGACTGGAGTGGGGCGGTTTCCCGCCAAAAGTCCCAACAGCGGTTTGTGATCTGTAATTAGTTCAAAATCGCGGCCGTAGAGGTATTCGTGGAAACGTTTTACTCCAGCTACAGCAGCTAGCGCTTCCCTGTCCATCTGGCTGTAATTCCTCTCGGCCGATGAAAGAGTCCTGGAGTAGAAGGCGATGGGTGCTTCTTTTCCATCTGGCATCCGGTGGCTGAGGACTGCGCCGACTCCAAAAGGTGATGCGTCGCAGGTCAATACCAGCGGTAGTGTCTGGCTGTATTGGACTAACAGCGAGTCAGTGGTGAGCAGGCGCTTTACTCCGGCAAAAGCTGCTGCTTCGGAACGTCCCCATTTCCCTGGTGTGTTCCTCTGGAGTAGACGGTGTAGTGGCTCAGCGACGGTCGCCTTCTGTCTCAGAAAAACGCTGTAGAAGTTAAGTAGTCCGAGGAAGGCCTGCAACTCGGTCTGATTCCGAGGTGTGGGGGCGTCCTGGATCGCCTTAATTTTCTTTGAAATGGGGTGTATTCCCTGACCATTGATTCTATAACCCAGGAATTCTACGCTAGGAACGTTAATTTGGCATTTTTCCTTTTTGAGGCGGAGACCCTTTTCTCTGATTCTGGCCAAAACAGTTCTGACTCTTTTATTTAATTGCTCCTCGTTTGCAGCGGACACCAAGATGTCGTCAAAATAGGGGACGACTCCCGGTATCCCTTGCAAAAGCCGTTCCATGACGCTCTGGAACAATCCTGGAGCAATACTCACACCGAATTGTAGCCGGTTGCATTAGAATGCTCCTCTATGCGTCACTATAGTTTGGGCCTCCGCTGTGGCGCTATCTACGGGCAGCTGCTGGTAAGCTTGTGCCATGTCTAATTTAGCAAATATCTTTCCTGGCCCCAACGAGTGCAATAAGTGCTGTACTACAGGCACAGGATATGCGCTTTGTTGTAGCGCGACATTAATTGTGCATTTATAGTCCGCACAGATGCGGACAGATCCGTCTGGTTTGACTGGGGTCACAATGGGCGTTTCCCAGCGCGCGTGATCCACTGGCTCAAGGATTCCTTGCTCCACTAACTTATCTATTTCCTTATCTATTTTTGGGCGGAGTGCAAAAGGCACTCGTCTCGGTTTAAGTCGGATTGGCGCCACTTTGGGGTCTAAATTGAATGAAATCGGTTTACCCACATACTTACCAAGACCGGGGCTGAACACATCCTCGAACTCCTTAAAAATCTGCTCAGCGCTGCTGTTTTCCACGGCGTTGATTCTGGTGACTTCTAGCCCCAAGGATTCAAACCAATCCAGTCCTAGGAGGTTTTGTAATGGTGCGCTGGCGATGGTCACGGGCAGCTGGGCTACGATGTCCTTGAAACGGATCTGGAACGTGCCTTGGCCCACGATGGGGACTCGGTTCCCCTGGTAGTCTCGTAGCAGGATGTCTGGAGCGCGTAGTTGGCTCTTTTTGAGGCTAGGGATAGCCTGTTTCATGGATGCCCATGAAATGATCATCAGGGACGATCCTGTGTCAACTTCCAGCTCGCAAGGTGAGCCCTCCAAGAGGACTGTGACTTTCAGCTTTTTAGGCCGCTTGGTGCGGACCTGGCTTATTTTTGTGAGATACGTTCGCAATTCCTCTCTCTGGGTCAACTCTATCTCAGCATCTGTATCCTGAAAATACTCTCGTTGAGAGTCTTGATAGAACGCTCTCTCAGCTCTTTGTGTGTAGTCTCTCTGGGAATACGCTCGCTCAGCTCTTTGGGAATTTTCTCTCTGGGTAAACACTTGTGGATTTCTCTCTGGGCGCCCTTTTTGATTTCGCCAAGCCCCTGGGTTGGGCTTCTGTTGGCGGTAGATGGGTGGCTGCCGTGAGGCAGGGACTTCGCTCCGGCACACTCGTGCGATGTGCCCAAGTTTGTTGCAGTGCGAACAAACAACGTTCCTGAACCTACAGGTAGACCTGGGGTGATTCCCTCCGCAGCTTGCACAGGGCGGCAAACGGAATCCGGGTCTCCCCCTAGGCCTCAAGTGACTGCTCCGCATCAGGTGACTGTCCTCGAACTCGGGATCCTCGTAGTCGGGGCTTGTGTCCTTGTAGTGAACTCTGGTTTGCCTTGGTACTGGCTGGTTTACGCTGAAACCGCGTTGTATGGTTACCGATGATTTCTCCGCTGACTCTGACGCTCTTGCTTCGTTTAGAGCTATCTGTAGGGTTAAATTTGGGTTTGCCAACAGCTTCTTTCGTAGTGAAATGTCTCTTAACCCACAGATAAGCTGCGCTAGGATATGCTCGTCCAGATCCCTGAACTTGCAGTGAGTTGCTGCTTTACGCAGGGCTGCAACATATAAATTGATTGATTCTCCCGCTTTCTGGTTCCGCGTGTTGAATTCCTTGCAGCAAACATGGCGGGAAGGTTTTGGCGCGTAATGAGTCTGTAGAGCCTGTTGCAACGCCGTCCATGATACTGCCTGTATCGGAGTAGGCGCGGTGAGGTCTCTGGCCATGTTGAAGACTTCTTTCCCGCAGTAGCCGAGGAAGATGTTTTTCTTCCGGGCGTCGGTGATCCCAGTGTATTCGTTCGCTTCGAGAAAACACTCGAATCGAATCATGAAGGCTTCCCACTCGTCGTTCGCTGGGTCGAATGGAGCGGGGGGAGTGTGCATCGCCATCTTCTCTCGTTTGAATTTGCCGCGCTGCGGTGACCGAGATGGCTGCCGGAATTTCTGCCGAATTCCTGGGCTGGATCAAATCCGGAGATTCTGGAGTAGCGTTCTTCGTCCTATCTGCCTCTCTATCCCACCTTCGTCGCCAATGTTAGATCTGGGCAACGAGAGAACAGACTGCGGACACGAAGTGATTTAACAGCTCTTTATTAATAGTAGTAGTGATCCAGCTTGCTCTGTGGTCGGAGGGTTCCCCTTTTATAGGGATAGGGTACGCCCCTCGACCAATCAGAACGATACATGTTTCCCGCTGTAGCAGCAGACCAGAGAGGAGACTTGCCACGATATATGTTAATATCTAACACTTCTCGTGAAGTACCTCTGGACCCACTCAATCGTATTAAAGTCTGATATACAGTGTGGATTCCAGGCAGATGAGCTTTATTCGAGAATTGGTCTGGCAAAAGTTTTGTATGCCCTAGTTAGCAGTACAATATTATAGGAGAACTAGCCATTGGATTTCTGGGAGTTGAAGTCCAGACATCTTAAAGTTGCTGAGGTTGAAAAACACTGTTCTAGACATTCCTTGTTCCTTTTTAGCTTCCTGAACTCCTCCATTAACCTTGGGAATGCCAGGAGTGATGGGCCAAGGGAGGTTGCGTAGGCATGATCCTGTCCAAAGCTCTTATGACCACAGTTTTTAGTTGGAGTATGAATAATCTGAGATAAACCTATAGCCAACATGATGGGTACGAACTCCTGAGCTGCTTCTGAGGCCGGACCCCGGGAGGGCAAATTGAAGTTCCCCAAGACCATAAGGGAACTCCACAGCCAAACCTGAGTTAGCCTGCAGCATCTCAGGCTGGGAAGTTGCTAGGCAGCTGAAAGACTGCTACAGTAGCAACAGTCTCGGCTGATCTTACATATCTAACTTCAGATACAGGTCCCACAACCAGCAATGTGTGGAGTCAGGCCCAGTGGTGGGATTCAATTTTTTTTTTACTACCGGTTCTGTGGGCATGGCTTGGTGGACATGGCTTGGTGGGCATGGCATGTAAAATCTCCATTCCCACCCAACTCCAGGGAAAGATTAATGCAAAGTCCCCATTCCCTCCCGATCAGCTGGGACTCAGGAGGCAGAGAGGCCCGTCAGAGGTGGCATTTACCGGTTCTCCAGAATTGGTCAGAACCTGCTGAATACCACCTCTGGTGATGCCCCTGAAGTACAGAAAAGACTCTCGAATAACAGCACTATGCCCTGCTCGCCCCGCCCTGCCCTGTTGGGTTGTACTTGTTAAGAAAGCTCCCCGTTGGGAGAGCGAGTGCGTTCAGAGAAGCGTTGTGAGAGTTGTGTTGGAGAACACACAAACCAGCATACAGAGACACTGCAGTTTAAATAGATTTTTACTTTCGTGGAAATAGAGGTATCAGATGCCATCAAACAGTCCAAGTCATACACGGATAAGACAGTCAGTCATCAACATCTTTCAGTTAAGGGACATCCAAATAACATAGTCCATAATCATACAAACAGTCTGGTACACAAAGTTTGCTAGCAGTTGCAAAGCTTACAATAGCTCACCCTGATCACTTTACGGCATCTCTCACAGCCAGCTTCCAAACACTCAGATCAGATCAGCATCTAACAGTGATTCTGGCTCCATCTTATGGCCAATTGAGGAAACAGCAGCCAATCACATTTACAGCATGATTTAAAGAAACAGGTACAGCATTGTTATATGATTTATATATTGCCAACCCAACCGTTAGATTATATTCCTAACACTAGCCATTATCTACCCACTGCAAGATGAAGGCCTTTGCTGCCTGTTTCCACTCAAGACGCTCCTGAGTTTCCTTTTGCCAACTCAGCCAATAACTCTTGCTGATGTTATTGATCCACTGTTTTAGGCCTCTTTTGTGGTATCCATTCTATGTGTGTGTGTGTGTGCGCGCGCGCGCAGGTGCTTGTGTGTGCATGTGCATGTGTGTTTAAGCCGGCCAGAATTGCCCTATGGTAAGATGGGTGGCCAATAATTTTTATAAATAAATAAATAAAATTAAACCCCTTTCCTCTGGATATAATCCAGCTTCCATCAGACACGGCAGAGGACATCATGGAGGAGAGCAGCTTTGTGAAGCATCAACCTGGGATTCAAAAGCAGCAGCCTGAACCTGGAGTCACCAAGCACCTGGAAGCCAGGGAGTGAGAGTAGAATCTAAGCACTGGTGGATTCCTACCAGTTCAGACCAATTTAGTGGCCTGGGTCACCGGAACTGGCAGTGACCCAGGCCTGCCACGCCCCCAAACCAGTTCTCCAGGCGGGGCCTATGGCGCTGCCATCTTGTTTTTGACTTCTGTGCATGCGCAGAGCAATTTTTATTGCACACAGCTGCTGGTGGACCAGAACACTTCCTTGACACTAGAAGACAGGGAACAACAGAGTTAAGTGACATCATCAGTGTTCCAGAAAACCCAAACTCCAATAAAACAGGCATTTTCTCAAAGCTCCCATTTATTAGAGTAGGTATACAGGTACATCTGGGAAAACCCGAATCTGAGAGTTCCGGCCTTTCCCGCAGTAAGTCAAAAGTCCAAACTCATCCCCTGCACCCATCAGTCCATCACATGGTCCAATCCCCATCCCAACTCAAGACGTCACTCCAACCACTCCTCCTCCAGGTGCAGGAATACCCTGACCTTTTTTGTCTAACTACATTCCCTCTACTAAATTTCCCCTCCTAATTTCCCAAGCAGAGGAATGTGGCAGTGTGGAAGCCTCTGGTGTTCAACATGGCTTCCAAAGTTGACAATAGTGTCACCAAACTCCATAGCTCTGGGTGAGCTTCCCCAGCAGTCTCTGGAGACAAGAAGTCATGTTGAAGGACAGCAGAAGTCAATTCCCTTCTTGATGTTCTTCCCAGTTCACTTTCTGAAGTCTATAACCACTACAGAACAGTATCCCCGGGGGTGACTGTGTTTTTCCCTCCCACTAGTGTGTTTTTCTGCCACTAACCCTCCTCACCTTAGCTCCTCACTGGAGCTAATTCTTCAGTGACTGTTTTTGATGTAAACACCAGACTGAAGCAATATGGAAGGGTTCCTTCATAAGAAAAGGATGATAAAAGCCTCAGGTCACACTCTGCATGTCACACGTTTTCAGACAGACAGGGTCTATGCTCTTGAGTGTACTTTTCTTTCTTTTCCAGGTGAAGCTGAGTGTTTCTGTCTGAATCAGGAAAGCCATTTCCATCTTGTGAGAATGCTTTGAATTCTTCTAACCTGTCTTGTTCTTTTTGTTAAGACTTGGGAAGGGGATTGATCCAGCCCTCAAAATTATGGCCCTCCTGCTTCTGATGCTGCTGGTGTCCCAGCCACTCTCTGGGAAGCTTAGAAGGAAATGCCCACTGAGTTTGAAGCAGCAGCAACCATGGAGCTATTACAGCCCAGGAGACCATCTCATTACTATGATCAACACTGCAACAGAAATATCACCTGCAATGTTGCCTTTCAACAGGGCTCCTTCAAGTTCATCTCATTCGTAAGTCTTTCAAGGATGATGGAACTCATCCCCTCCATTTGCAATACCAACATTCCCTTTTTCTTCTTATAACATTGACTTCTATTTTACAGGACCTGTTTAATTTCCTGAATTATTTTGATTTCTATTGCTTGCCTCTTTTGTCATATTGTGGAAGAAACTCAAATCTAAAGAGGGGGCTGTAAAATAACCTGAAGAAAGTTGAGATTATTTTCCTCTCCCTGTAGATTCCTGGGTTTATCTCTTGACTACTGTTATCTAATTGATCCTTGGTTTTGGATCAATGTTGGCCCAAGGCTCAGTTTGCTTGTGGAGACAAAGAAAATTGCCTTTTTACTGTTGATCCTGTTGATGATAATAATATGCATTTTTTTTGCAGTAGACTTTCTACTGGTTTTTCACAAATCCTACGTGTCATTTTCGCCATTCAAACGGTCAACAAGAATCCCAAGTTCCTGCACAATCTCACACTTGGCTACAACATCCATGACAACTCTATGAGCACTTTCTGCACTTCTGATGCCTTGCTGGACATTCTATCCACCGGAGAAGCCAATGTCCCCAACTACGGCTGTGGAAGGAAGGAGAACCTCCTGGCTCTGATTGATGGAGCTGACAGGAGCATCTCCATCCAGATTTCAGCATTACTAGGCACCTACAAAGTCTCACAGGTTTGTGTGTGTTTTTCTCTATCTGATAAATTATGTGGGTTGCTGGTGAGTGGGAAACAGTTGCAATCATGTCTTCTCCATGGAATAATGAAGGATCTTGAAGTACACATGTCTAATGTGCTAAATACATATTTGTACACCATGGTTTACATTGCTAATACTTTATTATTATCATAAACTCATTACTCATAAGTTGGATTGTGTAGTTTGTTAAGAAAACGTGGCTCCCACTAATCATTCAATGGTCATTGATAAATCAAAGTCAAATGTTATGATTTTGGAAAATGACATTATGGCCATAGATGCCTATTTAATGGTCAGCCAATGGACCAAGTAACACCTTTCCTTACCTGGAGGCAATTTTCACTGGGACTGGATATTGCTTCCCTCACTATCACAGAAGCCACTTAGAGAAAGGATACAAGTGAATTTTACTTAAAAATCAACCATAGCTATTCAACTTTTTCCCCTTTTATTAAAGAATATAATGCCAAAGTTACTGCCAAGCCCTTATATTGAACTGAAGTATCCCTACTAGAACAAACACAATCACAGCACCTGAATCTTGGGAGGTGGATAAAAGGGCTTCAACTATTCCCCTCGGTGCTGAATTGGGAATACCTACAATTTGTCCTTTGTCTAAAATCAGCATATAACTTTTAGTACATAATTAAAGCTATAGAATATGATGGATTCCAAAATCCCCTATGTTAGAGTGTAAAATTTCAGTTAAAGATACCTTGGATTGTGCAACTGATATTAGGAGCTGTGTTCTCTCTTCGTCTTGGGCAACTGGACAACCCAACTGTTATTGGGATGTCAATTGCCTTAGAAAAAGAGAAATCAGGATCTTGGACTGAATATTACACAAGTGAAATTTGGGGTCCATAGGTTCATAGGTTCAAATAACATAATGACCATGGCAGGTCATTATGAGGTACTGAGTGTATATTAACAAGAAAAAAATGAACTGCAAGAACTGTATCTGAATCAAGCTGCAGCATAACAAAATTGTGAAATCTGAAGGGGGTATGAATTCTTTCTGAATACACTGTATATCTAGAGATGTCAGAATTTTTAAAAAAATACACATAAGGGAGCCCATTATTTTAGCAAAATAATTCAGATGATATCTGGATATGTGGGTTGGATTGTGGTGAAGGGTAGGGGTGGTACAGAAATGATGCACATTGTCTATTCTTATTTCTTATTAATTAATTTATTATTTCCTTCTATTTTTCTACACACATTTATTAGTGGTCTGTGTTTTATGTTGTGCATTTTGTTATGGCTTAATGGCTAGTCAACAATAAAATATTCTAATATGTTCATTAGACCCAATAAGGAGTTATTATAATCTAATATTTTGGATTTAATCTGACCCCAAATATAACACAGTATTCTTTATTCCTTTTTCAGATCAGTCATCGAAGTGCTTCAGAGGCTCTGGGTGATAAAAGTCGATTCCCCTTTTTCCAACAGATGCTCCCCAAAGAAGGGTTCCAGAACCCAGCAATTGTCCAGCTGCTCCTCCACTTCAGATGGACCCTGATCGGCCTCTTTGCTTCAGACACAGAAAAGGGAGAGAATTTCATGAGGACTTTTACTCCTGTGCTTGTCAGGAATGGAATTTGTGTGGTTATATCACAAATGTTCTCAACAACTGGATATACTGCATACCTCAGGGAGGCTCTCTCTAAATGGAGGCAAGTCAACGTCTTTGTTCATTTCATGGAATATGAGTCCATTTGGGACAGAATTCTTCCTTTCCATTTAACACTGATGCGTCTCCCAGGACCCATTGAAGGGAAAGTCTGGATCTTGACAGTTTTGGGCCATTTTGAAATTAGAAGGCACAAGCTTCTCAAATATATCCAGAGTATTTGGATTTTTACTTTTCAAGATAAATATAGGCAGACATATAATTCATATGAACCCAGATTATTTTTGGAACCCCAGGTTGAAGACCATTATTTCCACTGTTCTCTTTCAAAGAACGTCTTCTCTGTCAAAGGCCGGAGAAGATGCACCCAGAAAGCCCCACTGGAGACCCAGAAGAAAAGAAACAGGATCCAGATCAGCAATGGCCCCTTCATGTACAGTTTCATTAAGACTCTGGCCCATTCCTTAAGTGCCTCTTATTCCTCCAGATCAAGGAGGAGAAGGAAGGAAGGTGAAAAGATGTTGGGGATTGCAAGGCTGCAGCCATGGCAGGTAAGAAGTGTCAACAAAGATCCATAAAACTTAGTTTTTAGAAAGTAGCCAAAGAAAATGGAGAGGAACCACTGAACCTCTTTGTGGTCCAAAAGGACAAGAGATTTGGCCAATTTATTCATCAATGGAATAATATTCCGAAGAGTGGGCATCGTGGCAGTTATATTTTGATATTAAACAGTGCTCACTTTTAAAAGAATGCATGCATTTTGAAATAAATCCCTGTTTTATGGGTTTGTAATTAGCATTGTTGGATTTTACATTCATAAATTTGAAGGCGTTCCTGAGAACATCTAACTAACCCAACCCCTCTCCTCTGCCAGAAGCCCAGTTTTTCTGACTTAATGGCTGTTGGGTCTTTGCATTCAGACAATCAATGAAAGGGAGACTAAACTGTCACTCTCTGGCTCAGCTCTAAAATAACTCTTCTTTTTATCACGTTTTCCCTCTCATTCAGCCAGAATTTCTTCTCATGTAACTGAATTCATTTTTTTGATTTCAGAAGCTTGGGAAAAATAGTCAGCAGATATTAAAACTGTGTGTAACATGTGTCAGTTATTGTAAGAGGGCTGTATCCTCCCTTCTCCAACCAAGAGATTGTGTCAGTTGGAAAAGGGGCTTCCAGACTCCTCCTGATCTTCAGCTCTTCTCCTTGTGGTCTTTCTTCAAGGCTAAGAGCAGCTCCTTTCAACTCTTCCTTGGCTTCATTGTCTTTCCCTGAAGTTCAAGTAGATTTTGTGCAAATTTTCCTCCAAGTGTGTTGCTTGCAAGGGGACCTGGTCAGTGGTGGGATTCAATTTTTTTTTTACTACCGGTTCTGTGGGCTTGGCTTGGTGGGCATGGCAGGGGAAGGTTACTGCAAAATCCCCATTTCCTCCAGATCAGCTGGGACTCAGGAGGCAGAAAATATATGGGGGTGGGGCTAGTCAGAGGTGGTATTTACCGGTTCTCCAAACTACTCAAAATTTCCGCTACCGGTTCTCCAGAACTGGTCAGAACCTGCTGAATACCACCTCTGGACCTAGTCCTTGAGTTGGGGTCTCCCCAAACCAGAACTTTCACTTCCTGAGATTCTTATGGATGCATTTGACTTCTTCCCATTTTATTTTCATAAATATTCTTTTTAAAATACATTTTAAATTATTTTTTTCTCAATATAAAATGCAAATAGAAATAAAAACAAAGGGGGATAGGAGAAAAAGGAAGGGAACTAAGCGAGGAGAGGAAAAAGGAACAAAAAAGCAGAGACTTCAAAAAATGTTGATGCAATATTTTATATAGTAAGATTATATAATCTCAACTTCTTACTTGTTTAAAAATAATAAAAACTAGACATTGCTATAAAAACTACTTACTTAATCATTAAAATCCAAAGTCGGAAATCATTTTTATCTATTTTGATCAGAAAGACCAGAACTGGCTTCCAAGTGGAAGCAAAGCCAGTAATATTTTTTCCCTTATTGTTATTGTTACCTTTGTCATCTCCACCAATTCCAGCAGATTCTTCATCCATTCCACCATTCCGGGAGCTGATGCCTCTTTCCATTTTTTGATTCCATAAAATTGTTACTGCAGTCAGCATATATGATAAGAAACTCACCCCCCCTTTCTTTATCCAATAATCTTAAAAGTAAAATTCTGATTTCAGTGTATATGTATTTTAAGAATTTCTGGATTAAAACATAAATCTGCTCCCCCTACTTCTTTGCCTTATCACAAATCAGCCACACCTTCTTTACAATTACATTTACAATAAAAATTTGAAACAGCTTTATATATATTTGACAATTTATCAGATGGTAAACACCAAGAGTATACCACTGTATACAAATTCACTACAAATTTCTTATCACTTCATTAGAACTCAATGTAAATTTCCAACAGATCATTTTTAAAAACTGTATTTTATTTTATTCAAAAAAAGTTAAAATACAAAACTCCAACAAATTTTTAAAAAACAACAAAAAACATAAAACAAACAAAACATTTTAAAAAGTGCATTCAAAAGAAAAAAATCCCAACACATAGACACATATTATCCCCTCTAAGTTAATAGTGTTTAACACATTACTACAATATTAGTTTTCCATCCCTAGTGAAACAGACCCAGAATTTTTTTTAAATGCTGTCTAAATGCAAATTATTGTTCTGCCATCTATACACTATATTGATTACTAAGGGTTAATGGGAAGAACAACAATAATAAAAAAGACAAGGTAAAAAGTTTCAAAACCCTCTGTTAACAAAATATTATTGTAATAAACTTGTAGAAAATTTACCATGGCATCTTATCTATCCCAAATCATCCCAAGAGTTATGAGTAATTCATCCTAGATTAAATATCCATGTTTGTTTCTTAATATTATCTCTTATCTATTGTTGTCTAATTTAGTATAATAAATTCCATCTCCACAATCAGTCTCTCTTCCCAACAAAGTCCAGATGAAAGGGGTTTCCAATGAAATGTGACAAATCCATTCCCAAGTGTCTTTCAGTCCTCCTGAGAAACAGACTAGTTTGTCACTTCTCCATTTAGACAGGCTTCTGCTATTGTAAAAGAATGCAGGCTTGAACTTCAAAGAGGGGTATGTAGTCAACTCTGTTGGTTCTACATCTGTACAGTCCACAATCTCTTTCCAGACTTTCTAAGGGGTCTGCAGTGTTTCAATCACATTCCTTTCGTGAATCTAATTCATCCAAAATTTTTCGCAGCTGAATATTTTCCACAGCCGTTATCATTTCATCAAACTTTAAAAACAAATTCAAATAAAAATTGCATGTTACTAAAAGGTGTTTTTCCAAATATGAGCCATTCTTGCTTGCCTGTAATCTGATACATCGTTGCTCTATGTAACTTAGCCAGAAAACAAACAACGCTCAAGAAGAATAAAACAAAGATATTTTCTGCATATTTTGACCCAAGATTAAAAGAAAAATAAAATAAACTCCAAGTATTTTGCAAATTAAAAAATGAAAAACCCTGTCATGTATTAATATAAATAAGTCCAATATGAATATAAATCAAATGAAAGCACATTCACCAACTGTTTTTCCTAACAGGAAAATGAAAGTTATTCAAAACAACAGCATAAATCAAAGGGAAAAGGGGAAAAAAAGGCTTAAAATAAATTGGCATTCAGTCAGCCAGTCAACTTTTAAAGATAAAAAGCAAAGTAAAACAAAAAATTCAAAACATGAATGTAGGAAATGACCAGGCTGAGCCTGAGGGGGTGTGGTCAAATGCATCATCAGTCTCGAGTGTCTTATAATAATAATAATAATAAATTTGGATTTATTAGCCGCTCCCTTTCCAAGTAGGACTCGGGGCGGCTTACAATGGAGCATATAACATAAAATATATAACAACACTAAACGTACATACATATACAACACACATACATATACACGGAGGAGGAAACAAATTACATCAATAGACAGTTAAAAATCTACTATAAAATACCCCAATTGTAAAAACCCAATAAAATTAATATTTAAGAGCAATTTAAAAACAGTTTGGAGGAATGGGAAAATTACGATTGCGATTGAGCCAGGCCGGATAATTGAAAGAGGTGGGTCTTCAGCTGTACACGGAAGGAGCGGAGATCGGAAGTAATCCTGATGTCACGGGGGAGGTCATTCCATAGGGCTGGGCCCATCACAGAGAAGGCTCTGCTCCTGGGTGTCGCCCCCCGACACTGTTTGGCGGACGGCACCCGGAGAAGTCCCTCTCTGTGTGAGCGAATTGGTCGTAGGGATGTGTGGGGCAGGATGCGATCCTGCATATAACTAGGCCCTGTGCCATGGAGCGCTTTAAAGATCATAATCAAAACCTTGAAACGCACTCGGTAGACCACAGGCAGCCAGTGCAGCTCGCGCAGGAGAGGTGTTACAGGGGAGTATCTGGTCCTCCCCATAATCACCCGCGCGGCCGCGTTCTGGACCAACTGTAGTCTCCGAGTGCATCTCAAGGGAAGCCCCATGTAGAGAGCATTGCAGTAATCCAGGCGAGACGTCACTAGCGCATGGGTGACTGTGCGTAGGGCATCCCGGTCCAATAAGGGGCGCAATTGGCGCATCAGGCGAACCTGATGGAACGCCCCCCTTGCCACGGCTGTTACATGGTTATCCATGGACAGCCGGGTATCCAGGAGGACGCCCAAATTGCGCACCTGTTCCATGGGGGCTAGTTGGACGCCCCCGATGGCCAGAGATGGAAGCACCTGGTTGAACCGGGAGGCCGGAAGCCACAGCCACTCCGTCTTGGAAGGGTTGAGTTTTAGTCGGTTGCCATCCATCCAGACCCGTACGGCCTCCAGACACCGGGACATCATTTCGACGGCCTCATTGGGGTGGTTCGGAGTGGAAATGTATAGCTGAGTATCATCAGCATACAGATGATATCCCACTCCAAAACCACGGATGATCTCGCCCAGCGGTTTCATATATGTGTTGAACAGGAGGGGCGAGAGCACCGATCCCTGTGGCACTCCACATGTGAGAGGCCTCCGGGTCGAACTCTGCTCCCCTGTCAACACACGTTGCATCCGACCAGAGAGGTAGGAGCCAAACCACCGTAAAACGGTGCCTCTGACTCCCAGCCCCTCTAGCCGGTGCAACAGGATACCATGGTCGATGGTATCGAACGCCGCCGAGAGATCTAATAGGACCAGGATAGAGGAACAACCCCTATCTCTGGCCCTCCAGAGATCATCGACCAATGCGACCAAGGCCGTCTCCGTGCTGTGCCCGGGTCGGAAGCCGGACTGGCGCGGGTCTAGATAATCATTTTCCTCCAGGTGACGTGGGAACTGCTGTGCTACCACACTCTCTACAACCTTCGCTAAAAAAGGAAGGTTGGAGACTGGACGATAATTGACTAGGTCCGTTGGGTCCAGGGAAGGCTTCTTGAGCAGGGGCCTCACCACCGCCTCTTTCAAGGCGGCCGGTAGAGACCCCTCACCCAACGAGGCGTTCACCAGGCCCAGGAGCCAGTCGCGCGTAACCTCCCAAGATGCCAGTACAAGCCAGGAGGGACACGGGTCTTCACACCAACAAGAAATCCAAGTCCAGCCCAGCTTGAATTCCATTGACTTATCTATTGCCAATATGCTTTGACCATTAGTAGTTGAGATTTCTGTAGAGAATAAGCCTTTTTATTCTTTTGAACTGTTTGAATGTCCTGATTTCCCCCAATGCTAGACAATAAAGTTAAAACCCAGACCAACTTAAGAAAATGAACTGCTGAAAGGAAGATGGATGCCCATGACTGTTCAACCCCTCCCAAAGGGAACTGGAATCTTAATGACTCCAAGATAAAAGATCATTTTCATAAAGATTCTTCTTATGTTTTAACCATCATCCTTCTTTCGGTGCATCATTAATAAAATTATCAAGATAAATATATGATTATTTATCTAGTAAATTAGTTACTAAAGTCAATGGTAAGGATTTTCCCTGTCCATCCATGTCTGACTCTAGGGGGCAGTGCTCATCTCCATTTCCTAGCTGAGAGATCCAGCATTGTCCTAAGACACTTCCACAGCCATGAGGCCAGCATGACCATAGACCAAGATGCACAGAATGCTGTTACCTTCCCACTGAAGTGGTACCTATTTATCTACTGGCATTTGCATGCTTTTGAACTGCTGAACTGTAAATTAGTTACTCCCACCACTTTTTTATAATACTATTCATATATAAAAATAGTATAAATGAAATCTTAAGGATAGATCTACATTGAAACTCCCATCCTTCTATTCTTATACAAGATACCATATTTTGTCAAGTCCAAATTGCTAAACATCTGATATCTTCCTACTGGATTTTATTTATGTACCTCTCTATATTGAGAAATAATATTTTTTTCTGGAAGCTGGGAATTTTTTAAAAGTGAACTAAGTAGATTTATCTAAGAGTTGAAATAATTCATGCATCACAAAATCATCATTTATTAATTCTATCTGCCCATATTAATGAATATGTTGAAGAACAGATTATCAAGAAGTAATTGCTATTTATATCTCCCAGTTCTATAAGGAAAATTATTTGAGCACAGTTTTTAAGGTAGTTTCCTACTTAATTATCACATTGTCCAACTCTCACTTCAGTAGGTTTCTATTCATGATTTCATGAAGATGTTTATTAATACTTTTCATAAGATCAAGTTATATCCCAAGCATTCCCACAATCTATTAATAAAGTGTAATGAGATGTGAGAATGACCTTTGGGATGGGAGGGGGAACATGCTGTCAATAAATAATCAAATAAGAGGAAGGGGAGCCCTCAACTGCATAGCAGGCAGAGAAAGAAACTCAAACGGAATCCTGCCTAACTTTTCAGACTGTAGAAATTATTGGTGGGAGATTTTTGCTTTCAGACTAGCAAGAGTTAGTTAACGCAGCCTTAGAACAGGGGTATCTAACGCCAGGCCCGCGGGCCATATGTGTCATGTGCTGGCCACACCCTTTTTAGTGAAGGGGGAAAACATCCCAATACGTCATGTCATGCCACCGTGATGCTGTGAGCCTTAGAATAAATTAGAATTCACTCCTCTGGTCACATCTCCCATCTGTATATCTGGGAGAAGATTAATGTGGGAACTTACTTCTAGACAAAACCCTTCTTTCTAGTAATCACCCTATTGTTTTCAAGGAGTTTATGAATAATCTCTATTGATTTTCTTATGCAATTGTGTCATCACTGCTCTACAATGATCTATATAATTGATAAATTTTGTCAATTTTGTTTTATCAGTATGATTGACAAATTTTGTTGAGTTGTTTTTTGTTTGTTTGTTACTTTTGAAGATAGTAGTAACTCATCAGATAATTATAGAAGAAATATTCATATGTGAAAAGACTACAGGCAATAAGAAACCAAAATATTGGCTTTTAACATTTCTGCATCTTTCCAATTTCAGTTTCATCCCTTTCTGGCAAAGAATGAGTTTTTCAATCTTTTTATAAGGAAAGTGTACTTGGACCAAAATGGAGACATAGCAGCAGATCTGAAGATCAGGACCTGGAGGATTCTCCCCAAGATGGATTTTGCCTTCGGGCACCCAGGAAGTTTTGAAAGAGGGAGACTTAATATCAGCCAAGATGCTCTTTCAAAGCTTAAGTTGCTCAACAAGGTGGGTGGAATATTGCTGCCTTTTCTCTGTTTCCCAAAGCCTTGGGAACCGTTTCCAGTAAACCTAATCCCTGTGGTGGATGACCTTCACTGAGAATTGAATGTGGGGAACAATAGTTTTCTTAGACTGCTTGGGAGGCTTCAGTAGCAATGAAAAGCTTCCTTCAGATGTTATAATATAGAACAATGTCCTAACCTGGGATCTAGGTGATGATTCTGTAGAACAGACAGTAGATGATGGTCGTTTGTGTCCCATCTGTGATTTATTATCTCCATAAAAGTGGTGAGAGAGGCCATGAAGTCAGGGGTGGGATTCAAAATGTTTTACTACCGGTTCTGTGGGAGTGGCTTGGTGGACGTTGCAGGGGAAGGATACTGCAAAAAACCCATTCCCTCCTGATCAGCTAAGACTTGGGAAGCAGAGAATAGATTGGGGCAGGGCCAGTCAGAAGTGGTATTTACTGGTTCTCCAAACTACTCTGAATACCACCTCTGCATCAAGTGCTGGGGACTATAGTGCTGATCATCTCAGGTTCCTTGTCCTCAAATATGAGGGAAGAAGGCAATTCTATAGTTTGGGTATGGACTGAATCCAATGGGATTTATTCAAGACTGGCTGGAGGTCCTGTGGGTCCCAGGAGGAAATAAGCTTTGGAATTAGAATTCAGCTTCTGCAAATGTATATGCCGCCTGTCTCCCTGTCCAGAGGGACTCCAGTCTGCTTACAATAGTGTGTTGTTTGTATAATGTCTCATATTGTATAATGCCCTGATCCAGGAAACTGAAGAACTGAAACATGTATTTGATCCAAAGAAAAGCCCTTCCTGATATCAAATGTAATGAGGGAGAATTTGGAAGAAATGCTGCTTAGATTTGGCCTTTGGCTTGTAAGAGTCCTCTTCATCTGAAAAGCCCTGGAATGCCATGGCTTACCTTGAGAGTTAGCGACCTGAAACCTCTCTGGGTGAAAAGGTTGCACATTTAATAACATGTGACGTGGGTCTCTCTTTCCATGGCAGTTGCTATCACCTAATTGTAGGTTCTTCAACAGAAAAGACCTTGTCTTGGATAACCAGGTGGGCCCTGGAAACATCCCTTTCTGACTTAGGGCTCCTATTTATCTCCTATGTCCTACCGGAAAAGATGCCTCGCTTTTTGAGGGACACATTCTCATGTGTCCCCCCCCATCTGCCTCATCTCACTAAATACTATAAACGAGTCTGTTTATTCCTTTCAGAAGCATGAACAGATTTTACAAATAAATATAGAAAGAAAGAAGGAAAGAAAGAAAGAAAGAAAGAAAGGAAGGAAGGAAGGAAGGAAGAAAGAAAGAAAGAAAGAAAGAAAGAAAGAAAGAAAGAAAGAAAGAAAGAAAGCATCCCCTTTAAAGTTGACAACGTAATTCAAAACTTTGTATGTTAGCTAGGAGACTGTTCTGGATTACTTTCAAAGAGGCTTAGCAGGTTTTCAATGTTTTATATACTCCAGAAGAAATATTTGCAGATTTTTTTCTTCCTTCCTTATGAACTAAAATTCTTCTTCATTACTGCCTGTGTTTTTCCCTTTTTCTTCTCTATTTCACTCAAGAATTTGACTTTTTTTTTGAATTTGGAATATAAAAAAGATACAAAAGGATAACAATACTGCCACTCAGAGGCTGGAGGTTTGTGTATTGGAAACAAAGCACTTTCACCTGTCTCATTGATCATTCTGGCTTTGCACTTCAAAGTCTCACAGTTTGTTTATAGAGAGTGATAAGAAGAAAAGCACAAATTGTTTATACAGGTGTTCTTTTGAAGTTTATCGTTAAACAGATAAAAGTGAAAATAAGATCTTATTGTGAATGTATGCTTAATCTAATAAAAACCCTACAAGCCAGAGCAGCAGTGTTTATCAGTTGGAAATAATGGCACAATTTCAACAGCAGAAAGAAACTTTAAGTTTGCAAAAGGTAATGTTTGAAATTCAGAAATTATTAAACACATCTGAGAAAATGGAGAAGTTGGAAAACCTAGAGCATCTAACAGCAAAATATGATGAAGAAGTTGGAGATGCTTATCAAGTGGAAAAAGTGGAGGCTAGAGTCCTAAAAACCCAAGAGAAAAATGATCACAAAGAAATGAAATCTGCTGATATCTATGGTGAATGGTTTGTGGCTGGAAATGGAAAGAGTGGAATATGGAAAGGGGAGCTAGATGGATGGGAAGTCTACCCTAGATGGCAAGGTACAGAAGAAGAAAAAACAAAGGAATTTATGGATTTAAAGAGAGAAATCTTATCAGTAACACAATTGATAACACCACTAATAATTAAAGATAAGCTGATTAAGGAAACAGAAGGAGGGTATTGATATTATATGAGAGACTTAATAAGCAACGAGTTGCGAAGAGGAGTCCATGCAAATTTGATTAAGGAGATGATTAGAGGACTGATAACACAAATGGCAGAAGACAGGAGATTGTGTTGCTACTGAAAAGATTCAGGTTGATAGATGAAAGTGTATAAAACTAGTTAAACTTAGTGAAATTTAGTGACAATAGATATGGTTAAATAAATAATTGATAATGATAATAATGTATATATATGTATTGGAAGGACAAGTAGTAATTGGATTTGAATATCGAATGGTACCTATGAAAGGAAGATTAGAAATTTTTGGTTATATATAAAGGTTAATAAAAAAGAAATAAGCTAAATTTAGTTAAGTTTTGATTATTAGGGGGAAATAAAAAATGTTATGATAATGGATAGTCAAATAAAGGAGGGATAATGATAACAATGCATATATATGTATGGGTACAACATAAGGAAATTGGATGTAAACTGTAAACAGTGATTTGGAAAGGAGGATTAGAAATTTTTGTTACTAAATATTATTGATGTTTAGCCAGAATAGACCATAAGGATTTAGTGTTATTGGAGGTTATTAGAAATAGCTAATGAAATGCCAGTATGTGGTTATGTTTTAAATTTTGGTATATTCTATGAAGAAGGACGTTTAAACAATTATAGTCAAATGAAAATGGAGGTATGATGACGGTAATATGTATAAATATATCTGATTTAAAATACTTGAGTTAATATGAATTATGGATGATGACTGTGGAAGAGATGCACGAAAGTCTTTTGTAACCAACTGATACACTTTCCACAGTATGTAAAGAAGGAGGATTCTTTGTGTTGTGTCTGTTTGAAAATTAAAAATAAAATAAAGGTTTTATATAAAAAACTTAATAAATCTAAAATTTAAAATAATGTTTGTCACATGCCTTCTTCAATTCTTCATATATCCCTAATTTTAAAGTATTCTTATCTATCCACATTAAATTTTATAATTTATTAAATTTGAATCAATAAATGCAAAATTTAATATGAATCAATTATGTTACTTTAAAATTATGGGTATAAGAAGAATGGAGAATGCATGTTAATAGGGCCATGAGGAGGAATCCGCCTGGGTGTCATTTAATGCATAATTCTTTTTCTTTTCAATCCCTCCCTTCAGACTTTATTAAGTAGAAAAGAATTTTTTGTTACATGATATGCCAGAAGCAAAAGAGAAGAACTAAAAGAAGACTCTACCAGGTCACATCTCCTACACCTGTTTGGAAGGAGCCAGAGATTTCATATTCACCTCAGTGAAGCCTAGAATCTACTTATCTAATGTCCATTTCGCTCTCCCCCACCCCACCCCAATTTTCCATGGACGGAGAGTCCTAACATCTTTTCTTTGGCATTCCTTGTTTTTCTGCTCAGTCTCTGCCTCACTCCAGATGTGTGGAAAGTTGTCATCCTGGATTTGTCAAGAGGGCTCGAGAAGGAGAGCCAGTTTGCTGTTATGACTGCATTCCTTGTCCGGAGGGGACCTTCTCCACTCAGGAAGGTGGGTGAGACTGGAGGAAAGGAAGTGGAACAGATTCATTACATACATGAAATAATAAAGTTTGGTTCTGAACATCACACAGGAAATTATTCAGGTCCCAATTCTTCTCTCACTTTCATAGACGATTAAACAAAAATTGATTTAAAAAAAAAGTATTATACTTCGTACCATCTCTCACTAAAGGTACTAATAAATGTGTCCTAGACAATATCTCCTGGTATCACTTGTTGTCCAAATAAGGTATTTCCTGAAAGGTATAAGGAGAGAATAGTAAGGGAATATGGTTTTTTCTCTCAGATGCAGGAAAATGCATGAAGTGTCCGGATGACAAATATCCAAATGAGGACAGAATCCAATGTATCCCCAAAGTTATAACCTTCCTCTCTTATGAAGAACATCTGGGAATCATCCTGGTCTCTTTTGCCCTACTCTTGTTCCTAACTACAGGCCTTGTTTTAATCATCTTCACTAAATACCGAGAAACTCCCATTGTCAAAGCCAACAACCGGGACCTCTCCTACATCCTCCTGGTCTCCCTCCTGCTTTGCTTCTTGTCTCCTTCTCTCTTCATTGGTCAACCAAGGAAAGCCACCTGCCTTCTCCGACAAACAGTCTTCAGCATCATCTTCTCAATTGCCGTTTCTTCTCTCTTGGCCAAAACCATCACGGTGGTGCTGGCTTTCCTGGCCGCAAAACCAGGAAACCGAATGAAGAGATGGTTGGGGAAGAGCTTGGCCAACTCCATCATCCTTTCTTCTTCTGCTCTCCAAATTATCATCTGCTCCATCTGGCTGGGAGTTTCTCCCCCCTTCCCTGACTCTGACCTCCACTCCCAGCTTGGAGAGATCATCCTGCAATGTAACGAAGGGGCCGTTGTCATGTTCTACGTCACCCTCAGCTACATGGGCTTCCTGGCTGCCATCTGCTTCACGGTGGCTTTCCTGGCCAGGAATCTGCCTGGGGCCTTCAACGAAGCCAAGCTGATCACCTTCAGCATGCTGGTCTTCTGCAGTGTCTGGGTGACTTTTGTGCCCACCTACCTGAGCACCAAAGGGAAATACATGGTGGCTGTTCAGGTCTTCTCCATCCTGGCCTCCAGTGCTGGTCTGCTGGTCTGCATCTTCATCCCCAAGTGCTACATTATCCTTCTGAGGTCAGATCTGAATACAAAGGAGTATCTCACAGCCAGAATAAATGTAAAAGCATGAGATATAACACCATTATGATATTGGAAGAATTGTTAATGTTTCTTTTATTTGAAAGGAGATATTCTTTACATTTAGATAGTATGCAGGAGTCAAAGAAAATCATATCTATATGTTTCAAAATGGGAAATTGTTGAATGACTGGAATTCTTGCAGCTCCCTTTCCTTTCAGCTGAATAAATGTTGCTAAAGAGAACTCTGTGAAAGTCATTCAGAGGAATTTATTGTTGAGCAACAGCTACTGAATGTGACACCTTATAAAAAATAATTTGGGCACTTGTTCCTACAGCTAAACGTTGTGTATATGTTTGTGTGAGAGAGAGAGAGTGTGAGTGAGTGAGGGGAAAGGATCAGGAGGAAACTGTGGGATGAATAAGGGTTGGGGGGACTTTGAGGTTTCTAGGAAGAGCCACCAATAGAAGCTGTTCTTCACACCCCCATTCAAAAAGAACTAAGGTGGGACTGGAACTCAGGAGTCTCCTGGGGATTGTCCCAAAGTCCCCCAGGAAGTCTTCATGCCTAAGGGAGGATTAGAACTCGAGCCCCCTGGTGATTGGCTCCAAGTCGCCCATTTGGCTTTTATTTCACGGTGGGATGAAATCTTGAGTGATTGGGGCAAAATCCTTCAGCTGGCTTTGATCCCGGCACCCTCCCCAGGCACCCCTTGCCCACCCCCCAGACAAAAGGCTCCTTCTGCAGCTGCGCCACCCGTCTGCCCTGCCCCCTCACTCAGACTGACAGCTGTCACTCAAGCCCCTCACTTGTCCCGCTGCATCGCTCCCAGGTCGGGCAGGGCCATCCGTGGCAGGCGGTCTGTCTGAGCCCTTTTCCCTCTCCTCCCGCCCGCTTCTTTTCTCCGGTTCTTCTCCTCCATTCCCCGGGACTGGTCGAGCACAGCGGGCAGAGAGGAGTGGGGCGGGCGGGCAGCACCTGGACGGGCTTCCTCCCAGCCCAACTGCGGGGACTCCCAGCGCCTCTTCCCTCCCAGCCACGTCGGGGCTCGGTCTCCAGAGTCTGCGGTGCCCTCGCCGAAGAGAGCCACCGTAGGATCCTTGGGGGACAAGCATAGGCCTCGGATCTGAGAGCGGGAGGAGTCCCTGTGGGAGGGGAGGGGAGGCGGCCTCTGGGGCTCTGAGACACGCGGGACCCCCAGGCGGCTGGAGGAGGAGCCTCTCTCGCTGCCCCTCCCCGCGGACTTTGTGAGGCGGGCAGTCGCTGCGGAGGGGGCGGCGGGGAAGCGGCTCTTGGGAGGAGCGGATCGGGCACCGCCGGACTCTGGGGAGGGTTTCTCTCTGTCCAATTTACAGCCGTCAGGCGGGGTAGGAACGGCGCCCTCTTCCAGTGCAGGAAAGGCAGGAGCAGCAGCGGCGGAGGGGCAAAGCTGGAGGCTGGGGGGGGGGAGGGAAGCTTATCTTGGGGGGGGGGCGTTGAAGGTGTCAGCATCCCCCCCTTTTCATGCCTTCGTCCAGATAAAGCTACAAGAGCAGCGGCATCGCCTGGAGCTTTTCATCAGCTGCAGATTTGAGCTCCCTCAATCCTCCCCCTCCCCAACACACACACCCCCTTAATCGCTTCCCCGGTCTTGGTCCGACCAGGCACTCCGAGGGCGGCACTCCTTCTGCTGGCAGCTGCCTGCTGAGGAGCCCCTGGAGGGGCAGCCGAGGGCAAATTGCCTCCTCCCCAAGGAGAGAAAAATCCCCCTTTCCGCCTGCCTTTCTCAGCGGCAACTGCCCTGAGGCCCCTCAGCTCTCACCCACCCACCCTGCCCCATCTTCTGTATCCTTGAAAGGAGCAGGCGGGGGAAAATGATGGAAATAGCTCAGTCCTTCTTCACTCCCAACCACAGACAGCCACACCCGGAGAAGGAGGGGTTTCTTCTGACTGGGGGAGATATAAAAATGGCAGGAGAAAATCCAGGTGGGCTGAAACTTCCCTTTTCTTCGGGTTGAGGTGGAGCCGCTTCCTCCCCCTCCAGACCTTCCCAGCCTCCGGGCACCGTGGAGGCTCCTGAGTGGCCCTGACTGATCGACAGGGGTCCCTTGGGCTTCTTTTTAATCCCAGCAGTATTAAATCCTCCCACTTTCTTTCCCCAGAGAATAAGAGGGGGCCCTCCTTTACTCCCCCCCCCCCAGGCTACTAGAATCCCAGCTCCTCCTTTCCCTTCACTGTGCCCGGCAGCTCCAGAACTCGCCCCCTAGGACAGCTCCCACTTGCCCCCCCCCCCCGCCCTCATTTAGCCAGAGCGCTTCCCTCCCCTCCCCAGAGGGACTGGTAGGTCTCAATGGTTATAGAGTCCTTTGTGGGGAGATTTTTCTTTTCTACAGGTTGAGAAAGAAACTTCTACCTGGGAGTTTGGGGGACTCTCTGTTGGTCAGTAAAGATCCAGAAGGAGGAGAAAACTGAGGGCTTATCATGTTTTGTACCCACCTCCCCCATTGCCCCAGATGCCCTTAGTTTTATGTCTTTTTAAAGAAATGGGCAGTTAGTATTTGAAAGCAAAGCCTCTGGAATTCATGTCATGGTTTAAACAATGGGCCTCATAGTCATTGTTCCCAAAAGAGGGAAGATGGCTGCAGCCCAGGTCTTTCTTTGGGAGGCTGTGCAGGGGGTTTGCCTCAACTGAAAATGGGGGTGTGAAATGGATAAAACCCATAAAGGGCCTGGGAAGAAGAAGCGACTGGGAAGAACTTCCGCTCTTCGTTTGTGGATAAATGAGGGTTTTACAGTTGACCCAACTTGCCATGCCAGCCACTCTGAGGATAGACAGCTCACCCCTGGGACACACATTATGTGAGCGTATCAATACAAGCATTTCAGCCGTGCCCCGGCACACGCAAAAATGGCCTTGCTCTCGATTTTGCTCTGGGACGGACAAATGGCTCCTTTTAACCATCCATCATAAACCAGGATAAGAAAAGGAGAAGGAGGCCCATTCATATAACACAACTGAATCAGTTCAGACCAATGTGAGGTCAGTCTGGGCTGAAGAGGCAGTTGGAGATTGTGGACTTTCGGCTCCAGACCCAGAAACATGTTTATTTTAAATGATTTATAGAGCCACCCATCCCACATTAATGACATACCAGACTCCAGACTCACATAGCACTAGAAGCTTGATTTTGATTTGGGAATTTCTCTCCCTTCAATGGCTGGGGTGAGATTTTTATTTCAGAAATAGGAAAGCTTACACATTTTTTTTAAATTAAAGAGAAATTCTAAATTCTTTCAACCAGAGCAGAAGTAATGTTAACACTATAACTAGTTTAGCTATTTTCTATAATCTGTTTGACGACACTGTTTTCTTTAACGTCCAATTTCCCTTCATCTTCCCATCTTTCTGCCCTGCGTCTCCAATAGATTTGCTTAAGGCTGAATTTTATCATTCTATGCTTTTAATTGCTGTATATCTCATGGATCACACTCTAGGGAGCTAAACAACTTTTTCTACTGAGCTTGATCATTTTTTCATTGTTTACTCTTTATTTTTCTTCTGTCAGACTACATTTTCCTTGTTTTTTTAAAATATATTTTAAAATATTCCTTCGTTTCCTCTGACCCTTCCCTCCCTCTAATTCTGAGCTTCATCTGAGCAGGGTTTCCAAAAAGAAAGAAGATTTCGCATTCAAATCCTCTGGTTGTCAAGGAAGACAAAAATCCCGCCCTCCCTCTTTTTAGTGGTTGCCTCTATTCCTGGCCCGCCCCCTTCATCATGACAACCCTGTAGCCAATCAAATGGGGAGAGGGGGGAAGAGGGGTTGCCTGGGAGCTTCCCTGCCCTCAGCCTGATGGAGAAGAGGCTGAAGAAGCCAAGCCAAAGGTGGGGGGGGGGTCAAATAAAGAGTTTTATCTTTATTTTAAAACACTTTTATCATACAATCTTGCTAATATTTTGTCTTTAATATTTTAAACAGTGTCTAATTAACAAATTATTCTAATGACTTCATGAGAACAAGATTGGATTTATTAAAATATAATAGTTTGGACTTGATTTGACCCCAAATATAACACAGCATTCTTCATTGTGTAAGGTTTTTGAATGCAGCTCAGAATCTGATAAGTCCAGTGAAACTCTGAAGACGAAGCTATGGATTATCAGCTTTTATTTCTGCAGAAAGCAAAAGACTGGATGACCTTTTTGTCTCCCACCTTAACAGAGCAGGCAGAGAGAGAAAAACAGGCATGTGCCAAAAACGTTTCCAAACATCTTATAGCTTGCACAGAACGTCATTGCTATAGAAACATAATTTGATATCACACAAATTTCATGATTTTTGTCAGCGCTCTGAAAACCATAGACTTTAGAAGGGAAAAGAAATCCATTTTTGGGAGTATAACTCATAGCTTTGTTAGGGAATGCTGAACACACATTTTAAGGTACAAGCAAGGCAACTTGGCAGATTCCACATTTTACTTTTCACAAGACGTTACTTTGCTAGGCTAAGCTTGGCAATTCATCTAGAAGTTTTATTATTATTTATTATTATTATTTATTCACATTTCTAAACCGCCCCCTCTCCCAAAAAGGGACTCGGGGCGGTGTACAGTCCACAATAAATCACAGATAAAATACAAATATAAATAGGGCTATAAATATATGTATGTATGTGGAGGAGGTTAAAATTAAGAGTCCTGTACCGAGGAATAAATATGAGGCTAAAAGCCCTAAAAACAATTAAAACTAAAACATTACCCTTAAAATAACCAGATGAGAATATACTACCAGGAGTTCATAGATGTAACATTTATAATCATGCCAGGCCAGCTAGTCGGAACAGGTGAGTCTTCAATTTTTGACGGAAGGAGCGGAAGTACGAGGTGGTTCTAATGTCGGGGGGGAGGTCATTCCAGAGGGTTGGGCCCATCACAGAGAAGGCTCTACTCCTCGGCGCCTCCCGCTGGCATTGCCTAGTGGACGGCACTTGGAGAAGGCCCTCTCTGTGAGAGCGGATTGGCCGCAGGGATGTATGTGGGAGGATGCAATCCCGCAAGTAACTAGGTCCTGAGCCATGGAGCGCTTTAAAGATAGTAATCAGGACCTTGAAATGCACCCGAAAAACCACAGGTAGCCAGTGCAGCTCGCGCAGGAGCGGTGTTACATGGGAGTATCTAGACCTCCCCATGATAACCCGCGGGGCCGCGTTCTGGACTAGCTGCAGTCTCCGGGCGCGTCCCAAGGGAAGCCCCATGTAGAGAGCATTACAGTAATCTAGGCGAGACGTCACCAGCGCATGAGTGACTGTGCGTAGGGCATCCCGGTCCAGTAGGGGGCGCAATTGGCGCACCAGGCAAACCTGGTGGAACGCCCCCCTTGCCACGGCTGCCACATGGTCATCCATTGACAGCCGGGCATCTAGGAGGACGCCCAAATTGCACGCCCGTTCCACAGGGGGCAGTAGCTCGTCCCCTATGGCCAGCGATGGAGTCAGCTGGCTGAACCGAGGTGCCGGAAGCCACAGCCACTCAGTCTTGGAGGGGTTGAGTTTGAGTCTGTTGTTCCCCATCCAGACCCCGACGGCTTCCAGACACCAGGACATCACTGCGACAGCCTCGTTGGGGTGGTTTGGGGTTGAAATGTACAGCTGCATATCATCAGCGTACAGATGGTATTCAACCCCAAAACCACGGATGATCTCGCCCAGCGGCTTCATGTATGCATTGAAGAGAAGGGGCGAGAGAACCGACCCCTGCGGCACCCCCCAAGAGAGTGACCTCGGGGTCGATCTCTTCCCCCCTGTCAACACGTATTGCATCCGGCCGGAGAGGTAAGAGTCGAACCACCGTAACACGGTGCCTCCGACTCCCATCCCCTCCAGCCGGCGCAGAAGGATACCATGGTCGATGGTATCAAAAGCCGCTGAGAGATCTAATAGGACCAGGATAGAGGAACAACCTCTATCTCTGGCCCTCCAGAGATCATCAACCAACGCGACCAAGGCTGTCTCAGTGCTGTGCCCGGGTCGGAAGCCGGACTGGCGTGGGTCTAGATAATCGGATTCATCGAGGTGACGCGGAAACTGCTGCGCCACCACATTCTCAACAACCTTCGCCAAAAAAGGGAGGTTGGAGACTGGACGATAATTAGCTAGCTCCATTTGGTCAAGTGAAGGCCTCTTGAGTAAGGGCCTCACCACCGCCTCTTTCAAGACGGTAGGTAAGGATCCCTCACCCAACGAGGCGTTCACCAGGCCCAGAAGCCAGCCTCGTGTCACCTCCCAGGATGCCAGTACCAGCCAGGAGGGACACGGGTCCAATGAACATGTGGTGGGTCGCAGCCTTCCACGCAACCTGTCTAAATCCTCGGGGGCAACAGAGTCAAACTCCTCCCAGAGTGGACTCACAAGACTCACTGTTGACGGCCCGTCTAGACCACTGGAGAGGGCCCATCCGCTCCGGATCTGAGCGACTTTGTTCTGCAGATATTCTCCAAACTCCTCTGCTCTACCCTGTAAGGGTGCCCCCCGCGTCTCTTGCACCAAGAGGGAGCGGGTGACCCTAAACAGGGCGGCAGGGCGGGTATCCGCAGACGCAATAAGAGCCGCACAATGTCTACGTTTGGCCGCTCTCAATGCCACGAGGTAAGTCCGTAAATAGGCTCTTACCTGTGTTCGGTCAGACTCGGAGCGTGAGGACCTCCACCTGCTCTCTAGACGTCTCCTCTGGCGCTTCATCACCCTCAGCTCCTCGGTATACCAGGGAGCCCGGGTGGGTCGCTGCCATAGGAGAGGTCGCAAAGGCGCAACCCGGTCCAAGGCCCCAGCCGTCGCCCTATTCCAGGCGGCCACTAGGTCCTCCGACCGAGCGCGGGTCAGGGCTACAGGTAGCGGCCCAAGCTCCGACTGGAACCTAACTGGTTCCATCAGATGCTTGGGGCGGTACCAGCTTGGACAAACTGGTTCCGCCTCCTCGCGGTGGGGGGTAGTGCCAGGGAAGTCTAGCCGGAGACAGGAGTGATCTGACCATGACAGGGGAGTAATGTCTAAGTCCCCTATTCCCAGATCACTCGTCCACTGCTCAGATACAAAAACAAGGTCCAGTGTGTGGCCACCTTCATGTGTGGGGCCCTGAATTAGTTGGGTCAGGCCCATGGCTGTCATGGAAGCCATGAACTCCTGAGCCACCTCGGATGCTGCTCCCGTCGACGGCAGGTTGAAATCCCCCATAACCAAAAGTTTGGTGATCTCCACCGCCGTCTCCGAGATCAGCTCAAGGAGCTCGGGCAGGGCTGCTGACATATAGCGAGGAGCCAAGTATACAATAAGCAGACCCCACTGCCTCCCTGGGCCCCATTTCACACCAAGTGACTCACACCCGGGTATCTGAGAAACAGTGAACTCCCTCGGCTCTAGACCATCCCGTATAACCACCACCACCCCTCCACCCTTACCCAGGGCCCGGGGCTGATGAAATGCATGGAAATCTGGTGGGCACATTTCCACGAGGGGCAAACCACCCTCGTGACCCAACCAGGTCTCTGTTATTCCTGCAAGGTCCAGCTCCCCCTCAGAGATCAACTCATTAATGAGGGGGGCCTTGTTGGTCACGGACCTTGCATTGCAAAGCATCAGCCGCAGGCCCTGTCTCTGTAGATCCCGACCACCTAGGTTGCGGGGGTTGGTACAAACGACTGGGCATAGCCAGCAGCCACGGTCTCCCAACCGACCTTGTGATCTTATCTATGTAGTTGGCACCTAAGGTTACAATGGAGCTTCTCTCAACAGCAATTTAACAAAAGCTGAATTAGGTTACACTCTGTGTATGCTCTAATGCAGTGATGGCAAACCATTTAGAGACCAAATGCCCAAACTGCAACCCAAAACCCACTTATTTATCTCGGTGTGCCAACACAGCAATTTAACCTGAATAATGAAGTTTTAGTTTAGAAAAACAACTCATACATGATTAACATCTTTTCTCTGAAAAAAAACCCCACAATAACAACGCTTTCAATGATAAAAACACCTTTTTATTGAAAGGTAAACATTTGCATTTGGCAGGCTTTTGATTAATGTGACTTTTGCTGTTGAATGCAAGCTGATAATTTTTCGAACCTTGACTCATACGTTGTACATTTGAGAGCAACACATGGAGCACTCTGGTCATCTGCTAGTCCAGGGGTGTCAAACTCAATTTCAATGAGGGCCCCATTGTGGTTGACTTTGGAGGCCATGGTGGGCACGGCCAGCTCCCACTGCTGCTGTGCTCAATCTCCTTGGTTGCCCATGGTGTGTGCAGAAGGTCAAAGTATGTGTGTCAGAGGGAGGCCCACTCCCTCTCCTTACGAGACCTAGCTTTGTAACCAAAGCATCCTCAATGATAGGATGGGAGACCACCAGGAGAGGTCACGAGGAGAGGACAAGGGGATAGTAAAAGGCAACAGGTCTGCTGGTGATCAAGTGCTAAGGCAGGGTTTACCTCACACCCTCACCCTCTCTCATTATAATCTCCTTCCTTCCCTTCTTTTTCCTTCCCTCTTCATTCTTTCTTCCCCTCTTTCCTTCTTTTTGCTTCCTTGCTCTCTTCTCCTCTTTCCGTCTTTTTCTTTGTCTTTCCTGTCCCTTCTTGGATGCTCCAATGCAAAAGGGGAAACATTCCTTGCCTTGTGATGAAATGCCACTTTTGCTAGTAGTTTGTGGCCACTGAAAAGACTGAGAACAAACCAGGCTAAGTTTATTCCATGCTTGCATTTCATGGGGACAAACTACAGGACAGCAAAACTGTCAAGATGATGGCTCTGGTAGTTGATCAGAGCTCCTCTCTTTTTTATGTGCAACAGCTTTAGCATTTAAGAGCAGAGCTAAGTTTCTTGCTTTTCTATGAATATATAATGATCCTTGAAAGATCTCTTCTGTAGGGACCCTGCCATGGTCTCATTCCGAATGGAAATATAGCAAAGGAAACTATTTCCCCAATTGCTTTGTCCTTTTCCCCCCACTGGAAACAGCTGTTTGCAACCCACAAGGAGGGGATACTTTCCTAAGAGCTCAGAATTCAAGGATACCAATGTGCCCATGACCACCACCAGATGGATTCGTAACTGGCTGACCAACCGCACTCAACGTGTAGTCCTCAATGGAACTGCATCTACATGGAGGGAGGTATGCAGTGGAGTACCCCAAGGCTCTGTTGTGGGCCCAGTACTCTTCAACATCTTCATCAATGATTTGGATGAGGGAATAAATGGGGAACTCATCAAATTTGCAGATGACACCAAGCTGGCAGGAGTAGCCAACACTCCAGAAGATAGGCTAAAGATACAGAAGGATCTTGACAAACTTGAACATTGGGCACTATCTAATAAAATGAAATTCAATGGTGAAAAGAGTAAGGTTCTACATTTAGGCAACAAAAACGAAATGCTCAACAGTAGTAACTGTGAAAGGGATCTTGAAGTCCTAGTGGACAACCATTTAAATATGAGCCAGCAGTGTGCAGCAGCTGCCAAAAAAGCCAACACAGTTCTAGGCTGCATCAACAGAGGTATAGAATCAAGATCAAGTGAAGTGTTAATACCACTTTATAATGCCTTGGTAAGGCCACACTTGGAATACTGCACTCAGTTTTGGTCGCAACGATGTAAAAAAGATGTGGAGACTCTAGAAAGAGTGCAGAGAAGAGCAACAAAGATGATTAGGGGACTGGAGACTAAAACATATGAAGAAGGGTTGCAGGAACTGGGTATGTCTAGTTTAATAGAAAGAAGGACTAGGGGAGACATGAAAGCAGTGTTCCAATATCTCAGGGGTTGCCACAAAGAAGAGGGAGTCAAACTATTTTCCAAGGCACCTGAGGGTAGAACAAGAAGCAATGGGTGGAAACTAATCAAGGAAAGAAGCAACTTAGAATGGAGGAGAAACTTCCTGACAGAACAATTAATCAGTGGAACAGCTTGCCTCCAGAAGTTGTGAATGCCCCAACACTGGAAGTCTTTAAGAAGATGTTGGATAGCCATTTGTCTGAAACGGTATAGGGTTTCCTGCCTGGGCAGGGGGTTGGACTAGAAGACCTCCAAGATCCCTTCCTACTCTGCTATTGTATTGTATCTCAGGGTGGGGAAGGCCATCCTAGTGATAGAAGAGACCCTCAAGGCCTCCCCAACCCACTAAGATACCTCCTGCTTCTCCCTCCCTTCCTGCAACAAGGACTCACTTACTTTCCAAATCTCTCTCTCCTCTCTTGTTTCTCGGCTTCTTTGCCTTTGAAGAAGGGAGAGGAGAGTTGGCTGGGAAATGCTTTTTGTGGCAAGAATGGACGCTCCTGGGTGCTATAATATTCTGCAGATTCAGGCACCCATCTTCTTTTGCAGAGTCAGGGATCCAGAAACTTTCATTCTTGGGGGTGGGTGGGTGGGGAAAGTGGTTACCTGAAGGACTCCTGCTCCTCCCCTCCCCCCAACTACTTTCCACTTAGCTACAGGCAATCCAAGTGTGTTTGGCAGAGAAAGCATACTTCAGCCAAGGCACCCAAACTGCTGCCAATGGTGTGGGCGACAGCTGAGCATGCAAATGAGACCAGACAGAGACAGGGAGGGTAAGAGAGTAATCTAAGTGTGTGTGTGTGTGTGTGTGTGTGTGTGTGTGTGTGTGTCTGTGTGTGTGTGTGTCAGAGAAAGCATGCTTCAGCCAGGGCACCCAAACTGTTGTGGTCAACATCTGAGCAAGGAGGCAGGGTGTTTGCATACTTTCATCCCTATTCAAGCAGGGTCTCTTATTTCCTCCCCAGCACAGTTGGGGCATGAAGGCTGCTGCCACCTAAGCACCATGATTGCCCCCTCCCCAGCCAGCCAGCCAGCCCCACCTGACCTGCTCCCTGCCGGCTCCTGCAAAGCCTCGCCATTCTCCTCCTCCTCTTCTTCTTTGTGTCGTCGTCCTCCTCTGCCCAAGTGGCAGTGGGCTCCACAGGACAGGTTTTCATTTCTGCCCTGGGGCAGAAAACTCTGGTGGGCTGGAAGTGAGTGTGAATGGCCTGGCTCTCCAGTGCTTCCTGGGTCAGTTGGAGGCTTCCTTCAGCCTTCAAACAGTTGCAGGGCTTGTTTGGGGTTTTTTGCTTCCAGGTTGGTGCAGGAGGCTTTCCAGGGCCAAAATGGGGGGAAAAAACCTGTGCTTTCTGCACCCCATTTTGGCCCTGGAAAGCCTCCTGCACCAACCTGGAAACAAAAAATAAAAAATAAAACCCCTGCAACTGTTTGAAGGCTGAGCTAGGAAGCACTGGGGTGGGGGGAGGCCATTCACACTCACTTCCAGCCCACCGGAGTTTCCGGCACAATGTGAGTGCCCCCCCACTGCATACTCATGCGTTCCCCCACCCCATGGCCCTCCACAAAGGTCGGAAAACCAGATGGCCGGCAGGAGGTGCGCCTGCATGTGGATCCTAGTGGAGCTGGGCTGGGGCGTCTGGCGTGCCGGAAGAGGATGCTCTGCATGCCACAGTTTCCCCATCACGGCTCTAATCCTTTCAATTGCTTTTTCAGACCAATCATTTAACAGCTTCAGAGGCTCTGAGTGATAAAAGTCGATTCCCCTTTTTCCACCAGATGGAGCCCAAAGAAGGATTCCAGTACCCAGCAATTGTCCAGCTGCTCCTCCACTTCAGTTGGACCCTGATTGGCCTCTTTGCTTCAGACACAGAAAAGGGAGAGAATTTCATGAGGACTTTTACTCCTGTGCTTGTCAGGAATGGAATTTGTGTGGTTATATCACAACTGTTCTCAACAACTGGACATACAGCAGCCCTCAGGGATTCCCTCTCTAAGTGGAGACAAGTCAACGTCTTTGTTCACTTCATGGAATTTGGTTCCATTTGGGAGAAAATTCTTCCTTTCCATTTAACATTTATGCGTCTCCCAGGACCCATTAAGGGGAAAGTCTGGATCCTCACATGTTTTGCAGCATATGAAATAAACAAGCGCAGACTTCTCAAATACATCCATAGTCTTTGGAACTTTGGTTATCTGGGGAAAAAAAGGTCAAAAGATTCTGCGTTTAAACCCCTTTTCTTTGTGGAAGAAAAGTTTCAAGATCATTATTTTCACTGTTCTCTTTCAAAGAATGTCTTTTCTGTCAAAGGCCGCAGAAGATGCACCCAGAAAGCCCCACTGGAGACTCAGTGGAAATGGGACAGAATAAGGGGCCAAAATCACTACCAACATTACAGTCTCATGAAGACTCTGGCCCAGGCCCTGAATGCTGCATATTCCTCCAGATCGAGGAGGGGAAGGAAGGAAGGAGAAAAGATCTTGGGGTCTCCAAGGCTGCAGCCATGGCAGGTATGGGGGTCCCGATATGGATCCATTAATCTTAGATCCTTTGGAGGAGGAATCCAGAGGAAAAGGTGGCGAACCATCTCAACAGATCTGGCCAATTTAATTACTCAGGGAATTAATGGTTCCAAAGAGTAGATACCATGGCATTTTTATATTTAGCACTGCTAATTGGAAAATGCTGTATTCTTTTCAAAATGAATTCCCGTATTTGTGGCTTTGTGATGAGCCTGGTGGAATTCCACCTTTCTTCCGTCCCCATTGCAGGTGGGTCTGTGTGCAGCTGGACAGGCAGTTAAGCCCCCCTATTCTCCTCCAATGAAAGGGAGCCTGGCGTGGATCTAGATGCTTTATTGGGAGAAGAAGGCAGGTGAAACTGAGGAGATGCAAAGAGTGGAAATCAAATATAAAGACGGGATAGGCAGCATTAACTAACAGCCAACAAAGAAGCAGCTGAGAAGAACCTCCCCAGCGATGCTCCGTGTGAGGGACGGAGGCGTCTCCGGATGACCAGGGGTCTCGGTCACAACGGCTGCTTCCGTCTTCTCCAAAGGCTGACAGAAAATGGAGTCTGGCTTCAGACCTTATAGTTAGGCTTATCTGCCCCCGGCGACTAGATGGGGCTAGAGCAGTGATGGCGAACCTTTCTTGGCTCACGTGCCACAAGTGGGGGGAGCACAGGGGGGTCGAGTGCGGGTGTGCTGCACCCATAATGCAACGTGCCCCCCCCCAGTGCGCATGCGCGCACAACGCGCAACCCCCACCCCATTTTTAATTTTTTTTTCCCTCCCCAGGCTCCAGGGGCTTTATAGGAGCCTGGGGAGGGTGAAAAGAGCCTCCCCCGACCCCCTGGAGGCCCTCTGGAGGCTTCAGGGACTGTCTGGAGGCTTCCATGAAGCCTTCGGAGCGCTTAAAACCACCCTCTGAGCAAACCGGAAGTGACTTCCGGGTTGCTCAGAGGGTCATTTTAAGCGCTCTGAAGGCATCAGGGAAGCCTCGGACAGTCCCTGAAGCCTTCGAAACGCTTAAAACCACTCTCCGAGCGGACCGGGACTTCCGGGTTGCTCAGAGGGTCATTTTAAGCGCTCCGAAGGCATCAGGGAAGCCTTGGACGGTCCCTGAAGCTTCGGAGCGCATAAAACCACCCTCCGACTTCCGGGTTGCTCGGAGGGTCGTTTTAAGCGCTCCGAAGGCTTCAGGGACGGTCCCTGAAGCTTCCGGGGGGGGGGGGAGGCTCTTTTCGCCCTCTCCAGGCTCCTATAAAGCCTCTGGAGCCTTGGGAAGGCAAAAAATAGCTTTTAAAAAGATGAACTCAGCGGGCCAGCGCGCGCATGCACTCTGGCCAGCTGACAGGGCAGCACCTCACGTATGCCATACGTTTGCCATCACGGGGCTAGAGCAACAACAGCACAACAGTTACTGTATTTTTCGGAATATAAGACGCACCTTTTTCCCTCAAAAAAGAGGTTGAAAATCTGGGTGCGTCTTATACATTGAATACAGCATTTTTTGCCTCCTGAAGCCCCGCCCCTTCACCAAAATGGCCGTGCATACCCTTATGGAGGCTTTCAGAGAGTTCCTGGGGGCTGGGGAGAGCAGTAATGAGCAAAAAATGGACCATTTTGTCCCCCCCCTGACCCGCAGCAGCACTCTATAAGCCTCCATAAGGCTATGCATGCAATTTTTTTGACAAAAAAACAGGCTTATTTTTGAGAAAAACGGGCCATTTTTTGCTCATTTTTGCCCACCCCCCACTAGGGACACTCTGCAAGCCCCCCCCCAGGCTATTCATGACTTTTTAAAGGGGGGGGCGTTTTCAGAAAAACGGGCTATTTTGGGGAGGTTTGCAGAGTGTAAAAACTTTTTTTTCCCCTCTTGGAAAGCTCTTTAACTGTTTGATGAGAATTACATTGATCAAGTGCTTTGCCAGCAGAAACAAAGTCTTAGGTGCTGCAGATTGTCAGCGATTTCCTTCTCCAGCACATGGATAAATACACCTGGAAACATCTACCTACCTACCTACTCTCTCTCTCTCTCCCTACCTAACTAATGTATTTCTCTATCTCTTTTTATTTCTCTCTCTCTCTCCCTCTACCTACCTACCCTCTCTCTATCTATCCCGACCTACCTACTGTATTTCTCTATCTCTCTATCTCTCTCTATTTCTCTCTCTCTCTATCCCTTTATCTACCTCCCTACCTAACTACTCTCTCTCTCTACCTACCTACTGTATTTCTCTCTCTTTCTCTCCCTCTACCTACCTACCTAGCTACCTACCTACCTAATGTATTTCTCTATCTCTATCTCCATTTCTCTCTCTCTTTATCCCTTTATCTACCTTCCTACCTCCCTACCTAACTACTCTCTCTCTCTCCCTATCTACTGTATTTCTCTCTCTTTCTCTCCCTCTACCTACCTACCTACATTTTTTTTTTTTTTAAAGTGCCTCTTTAAAACCTTGGTGCGTCTTATATTCCGTTGCATCTTATACTCCGAAAAATATGGTACATGTTGTTGCATGAAAACCTTTATAAATTAGGAGGATACCCTGAGACCATCTAGCCCAACCCCTCCTCTCTGCAGGAATCCCAGTTCAACCAGTTCATGATTTTAACCTCATTCAATTAAAATCACCTTTCTTGTAACTGAATTCACTTTTTCCATGTCTGACACTCTGGAATAAGAGTGAGCGGATCTTACACTTGTGTGTAACAGGAGTCAGTTATTGGAACAGGGTTGTATCCAGTGGTGGGATTCAAATCTTTTTACTTCTGGTTCTGTCGGCATGGCTTGGTGTCTTGTGACTGGGTGGGTGTGGCTTGGTGGTCTTGTAACTGGGTGGGTGTGGCTTGGTGGTCATGTGATTGGGTGGGTGTAGCCAACTTGACATCACTCACGTCAAGGGGTACCTTGCATGGCGTCTCCTTGCATCAACAAGATACAATTTCCCTGTCTATTTATTTACTACTAATGAACATCCAAAATACACAATTTAATCCTATGTATATATGCCATATGTGTACATACATATTACAAGGTATAGTGTGTCTATAGGCACACAAAAAGATACATTATCTACTTTATACACTGTATGTGTATGTACACACACAGATACACACACACAGCTCTTCTAAAACTATACACATTCAACCTCACTTATTGCGTTTGGAATAACACACCCAGAGTCCACTTTCTGGCACACATTTAATTATCACGTCTGCACATTAAAACATTACACGGGCCTTCAGATGTTCTTCCCTAGCCTGCACATGACTGTTATAGCCAGGAGATGTCATGGATTGAGTAAAATGTGGCAAAGCTCACTTAACAACAATGCTCTTACTTAGCAACCAAAATGTTGGGCTCAATTGTCATAAGTCAAGGACTGTCTCTGCCTTCCTCTGCATGGCAGCCTTGTCCTAGTAAACTCCTTCCCTTTTCTGGCAATTTTCCTCTCTGTTAGAGGCACCAAAATAATCCAGAGGATATAAGGTCTCCAGCTGGAGCAGAGGGTTGGACTAAATGGCTTCCAAGGTCCCTTCTGACCCTACTGGAGCAGGGGTTGGACTAGAAAATGACCTCCAAGATCCCTTCCAGCCATTTCAAACATTGTTGTGCTGTTTGAAAGAGTCTTCTGAAGCCATGGTTTGTGTCCTCTCGTTTTCTCTCTTTCCTTCCTTCCCTCCCTCCCTCCATGTATCTATTGACCCATCCATCCAACTATATCTCATTCACTTCCTCCTCCCTCCCTCTCTTTCTTTCTTTCCCTTCCTTCCATAACTCCCTCTTTCTTATTCTCTCTCCTTTCCTTTCTTTTCCTTTTCTTTCTTTTTCCTTTTCTTTCATCTCTCCCTTTCTCTCTCTTTCTACTCCTTCCTTTCCTCCTTCCAAAGCTATGAGATCCACCTGAAACAAAAACTCCTTTGGATGAAATCGCCCATTTTACACACACAAACAGGGACACACTCTTCCAACCAGCTCTGCGCCTCGCCTCATTGTTTGATTTTAGTGGTGGGCCGGTGGCCGAAGTCCTTTCCAAATGCCCGGCAGCATCGCTCGAATCCCAGGAAAGTCCGGCTGATTAACTTACTGGGACGTCCTTCGATCGGTGCCTCTTCTGCGCAGGCAAGCTTCTCTCTCTGGAGCAGGCAGAGAAGGGGGACTTGCAGGGATAAGAGTGTGAGTGTGTGTGTGTTTGTGTGTGTGTGTGAGAGAGAGAGAGAGAGAGAGAGTAAGAGCGAGGGGGGGGAAAGAAAAAAGAAAAAATGAGAGTGAGGAATCAGAAGCTTTTTAACCTTGTGGGCCGCCTGGGAGGAGGCAGAAACGGGGCGAGGGCCTCTCCCCGTTTCCTCTGGATCTCCCTCGCTCTTCCCCGAGTTTTTCTTTCCTCCCATCCATTCTCTCCCCCTCTCCTGAGAGCGAGGCGGCGCTGCTTTGCCTTGGAGTTTTGTGGGCTCTGGAAGGGGCAGCACGGGGGGGGGGGGTTGGGTTCCCCAGAACTTCTTTAGGAGAAGCGTCATTCTGAACTCCGTGTTGGGGGCGTGTGCGTGGGGTGTCCACTGAGGGGCTTTTAGCCGGAGGCGCCTCTGGCCAGGGGAAAAATTGGAGTGGCTCGAGTGAGTCAGGAGGGACGATTGAAATCTGTTGGCTGAGCTGGTCAATCCCCTCCCCCTCCTGGTTGGACCTGGCCAAACTTTCCTCCCTCCATCCGGTCACCTGCTGCAGTCTTTTCCCCAACACGCTGCTCAGTTATGGGCCCAGTCTCTCTTCCCTGCAGTATTCGGGGGGGGGGGGGTGTTCCTCTGTTTGGGGGTAGAATTTGGTTGCAGAAACGCAAAGGGGTGGGCAGCCTTGGAGGGCCTGTTCACCCTTCCCCTTTTCCTCTCAGCCCTGCAAAACCAGAAATATCCCCCCCCTCCAAGCAGCAACTGAGACTGTGCAGGGGGGAGGAGGGGTGGCAGGAGAAGAAGATCTGAAAGATCCCAATTCTGCAGCAAGAGGAGTTTCTGCAATGGGGGGGGGGCAGCCCCAGCTTCCAAAGGCCTTTTAGCCATAATTGCCATCAGAGCAGATGTTGGGGAGGGGGTCAAGGAGGAAAGGGGTCCCCTGACTCTCCCTCAGACCCCCAGGAAGGAAGGAAGGGAGGGAGGGGAGGGGGAGAGGGAGGGGGAGGGAAAGGAAAGGATGAAAAACGGAGGGAATGGGAAGGGAAGGAAAAAGGAAAAGAGAAAGGAAAGGAAAAAGGGAAAAGGTGAAGAATGGCCGCTGCTGGAGTGGTCGGGAGCAGTCTGAGGTGGACATTCGGGAGCAGGCCAAGACGAGCAGGAGGCCACAGCAAAGACAGGAAAACAGGCTGGGCTGCATGGACACGTGGTCAAGGCAAGGGAGCCAAACAGCAGCTGCAGCAATGACTCTAAGGCACCAACCAAGGCAGCGAGGCAAGTAGTGGTGGGGCAGGGTGTGGCCAGGCAGAATTTTTACTATTGGTTCACTCGAACCGGGCCTGACTGTCTGAATCCCACCATTGGCTGTATCCTCCCTTCTCCAACGGAGAGATTGTTTCAATTGGAAAGGGGGCTCCCAGACTCCTCTTGATCTTCAGCTCTTCTCCTTATTGTCTTTCCTCAAGGCTAAGAGCAGCACCTTTCAACTCTTCCTTGGCTTCATTGTCTTTCCCTGAAGTTCACGTAGATTGTGTGCAAATTCTCCTCCACGTGTGATGCCTGCAAGGGGACCTGGTCCTTGAGTTGGGGTCTCCCCAAACCAGAACGTTCACATCCTCAGATTCTTATGGCTGCATTTGCCTTCTTTCCATGGACATCTCCTTGCTGACTCATATTCTGTTTCCAGTTAACTACGATTTTGAGATCATTTTCACAAACATACATATAAAATTTGGTATCCTTCATGTTTCTTCCAGTCCATCATTCATGTTCTTATATGAGGCTCTATTGTTAGTCAAGTCCTAGTAGATAAAAATCAGATACTTTTCTACTGCTTTCTACTTATGAACCCTTCTCTGTGTGCTAATCATAAATATTGTTTCTGGAAACTTGATATTCCTCTTATAAAATTTTATTTTATTCAAAAAGGTAAAATACAAGTTTTGGAAAATAAAACTATTACAAAGACAAAACAAAACTAGATAAAACATTAAAAACAGACAAAGACATGCATATTGTCTCCCCAATTGAATACAATGCAGCAATAATAGTTTCTCCCACTTGCAAAATAGGCCCACAATTATAAACTATATATCTACTGGACTTGTCATCTATATGTTGTATATAAAAAACATAGTTAACAGGCAATCTAACAATAAAGTTAAATTTCAAAACTTCAAAATTGTCTGTTATCTGCTATTGTATTTAACTCACAGAAAATTTCTACCACAGACCAACATAATCATTACCTCTGATCCATCCATAATCTGACCAGGGTTAAACATCTTTATTTGATTCTTATAATAAAAATACAGTTTCTTTAAAATTTAATTAGAATCTTTCCCAACAACTGCTGTCCATTCCCCAAAGTTATAGGATGTCCTGTAAATGCAAACACAACTCTTAAGACTTGTTTTCCAGTTAAATATGACAAATCCATTCCCCAATCTCCCTCAATCTTCTTGAAAGAATCCATTTCATCAGTCATCCGTTCTGTCCACTTTGAGTCTTCGGGGTCCATGGCCTCTCCAGCCATCTCCAAGCAGCCTGTCTTCAAACCAGACTTCTCCTTCAGGGATGCCAGCAGCAAATTAAGTTCCAGTCCATCCATCCAATCCATCCGATGCAACAATTGTTGCTTGCTTCAATTTTAACTTGATTTAAAACCATTGTTATTTTACCAAACTTTTAAAATGAAGTTTCAAATAAGGCTTCTAAGTTGAAAGACTTTACATTATTTAAATCATGTCAAATTAGTTATTTTAAGATCATATTAATGACCTTATTTATGACAACATGGAATAATTTCCACCCCGAACCACCCCAACGAAGCCGTCGAAGTGATGTCCCGGTGTGTGGAAGCCGTACGGGTCTGGATGGATGACAACCGACTCGGGCTCAACCCTTCCAAGACAGAGTGGCTGTGGCTGCCGGCCCCCCGGTTCAACCAGTTAATTCCATCTCTGGCCATCGGGGGCGTACAACTTGCCCCGGTGGAGCGGGCGCGCAATTTGGGCGTCCTCCTGGATGCCCGGCTGTCCATGGATGACCATGTGACGGCTGTGGCAAGGGGGGCGTTCCACCAGGTTCGCCTGGTGCGCCAATTGCGCCCCCTATTGGACCGGGATGCCTTGCGCACAGTCACTCATGCGCTGGTGACGTCTCACCTGGACTACTGCAACGCTCTCTACATGGGGCTTTCCTTGAAATGCACTCGGAGACTACAGTTGGTCCAGAACACGGCCGCGTGGGTAATTATGGGGAGTACAAGGTACTCCCATGTGACACCTTTCCTGCGCGAGCTGCACTGGCTACCTGTGGTCTACTGGGTGCGTTTCAAGGTCTTGATAACGATCTTTAAAGCGCTCCATGGCTCAGGACCTAGATACCTGCAGGATCGTATCCTGCCCCATACCTCCCTGCGACCAATCCGCTCGCACAGAGAGGGACTCCTCCAGGTGCCGTCCGCCAGACAATGTCGGGGGGCGGTGTCTAGGAGTAGAGCCTTCTCTGTAGTGGGCCCAGCCCTGTGGAATGACCTTCCCCCAGATATTAGGACTACCTCTGACCTCCGCGCCTTTCGGATAAAGCTCAAGACCCACCTATTCCAAATAGCTGGCCTGGCTCAACCATAGTTCGCTCACTCTGCTCCTGACGGGTTTTTTAATTTTAATTCTGGGGTTTTTAGATTTTACTGTGTTTTAATTGTCTCTATTTATCTGCCTCCCTTCTCCATGTCCATGTCCATGTATTTGTTTATTGTGTATGTGTTGTCTATTTTATATTTTATGTGTTTTCTTGTACGCCACCCCGAGTCCTTCGGGAGAGGGTGCGGCTAAGAAATAAATTTTATTATTATTATTATTATTATAATTGATGACCAAAGGCAAATTTGTGGATAACATCACCACCAGGTGGATTCGTAACTGGCTGACCAACCGCACTCAATGTGTAGTCCTCAATGGAACTACATCTACATGGAGGGAAGTATGCTTTGGAGTACCCCAAAGCTCTGTTTTGGGCCCAGTACTCTTCAACATCTTCATCAATGATTTGGATGAGGGAATAAATGGGGAACTCATCAAATTTGCAGATGACACCAAGCTGGCAGGAATAGCCAACACTCCAGAAGATAGGCTAAAGATACAGAAGGATCTTGACAAACCTGAACATTGGGCACTATCTAATAAAATGAAATTCAATGGTGAAAAGAGTAAGGTTCTACATTTAGGCATCAAAAACGAAATGCACAGGTACAGTATGGATGGTACCTTGCTCAACAGTAGTAACTGTGAAAGGGATCTTGGAGTCCTAGTGGACAACCATTTAAATATGAGCCAGCAGTGTGCAGCAGCTGCCAAAAAAGCCAACACAGTTCTAGGCTGCATCAACAGAGGGATAGAATCAAGATCACATGAAGTGTTAATACCACTTTATAATGCCTTGGTAAGGCCACACTTGGAATACTGCATTCAGTTTTGGTCACCACGATGTAGAAAAGATGTGGAGACTCTGGAGAGAGTGCAGAGAAGAGCAACAAAGATGATTATGGGACTAAAACATATGAATAACGGTTGCAGGAACTGGGTATGTCTAGTTTAATGGAAAGAAGGACTAGGGGAGACATGATAGCAGTATTCCAATATCTCAGTGGTTGCCACAAAGAAGAGGGAGTCAAACTATTTTCCAAGGCACCTGAGGGTAGAACAAGCAGCAATGGGTGGAAACTAATCAAGGAGAGAAGCAACTTAGAACTGAGGAGAAACTTCCTGACAGTTAGAACAATTAATCAGTGGAACAGCTTGCCTCCAGAAGTTGTGAATGACCCAACACTGGAAGTTTTTAAGAATATGTTGGATGGCCATTTGTCTGAAATGGTGTAGGGTTTCCTGCTTAGGCAGGGGGTTGGACTAGAAGACCTCTAAGGTCCCTTCTAACTCTGCTATTGTATTGTATTGTATTGTATTGTATTGTATTGTATTGTATTGTATTATATCCATCACTTTTAGGTTTCATAAGAAAGATTTAAAAGGGTTAAAAATTATTTGAGTATCATTTTGAAGACAGTTTTTATCCACTTAGTTATCATACCATCCACCCGTCAGGTTTCTAATCCTATCGCAAAATTCTTTGTGAGTCCCTTACTGAAATCCAATTCTATCACCAGAGTTCCCATAATCTATTTAGGAAGTGTAATTATGTGTGAGAATGACTTTTGGGATGAGGGGAAGAGAGGCTGCCTAGGGAAGGATCAGATAAGAGGGGAGAATCCTGCAGCTGCATAATGGGAGAGAAAGAAACTCGGGATCCTCACTAACTTTTCAAACTGAGAAAAGAGCTGGTGGGAGATTTGTTCTTTCAGATCTGCAAAAATTTTTATAATGTTGTATTACAATCAAATAGAATTAGCACATTTAGAGATGTTTTCCATCAGGATGTCCAGGGAGAACATTAGTCTGAAAACTTTCTTCTTGATCAACCCATGCTTTCTGTGAAATATGTTGTTTTCATCTTTTTTTTCTCTCTTCATTTTATTTGCCATTTGCTCTAGAATGTTCCCTGTAATTGAACAATTGTGTCAATTATATTTTCTTTATATTTTGTCAGTATATGATTGACAATTTTTTCTCAAACTTTTTCATTCACTTATGAAGATATTGGCAGTATTTGTATCCTATTTAGCCATATTTGGAGATTAGACAATTGTAGAAGAAAGATTCAATGTGGGATAAGAAACAAAGTTTTCTGCTTTTCAAATTCCTGGATGTTCCCATTCTAGTTTCATCCCTTTCTGGAGAAGAATGAATTTTGGAATATTTCCCACTTTAAACTGTACTTGGACCAAAATGGAGAGATAACAGCAGATCTGACCATTGGCATATACTTGGTTCTCCCCAAGGAGGATCCCAGGAGAGAGATTCTGTCGTATTTTCAAAAAGAGAGACTTTCTATCAACCAAGATGCTCTTTCAGGGCTAAAGTTGCTCAATAAGGTGAGATGAATTTTGGTGTCTCTTCTCTGTTTCCCAAAGCCTGAGGTCCCATTTCAAGTGGGCAAAGCCTAGAGTCTCCAGGGTGGTTGGCCTTCCATGCCAGTTGGTATCATCTAATGGAAGTTCTTCAACAGACAGGACCTAAGTGGAGGGGCTTTGCCATGTTTTATGGAAATCTTTCAAGATCTTACTGGTCAGAGGTTTCTTTCTTCATCACAGTTTTATTCTTTATTGAAAAACCTAATGGAATAGAAATTTCCTAAATCTTTTACAATAAATTTTATTCTCAGTTTTAATATGAATATATCATCATATGTAAATCTTTTTTCAATTCCATCTCTGCTGACTTTATTAAGTAGAAAAGTACGTTATTGTAATGTTAAATGCCAAAAGCAAAAGGGAGGAACTAAATGAAGAATCTGCTAGTAGTTAGTTATACCTCCTGCATCTTCTTAGTAGTAGTCAGGTATTTCATATTTACTTACATGAAGACCAGAGGCTATTTGGCTAATGTCAGTGTCTATCTCTATTTTCCATGAATGTTGACTACTAACACATTTTCTTTTGGCATTCTTCATTTTTCTTCTCAGTCCCTACCTCAGTCCCTGCCTCAGTCCAACTGTGCAGAAAATTGTCATCCTGGATTTGTCAAGAGGGCTCGAGAAGGAGAGCCAGTTTGCTGCTATGACTGCATTCCTTGTCCGGAGGGGACCTTCTCCACTCAGGAAGGTGGGTCACACTGAGGAAAATGGGAGGCTTTGTGGAACTGGATCCATCTAAACAATTTCATGGAAACGCAAGTTAAAAGACACAAGCTCACTTTTTTTTTAACATGCACAATTTCTTATCTAAAAGGAAGTAAATCTAAAAGTCTTTGAAGGAGGGGCTGGGAGGAGATGGGAGGAGGGGGTGGCCGACTGGACAAGCTTTACTAATAGCAGAGGAAACATCTCTCCTGCTCTCTAGTCTGGATATGTGCTGCTAAATTCACCTTTCTAGGAAGATCTGAGTTCTTTGAAACTTGATGAATTGTTTTAGGTCCACCTTCTGAAAGACCTTGAAATTCACTGTATATTGGATCCTCCCCTTGAGGATCATTGGAAAGGTGTCACTGGTCCATAATGTGGTGCTGTAGATAGTTATGGGGGCAACTCATTGCACAAATATTCTGCCAGTCATGTAGATCAATCAATCAATCAATCAATCAATCAATCAGAGTAGAGCTGGAAAGGACCAAGGAGGTCTTCTAGTGCTACCCCCTGCTCAAGCAGGAGACCTGATACCATTTCAGACAGGTGACTGTCCAGTCTCTTCTTAAAACATCCAATGTTGAAGCACCCACAACTTCTGGAGGCCTGCTGTTCCACTGGTTAATTGCTGTCACTGTTAGGAAATTTCTCCTGAATTCCATATAGCTTCAAGATGTTACAAAATACTGTAGGTATCCTCTAAGTCCAGTATATTAATTGCCATGTGGCACAACTCTAAATATTTGTATAAAAAGATTATATGATTCATTATTAACCTGTAATAATGCAGCTTCCTATGAATTACATTACACATTACACCAGAAATAATTAACACCCTAGGGCGGGACAAGCGAGCTGTGACGTGATAACCGGTTCGGTGGCGAAAAGGCCTCCCTTGGCCCTCCAGAAATATGAAAAACCAGGTAGCCGGCACGCGCATGCGAGTCAGAGCTGACGTCTGGTGTGCCACTCAATATGGCTCCACGTGCCACCTGTGGCACGGGTGCCATAGGTTCCCCATAACAGCCTTAGGACTTTCCTCAACTTCATATACCTAGCTACTTTAAAAAAAATTACATCCTTCTTATGCTATTTTTAATGAAAAATAAAAGGAACGAAATATTAAAGAAAATTGATTTTTGGTTTCTCAGATGCAGAAAAATGCACCAAGTGTCCAGATGATAAATATCCAAATGAGGACAGAGTCCAATGTATCCCCAAAGTTGTAACTTTCCTGTCTTATGAAGAACATCTTGGCATCATCCTGGTTCCTTTTGCCTTACTCTTGTTCCTAACTACAGGCCTTGTTTTAATTATCTTCATTAAATATGGAGAAACTCCCATTGTCAAAGCCAACAATCGGGACCTCTCCTACATCCTCCTGGTCTCCCTCCTGTTTTGCTTCTTGTCTCCTTCTCTCTTCATTGGTCAACCAAGGAAAGACACCTGCCTTCTCCGACAAACGGTTTTCAGCATCATCTTCTCAGTTGCCATTTCTTCTCTCTTGGCCAAAACCATCATGGTGGTGCTGGCTTTCCTGGCCACAAAACCAGGAAACCGGGTGAAGAGATGGTTGGGAAAGAGCTTGGCCAACTCCATCATCCTTTCTTGTTCTGCTGTCCAAATTATCATCTGCTCCATCTGGCTGGGAGTTTCTCCCCCCTTCCCTGATTCTGACCGCCACTCCCAGCATGGAGAGATCATCCTGCAATGCAACGAAGGGGCTGTTGTCATGTTCTACGTCACCCTCAGCTACATGGGCTTCGTGGCTGCCATCTGCTTTACGGTGGCTTTCGTGGCCAGGAATCTGCCTGGGGCCTTCAACGAAGCCAAGCTGATCACCTTCAGCATGCTGGTCTTCTGCAGTGTCTGGGTGACTTTTGTGCCCACCTACCTGAGCACCAAAGGGAAATACATGGTGGCTGTTCAGGTCTTCTCCATCCTGGCCTCCAGTGCTGGGCTGCTGGGCTGCATCTTCATCCCCAAGTGCTACGTTATCCTTCTGAGGCCAGACCTGAACACAAAGGAGCATCTCACACCCAGAATAAATGTAAAAGCATGAGATATAATACCATTATGATATTGGAAGAATTGTTAAAGTTTATTTTATTTGAAAGGAGATATTCTTTCCATTTAGATAGTATGCAGGAGTCAAAGAAAATATTTATATGTTTCAAAATAGGAAATTATTGAATTGTTCTAGCTCCCTTCCCTTTCAACTTAATAAACCTTGCTGAAAGTCATTCAGAGAAATTTGCTGTTCAGCAACAGCTACTGAATTTGACACCTTTAAAAATAATTCAGGCACTTGTTCCTACAGCTAAAAGTATGTGTGCGTGTGAAAGAGAGCGAGTGAGCAGGAAAAGAGTTCAGGAGGAAGCTGTGGGAACCAAGAACCAGCATGGTTGGCTGATCCTCTCCCTGAGAATGCCAGAATGATGGGAAATGCCGTGTTTGACTGGCTGTCAGCTGGGGAGGGATTTCGAATATATAATTCTTTCTTGATTTCCTGATAAAGCCTCCTTTGCAGAAAGTGTTCAGCAGAACAGCTGTCTGGGATTTCAGTTTGGGATTGTTTTTATTGTGGTATGAACTTCACACCAAAATAATAAAAACAAAGTAAATAAAAAAATGTGTAAAATTTCCACTGTATTTTTTTTTCTTTGATCAACCATAGAATTAAAATAGCGGTTTTCACACCCTTTAATTTCCCACTCTACAATTTCTACCTAAAGCATTTTCTTTTTTTGAAAATTTTTTTTATTGTTTTTTACAAATATTTTGGGGAGAAGGGTACATAAGTATGGAGAAAAATTTTGACAGCTACATCATACGGAAGGTGGTGCTCCCCCGGGATCTTACATGTCTCTCTTATTTTGTATATGTCAAAATATCATTATTACATACATATTAGCAGTTAAAGTTTACCTCAAATTCTTTAACATCTTCAATCATTTACTTTATATCACTTCTAACCATTTCATTGTATCAACAATTGCAATGTACTTTTAATTCACTTCTGTGACCTGAGTTTCATTGCTGCCTCCTCTCCACTGTCTGCTGGCAGAGCCATGGCCCCTCCCCCTTTCATATCTTGCGTACTGTCTCTTGTTCCGTCTAGAAATGTCTTGTGTTTTTCCATGAAGGCTTCCACCCCCACCACTGTATTAATTCTCACTCTACCACCCTCCCAGAAAATCAACAACCCTTCTGGTATTAGCCATCTAAACCAGATACTTTTTTCATACAATATTTTAGCTAAAGAGGAAAATTTCTTCCTCTTATCTCTTACTTTCTTTGGTATCTGTTTTTAAATGGTTATTTCTTTATCCTTATATCTTAAAGATTCCCCCCTTTCAACCCTTAGAATCTCATCTCTTGTAGTCTTTCTAAAAAATTTAACATGAACTTCCCTGGAACATTGTGTGTTCTAGCATATGCTGAATTAATTCTATATATCAGGTCAATATCCCACCCTAGCTGTTGTTTATCTCTTTTAATATAGTCTGCTAACATTGTTATCATAGTCTCCCTCAAATCTTCACCCTCCAATTCAGGTATATTTTGAAATCTAAGAAAGAAAGACATCCTTTCAAATTCCATTTTTTCCATATAGTTTTCAATTCCAGCATTTTCTTTTTGTAGTGCCTTCACCTCTTCCCTCATCCCCACAGCACTCTCCTCCAGGATGTCTATCTTCTGTCTATTTTGTGAAGTTTGTTGTTGGTTTTCTATGAGTTATTCTTTTAAGTCCACCAACTGGTTTTTAATTTAGCCCTGTCTCTTTATGATTGTCTGGAACATTTGTTGAAACATTTCTTGAGACAGCTGTTCCCCCTCAGAAGCTTTAGGTTGGAAAAAAGAAGATAATTGTGTTTGTTGGGAAACAGGGCTTGAGACAGAAGATGTTGGGGCCGAAGCTGGTTTAGGGGGGGGGGGCTTCTTAGCAGGCATTGCGAAACTCAGAGAAATTTATAAGTCTAGACAAAGAGATGGCGTCTGTAGAAATGCACCGTCAGGCGAGATCTACAGGCAGGCAAAGTCCAATGTGGGATATTAGTCTTTCAATACAGCTCCCCACCAGTTGAAATCAATTTTTTCCAATCCAAGGAAGATTATATGAAGAGATGCCTCTAGGATTCACTGGGGTATAATAATTCCAACCCAGAAAATTTTTCAAAAGAGACAGTTCATTTGTAAAGGCAGTAGAAAAGGGGGAAGAAACGCCATTTTGGCTCAGCCCTCCCAGAGGATCAGAGAACAACAGTTCAAAAAGTTTCCATGCATAGTTTATAAAGTCAGCTCACATTCTTTCTTTTGCAATTGTTCTAGAAAGTCATTGTCCCATTGCTTGAAAGAAGTGAATATCAAAAGAGTTTTTTTCTAATTCTTTCTCTCTCCACCGAGAGTGAGATCATGTAAAGCTGCTTTTCCGAGAGGGGGGGAAGAAAACCCCCTCTCCAATGTTAACACTTTTCCAAGATCGAAGAGTCTTAGGAAAGCTGCTAATCCTTATTTACTTATTTGTTCAGAAAAAAAAGGAGACCCTTCTCACCACATTTCACCTGTTGCTTTCATGTGTAACGTTTCTTTCGATCTCCTCAGGATGAAGGCGCGCATGGCATTGCGCACCCCCTATGCCTCCCGGCACCTAGGGCAATGCTGGCAGCTCCCCTGCGGCCGCCGCCACTCCATGGGGCTCCAGCAAGCAGCCCCTTCGGCAAGACGCCCCTACAAGGCACCCTGCGCTCCCCCCTAGATCAGGGGGAGCCCACCAAGACGGCGAACGGCAGACGACATGTATGTCATCCTCAGAAACCGGAAGTAGAATGTCAAAGAAGAATGCTCTTTCACGGCTAAAGTTGCTCAATAAGGTGAGAGAAATTATGGTGTCTTTTCTCGGTTTCCCAAAGCCTGAGGTCCCATTTCAAGTGGGCAAAGCCTATAGTCTCCAGGGTGGTTGGCCTTCCATGCCAGTTGGTATCATCTAATGGAAGTTCTTTAACAGATGGGACCTAAGTGGAGGGGCTTTGCCATGTTTTATGGAAACCTTTCAAGATCTTACTGGTCAGAGGTTTCTTTCTTCATCAGTTTTATTCTATATTAAAAAATCTAATGGAATAAAAGTTTCCTAGATCTTTTACATATATCATCATAGTTAATTTTTTTTCAGTTCAATCCGTTAATAAAGTTTAAAGTAGAAAAGTACTTTATTGTAATATTAAATTCCAAAAGGAAAAGGGAGGAAGTAAATGAAGAATCTTCCAGTTGTTATACCTCCTGCATCTGTTTAGAAGTAGTCAGAGATTTCATATTTGCCTCAGTGAAGACCAGAGGCTACTTGTCTCCATCCATTTCTCCCTCCATTTTACATGAATGGAGAGTCCTAACACCTTTTCTTTGGCATTCCTTGTTCTTCGGCTCAGTCCCTGCCTCAGTCCAAGTGTGTGGAAAGTTGTCATCCTGGATTTGTCAAGAGGGCTTGAGAAGGAGAGCCAGTTTGCTGCTATGATTGCGTTCCTTGTCCGGAGGGGACCTTCTCTGTTATGTCCTGGCAGCCAGCAACAGCCAAGCCGTGCCTGATTGGCTAAGACGCGGCTTGGCTGAGCGCGGGCTGTCAGGGACAACTGATTGGTTAGCCTGCCTGACAGCTCCGTATAAATAGCTGTCAGGCAGGAAAGTGCTGATCCTTACTTGTACATAGTTGGTTGTTGACGTTTAATAAAAGCAGTTGCAGTTTCCCTCAGAACGTGTCCTGCCTCATCCTTTGACCAATATTCTACACTGGCGATGAAGGTGGGATCCTGAGGCCACGCTGACATCGCTAACAACCAGCGCTATCTCGACAGAACGAAATTCCGCTGTTTTCTCCTCAGACCGGCGATTTTCTCCTGACGGCCATGGCGTCCATGCCGCCCTTCGCTCCTTACGGGACAGCCGGCGAATCGTGGGCCGGCTTCCTCGAGCGCTTTGAGTGCTTTCTCATCGCTAATGGCAATTGCAATTTGCCAATGGATGAGAAGTGCAGCTTTTTTCTCAGTTGCTGTGGGCCAGCCATGTTCATCGCCGCTAGGGCGCTGGCCGCCCCCGACCAGTCCACTTCTTAGACTGGGACACTTGAATCGCCAAGCTGCGCAACCACTACGCGCCCACACCATCGAAAATAGTGAGGCGCTACGCTTTTAGGCAATCTGTGCAGAAGCCAGAGGAATCTGTAAGCCAGTTCCTCCAATCCCTCCGCACAACGGCCATCCCCTGCGAATTCCTGGACTTAGACGACTCGCTGGTCGAGCAGTTCGTCTGCGGGGTGAAAGATCCTCGCCTCAAGATGCGCCTCCTGGCCAGACCTGAGGTAAACCTGGCCGAAGCCATCGCCGAGGCTAGGGCAGCTGAGCTGTCAGAACAGTCCACAGCCGAGATGGTCCATTTCCAGGTTCCTCCGCCTCCTGGCCGCACTTGTCTCATCGATGAGCTGGTGCCCATGACAGACCAGGAGGAAGAAGAGCTGGTGGCCCGACTGGCAGCAATTTCGAGGCGGCGTCCCCAGCAGCAGCGTTCCTGGCAGCCAGCATCCCTGTGCCTGGGTTGTGGAGGCGATCACAACCGCACAGATTGCCCCTTTAAGGCAGCTATCTGCCGCCGCTGTCAGAGAAAGGGGCATCTGGCGCAGGTCTGCAGGGCCTCTGTGCCCCAATGTACCAATACCAGCGGGCAACCGAACAGGTCGTTCCAGCAAGCCAACCCTCCACGCCGGCAGCAGAAACCGCAGGGCGCCTTCTTCGCCGCTGACCAGCCGCAACTTCCACCTGCCACCCCTGCAGAGCAGGTCTTCACCGCGGCTGCAGGTGCGCCGAGAATCCGAATTTCCCTCTTAATCGAGGGCTCGCCTTGCACGATGGAAGTTGACTCAGGCTCCTCCCGTTCCCTCCTCTCCTGGGCTGAATTCCAGCACCTTTGCCCAGCGGTTAAGAAAAGCCAGCTGTCTCCCCCGGACACTTCCCTGCGGGACTATCAGGGGGCGGTCATCCCTATCCTCGGGTGTTTCCCTGTGGGGGTGGAGTATGGGGGTTTTAAGGGCCAACTGCCTGCCCTCATAGTTGAAAAACCCCTTCCTGCCCTTTTGGGGCTAGACTGGTTCCCTGCGTTGGGGCTCTATGTGCATGGGGTCCATTTCGCAATGGACACCCCCCCCTGACATTGCCAGCTTACTAACTACATATGCTGACGTGTTCAGCGGGGAATTGGGAAGGTATAAGGGCACCCCCATCTCGCTAAATCTCGACCCCCAGGTTGCTCCAATCAGGCTGAAGGCCCGCAGGGTGCCTTTTGCCTTGAGGGCCAAGGTTGACGCTGAGCTGGACAAATTACTGGCGCAGGGAGTAATAGAGCCCGTCAACCATTCCAGATGGGAGACCCCAATTGTGGTCCCTGTCAAGGCCGACGGGTCTATTCGCCTCTGCGCCAACTAAAAGTCGACGATCAACCTTGCCCTCCAGGCAAACCCCTATCCAGTCCCTGTCGTACAGCACCTGCTCCATTCCTTGGGGCAGGGCTGTATTTTCGCGAAACTGGATATGGCGCAGGCCTACCAGCAGCTCCCGGTGGATGACGAATCGGCGGCTGCTCAAACCATCGTCACCCACCGAGGGGCTTTCTGTTGCCGCCTCCTCCAATTCGGCGTTTCCGTAGCCCCGGGGATCTTCCAGAGCCTCATGGAGCACTTGCTCCATGGGCTCCCTGGCGTGGTCCCGTACTTCGATGACACCCTGATCGCTGCCACCAGTCGCTCAGGGCTCATCGAAGCATTCGGGAAGGTCCTCGACCGTTTTAGGGGCGCGGGTCTCAAATTGAAGCCCAGCAAATGTGTATTTGCTGTGCCTAGGGTGGAATTCTTGGGCTTCTTGATAGATGCCCAAGGCATCCACCCTACTCCTGCAAAGGTTTCGGGCATCAGGAATGCCCCCACGCCTGCCTCCAAGGCGGAGCTCCAGGCGTTCCTGGGCCTTTTAAACTTCTACGTGCCATTCCTCCCTCACAAGGCGTCACTAGCCGAGCCGCTGCATCGGTTGCTCGACCGATCCGCGGCCTGGCGCTGGGACAGCCGCGAAGCGCATGCGTTCGCGGCTGTCAAAGACATGCTTACATCAGCGGCTGTCTTAGTCCAATATAGTGACAGGCTGCCGCTGACTCTTGCTTGTGACGCCTATCCCGTAGGTCTGGGGGCTGTTCTGAGCCATGTCCTCCCAAAAGGTTCAGAAGCCCCCATGGCTTTTTACTCTCGGACTCTCTCCCCGGCGGAGAGAAACTACAGCCAGATTGACAAGGAGGCTCTGGATGCAGTGTCCGGGATTAAAAAGTTTCACGATTACCTCTATGGTCGGCATTTTACCTTGTACACTGACCACAAGCCTCTCCTTGGGCTTCTGGCCGGTAACGGAACTACCCCTCCCATCCTGTCCCCCAGGATGACCCGCTGGACGGAGTTCCTGGCAGCATATTCCTATACACTGTCATACCGTCCAGGCAAGCAGCTAGGGCACGCCGATGCCCTTAACCCCTGCCCCCTACCGGGCGGGGACCCCGCCCCGGTTCCGTCTACGTCCATTCTCTCCATTGCCTCCTTAGACCTGCCCCTGACTGCGTCGGACGTGGCTACCCATACCAAGGCTGACCCTATCTTGTCCCAAGTGGTCTCTTGGGTTTTGAGGGGCTGGCCCCTGGGCAAAGTCCATGAAGATTTTCTCCCCTTCAAATCTCGCCAGCTGGAACTGGCCATCCACAGTGGATGCCTCTTATGGGGGGACAGGGTCATCATTTCTCACCCGCTCCGCCACCACGTGCTTTCTCGTCTCAACGTGGACCACCCTGGCATAGCGCGCATGAAGGCTTTAGCGCGCAGCTATGTCTGGTGGCCCCACTTGGATGACGACATTGCTGCCTGGGTGGCCTGTTGCCACCCCTGCCAGATGTCCAGACCAGCCCCCCCCCCACGCTGTTCCTGCGCGGCACTGGGAGACTCCGAGGGGGCCATGGTCCCGGCTCCACATCGATTTCGCGGGCCCCTTCCATGGCCAGGTCTTCCTGGTCGCCGTGGATGCCTACTCCCGTTGGGTGGAAATCGTCCTCATGACGTCCACCACAGCGGAGAGCACTATACGGGCATTGCAGCGGTTGTCTGCCACTCATGGGTTGTCCGACAACGGACCGCAATTTTCATCCACGGCGTTCCAACAGTACCTGGCCATGCAGGACATCCGCCACGTGCCCACCGCTCCCTATCACCCTGCCTGCAATGGCCGGGTGGAACATGCTGTCCGCTCGGCCAAAGAGGCTCTTGGCAGGATGGATCGGGGTGATTGGCCGGCAAGGGTGGCTGCTTACCTGTTAAGCCAGCACTCCACCCCTTGCCCCAGTGACAACAAAAGCCCCACTGAGCTGCTGATGGGCAGGCGCCTGCGGACACCCCTGGATAGAATGCACCCACTCTATTCAGGGGAGCAGCCTCGCAACCTGGGGGCCCCTCCCCGTTCGTTTGGGGTGGGGGACTTGATTTGGGCGAGAAATTTCTCTGGAGACCCTAAATGGGCACCGGCTGTTGTCAAGGAAGAAACTGGTACCTGTTCCTACAGGGTCCTCCTTCCCGATGGATCCGAGTGGCGGCGCCACGTGGATCAGTTAAGGTGCCGCCACCCAACCAAGGGTCCACTCCACAATGACCCACAGCCAGCCGACGTTGCACCGCAACCGGCAGAGGTGGTCCTTAATGAGGGCTTTCCACAGCCAGGCCTCGCCTAATCAGGGCCTGCCGACAGGCTGCCGCTACAATGGCCGTCTCAATCCGCGCATGCTCCTCCAGGGCTGGAATTCCACAAGGCCTTCCCCCAGTCAGGCCTCACCTGTCAAGACGCCGCCTACCGGCAACCGTGTTCTATTCCGCCTCCCACGGCCGCGCCCCCTCGCCCCGGCCCACCTGAGACTGTAGTTCCTCCCTCTGTGGCGGGCCTGGATGACGTCACCCGGAGCTACACTCCCTCCCGTGAGGAGCTTCCACGGGTGCCTCTTCCCTCTGCGACGACTCCGCCTGCACTAAGATGCTCTGGGTGGGTGCGGCGCTGCCCCGCCTATTTAAGCGAGTACGCTTGTGCAACGTTCGCACCTGCGTCCTCACTGGGGGGGAAGGAGTGTTATGTCCTGGCAGCCAGCAACAGCCAAGCCGCGCCTGATTGGCTAAGACGCGGCTTGGCTGAGCGCAGGCTGTCAGGGACAGCTGATTGGTTAGCCTGCCTGACAGCTCCGTATAAATAGCTGTCAGGCAGGAAAGTGCTTATCCTTACTTGTACATAGTTGGTTGTTGACGTTTAATAAAAGCAGTTGCAGTTTCCCTCAGAACGTGTCCTGCCTCATCCTTCGACCAATATTCTACATTCTCCACTCAGGAAGGTGGGTCACACTGAGGAAAATGGGAGGCTTTGTGGAACTGGATCCATCCAGAACATTTTCATGAAAGTACAAGTTAAAAGACAGATTGAAGTTCAACAGTTTTTTTTTTATTTTTAACCTGCACAATTTATTATTTAAAAAGGAAGTAAATAAAAAAAAACTTTGAAGGAGGGGCTGGGAAGAGATGGGAGGAGGTGGAAGACTGAGCAAGCTTTACTACTATTTAAGGAAATATCTCTCCTGCTTTTTAGTTTGGACTTGTGCTGCTAAATTCACCTTTCTAGGAAGACCTGAGTTCTTTGAAACTTGATGAATTGTTTTAGGTCCACCTTCTGAAAGACCTTGCAATTCACTGTATATTGGATGCTCCCCTTGAGGATCACTGAGAAGGTGTCACTGGTCCATAATGTGGTGCTGTGGATAGTTATGGGGGGAACTCATTACACAAATATTCTGCCAGTCATGTAGATCAATAAATGAGATTAGAGCTGGAAGGGACCATGGAGATCTTCTACCCCTGCTCAAGCAGGAGAACCTATTCCATTTCAGACAAGTGACTGTCCAGTCTCTTCTTTAAAACATTCAGTGTTGAAGAACCCAAAACCTCTGGAGGCCAGCTGTTCCACTGGTTAATTGTTCTTACTATTAGGAAGTTTCTCCTTAATTCAAGATTGTTTTTAAGTGTTACAAGATACTGTAGGTATCCTCCAAGTCCAGTATATTAACTGCCATGTGGCAGGATGTTTGCCTAAAAAGATTATATGATTCATTACTAATTTCTAGTAATGTAGCTCCCTATGAAGATTCTACACATTACACAGGAAATAATTAACATCCTAGGACTTCCCTCAACTTCAAATACCTAGCTATTTTTTTTATTAAAAAATCCTTCTTATGCTCTTTTTAATGAAATCATTAAGAAATACTTCTTGGAAAATGTCCATAGTATCAGTTGTTATCCAAAGAAGGTATTTACTGTAAGATAAAAGGACAGAATGTTAAAGAAAATTGCTTTTTGGTTTCTCAGATGTGGAAAAATGCATCAAGTGTCCAGATGATAAATATCCAAATGAGGACAGAGTCCAATGTATCCCCAAAGTTGTAACTTTCCTGTCTTATGAAGAACATCTTGGCATCATCCTGGTTCCTTTTGCCTTACTCTTGTTCCTAACCACAGGCCTTGTTTTAATCATCTTCATTAAATACGGAGAAACTCCCATTGTCAAAGCCAACAACCGGGACCTCTCCTACATCCTCCTGGTCTCCCTCCTGTTTTGCTTCTTGTCTCCTTCTCTCTTCATTGGTCAACCAAGGAAAGCCACCTGCCTTCTCCGACAAATGGTTTTCAGCATCATCTTCTCAGTTGCTGTTTCTTCTCTCTTGGCCAAAACCATAACGGTAGTGCTGGCCTTCCTGGCCACAAAACCAGGAAACCGAGTGAATAGATGGTTGGGGAAGAGCTTGGCCAACTCCATCATCCTTTCTTCTTCTGCTCTCCAAATTATCATCTGCTCCATCTGGCTGGGAGTTTCTCCCCCCCTTCCCTGACTCTGACCTCCACTCCCAGCCTGGAGAGATCATCCTGCAATGCAACGAAGGGGCTGTTGTCATGTTCTACGTCACCCTCAGCTACATGGGCTTCCTGGCTGCCATCTGCTTCACGGTGGCTTTCCTGGCCAGGAATCTGCCAGGGGCCTTCAACAAAGCCAAGCTGATCACCTTCAGCATGCTGGTCTTCTGCAGTGTCTGGGTGACTTTTGTGCCCACCTACCTGAGCACCAAAGGGAAATACATGGTGGCTGTTCAGGTCTTCTCCATCCTGGCCTCCAGTGTTGGTCTGCTGGGCTGCATCTTCATCCCCAAGTGCTACATTATCCTTCTGAGGCCAGACCTGAACGCAAAGGAGCATCTCACACCCAGAACAAATGAAAAAGCATGATATTTAATACCATTATGATATTGGAAGAATTGTTAAAGTTTATTTTATTTGAAAGGAGATATTCTTTCCATTTAGATATTATGCAGGAGTCAAAGAAAATGTTTATATGTTTCAAAATAGAAAATCATTGAATTGTTCTAGCTCCCTTCCCTTTCAACTTAATAAACCTTGCTGAAAGTCATTCAGAGGAATTTGCTGTTCAGCAACAGCTACTGAATTTGACACCTTTAAAATAATTTGGGCACTTATTCCTACAGCTAAAAGTGTGTGTGTGTGTGTGTGTGTGTGTGAGAGAGAGAGAGAGAGAGAGAGAGAGAGAGAGAGCAGGAAAAGAGTTCAGGAGGAAGCTGTGGGAACTAAGAACCAGCATGGTTGGCTGATCCTCTCCCTGAGGATGCCAGAATGATGGGAAATGCCATGTTTGACTGGCTGTCAGCTGGGGAGGGAAATCGAATATATAATTCTTTCTTGATTTCCTGATAAAACCTCCTTTACAGAAAGTGTTCAGCAGAACAGCTGTCTGGGATTTCAGTTTGGGATGGTTTTTATTTTGGTAGGAACTTCACACCAAAATAATAAAAACAAAGTAAATTTAAAAATGTGTAAAATTTCCACTGTATTTTTTTCTTTGATCAACCAGAGAATTAAAATAGCGGTTTTCACACCCTTTAATTTCCCACTCTACAATTCCTACCTAAAGCATTTTCTCTGCTCCTCTTCCAAGCTTGTCTTGTCTGTGAAGGGCTGGAGAAGATGCCCAGAGAAAGGGGACCTTGAGACTCTCCCCAGAAGGAGGTTGGAGGGATCCTGTCTAAAGGCAGCCGCATCATTGACCAGGTCACAAAGCTTCAATGCTGCTTAATATCCATCCAGGTCCAAGAACAGGCTGAATTAGGGGGTGGGGGACTTTGAGGTTTCTAGGACGAGGCACCCATTGAAGTTCTTCTGCTCCCCATCACACAGATTGCTGATCAGTTGGTAATCAATGTTTAGGTCTATGAATGGCTCCTCATTGGGAATAGGATCCCTTTGCAATTTCATTTTAAGGAGGTAAGAAAAGATCTGATGGACCAGAAGAAGGTCAGTCTAAGATTCACAGGGACCAAACAGAGGCCTCTGGTTCTCCCACAAGCAGAAGAAGGCAGAGACTTATGGCTTTGCTCAACATGGAACAGACATTTTTGCACAATTTCACTTTCTTCCATCACACACCACAATATTGGACACTCGGACATCTCACACTCTAGGAATCCCCAATTCTGGTATCCCAAATTAATCTGAGAAAATATTTCCAACTTTCACAGCCCCATTCTATAAGAACTAAGGTGGGACTGGAACTCAGGAGTCTCCTGGTGATTGGCCCAAAGTCCCCCAAGAAGTTTTCATGCCTAAGGAAGGATTAGAACTTGAGTCCCCTGGTGATTGGCTCCAAGTCGCCCCTTTGGCTTTTATTTGAAGGTAAATAAATGTAAACATGAGATATAACACCATTATGATATTGGAAGAATTGTTAATGTTTCTTGTATTTGAAAGGAGATATTCTTTCCACTTAGATAGTAGGCAGGAGCCAAAGAAAATCAAATCTACTTGTTTCAGAATGTGAAATGATTGAATGGCTGTACTTCTTGTATCTCCCTATTCAACCCAATAAATCTTGCTAAAGAGAACTCTGTGAAAGTCATTCAGAGGAATGTAATATTCAGCAACTACCAATGAACCAGACACCTTATGAAAAATAATTGAAGCACTTGTTCCTACTGACAGAAACTAAAAGTTTGTGTATGTGAGAGAGAGAGTAAGATCCTAAGGTCAGATGAGAGCTGTAGGATCCCTGCTCTAACCGTGTTGTTGGATCATCTCCATGAGAAGCCTTGGAATGGCAGAATGAGCTGGGATGCAGGGATTGACCTGCTCTCCATCACTATTATGTCCTTCTTTCTTGATTTCCTGATAAAACCCCTTTCACAGAAAGCATCGACCTGAACAGCTGTCTGAGGTGTCACTTTGAGTTTGTTATTATTTAAGTATCTACCTTTTAGAAATCCCCACTCTGTTTTTTCCTTCCTCATCCAGAGAATGAAAATAGCAACAACTAACACTATTCCGGCCCTTTAATTTCCCACTCTATGATTTGTCCATAAAGCCTTTCCCTGCGTTCAATGCCACCTATTCATCCAGGTCAAGAAGGGGAGGGCGAGTAACGGGGATGGGGGGGGGCACATCCAGGTTTCTAGCAAGAGGCACCCATGGAAAGTCTTCTGCTTTCCAACCACAGAGATTGTGGGTGGATCAGGAGTCAGCCTGAGGTTTCAGAATGGCTTCTGGTTGCCACTCGGGTCACTTTGCAAATTCCATTTTAAGCAGGTAGAAAAGGTTTGATGGATCAGACCGAGGTCAGTCTAAAATCCACGCTGACCCCCCAGATGCCTCTTCTCTGCCCACAAGCAGGGTGGAGGGACGTATCACTTGGCCCAACATGGAACCAGGTAGGGGTGGAATTCAGCCAATTCCCACGGGTTCCCTAAAATGGGTTGTTAATTGTATGAGCTGTTCGGCCAACCGGCTGAATTGTCTCGGCCTGCCCCCCAATCCCCTCCTGAGAGTGTGTGTGTCCCCCATGAGAAAATGACCTGTCTCAAGATCCCATGGAACTCTTTGGCTCAGGCAGTCGAGTTCCTCGGTGGCTCACTCTCTCTACGCAAAGCAAAGGAATCGCAGAAACTCTGCAGAGCCCAGAATGGGGCTTCCTCGAACTTCGGGATTGGGAGGGTCCAGAAAGAAGCAGGACCAATGGGAATTCTCCCTTCTGCAGTGTCATCAGTCTCCAGGCAGAGTCTCCCTCTACTTCACCCAGTGCAGGAGAGCGTTCCAAGCAGAGAAGAAGCCCCTGTAGGTTCTTCAGGCCAAGATCCCCCCTCCCACTTTCCCCGCCTCTCTCTCTCCACAGAACTGGCTTTCCTCCTTCAGCTGAAGCATCAAGGGACTCTGCCCGGAGACCGATGATGCTCAAGCATGGAGTATTCTCATTGGTGCTGCCGCTAGTTCTGGCCCCGCCCTCCCACCTGCGAAATCCGAGACAAACGCTCCACACCCCTTCCAGATTCCTCCTCTGGGGCTGGAAGCATCAGGCTGGGGAGATACACGCACATGCTGACGAGCCCAGAATGGGCCTTCAGATGATGCAATGCCTGAGAAATGCGGGATTTGCAGAGAAATGCAGGCAACAACCAGTGAATCGTGTTTTCCCAGGATCCGCTGAAGCCCCAGCGGACCAATACGAATCCTCCCTTCTGTAGCGTCATCAGTCTCCAGGCACAATCAGGGTTGAGAGGCGGGAAATAGGAAAGGACTGCTTTGTCCAGACATTCTGAGCAGGAGAGATGCGTGTTTGTAGGAAGGAAATGGCATTTTTCTTCTTTGAAGCGAAGTGGCGCCTTTCCCGAGAGACCCCAGCGGAGGATTCCCCCGGGAAGGGTTGGGTGGGTGGAACTTGGGGAGAGGATCCAGCAGGATTAGATCCCTGAGGATCCTCTCTGCCTCTTCCTGGTTTACCTGAGGGCTTTCCATAGCTTACTTTCGGATTGGGGGGGTTTCTGTGACCCCCCCAAGTCTTCCCTGGCTATGGGGTGCGCCTCACCTCTTCTCATCCAGCACAGCGCCTCTTCCTATGACAGAAACCTTCATCTCTGAACTGAAACGTGTGAATCAGCGGTTCTGAATTGGTGGGAGGAAGATTTGATCTTGGACTTTGGAGGTGGGAGGGGCCAGAACCAGCAGCAGCACCAATGGGAATTCTCCCTGCTTGAGCGTCATCAGTCTCCGGGAAGAGTCCTTTGTGGCTTCACCTGAAGGAGGAGGATTCGTGGCAGAGAGAGAAGGGGAGAAATTGGAAAGGGGGATCTGTTCGGTATTGGGGGGGGCTACAGCTCAAGGGGGGTTCATGACAGCCCTAGACGGGACCCTCCCCTTTCTTTGCTTAGCCAGGGATTCCCGCTTCCCCCCTTCTTATTTCCCCCCATTGGCATCCACAACAGCAATTCTTGAACCCAAAATCCATTTGGACTTTCACTGGGTCTCCAAACATCACCCGCACCTGGGTGCAGAAGCTAACTATCCAGGGGTGGGATGGCCTGCATGAGCTGTGGAGTCGCCCAATGAGCTGCTGGGCCAGTCAAAAGACGGATGATGAATCCCTCCTTTTCACAGTCTATCTGGAAATCAACCGGCCTCAAACACGTGAAGAGCTGGCATTGTCCCAGAAACGCCAGGAACTGCTCCAAAGTTCCGTCAAAGGTATCAGGCAGCGATGCTGGGCATTTCCTTCGAGGGTCTGCTGAAGCAGCTGCCTGCATTTGGGCCAACTGGGAGGAGAGCTGGGCCATTGGCTGGGCTAACGGCACGTTGACCGCTAGAAGTTGTTCCATGCTCCCACAGGGCAAGCAGGGCTGGGGGGAGGGGAATGTAGAGGCTGGGGCAATCTATGCTGCCCTCTTACACACACACACACACAAACACACACACACACAAACACACACACGCCAAGAGTCTACAGGTGTTTATTTAAACTCCCCAAAGAGGCCCACAGAAAGCTCCCCTGTTGATAATAAAGAGAATGTATATTTAATCCTTCATGTATTAACTGCAGCTAGAATTGTATTTGCACAACATTGGAGAAGTGTAGAGATTCCTGCTGATGAGAAGGTGATAAGTAAATATCTGAATGTGCAGAAATTAACAGATTAACATTAGCAATGAAGGAGAAAAAGCAAACTGGATATTACATGATTTGGGAAGTATTTTACCAATGATTGGAGAATAAAAAAGGAGTTTGGAAATGAAGAAGGCTAAAAAATAAGTAGAAAATATATTTAGAGACATAAAGAAGATGAAAACTGTTAGTAAGTGTGTGATGACAATAATGATGTTTAATGTTAATATGGTATCATCACTAGAAGATATTAAGAAAAATTGGGAGTTTTATAATGTTTAAATGTTCAAAATATTATAATACTAAGCTTAGGGATGTTAATGTTAATATGAATGTGAAAGATGTGGCAAATGAGGAACAATGTTGCACAGAGATGTTTGTACCCAGACGACACACAGCATAAGGAAAGATGGAATGTTTATTTTTGTAATTGAAACATAATAAAAATTATATGCAATATATAAAAAAAGAAAGCACCCCTGTTGCACAGATCTGGATTCCAGGCTCAGCATGGCAAGATTCCCTGGGTAAGTGAGTCCAATGGGCACCCACGAAGTCCAGGAAAACCGTCAATGAGTCTAAGAGGTCAGGATAGATGGCAGGGGTCTAGAACTGGGCACTTTGCTATAGCAATGCTCAAGTCTTCAGAGCGGGATGAAGCAGGCAATGCCGGTGCAGCCCTTTACGAGAGGGAAGGTGGCATCCTCACAAGTAGCCCAGCTGACTGGCATTGTGCCTGCCTCCCGTCTGCTCTACGTGTCCTTGGATCAGGAGGAGGTGTGGACTCCACATCTCCTCATTGCTAACGGGCAGCAGTTGCTCCCGGTCATCGCCTGGGGCCTCCTGGCTAACTTGCTGCAGTTGTGGCTTCCCTTGTTCAGCCTCCGCCTTCCCTCATCCGGTGACCCAGCTGAGGCTGCTCCGTCAGGCCAGACCTCTCCGAGCCCCGATCCTGACCAACACTCGACTCCGTGCTTTTTCTCTGCTGACTGAAACGCCCCCTCCTCCTCTGAAGTCATGTCTACAGAGGGGCCTGGGGGGCGGGATCCATGACAGGTGGGGACCGTGCATGGGATGTCTCCTTCATGAGAGTGGCCAGGAGGAGCTGGAAGCCTAGGGAGATATGCAAGAGCTCAAAGTGAAGGAGACCCTCCTGAGTGGCTAGGAGAGGCGGAGGCCTGCGATGATCAGCCAAGACCTTGATGGTCATTGGGGGTCAGAAAGAAAGGGATGAATGGAAATCTGCACTCAACTGCCAGTTATATGGTGATCCAGAGATCCTGTCTCTGAAGCTCCTTCCACCCTCCCTGCATCTCCTCTTCAGGGCTTCTCCCTCTGGGAAGCCTCTCCTCCCCAGTCCTCGCATTCCGACGGTTCCTCTCTCCTGCAGGCCTCCTTCCTGGGAGGGAAGAGAAGGGCTCCTTCTGAAGGCCTCTCCACCCTCCCTGCATGGATCTGGTTTCCCCCTGAGGGGATCCTTTGAGGGGAAGGGAGGGATCTCCTCTTCCTGGGACTCTTTCCACCCATCAAGGGTTGAAATGGCTTCTCTTGGCTCTCCGACTGCTTTTCCTCCAATACCTTTGAGGTCCCCATTGAGATGGAGGGGAATCTCCTCCCGGGTTACATCCAGTTCCTTCCAAGATTGGGCTCTGATTAATCCTCATCCACTCCAAGACACAAATAGAGAAACTCCCATTCAAAGACAAGAACGGGAGATCTTAATTCGTGTGTCTTCTTTGACCCTCCCCAATATTTTTCCCCCTCTGCTTATAATTGGATGACTATTTGGAGGCTGTTTTCCTTCTGACTCCGTCCCAGAGAATTGAAGGCCTCCTTGCTGGGCCTTTCCTGGAGGTCACCAGAGGAACCGGTTTCTTTCTACTCCTAAGTGGGCCCCACTTCCCTTGGACTCAGAAGAGGAGGGAGGGGCAGGAAAGGCCGGACTGAAGAGGGGAAAGTCTAAGAAACCATCCTCCTTTTTTCCGTCTCCTGCAGAGGGGAGTGAAATGCTCCTTCCCTCCAGGAGCCCCTCCTGCTCCTGGGAAGCCCCCTCCTCCCTTCTTTCTGCCCCTCCACAAGGGGAGACTTGGCTTCTCGGAGCCCCCACAACTTGGCTTCTCTCTCTTTGGGGAGACAAAGACGTCCCAGGAAGGGAGACCAGGCTCCTTCTCCAGGCGCCTGAAGGTCGCAGCGCATTGGATGGGGGACAAAACCTTCAGTTGAACCTGGCAGGAGTGAATGGGGAGGGGGGCTGAGTTCTTTTCTCCTTTTGGTTTTGGGACTTTATCTCCTCTGAGGATGAATAGATGGGGGGGCAGCAGCCCCCCCCCCATGCCTGATCTGGGGGCCTTTCTGGATCCACAACTCCTGCCTGAGGATCAGGGGGGCAGCCGTGGTCAGGAGAGGCCATGGCAGAGTTTGGGGTTTTGCCCCAGTTGCTCCCTTTCCTGGGCCACGTGGCTCCCTTCACGGCCACTCAGGCCCCAGGATGGACTACTGCAAAGCTCTCTCCGTGGGGCTGCTCTTGGAGAGCATCCGGGGACTCCGGCTGAGGAAGAAGGCAGCTGTGAGGACAGTTGTGTCTCTGCGTAAACAACACTAGACAAAGAACAGACGGGCCTCCACTTACAACGGTTCTTTTAGTTCAAAGTTAACAAAAGCACTGAAAAAAGGGACTTATGACCGTTTTTCACTCTTACAATTAGTGCAGTATCCCCATGGTCACGTGATCAAAAGTCAGACGTTTGGCAACTGTCTCATATTTATGACGGTCGTAGTGTCCCGGATTCATGGGATGGCCTTTTGGGACCTTCTGGCGAGCAAAGTCAGTGGGGAAGCCAGATTCACTTAACAACTGTGGCAAGAAAGGTCATACAATGGGGCAAAATTCACTTAATGACTGTGTTATTTAGCAACAGAAATTCTGGGCTCCATTGTGGTCGTAAGATGAGGATTGTCTGTAGTCTTATTTGGAAGCCTCCTCCCGAAATGGTGAACCGATATTCAACACAAAGACCCACAATCGCACACAAAGGGCCAGAGTGTGACTGTGATAGAAGGGGATGAATGGAGACAGGTGAGAACTCCTGGGACTTTGCTGCCTTCAGACAGAGCCCCTTCCTCACCTGGGATGAGACCCCAGTTAGATCCCCCAGGGAGAGACTCACACAGAAGGGGCATAAATCGGGGTCTGGTTTACCTCTTTCTTGAACTATAAGCAACTGTGTTCCTTACAATTTATGCCCCTCAATTTAATGAACATGTGATATTATGGGATGCAAATATGTAACATGTTTGAGTACATGTAACTGATTTCCTATGCAAAGGTTGCTTTTATCCTGTCCAATCAACTTTCCTCTTTCATTTTCCTTTGTTGTGCCAACTACAAAAAGGAATGCAAGAGGGGTCTCTGTGTTCTCCCTTTCCATAGGGAGATCCCACTTTATCAGGGCACCCTCATAAACGGCTTCTAAGTGATCTTCCAACTCGATTGCTTATTGGGAAGGTGAACCAAGGCAGATTTGACTATCAGGCACAAGGAGTTTTAAAATAATGTCTAGTTTGGGATTGTTACAGGGCCATGATAGTGAGCCTATGGTGTAACCATGTCACCTAACACGCGCGGCCTTGCCTGTTTGTTTTCCAGGCCTCTGGAGCGCATACATGTGCGACAATCAGCTATACTTCACACTCCTGGCAGTGCTGAAAACCAGAGTGCACATTTGGGCCAGCCAGCTGATTGTCAGCTGTTTATGGGCACCAGGACCCAGAGGTTCAACTTTTCCAGAGCGCACTCCCTTCCCGCATGGCAGTGCCAAAAACCAGTGTGCACATGTGAGCCAGCCAGCCAATATTTGCACATGCATGTGCCCCAGAATCTGGAAGTTTGGTTTTTCTGGAGCGCAGCCACGACAAGCACGCCCATATGCAATCCGCAGGCGTGCAACATTTCCACACCTTTTTGGCTCTAGGTGCAGAAAAGTTTCACCATCCCTGGCTTAGAGACTTCTGAGAACCAACCAGGATAGCTTCCAAACCCCGATCAGGGCCTTGAGGTTATATGTCAGCTCAATTAATTGTGCCACGTTTCACATCTGATGGCCATAAAAATCCATGGTTTCTGTCTTATGCAACCTGCCCAATGACTGATGGTCTCTTCAGGTGTGTTTGTTGTCTTCCAAAATGGAGGTCACCTGTGGAGAGTTGTTGGTCTGCATCCGTGTTTTTCAAACTTTAAGATGAATGGACTTCCACCCCCAGAATTCCCCACCCAACAATGTATCTCCCAGGATTCATTGGCTATCAAGCTGTCCAGGGAATTCTGGGAATCAAAGTCAGTTCATCTTCAAGTTCCCAGTTTGAAAAAATGCTGGTCTATATTCTCCCCTTATGTCAGGAGTTAAACTATGCACCAAGACTTGGCTAATCCATACATTTCTGAATAAGCAGGAGACAATTTTGCAGATGAATCCTGGGTTGTTTGGCCAATCCCTGATTAGGCTTCCTCCTTTTTAAGCTTTTGTTTTATATCACTGGTTTTTATCTTTCTCTACCCCCTTGGAAGACCCAGCCCTGCATGGCTTCTCTTTCACAGGAGCCTCTCCTGGAAAGACACGAAGCCAAAGCGAAGCTGGAGAAATCCTGGGGGCTGCGCCCCCCCCCCCAACATTCAGCCCTGGGACCCATAAACCTGGATAGTCTCTCCCAAGGAATCAGGGTGGGGAGAGGTGCCCCAGATCCCCTCCTCCTTCCTGGACACCTTGGGCCTTTTCTATGGATCTGGTCTTTGCATTCCCGAGGGCCTTATGCAAGGAAAGAGCTGGCAGTGGAACATGGGACTTGGGCTCCCCACTTCCCAGGACTCAGAATACAGAACTTGGAGGGGGCTTTCCATCTGCAACACGAGGCTCCTGAGCTCCCCTCTCTCCCCCTCCTTCATTCCTCCCTTGGTGTGAAGGGCAGCCTTAATTTCTCCATCTCTTTTCACTTGGTTTCTTCTGACTTCTCCCTCTCTGTGTGTTTATTTGTGGGTGTGACTTTTTTCCACTGGGCAAAGTTCTGATAACTACTTTTTCATTAAAGATGATTTTATTCTTGCAGTCTGGCCACCCTATTGCATCAGCCCTTTTCTTGAGCATTGACTTTCAAAATACAGCAAATGTTGTCTTGGACTCAGCAGGCAGCTACTTCAGATCTATGGCATGCTGGGGGATTAACTGTCTCCCGGGGTTTTCTCTCTAACCATGATGCCAGCAAATGTCACATTTCTAGTTAGCTTCAGCCGCAGGCACCGTGTATTCCCTCTGGGGCCACTTTCAAGCATGGAGCTCCCAAACCTCTCAATTGTAGATGACGGATTTAATCTAATCCCTTCCCCTGTTATTATGAGTCACATGAGGATTTTCATTTCCCTTTCATTTCCCTCCAGAGAATTTCCCAACAACCTTTGAGTCCAAGAACGAGTTGAATTATCCAGGGATCCCTCCTGAGAGGGAGAATTATGATAAAAGTTTCAGCTCTGCTCTTTGGCTGAATCTTCCAGGGGAGACTTTGGGCAGAGAAATATGGAGTTTGGGGACAGGCAAGGTCTGTGCTCTTGAAGGTCTGTCTCTCTCCTTTCCAGATGAAGCTGAGTGTTTCTCTGTGTTGAGAAAAAGCAACTGGATCATATTCCACCTTGTGAGAATCCTTTGATTGTTCTAATTCTTCTTTAGAAAAAGAAAAGAGATTATTTGATTCACCCCATGAATTATGGACCTCCTGCTTCTGCTTCTGATGCTGTTTTTGTCCCATCCAGTCTCTGGGAAGCTGAGAATGAAATGCCCGCAGAGTTTGGAGAACCAGGAGGGAAAACAACCACAGAGCTTTTACAGCCCAAGAGACCATTCCATTGGTATAGTCTACAGTGGAGATGAAAGATTGCATGTAAAGTGGCTTTTCAATGTTGCTCCTTCTCTTCAGTTGGTTTTCCATGATCCGTAAGTCATTCAGGGTGATAGAGTTGCACTCCCTCCATTCTAACACTCTCCTCCTTTTCTGTTTTTTATTCTTCATTTATTCCTATATTGGGGGATATGTCTAATTTCCTGAATGATTTTGATTTCCATGACTTCTCTCTTTTGTCTGATTTTGTGAAAGAGACTCAAAAAGGCGTCTGAAAAAAAGCTGAAAGGACTCAAGATTATTTTCCTCTCTCACTTCAATCCTTGATTTATCACTTGAATAATGAATTTAAAGTACTAGTGGAACCAGTTGTAGTTGCCATACCTCAGCCAAATTCCATATTTGTGTAACTGATCATTGGTTTTGGATCAATGTTGGCTTACAGCTCAGTAGGCTTCTGGAGGATTATATATTTTTTAAAAAGTATTTGTTGTTGCTGTTGATTATAATAACACTTTTTTTTACAATAGGGATGCTTATAGTTTTCAAAATGGCTTATGGTTTATTTTCAACATTGAAATGGTGAACAAGAATTCCCAGCTCCTGCACAATCTCACACTTGGCTACAACATCCATGGCAACTATATGAACACTTTCCGCACTTCAGATGCCTTGCTGGACATTCTCTCCACTGGAGAAGCCAATGTACCCAACTACGGCTGTGGAAGGAAGGAGAACCTTCTGGCTCTTCTTGATGGAGCTAGAAGGAGCATCTCCATCCAGATGTCAACCTTAGGAGGCACCTACAAAGTCCCACAGGTTTGTGTGTGTATTTCTCCATCTTGTAAAGGGTGTGGTGAGGGGAGGTGGGTGAGCAATAGATGCAATCAAGTCTTCTCCATGGAATTCAAGAGCTGCTTTTCTCCATATTAGCAAAAATGTCAATATTTTATCCCTTTATGTTCATGTTGAGATTAATCAAAAAAGACCTGAAGTGCAGGTAATGCATACCCTGGAGAAGACATTCTGCCAACTATTTAACTGACCAAAATATATCCCTGATTGTTGGGGCCTCTATTGGCATTTCATTTTCACATAAAAATAATGCCTTTCCTATCCAGTCAGATTGAAGTTGGCAATAGTAGCATTTTATCTATCTAAAATGTGGAATAAAAAGGGCTCTAGCAATTATAGACCAAATAGATTAGCAGATATTGTAGCTAAAAATTTATGCCATGATCCTCTTAGTTAAACTTGAGAAAAATGCTATGGAAAGCTAAAACAAATGCTATGTAACATGGAAGCGTGAAACATTCCTTTGGATTCATTGGAGAATTAAAACCAAACATTTCAAACCAGAGAAGTTTCATATCATGCAACTTTCATCAAAACTATTTCACATGCCCTTAAATCTGAGGAGGGGGGAGACAATAGTGAACATCTAGGAAGTAGGGTAGTAGTGACAAATATCTTAGAATAATATTGTGACGCAACTATTGTAAATTGTTCAGCAATAATTTAACTAAAAGGATTGTGCATACTATATATAAATTGCTACTTCTTAGCAGGAAGTCCAATATTTTTTCTTTGCATTTTCCCATGTGGCTGAGTTTTTCAGTACTCCGGCATACTATTCTTTTTTATTGGTGATGTATTTATTGGGTTTCAGTCTCCCATCAGTTAAGAAGACAAGAACTGCAAAGAAGGTACTTGTGCAAATATCATAAGTATTTTGGGAATATATGTGTGATGCTACCATTGTGAATTTCTTGTTAAGAACAGTTATCAAGTTTTAATATTATGACTGTCTAACTTATTTAGAGGGCGAGTGCTTACTTGTTGCAGTAGAGTACAAATGCCATAAGCAAAATACCTGTTTACTCAGAGGTATATTCCTGCTTAAATTGCTTGATAGCAGTGTGCAGAAACTTTAAATTGTATAGCTCACAGCACTAAAGAAACCTTATATAGCAGTGACTACTCTTGAGGGTCCACATTGGCTGTTTCTGCTTCCAAGTGATGCTTTTGAAATCTACCGGAACATATTGGGGATTTCTGCACTGAGAAGCAGAAGGATGGACTCTCGCCTTTATGATGGGCTTTTGAGACACTGGAAAGCAGTGGGAACTTTTGCTACTTCTAAGTACTTCCAAGTCCAATAAGAAATTGATTATCTTTCCTTGAGCCTCTTTATGCAGGGACAGGTGCTGATAAATCCTTCAAAGAAATGGAAACAGTGAGTGTGTGAGTGAGAGTGTGTGTGTGTGTGTGTGTGTGTGTTGGGATTGTTTCTGTTGTGTAAGATTGGAATATAACTTATTGGCCCTGGATTTTGAGGGTGGAGAGAAGTTGCAGAAGCTGAAATGCGGTTGGGACAGACTGGGGAGTCCTATGTTTTCTCTCTTTTACATTTTCAGAGATTATATACAGTATAAAGAGTTAACAGTTGCACCGATTGTACTTTATGTTTCTGTACACAAAACAAAGAACAGGTAGTTCAGCACATGACAGCCTGTCAATCTGAAAATACTGTGAAAGAAATAGGTATTGTTTCTGGTGCACATAATTCCAAACCCAAGATCTTAAGAGGGTGGCCAATCCAAGGAGTTTCCCCTCTACACAGTATATAGTATATTATACTCTACAAAGTGGTTTAAACAACAAAGGCAAGTGTGAGAGAGCACACTGTTCTGCAAATAACCTTACTAGCCTTTTGTATGGTGTTTATGTGTAGTGGTGTTAGTAGTAGCACAAAAGAAATTATACTTACAGACTGCGTTTTCCTGTAGATTGTGGTATGAATTTATTTTTTTAAGCAACAGGCCAGAACCTGTTCATATTAATAAGTAGGAAATCTGTTGGACATCAAACTTATTTTTAAAGTATCATTATGTAGAACTCTTTTTAGTAGTCTGGATTATGGAAGAATTGCAGGAAAATATTAGATAAGACAGAAACAAGCTAAAATAGGGGTGGTGGTGGTGAATCAACTTCTTGTTTATTGCCCATGTTCTGTTACAAACTACTCTAACTGCTGCCTGTTTTTTGAGCAATAATGATTACTTTGAATATGATATTAACATATAAAGCATGTGATATGGTTCCAGGATCAGAGCTAGTCTATATTTGAATGGCCTGAAGGTGTGTTAACATTCAAGGAAGCTAAAGCTGCAATCTAGGAAAGGCAGTTCTTGGCCCTCTAAGTCCTTGGAAAATAGACCACCTGTGAACCATATGTAAAACCACCCTGATTGCCACATAGAAGAAAGGATGAAATAGGCCTGTCTAAATCATTTGGTGGGATTTCAAAGCATTGGAAAGTTGTGGGAGGACTTTGGAACATCTGCTTCATTGACCAGATCTGGAGGAGAGCTCAGAGCCCTATAAAATAACTTGCCTAGCTTTAGTACAAATGCTAGGACTGCATGATACTTTGGATTCTGTTCCAAACAAAGTACTGAAGAGAATACAAGACTGTAAATATAGTACCTTTTATGTTTCTCTTTACTGAAACAGTAACTGAATAGCCGAGTTAACAGTAACGGTTTATTCTGCTCAAGATACAATGTAATGAACTTAACGACTCTCCGTCTGATAGCCCTTTTATAGCTGAGCTGTCAGACAGTTAACCAATAGGCTTGTTTAACGATCCCCTCGAGCCTGCATGGACGCAGGAGCCAATCACTGGACACAACACTCCTTCCCCCCGGACTGCACATGCATAATCCTGCAAATATGCTGGTCTTCTCCGCCTTCTCTGAGATCGGCGCAAGCCAGCCTCAGGAGACCCAGGGCACGGAACATCGCCTCTCTCTGGCCCCCGTGCCGGTGGTGCTAACAATACAGATATTTGTCCATGCAACTTGGGTTCTTCTTCAACAGGTAACTCATCAACTGGTAACGGAACTTGAACACCCCTGGTAACTCTGTCTTGTAGTTTATTCCTTGTTGTCTGCGGTAATGTGTCAGCTGCGGACCCTGTTATTCGTCGGCGTAATTGATTAATATGTCTTCTCCATTCCCGACCATCACACAGCTGGACCCTGTAAGAACAGGGCCCTGTTATCTCAGATATCCAACCCGGCAACCACTTAGGTTCCCCCATAAAATTTTGTGCAAACACCCCCTCCCCCCTATTAAATACTCTAGGAGGGTCTTCCTGTACTGAATTCCGAGGTATGTTGGGTGAAGCCTATCTAATGTGGTGCGTAATCTTCGTCCCATTAAAATCTCAGCAGGGCTTTTCCCTGTTATGGGGTTTGGTGTGGTGTGTTGGGTTAATAAGTATGAAGCTATTTTCTCTGGCCATGGAAGATTTCCCATTTGGCTTAATGCCTCTTTAGCTGATCATACGGCGCGTTCTGCTAATCCATTTCCAGCAGGGTGATATGGTGCTATTTGAGCGTGCCTTATTCCCAATGATGTTAGGTAAAGTTGGAAACTAGCTGCTGTGAATTGTGGTCCATTGTCTGATACCAATGTATCAGGCAACCCATGTGTGGCGAATAATTTGTTTAAAACTGCTATAGTTGCTTCTGCAGTTGTGCTACGCATCGGAAATAACTCTACCCATTTTGACAGTGCATCAACCACTATGAAGATAGTTTGTCCTAACCATGGCCCTAGAAAATCTACGTGTATTCTACTCCAGGGTGCAGATGGTTTGTCCCATTCTCTTACTGGTGCGGCCGCAGGGGCTGGCCGGACCTGTTGACAGGGTTGGCATTTCTGTACCCACTCCGTGATGTTATTATCAATGGATGGCCACCATACATAACTTCTACTCAGTCCCTTCATTCTAACTATTCCTGGGTGCCCTTCATGGAGTCTGTCCAGTACAATCTGTCTCAAGGTTTTGGGAATTATAACTCTAGAGCCCCACAACAGACACCCTTGTAGCACAGATAATTCTTCTCTGCGATGGTAAAATGGTATAAATTCTAACCCCACTGGGTCCATTGGCCATCCACGGTGTACCCAATCCATTACTTGCATTATAATGGAGGCTTTCCATGAGTGATATGCAATATCATTTGCTGATAGAGGTAGTCTAAATTCATCTAGCAGGCACACGCTGTGTACTGGAGCAGGGTCAGACACTAAAGTGTGCATTGGACAGCGACTCAGTCCGTCTGCATTTCCCATTTCCTTACCTGGTCTATGTTGTAATTTATAATTATAAGCTGACATAAACTCTGCCCATCGTGACATTCGGGGTGATATAATGTGAGGAGCAGGACGATCCCCAGCTAAAATCCCTAACAAAGGTTTATGATCTGTTACTAATTGAAAAGGACGTCCATACAGATAATGATGGAATCTTTTAACTCCTGCAACGGCTGCCAAAGCCTCTTTATCTATCTGACTATAGTTGCGTTCTGCTTTTGACAGTGTTCGTGAATAGAACGCTATAGGAGCCTCTAGTCCATTTGGAAATATGTGGCTTAATACAGCACCGACTCCAAATGGGGAGGCGTCACATGCCAGAATTAATGGCAATTTTTCATTGTATTGGGCTAGTATTGGTGCTGTTGTTAGCAACTTCTTAACTTCCATAAAAGCTTTCTTCTCGCGGTCAGTCCAACTCCAATTTGCTGAAGTGTCTAACAAATGGGGCAGAGGTTCTGCCACCGAAGCCTTATGTGGTATGAAGCTTGAATAAAAATTCAAGAGTCCTAAAAATGCTTGTAATTCTGCCCTATTTGTTGGTGTTGGGGCTGCATTAATTGCCTCCACCTTCGCTGGTGTGGGGTGGATGCCCTGACTGTCAATTAGATATCCTAAAAACTCTACAGCTGGCACTCCTATTTTGCATTTTTCTTTCTTTAATCTGAGGCCAGATTCTCTGAAACGCCTAAACACTTGTCTGAGTGTGATAACGAGTTGTGACCGACTTTTAGCCGCAATCACAACATCGTCAAAGTATGGAATAACCCCGGGTATCCCATCCTCGTCGCCAGTTTTATGTTTCTCTTTTACTGAAACAGTAACTGAATAGCCTAGTTAACAGTAACTGTTTATTCTGCACAAGATACAATGTAATGAACTTAACGACTCTCCGTCTGACAGCCCTTTTATAGCTGAGCTGTCAGACAGTTAACCAATAGGCTTGTTTAACGATCCTCTCGAGCCTGCATGGGCGCAGGAGCCAATCACTGGACACAACAGTACCCATCCACAACTCTTTAAAGTAAATATTTCATGAATCCAGGAAAAAGATGCCGCTGTTTTAAAAAGTACCAAGTAGATGTTGTGGGCTTTACATTCCTATATATTCAAAAACACGTGGATGCTAGTGGAGCTGCGCTGGGGTGGCTGGCATGCCAGGAGAGGACGCTCTGCATGCTACAGGTTCCCCATCACCTCTCTAATCCTTTCAATTGCTTTTTCAGATCAATTATGTAACAGCTTCAGAGGCTCTGAGTGATAAAAGTCGATTCCCCTTTTTCCACCAGATGCTCCCCAAAGAAGGAATCCAGTACCCAGCAATTGTACAGCTCCTCCTCCACTTCAGATGGATCTTGATTGGTCTCTTTGCTTCAGACACAGAAAAGGGAGAGAATTTCATGAGGACTTTTACTCCTGTGCTTGTCAGGAATGGAATTTGTGTGGTTATATCACAACTGTTCTCAAAGACTGGATATACTGCAGCCCTCAGGGATTCCCTCTCTAAGTGGAGACAAGTCAACGTCTTTGTTCACTTCATAGAATTTGATTCCATTTGGGACAGAATTCTTCCTTTCCATTTAACACTTATGCGTCTGCCAGGACCTATTGAGGGGAAAGTCTGGATCCTCACAAATTTTGCAGCATATCAAATAAACAAGCACAGACTTCTCAAATACATCCATAGTATTTGGAACTTTGGTTATCTGTTGAAAGAAAGGCCAATAGATTCTGCCTTTAAACGCTTTTTCTTTGTGGAAGTAAAGTTTCAAGATCATTATTTTCATTGTTCTCTTTCAAAGAATGTCTTTTCTGTCAAAGGCCGCAGAAGATGCACCCAGAAAGCCCCACTGGAGACCCAGGAGAAAAAGGACAGAAAAAGGGCCCCAAATAACTACCACGATTACAGTTTCATGAAGACTCTGGCCCAGGCCTTGAATGCCGCATATTCCTCCAGATCAAGGAGGGGAAGGAAGGAGGATGAAAAGATGTTGGGGTCTCCAAGGCTGCAGCCGTGGCAGGTATGGGGGTCCCGATATGGATCCATTAATCTTAGATCCTTTGGAGAAGGAATCCAGAGGAGAAGGAGGGGAACCATCTCAACAGATCTGGCCAATTTAATTACTCAGGGAATTAATGGTTCCAAAGAGTATATACCATGGCATTTTTATATTTAGCACTGCTAATTGGAGAATGCTGTATTCTTTTTAAAATAAATTCCTGTATTTGTGGGTTTGTGATGAGCCTGGTGGAATTCCACCTTCCTTCCGTCCCCATTGCAGGTGGGTCTGTGTGCAGCTGGACAGGCAGCTAAGCCCCCCTGTTTTCCTCCAATGAAAGGGAGCCTGGCGTGGATCTGGATGCTTTATTGGGAGAAGAGGGCAGGTGAAACTGAGGAGATACAAAGAGTGGGAATCAAATAGAAAGATGAGATAGGCAGCATTAACTGACAGCCAGCAAAGAAGCAGCTGGAACCTCTCCAGGGATGCTCTGTGTGAGGGACGGAGGCCGTCTCCGGATGACCAGGGGTCTCGGTCACAACGGCTGCTTCCGTCTTCTCCAAAGGCTGACGGAAAATGGAGTCTGGCTTCAGACCTTATAGTGAGGCTTATCAGCCCCCAGCCACTAGGTGGGGCTAGAGCAACAACAGCACAACAGTTACCGTGTTTTTCAGAATATAAGACGCACCTTTTTCCCTCAAAAAAGAGGCTGAAAATCTGGGTGCATCTTATATATCAAATACAGCAATTTTGCCTACCGAAGCCCCGCCCCCTTCACCAAAATGGCTGTGCATACCCTTATGGAGGCTTTCAGAGAGCTCCTGGGTGCTGGGGAGGGCAGTAATGAGCAAACAATGGACCATTTTTGCCCCCCCCCAACCCCCAGCAGCACTCTATAAGCCTCCATAAGGCTAGGCAGGCAATTCTTTGACAAAAAAATGGCTTGTTTTTGCGAAAAACGGGCCATTTGTTGCTCATTCCCCCCCCCCCCCCCCGGAGCCCTCTGCAAGCTCCCCCAAGGCTATTCATGACTTTTTTTAAAAAAGGGGGGGCGTTTTCACAAAAACTGGCTTTTTTGGGGAGGTTTGCAGAGTGTAAAAACTCCCCCCCCCCTCTTGGAAAGCTCTTTAACTGGTTGATGAGAATTACATTGATCAAGTGCTTTGCCAGCAGAAACAAAGTCTTAGGTGCTATAGATTGTCAGCGATTTCCTTCTCCAGCACATGGATAAATACACCTGGAAACATCTACCTACCTACCTACTCTCTCTCTCTCCCTCTCTCCCTACTGTATTTTTCTCTCTATCTCTTTTTATTTCTCTCTCTCTTTATCCCTTTATCTACCTCCCACCACTCTACCTAACTACTCTCTCTCTCTACCTACCTACCTACTTTTTTTAAAAAATTGCCTTTTCAAAACCTTGCTGTGTCTTATACTCCGGTGCATCTTATACTCCGAAAAATACAGTACATGTTGTGGCATGACAACCTTTATAAATTAGGAGGAGACCCTGAGACCATCTAGCCCAACTCCTCCTCTCTGTGGGAATCCCAGTTCAAGCTTCTCTGACTGATGGCTGCTCAGTCTTTGCTCTCAGATGATCCATGAAGAGGAGACTGAACTTCTCTGCTTTACTGGCTCAGCTCTAAAACAGCTCATCCTTTTATCATATTTTTCTCTCATTCAGTTAAAAGAGTCTTCTGAAGTCATGGTTTGTGTCCTTCCTTCCTCTCATTTTCTCTCTTTCCCTCCCTTCCTCCCTCCCTCCCTCCATGTATCTATTGACCCATCCATCCAACTATATCTCATTCACTTCCTCCTCCCTCCCTCTCTTTCTTTCTTTCCCTTCCTTCCATAACTCACTCTTTCTTTCTTTCTTTCTTTCTTTCTTTCTTTCTTTCTTTCTTTCTTTCTTTCTTTCTTTCTCTCTCTCTCCTTTCCTTTCTTTTCCTTTTCACTCTTTTTCCTTTTCTTTCATCTCTCTCTTTCTCTCTCTTTCTACCCCTTCCTTTCCTCCTTCCAAAGTTAGGAGATCCACCTGAAACAAAAACTCCTTTGGATGAAACCGCCCATTTCACACACACACACACACACATGCACACATTCTTCCAACCAGCTCTGCGCCTTGCCACATTGTTTGATTTTAGTGGTGGGCCGGTGGGCGAAGTCCTTTCCAAGTGCCCGGCAGCATCGTTCACATCCCAGGAAAGCCCAGCTGATTAACTTGCTGGGATGCGCTTCGATCGGTGTCTCTTCTGCACAGGCAAGCTTCTCTCTCTGGAGCAGGCAGAGAAGGGGGACTTGCAGGGATAAAAGTGTGTGTGTGTGTGTGTGTGTGTGTGAGAGAGAGAGAGAGAGAGAGAGAGAGAGAGTATGAGCGAAAGAGAGGGGGGGAAAGAAAAAAGAAAAAGAGAGTGAGAGTGAGGAATCAGAAGCTTTTCAACCTTGTGGGCCGCCTGTGAGGAGGCGGAAATGGGGTGAGGGCCTCTCCCCATTTCCTCTGAATCTCCCTCCCTCTTCCCCAAGTTTTTCTTTCCTTCCATCCATTCTCTCCCCCACTCCTGAGAGCGAGGGGCGCTGCTTTGCCTGGGAGTTTTCTGGGCTCTGGAAGGGGCAGAAGGGGAGGAGGGTTGGGTTCCCCAGAACTTCTTTGGGAGAAGCATCATTCTGAACTCCGCGTTGGGGGGGCATGTGCGTAGGGTGTCCACTGAGGGGCTTTTAGCCAGACGTGCCTCTGGCCAGGGGGGAAACTGGAGTGGCTCAGGTGAGCCAGGAGGGATGACTGAAATCTTTTGACTGAGCTGGTCAATCCCCCCCCCCTCCCAATTGGAGCTGGCCGAACTTTCCTCTCTCCCTCCAGTCACCATGGAGCTGCTGCAGCCTCTCCCCCAACATGTTGCCCAGTTATGGGCCCAGCCTGCCCTTCCCTGCAGTATTCGGGGGGGGGCTCTGTTTGGGGGTAGAATTTGGCTGCAGAAACGCAAAGTGGTGGGCAGCCTTGGAGGGCCTGTTCACCCTTCCCCTTTTCCTCTCAGCCCTGTAAAACTAGAAATCTCCCCCCCTCCAAGCAGCAGCTGAGACTGTGCAGGGGGGAGGGGGGGGAGGAGAAGAAGATCTGAAAGATCCCATTTCTGCAGCAAGAGGAGTTTCTGCAATGGGGAGGGGGAGGGGGAGCTTCCAAAGGCCTATCAGCCATAATTGCCATCACAGCAGATGTTGGGAGTGGGTCAAGGAGGAAAGGGGTCCCCTGACTCTCCCTCAGACCCCCAGGAGGGGAGGAAGGAAGGAAGGAAGGGATGGAGGGAGGGAGGGAAAGGAAAGGAAATGGGAAAGAAGGAAAGGATGAAAAATGGAGGGAATGGGAAGGGAAGGAAAAAGGAAAAGAGAAAGGAAAGGAAAAAGGGAAAAGGTGAAGAATAGCCGCTGCTGGAGTGGTCGGGAGCAGCCTGAGGTGGGCATTCGGGAGCAGGCCAAGACGAGCAGGAGGCCACAGCAAAGACAGGCAAGCAGGCTGGGCTGCGTGGCCACGTGTGTTAGGGTGTGAATTCCACCCTGAATTAAGGAGGTGTGGATCTTGGCATCCCTTGTAGCATACTTTTGAATAAGCGAAAATAAACCCGAAGCAAGATCTAATAAAAACATTTTTAATATAAAAGAAAATAAAAATACAAAAGCACTAACTCAATTAACTACATTTTGGCAAGAGCTATGTGCCTGCCTCCTGGCAAGCGAACAGAAGATCAGAAGAGAAAGTTAAAGAGGAATGTGAAGGAGCATGCCTACTAAATCACTTGCAGATAATAACTGTGACCTGCGCAATAAATTTCAGCACAGCTAACAAACCAATTAATGCAGTGACACCCCTTCTTTTGCTAGTTGGGCTGAAGTCATCAAATCATCAAATAAAGCACATCTTCTTTCGCAGATACTTGTGTTGAGTTGCTGGAAGAGGTTTGTTGAGCATGTCAGCTATTTGATCATGTGTAGATACATATTGCAATTTAACAAAACCTTGTTTAACTAATTGCTTTGTGTTGATAATGAATGTCAATGTGTCTGGACCTAGAACCTGTGAAATGTGACACAGAAATATAAACCACCGATTCATTATCTTCCATCACAGTGATTGGTCGAATCAGACATGTCCAGATATCTGGATCAAAGCATCAAACCATGTTAGAGAATTACATGCATCGGAAACACAAGCATATTCAGCTTCAGTAGATGAACAAGAAACAAAATTCTGTTTTCTCACTTGCCAGTAAACAGGACATCCATTCAGGAACATCATGTAACCTGAAGTACTTTTGCGTGATTATCACATGCCCAATCAGAATCTGCATAACAACATAATTCTGCACAATCAGTATGTGTTGGTTCTAGCAATAACTTCATGTGTTTAGTGTGTTTCAATAACTTCAATAACTTCTTAACGCATGTCCAATGAAATTGTGTTGCCTTACCTATGTGTCGTGATAAGAGATTAACACTAAGTGCAATGTTGGGTCTGTTCCAACTACTAATGTACAACAGTGACCCAATGACTGAACGATAAAGTGTTTGATCTTCGAACTCGGGACTTGGTTCATGTGTTAAGTTGTGAAAATCTGTTTGCATGGGTGTCTTTGTTGTGTTTGCATCTTTCATGTTGCAATGATGCAGAATGTGGTCAACTTTCTCCTCTTGTGAAAGACTAAACCTTTTCTGTGTTTTGTCAATCTGAACACCTAAATAAGTGTTAATGTGTCATAAAGATTTCAATGTGAAGTATCTCTGCAAACTTTTAGCAAAAATCTCACTCATTTTCTTATTTGGACCAATATAAACAATATCACCAACATAAACAAGAATGATCTCATATGCGTTGTTAGATCTTTTTGTGAACACACATTCATCATTTTCGGACTTAATAAAGCCCATTGAATGTAGTTTGTCAGTAAGACATAAGTACCACATTAAACCTGACTGTTTCAGACCATAAAGACTTTTGTTTAGGAACCAGGTATCCCCTTCTTGCTTTCGGAATCTTGGAGGTCCTCTCACGTAGATCTCTTCATCTAGGTCAGCATGTAGATAAGCCGTGTCCACATCAAACTGGAAAACTTCTAAACCAAGAATAGTTGCAGTGGTTAAAGCAATTTTTACACTTTCAGTTCTGACTGTTGGTGAGTAAGTGTTTGTGTAGTCCTCAGGATAACGTTGAGCGAAACCCTGAGCTACAAGTCTGGCTTTGTACAATGACTCACCATTCGGTTTCTCCTTGATTCTGTAGACCCATCGAGTGCCAATGACTTTTTTGTTTGCTGGAGGTTTTGCAGGTGTGAATGCATTAAGTTTCTTTAAACTGTCCATTTCATCCTGCATTGCTTCATACCATTTGTCTTGCTCTGAATCAGGAAGCTGCTTGATTTGTGTGAATGTATCAGGAGGAAGTGTAACATTGCAAATCAAAGGCAAAGGTGTTTTTGTCAGTTGCCACAGATATCGTTGTGGAGGGATTCCTTTTGTGACCCTCTTGGAACATCTCGGAACAACAGTCCATTCTTCTTCTGCTTCTTCATCCTCGTCCTCACATTCGTCACTAGCATCAGCATCTTTGGCTTGTGAAGACGGAACATCAGGTTGTGAAGAACTGATAGAAGGAATATCTGCCTGTGAATCTTGGTCATCAGGCTGCGTGGCATCTGCAACATCATCTCTAGGAAAATAAACTCCAGGATCATTAGAATGAATCCTGGACCAGTCAATATCTTCCTCAAAATTAGCAGATTGTGAAATTACAATGACATGTTTAGGTTCAATAAATTTGCTCCATTTTGAATTATCATCAATACCCATAAATCTCAGTCTCTTTGCTGCTGGACCTCCTTTTCTTCTTTGAGCTAAGGGAACATTTACCATAGCATATGAACCAAAAATATGGAGGTTCTTGAGATCAGGCTTGTAGCCATACATCATGAAGAAAGGAGTTTGATTTATTACACTGCTCCATGTACGGTTGACAATGTAATTTGCATATTTGATAACTTCACCCCAGTATATGTCACTGAGGTTGGTGTCTTGTAGGAGACAACGCATCACGGTTTGTAGAACCCCTTGTCTTCATTCTGCGACTCCGTTATGAGCTGGTGTGTATGGAGTGGATGTCTGATGAAGAATTCCATTCTTACGCATCCAATCCTGGAAAAGCTGAGACATGAATTCGACACCACGGTCACTCTGGATTCTGACGATGCGAACTTGGTGTTGGGTAGAAAGAAATGCTGCAAATGACTTTAAAGATCTGAAAGGTCTCAGATTTTTGTCTCATAGGATATACCAATCCATATCTAGAGTAATTATCAACAATTGTTAGAAAATACTTTTTACCACCAATTGTTGGTGGAAAAGGACCTACTATGTCAGTGTGTACCAAATCAAAAATGCGTGTTGACAGGCGTGTAGCGTGTTTGGGAATTGCAGCTGCCTTGGATTTAGCTTTTCTGCAAACTGCACAATCCAAAAACACCTTACACCCCTTTAGATTCAAACCTTTTGCGAACTCCGGCATTTTCCTAAGAACACGGAAACTGGTGTGCCCCAATCTTCTATGCCACTTGTGGATAGACCTGGAATGCAAAGGTTTACCAGTTAGTGAATTTTCAACATTAACAGTTTCATGAGGAACCTCAGGCTTGCTCTGAGCAACCTGCTTCTGTTTTCTCTGTTTGTTGGCTTTAGTAGCCTTTGGAGTAGCAACAGGATCTCTCTCTGAACCAACTCTCTCTGGGCCTGTGCTTTCCCTTTTTGGAGTTTGCATACTTGCCTGTGCTTTTGGCTTTAAGTAATAAACACCACCAATCAGCATGGTGGATCAACAATTGTTGCTTGCTTCTCATTATCACCTTTAAGTTGATTTAAAACCATTGTTACTTTATCAAACTTTTAAAATGAAGTTTCAAATAAGGCTTGTAAGTTGAAAGACTTTATATTCTTTAAATCACTTCAAATTAGCTTACTCTAAGATCCTATTAATTTATTACAGTATTAATAACAACATAGAATAATTGATGACCAAAGGCAACTTTGTTTCCATCACTTTTAGGTTTCATAAGAAAGATCAAAAAGGGTAAAAAATTATTTGAGTATCATTTTGAGGACAGTTTTTATCCACTTAGTTATCATACCATCCACCCCTCAGGTTTCTAATCCTATTGCAAAATTATTTCTGAGTCCTTTACTAAAAACCAGTTCTATCACCAGAGTTCCCATAATCTATTTAGGAAGTGTAATGATGTGTGAGAATGATTTTTGGGATGAGAGGAAGAGAGGCTGCCTAGGGAAGGATCAGATAAGAGGGGAGAATCCTGCAGCTGCATAATGGGAGAAAGAAACTCAGGATCCTCACTAATTTTTCAGACTGAGAAAAGAGCTGGTGGGAGATTTGTTCTTTCAGATCTGCAAAAATTTTTATAATGTTGTATTACAATCAAATAGAATTAGCACATTTAGAGATGTTTTCCATCAGGATGTCCAGGGAGAACATTAGTCTGAAAACTTTCTTCTTGATCAACCCATGCTTTCTGTGAAATATGTTGTTTTCATCTTTTTTTTCTCTCTTCATTTTATTTGCCATTTGCTCTAGAATGTTCCCTGTAATTGAACAATTGTGTCAATTATATTTTCTTTATATTTTGTCAGTATATGATTGACAATTTTTTCTCAAACTTTTTCATTCACTTATGAAGATATTGGCAGTATTTGTATCCTATTTAGCCATATTTGGAGATTAGACAATTGTAGAAGAAAGATTCAATGTGGGATAAGAAACAAAGTTTTCTGCTTTTCAAATTCCTGGATGTTCCCATTCTAGTTTCATCCCTTTCTGGAGAAGAATGAATTTTGGAATATTTCCCAGTTTGAACTATACTTGGACCAAAATGGAGAGATAAGAGCCGATCTACGCATTTTGGGCTTCTTGATTCTCCCCAAGAAGGATGTTGTGGAAGAGATTCTGGCGTATTTTGAAAGACAGAGACTTTCTATCAAAGAAGATGCTCTTTCACAGCTAAAGTTGCTCAATAAGGTGGGATAAATTTTGGTGTCTTTCTGTTTTCCAAAGTCTGAGGTCCCACTTCAAGTGGGCAAAGTGTATAGTCTCCAGGGTGGTTGACCTTCCATGCCAGTTGGTGTCATATAATGGAAGTTCTTCAACAGACAGGACCTAAGTGGAGGGGCTTTGACATGTTTTATGGAAATCTTTCAAGATCTTACTGGTCAGAGGTTTCTTCATCACAGTTTTATTCTTTATTGAAAAATCTAATGGAATAGAAATTTCTGAAATCTTTTACAATAAATGTTATTCTCAGTTTTAATATGAATATATCATCATATGTAAATCTTTTTTCAATTCCATCTCTGCTGACTTTATTAAGTAGAAAAGTACTTTATTGTAATGTTAAATGCCAAAAGCAAAAGGGAGGAACTGAATGAAGAATCTGCCAGTACTTAGTTATACCTCCTGCATCTTCTTAGTAGTAGTCAGGTATTTCATATTTACTTACATGAAGACCAGAGGCTATTTGGCTAATGTCAATGTTTATCTCTATTTTCCATGAATGTTGACTATTAACACATTTTCTTTGGCATTCCTCATTTTTCTGCTCAGTCACTGCCTCAGTCCAGCTGTGCGGAAAATTGTCATCCTGGTTTTGTCAAGAGGGCTCGAGAAGGAGAGCCAGTTTGCTGCTATGACTGTGTTCCTTGTCTGGAGGGGACCTTCTCCACTCATGAAGGTGGGTCACACTGAGGAAAATGGAGGCATTGTGGAACTGGATCCATCCAGAACATTTTCATGAAAGTACAAGTTAAAAGACACAAGCTCACCTTTTAAATTTCTAACATGCACAATTTTTTATCTAAAAGGAAGTAAATCAAAAAGTCTTTGAAGGAGGGGCTGGGAGGAGATGGGAGGAGGGGGTGGCAGACTGAGCAAGCTTTACTAATAGCAGAGGAAACATCTCTCCTGCTTTCTAGACTGGATATGTGCTGCTAAGTTCACCTTTCTACGAAGATCTGAGTTCTTTGAAACTTGATGAATTGTTTTAGGTCCACCTTCTGAAAGACCTTGCAATTCACTGTATATTGGATCCTCTCCTTGAGGATCACTGAAAAGGTGTCAGTGGTCCATAATATGGTGCTGTGGAGAGTTATGGGGGCAACTCATTGCACAAATATGCTGCCAGTCATGTAGATCAATCAATCAATCAATCAGAGTAGAGCTGGAAAGGACCTTAGAGGTGTTCTAGTGCTACCCCCTGCTCAAGCAGGAGAACTGATAACATTTCAGACAAGTGACTGTCCAGTCTCTTCTTAAAAACATCCAATGTTGAAGCACCCACAACTTCTGGAGGCCAGCTGTTCCACTGGTTAATTGTTGTCACTGTTAGGAAATTTCTCCTGAATTCCATTTAGCTTCCAGATGTTACAAGATACTGTAGGTATAAGTCCATTATATTAATTGCCATGTGGCAGGACTCTAAATATTTGTATAAAAAGGTTATATGATTCATTATTAACCTGTAATAATGTAGCTTCCTATGAATTACATTACACATTACACCATAAATAATTAAGACCCTAAGACTTTCCTCAACTTCATATACCTAGCTACTTTAAAATTACATCCTTATGCTATTTTTAATGAAAAATAAAAGGAACGAAATATTAAAGAAATTTGATTTTTGGCTTCTCAGATGCAGAAAAATGCACCAAGTGTCCAGATGACAAATATCCAAATGAGGCCAGAGTCCAATGTATCCCCAAGGTTATAGTCTTCCTGTCTTATGAAGAACATCTGGGCATCATCCTGGTCTCTTTTGCCCTGCTCTTGTTCCTAACTACAGTCCTTGTTTTAATTATCTTCATTAAATACGGAGAAACTCCCATTGTCAAAGCCAACAACCGGGACCTCTCCTACATCCTCCTGGTCTCCCTCCTGCTTTGCTTCTTGTCTCCTCCTCTCTTCATTGGTCAACCAAGGAAAGCCACCTGCCTTCTCCGACAAACAGTCTTCAGCATCATCTTCTCAGTTGCCGTTTCTTCTCTCTTGGCCAAAACCATCACGGTGGTGCTGGCTTTCCTGGCCACAAAACCAGGAAATCGAGTGAAGAGATGGTTGGGGAAGAGCTTGGCAAATTCCATCATCCTTTCTTCTTCTGCTGTCCAAATTATCATTTGCTCCATCTGGCTGGGAGTTTCTCCCCCCTTCCCTGACTCTGACCTCCACTCCCAGCCTGGAGAGATCATCCTGCAATGCAACGAAGGGGCTGTTGTCATGTTCTACGTCACCCTCAGCTACATGGGCTTCCTGGCTGCCATCTGCTTCATGGTGGCTTTCCTGGCCAGGAATCTGCCTGGGGCCTTCAACGAAGCCAAGCTGATCACCTTCAGCATGCTGGTCTTCTGCAGCGTCTGGGTGACTTTTGTGCCCACCTACCTGAGCACCAAAGGGAAATACATGGTGGCTGTTCAGGTCTTCTCCATCCTGGCCTCCAGTGCTGGTCTGCTGGGCTGCATCTTCATCCCCAAGTGCTACATTATCCTTCTGAGGCCAGACATGAACACAAAGGAGCAACTTACAGCCAGAATAAATATAAAAACATGAGATATAACACCATTGTGATATTGGAAAGATTGTTAAAGTTTATTTTATTTGAAAGGAGATATTCTTTCCATTTTGATAGTATGCAGGAGTCAAAGAGAATAATATTTATATGTTTCAAAATAGGAAATTATTGAATTGTTCTAGCTCTCTTCCCTTTCAGCTCAATATACATTGCTAAAAGTCATTCAGAGGAATTTGCTGTTGAGCAACAGCTACTGAATGTGACACCTTTAAAAAATAATTCTGGCACTTGTTCCTACAGCTAAAAGTGTTTGTGTGTGTGTGTGTGTGTGTGTGTGTGTGTGTGTGTGAGAGAGAGAGAGAGAGAGAGAGAGAGAGAGAGAGAGAGAGAGAGAGAGAGAGAGAGAGAGAGAGAGAGAGAGAGAGAGAGAGAGAGAGAGAGTGAGTGTTCAGGAAAAGGGTCCAGGAGGAAGCTGTGGGAACCAAGCACCAGCCTGGTTGCCTGATCCTCTCCCTGAGAATGCTGGAATGATGTGAAATGCCATGTTTGACAGGCTCTCAGCTGAGGAAGGAAATCTTCATCCCTCTTATAGAATTCTTTCTTGATTTCCTGATAAAACCTCCTTTGCAGAAAGTGTTCAGCAGAAGAGCTGTTTGATATTTGAGGTTTTTTATATGTATTTCACAGCAAAATGATAATAAATTCAATAAAAAATAAAATGTGTAAAGAAATTTTCACTGTATATTTTTTCTTTGCTTAACCAGAGAAATAAAATAGCAGCTTTCAGACCCTTTAATTTCCCACTCTACAATTTCGACCTAAAGCATTTTCTCTGCTCCTCTTCCAAGCTTGTCTTGTTTGTGAAGGGCTGGAGAAGATGCCCAGAGAAAGGGGACCTTGAGACTCTCCCCAGGAGGAGGTTGAAGGGATCCTGTCTAAAGGCAGCCGCATCATTGACCAGGTCACAAACCTTCAATGCTGCATAAGATTCATCCAGATCCAAGAAGGGGGCGAATAAGAGAGGAGGGACTTCAAGGTTTCTAGGAAGAGGCACCCATGGAAGCTCTTCTGCTCTCCCACCACAGAGATTGCAGATCAATTGGGAATCAATGTTTAGGTTTCTGAATGGCTCCTAATCGGGAATAGAATCCCTCTGAAAATTCTATTTTAAAGAGATAAGAGAAGCTCTGATGGATCAGACCAAGATCATTCTCAGATTCAGTGACTCCACAGAGGCTTCTGGTTCTCCCACAAGCAGAAGAATGCAGAGACTTATAGCTTTGCTTAACGTGGAACAGGCATTTCCCTACAATTTCACTTTCCTCCATCCCAACAAACAATAATGGACATTTCACACTCTAGGAATCCCCAATTCTGTTATCCAACACTAATCTGAGAAAATATTTCCAGGTTTCAAGCTCTCCCCCACCCCCCACCCCCCCCCACCCTCCCCCCCATCAAAAAGTCCTGAAGGACTGGAACTCAAGTGTCTCCTGATGATCGGCCCAAAGTCAGCCATTTGGCTTTTATTTTGAAGGTGGAATTAAAACTCCTGCAATTGGCAGAAAGTCCCTCAGCTGGCTTTGATCCCCACCCAGCAGGCACTCCTTGCCCCCCACAACACAAAAGTCTCTTTCTGCCTGCCCTGCCCCGCATCCTCGTGCCCTGGAAGGGCAGTGCCACATCCTCGCGCCCTGGTAGGGCAGTGCCACCCCCTGCTGGCAGTCTGCCTGAGCCCCCTGCCCTCCCGCCGCCTTGTCACCGCAGAAGCCTCCTTAGGGCTGGCCAGGAGCCTTGCCAAGGAGCCGGTCGGAGCGCTGAGGGTGGGCGAGGGATCGGACAGGCTTCCTCCCAGGGGGGCTTCGGGGATGGCGGGCAGGGGCTCCCTGCGCCTATTCCCTCCCAGCAACGTCGGGGCTCCGGCTCCAGAGGGTCCTGTGCCCTTGCCAAGGAGAGTGGCTGGAGGATCTGCGGGGGTCGGGGGTGGCCCCCGGACCTGAGAGCTGGAGAAGCCCAGGGGTGTCTGAGCCCACAGGGGACCCCAGGAGGATAAGGGTGAGCCTCTATCAGCACCTCCCCACCGCAGACTGTGCAAGGCGGGTGGGCGGGCGCTGTGGAAGGGGCGGCGTGGGAGGAGTGGATCGGGCACTGCCGGTTGCAGGGGGTGGATGGGCAGAAACTGTGCCCGGCTCCACTCCCGGGGCAGGAGAGGCCAGGAGCAGTGGCTCCAAAGTTGGATGCCCTTGGAAGGGGGGGAGGCTTTCTGCCTCTGTCAAGGGCTCCAGTGAAGCCCCCCAGCTCCCACCCCGAATACCCGGATCTTCTGTGTGTGTGAAAGCTCAGCCCGTCTTCACCCCACCCCCAAACTACAGAGGGCAACATCTGGGCCAGGTCCACCTTCCTCCGCCTTGCGGGAGATTCAAGAGCCCCCCAGATTGCAGTGAAAGGAGATTTTCTTTCTGTTTAGATAGTATGCAGGAGTCAATGAAAATCATTTCTATATATTTCAAAATGGGAAATTGTTGAATGACTGGAATTCTTGGAGCTCCCTTTCAGCTTAATAAATTTTGCTAAAGAGAACTCTGTGAAAGTCATTCAGAGGAATTTGCTGTTCGGCAACAGCTACTGAATGAGACACCTTTAAAAAATAATTCTGGCACTTGTTCCTACAGCTAAAAGTGTGTGTGTGTGTGTGTGTGTAGAGAGAGAGAGGGGGGTTGTCAGGAGGAAGCTGTGGGAACCAAGCACCAGCCTGGTTGCCTGATCAGCTCTCTGAGAATGCTGGAGTGATGTGAAATGCCATGTTTGACTGGCTCTCAGCTGGGGAGGAAAATCTTCGTCCCTCATATAATTCTTTTTTTAGTTCAGTTTGGGGTTGCTTTTATTTTGGTATCTACTTCACAGCAAAATAATAATTAAAAATAAGGTGACCAACTGTCCTCCTTTAGGGAGGACAGTCCTTCTTTTGTAAGTTCTGTCCTCCCTCGAAAAGTGTCCTCCTACATGTCCTCCTTTTCGATATTTCCAGTGATTATGAGACGCATGCGCTCCACACGAGAGATCTTGAGATAGAGCGCCGCCTGCAAGTGGCTTTGTTTATCAAAACACGACACGGCACATCGGCAATTGAATGACTCCCGGTAATTATTTCTTTCTCAGTGAATATTCAATAATACAGAGGTAAGTACAATTCACGTTTTATTAATTCATTAATTTATCTATTTAATAATTTGGTGAGGCAAGTGAGGCACAGCCTAACCTTTCATCATCAGGGCAGCGAGTCATTCGATGGGAAACTTGCCTTTTGGGAGGAATGACCCAGCTTGGCTCCCGCTTTTAATCTGCGGCCCAACGACCGAACGGAGAAGCGAAGAGGCAGGAGAGACAAAGCAGGAGCCAAGCCGAGTCATTCCTTCCAAGAGGCAAGTTTCCTATCGAATGACTCACTGCCCTAGACTCGAGGCTCCAGTCCAGGCTGTGGTGCTTGCAGCCCCCTGCGGTGCTTTGAGATATTCTCCTCTCCAGCCATAGAAATTGCTGATCAATTGGGAATCAATGGTTAGGTATGAGAATGGCTCCTAATTGTGAATGGAATCCCTCTTAAAATTCTATTTTAAGGAGAAAAGAAAAGCTCTGACGGATCAGACCAAGGTCAGTCTAAGATTCACAGGGACCACACAGAGGCCTCTGGTTCTCCCACTGCAGAAGTTCTCCTCCAGCAAGCTTTCATGCCTAAGGCAGGACCAGACCCCACAGGGCCCTGATGATTGGCCCCAAGTTCCTCCTTTAGCTTTGAACTTCCAGGGATTGGCACAAAGTCCCTCAGCTGCCTTTGATTTCCACACCTTCACCTGGCACCCCTCCCCCAACACAAAAGGCTCCTCCTGCAGCTGCGCCTCCTCCCTCCCCCCTCCCCCAGCCCCAACAGACAGCTGCCACTCACGCTCCGTCTGCAGAAGTTGCAGAGGAGAGCAGCCAGAGGATCCGCAGGGGGAGGGGGGAGCTGGCCCCGGATCTGAGAGCGGGAGAAGCCCCGGGGAGGGGAGGAAGCCTCTGGGAGGTCAGAAAAGGAAAGGCCTCTGCAGCTGAGAAATGAGCTCCGGATTGATATGTCCGGTGCCTCCCAGCCTCCACTTTACCATCAGAGGTGTTTCTGCAGAAGAAGTGGACTAGCCACACGGGATCTAGCTGGGTGGGGCTGTCACTGCCACAGCCACAAGGTGAGACAGGAGAAAAGGCTTCCCCAGAAAATAATACAACACAATACAATACAATAGCAGAGTTGGAAGGTACCTTGGAGGTCTTCTAGTCCAACCCCCTGCCTAGACAGGAAACCCTATACGTTTCAGACAAATGGCTATCCAACATCTTCTTAAAGTGTTGGGGCATTCACAACTTCTGGAGGCAAGCTGTTCTACTGATTAATTGTTCTAACTGTCAGGAAGTTTCTCCTCAGTTCTAAGTTGCTTCTCTCCTTGATTAGTTTCCACCCATTGCTTCTTGTTCTACCCTCAGGTGCCTTGGAGAATAGTTTGACTCCCTCTTCTTTGTGGCAACCCCTGAGATATTGGAACACTGCTATCATGTCTCCCCTAGTCCTTCTTTCTATTAAACTAGACATACCCAGTTCCTGCAACCGTTCTTCATATGTTTTAGTCTCCAGTCCCCTAATCATCTTTGTTGCTCTTCTCTGCACTCTTTCTAGTCTCCACATCTTTTTTACATCGTGGTGACCAAAACTGAGTGCAGTATTCCAAGTGTGGCCTTACCAAGGCATTATAAAGTGGTATTAACACTTCACATGTTCTTGATTCTATCCCTCTGCTGATGCAGCCTAGAACTGTGTTGGCTTTTTTGGCAGCTGCTGCACACAGCTGGTTCCTATTTAAATGGTTGTCACCTAGGACTCCAAGATCCCTCTCACAGTTACTACTGTTGAGCAAGGTACCACCTATACTGTACCTATGCATTCCGTTTTTCTTGGCTAAATGTAGAACCTTACTCTTTTCAGCATTGAATTTCATTTTATTAGATAGTGCCCAATGTTCAAGTTTGTCAAATAAGAACTAAAGAAAATTAAGACCGGGTCTTATTTTCAGGGAAACATGGGTACTACAATTTATTGTAATCAGTGACCAGTATACATATACAATAGTATCAAAAAAGTATAAAAGAAACTTTAATGAGAGATCTACATTGGAGCTCCCATCCATCTGTTCATATATGAGATACCATAGTTTGTCAAGTCCAAATTGCTGAAGATATTTTTCTGTTCAGTTTTATTTATGCACCTCTGTCTCTTTTGAGAAATTATATTTTTCTGGAAGCTGGGAGTTTTAAAAAGTGACCTAAGTACTTTTATCTATGAACTGGAATAAATCATGTATCAAAATATCATAATTGATTCAATCTGTCTGTCTTAATGAATTTATTAAAGAATAGATGAGCAAGTACTAATTATTGTTCATATCTCTTCAGTTCTCCAAGGAACAGTGAAAATAATCTGTACAATTTTTAACAGTCCACTTAATTATCATACCAGCCAACCCTCACAACTTGGTTTCTAATCATTACTTCATGAAGTAGTATGTCAATACTTTAATGAAATAAGGTTGTATTAAAAGCATTCCCACAATCTATTAACAAATTGCAATGGTATGTGGAAATAAATAAAATGATCTTGGGGATGGGTGAAGAGATACTGACTGGAAATGATCAGATAAGAGGGAGGAAAGCCCTCAGCTGCATAACAGGCAGAGAAAGAAACTCAGAAGGTTTTTTGCCTAACTTTTGAGTGTATAAAAATTGGTGGGAAATTTGTGCTTTCAGACTTGCAAGATTCTGCTGATGTAGCTTTACAATCAGTTAGAATGAGTTCCTCTGATCATGTATCCCATCTGTTTACTTAGGAGAAGATTAACCTGGGAACGTACTTCTGGACAAGTCCATTCTTACTAGTAATTACCGTACCCTGAGTTTTCAAGGAGTTTATGTATAATCTCTTTATTGGTCTGTTCATTCAATTGTGCCGTGACTGCTCTACAATGTTATTTATAATTGACAATTTTTGTCAAATCTTTGTTTTTCACTTTTGAACACAGTGGTAACTCTTGTTCTCCCAACTAAGAACACTTGCAAGTTAGATAATAGTAGAAGAAAAGTTCAAAAGTAAAAAGACCACATGAGATAAGAAACCAAAATTTCTGCTTTTAACATTTCTGGATCTTTCCATTTTAGTTGCATCCCTTTCTGGCAAAGAATGACTTTTGCAATCTTTCCATCTTTGTTTTGCACTTGGACGAAAATGGAGAGGCTGCAGCAGATCTGAATATCAGGACCTGGGTGGTTCTCCCCAAGATGGATCACATTTATCGGCACCCAGGGACTTTTGAAAGAGGGAGACTTATTATCAACCAAGATGCTCTTTCACAGCTAAAGTTGCTCAACAAGGTGGGAGAGATATTGGTGCCTTTTCCCTGTTTTCCGGAGCCTGTGGCCCCACTTCAAGGGGGCTAAGCCTAGTCACCATGATGGATGACCTTTTCTGAGAATTGCATGTGGGGAATCATAGGAATCATAGAGATCTGGGTGATGATTCTGTAGAACATCTGTAGATGGCTGTTTTGTGTCTTCACTGATGTTTACTGTCTCCATAAACTTGATGAGAGAGGCCATCAAGTGCAGGGGATTGTGATGCTGATAGCCTCAAGTTTTCTTCTTCAAATTCTCGTCCTCAAATAGGAGGGAAGAAGAAGGCAATTCTGTTGACTGGTTCCTGAGTTCAAGTTAGGACTGAATCCAATGAAGTTTATTCAAGACTGAGTGGAAGTCCTGTGCAGGGGTGAAATCCACTTACCTTTGCTACCGGTTCAGTATCAAAGTGAGTGAGTGCCCACTTCCGTGCGTGCGCAGGACCTTCTCCACATTTATATACCCCCCGTCTCCCTGTCCAGAATGACTCTGGGTAGCTTAGAATAGGATATTGTTTGTATAATGTCTCATCTTGTATAATGTCCTGACCCAGAAAACTGACGCACTGAAAGATTTCTTTGAAACAAAGAAAAGCCCTTCCTGAGGTCAAATTTAATGAGGGAGAAATTGAAAGAAATGCTGCTTAGATTTGACCATTGGCTTCTAAGAGGACTCTTCATCTCGAAAATGCTTGAATGAATTGAATTGAACTTTATTTGGCCAAAGGTGATTAGACACACAGGGAGTTTGTCTCCAATACAGAAGCCCTCCGTGTACACACAAAGCAACAGAACAACGGTAATCATCATCACAGTTATCCCAATAAAAGTGGGGAGTAAAGAAGAGAATAAGAAGGATAAATAATGCTACAGGCACACTACATGCTAAATACACATAGACATTAAACAGTGGTGGGTTTCAAAATTTTTTTAGAACCTCTTCTGTAGGTGTGGCCTGCTTTGTGGGAGTGGCTTGCCGGCCATGTGACTGGGTGGGAGTGGCTTGCCAGCCATGTGACTGGGTGGGTGTGGCTTGCCAGCCATGTGACTGGGTGGGCGTGGCCAACTTGTAAAATGTGGTGAAACTCACTTAACAACACTCTTTTTTTAAAAAAAAAGAATTTTATTTATTTTTAAACATTTATGGGAAAGGGTAAGTGGATATACAAAAAATTTTATCTTTTGTTTTTTTTCTTTTCGGTAAAAGTTGTGAGATTTGGAGAGATTTCTACCTTTAGCACGATAGAGCTGCCAAAATTTTTGTATATCCAAAAACTTAACAACACTCTTGCTTAGCAACCAAAATGTTGGCTCAGGAACTCTGGCATTTGAAGCATGCAAGTCTTAAAGCTGTCAAGTTACAAGACCCTTGCACCCCTAACCCTTTAGAAATAAAAAACCCCAGGGGTGTTCAAACTTGACAGCTTTAAGACTTGTGGACTTCAACTCTCAGAATTCCTCCTCTCGCTCTTCATCTTGATGATGCCCGGACAGGTGGGGGGAGGGAGCTGGAACCGGCTCTAAACGGCACTGTAGATTTGTGGAACCTCTTCTATAGAAAAGGTTAGAACTGGCAGGAACCCACCCCTGACATTAAACAGCAATTAGGTGAATGTTTATCTTGAGTGTCAGCTACCTTCAGTCTCTCTGGGCGAAAAGGAGGTTCCAAATTTAATTAATAGTAAACATGGGCCTGCCTTCCCATGCCAGTTGATGCCTCCTAACTGTAGTTCTTCAAGAGAAAGGACTTTGTCCTGGATAGTTAGGCAGGCTTTAGAAATACCGCTTTCTCATGCTCCCTTCCCATGTGCCATCTTGAGGGACCTGTTCTCAAGACCTCCCCTCCCTCTCCCCTCACGACAACTCTAGAAAGAAAGCAGTCCGTTTTATTCTTGAAGCAACACCTTGGCAGCCACACGAACTGAACAAACACATATAAAAGAAAGAAAGAATGCCTGGCTTAAAGTGTAGAGCCCTAATTTGAAAGGAATTTTTCCTTTCTCTCTTAACTGGCTGACTATTTTGAACTACTTTCAAAGGGATGGAAGTTTTCAATGTTTCATGTGCTCCAGAAGAAATCTTTGCAGACCTTACTGGTCAGAATTTCTTTCTTCATCACAGTTGTTCTCTATTTCAATAAATCTTAGAAAAATGTAATAAATCTACAATTTATTTTAAATTTAATGTATTATATAATTTAACACGAATAGATCATCGTATCTATGGAGATTCACAGTCATCCAGGTCATGGTTGTCCCAAAGGTGTTTTTGCAAGTGGACTAGACGAGAAATGTCCTCAAGGAAAAACAAAGCCCTGCTGCCTTTGGGGTAGATCCCCCTACTTTAAAACCAGGAGCATGTGAAGAGTGGAGGAATGATTGTTAATAGGGCCATGAGAAGAAACCAACAGGTTGTCACTTGATGCTTAAATACATTTTTTTTCAATTCCATCCCTCTAGACTTCATTAAGTACAAAGTTCCTTTTTTTGCAATGTGACATGCAAAAAGCAGGAACTAACTGAAGAAGCTTCTCATAGTTGTACCTTCTACAACCATTTGAAACTAGTCAGAAATTTCATATTTACCTCAGTGAAGACCAGAAGCTATTTGGCTAGTATCCATGTCTACTTCCATTTTCCATGGACGGAGAGTCCTAACATATTTTTTTTGGCATTCCTTGTTTTTCTGCTTAGTCTCTGCCTGAGTCCAAATGTGTGGAAAGTTGTCATCCTGGATTTGTCAAGAGGGCTCGAGAAGGAGAGCCAGTTTGCTGCTATGACTGCATTCCTTGTCCGGAAGAGACCTTCTCCACTCAGGAAGGTGGGTGACAATGGAGGAAAGGGCAATCTTTGTGGAAATGGATTAATTCACAGCATTTTGTTGAAAGTGCAAATTAAAACATGCATCAAAACTCAATTTTTTGGTTTATTCAAAATGCACTAGAAATCATCTAATTTCATATACCTTAGTTATAAAGGTATTAGTAAATTATATTATCATTTTTTTCTGTGGAATGGTTAAGAAACATATCTTGGAAAATTTTCCTGGAATCAGGTGTTGTCCAAAAAGGGTGTTTCTTGAAATACAAAGGACAAAACATTTTAAAAAATGCCTTTTCGCTTTCTCAGATACAGTAAAATGCACCAAGTGTCCAGATGATAAATATCCAAATGTGGACAAAGTCCAATGTATCCCCAAAGTTATAACCTTCCTGTCTTATGAAGAACATCTTGGCATCATCCTGGTCACTTTTGCCCTACTCTTCTTCCTAACCACAGGCCTTGTTTTAATCATCTTCATTAAATACAGAGAAACTCCCATTGTCAAAGCCAACAACCGGGACCTCTCCTACATCCTCCTGGTTTCCCTCCTGCTTTGCTTCGTGTCTCCTTCTCTCTTCATTGGTCAACCAAGGAAAGCCACCTGCCTTCTCCGACAAACAGTCTTCAGCATCATCTTCTCAGTTGCCGTTTCTTCTCTCTTGGCCAAAATCATCACGGTGGTGCTGGCATTCCTAGCCACAAAACCAGGAAACCAAGTGAAGAGATGGTTGGGGAAGAGTTTGGCCAACTCCATCATCCTGTCTTCTTCTGCTCTCCAAATTATCATCTGCTCCATCTGGCTGGGAGTTTCTCCCCCATTCCCTGACTCTGACCTCCACTCTCAGCCTGGAGAGATCATCCTGCAATGCAACGAAGGGGCTGTTGTCATGTTTTACGTCACCCTCAGCTACATGGGCTTCCTGGCTGCCATCTGCTTCACAGTGGCTTTCCTGGCCAGGAATCTGCCTGGGGCCTTCAACGAAGCCAAGCTGATCACCTTCAGCATGCTGGTCTTCTGCAGTGTCTGGGTGACTTTTGTGCCCACCTACCTGAGCACCAAAGGGAAATACATGGTGGCTGTGCAGGTCTTCTCCATCCTGGCCTCCAGTGCTGGTCTGCTTGTCTGCATCTTCATCCCCAAGTGCTACATTATCCTTCTGAGGCCAGACCTGAACACAAAGAAGCATCTCACAGCCAAAGTAAATATCGAAACATCAGACATAAGACAATTATGACATTTAAATAATTGTAGGATTTCCTTTAATTTGAAAGAAAATATAATCATGTCTACTTGTTTCCAAATAGAAAATGGTAGAATGACTTGAATTCTTGTAATTCCCTTCCCTTTCATCTCAATAAATCTTGCTAAAGAGAACTCTATGAAAATCATTCAGAGGAATTTGCTTTTCAACAACTGCCAATGAACGTGACACCTTTTAAGAAGTCATTGGAGCAATTATTCCTACTGACAGTGGCTAAATGAGTCTATGTGTGAGAGAGCGAATAGGAAAGAGATGGGATGGATGCTGGGGAACCAAACTCCAAACAGCTTGTTTGATCATCTCCATGAAAACCATTGGAATGGCAGATTCCCCTGAAATGGTTCCCTCTTTTCGGCTGGGGAAGCAAATATCCATTACTATTATATGGTTCCTTCTTGATTTTCTGGTAAAATCCTTTGTACAGAAAGTGTTGATCACAACAGTACTCTAGGATTTCAAGTTGTTGTTGTTGTTTATATGGCCACCTTTAAGAAATTCCCACTGTTATTTTTTTTCTTTTCATTGCCCAGAGAAATAAAAGAGCAACATCTAATGACATTCAGGTGCTTTATTTTTCCACTCTACAATTTCTGCCTAAAGCATTTTCTCTGCTCCTCTTCCAAGCTTGTCTTGTCTGTGAAGGCTTGGGTGATGTTCAGAGAAAGAGGACCTTGAGATTCTCCCCTGGGACGAGATTGAAGGGATCCTGTTTGAAAGCAGCCGCATCGTTGACTGTGGCAAGAGCGCTAAATCCAGAGCATTCATCCAGGTCCAAGAAGGGGCTGAGTAAGGGTGGGAACATCTGGGCTTTTAGGAACTTTTCTGAGCCTCCTCCCCTCCCCCACTTCCCTGCCTGCAGGCCTGAGACTTCCCGCTGGCTTCCCCACTGACCAAGTTGCCTCAACTAATGACAGTGGGATTCGCTTAATGACAGCAACTGTGACTGCAGGGATTGCCATCGCTGAGTGGTGTGGACTTTCTTAACTCTGCTTAGCTGTGGGAATTCTGGCCCAAATTGCCATCATAAATCGAGGACTGCTTATACTTTAAAGACCATCGAGGGCATTAATGGACACATTTGGAAGGTTTCGACTATGTCCAATTTCCAGGTTGCCCTTCGGAAGCAGAGCTGGCAATAAGAAACTGAAAGGCAGGAAGTCCTTGCCTAACGACGACAGCCAAGCCCAAAATTTCTGTTACTAAGCGAGACAGTTGTTAAGTGAGTTTCCCCCCATTTTATGACATTTTTTGCCACAATTGCTAAGTGATTAAAGTTCTTAGACTAGTAACACGGTTGTTAAGTGAAGCAGACTTTCCCATTGATTATAATAATAATAATAATAATAATAATAATAATAATAATAATAATAATAATAATAATAGTAATAATAGTAATAATAATACTTTAATTTATAGACCGCGCCCTTTCCTAGATAGGACTCGGGGCGGTGTACAGTCATATTAAAAACAATGTGGATACAAAAATATAGATATATATAGATACGCGGAGGAGGTAGGATATACACTGTACAATAATGGATTAAAATTCGAATAAAATTAAAATTTAACAATTACCCTTAAAAACTACCCCAAATAAGATGTTTGCCAGGAGGTTGAAAGTGGGACTATAAATCAGCTAGGCCAGCTAATTGGAACAGGTGGGTCTTAAGTTTCTGTCGGAAGGAGCGGAGGTCGGTAGTGGTTCTAATATCGGGGGGGAGGTCATTCCAGAGGGTTGGGCCCATCACAGAGAAGGCTCTACTCCTGGGCGCCGCCCGTTGGCATTGCTTAGTGGACGGCACCCGGAGGAGTCCCTCCCTGTGGGAGTGAATTGGTCGCAGGGATGTATGAGGTGAGATGCGATCCCGCAGGTAACTAGGTCCTGTGCCATGAAGCGCTTTGAAGACGGTAACCAACACCTTGAAACGCACCCAAAAAACCACAGGCAGCCAGTGCAGCTCGCGCAGGAGTGGTGTTATATGGGAGTATCTGGTCCTCCCCATGATAGCCCGCGCGGCCGCATTCTGAACTAGCTATAGTCTTCGGGTGCATCTCAAGGGGAGCCCCATGTAGAGAGTGTTGCAGTAGTCCAGACGAGACTACTCAGAAAGACGCACAAGGGGATCAATGACTCTGGGACACTGCAACCGTCATAAGTACATGCCAGTTGCCAAGCCACTGAATTTTGAACACGTGACCACGGGATGATGATGTGATGGTTGTAGGTGTAAAAAATGGTAATAATTTACTTTTTTCAGAGCCATTGTAACTCCCAACAGTCACTAATTGAATCATTGTAAGCCTGTATGTGAGATGGGGTACATTTCCTCAGAATCTAAGGGTAACTAAGCCCTCAGAGTTATGAAGCCCCCCAACATGGAGAACTCTCCCACCCAACCACAAGAATTTTGCAGCGGGCGACAGAAAGCAAAGCTCAGGAAGGGGTGATAGAAACTGGCTTCAGCTATGGTGAGGACAAAGTTTCTAGTCCTCTGTACTAAGAGGAGCTTCCATGATTCCCGACCCCCTAACTCTGCTTCCTGGTGCTTTAAAAACACACAAAGACCCCGATTCCTCCCATTTCAGACATCCCTCCATGTTACTAGCCCTGCCCAGGTGGGTCCTTGGCCAGCCTTCCCCTGAGGGACCCCCACCGTCCTCCCCAATAGACCAGCCGCCTTTCCTAAGCGAGGGTGGGCTTCCCTCTGGGGCAGAGGGGCTTCGGCTGGAGCGGAAGGAGGAGGGGCCAAACCCCTGCAGAGGAGGCCTTCTTCTGCAGCCTCAAGAAGAAGCTCCCAGTGGTTCGATTCCTGGGGGAGGAAACCAATCTGTAGATTGTGAGCATTAAGGTTCCTCTGGAGGAAGAATGGCTCCTCCCCACCAGGCTAAGGACCCCTTAAGCTGGGAGGGGAATGCTAGACATGAGCCTGGAGAGAGAGGAACAGCGTCTGCCCCCCCCTTTCGTCCCCTTCTGTTTCCTCCCTGAACCCCCAGGAGCTCAGATCTGGACGGGGGAGGGGTTCAGGCGCAGAGGGGACCCTGGTGGGCTTTGGCCCCCTCGAGAACGTTTCCCCAGGCAGATCCTGGGGAGCCTCCCAGAGCATCTCTCTCCATCCAGGCCAAGTGGCTACTTTCAAACTCATTCCCACATCACGAGGGTTGTCTCTGGGGTTAGAAGAGAAAGGCAGGTTCCTGACCATTCTGTGGCAAAAGACAAGCCGGCTTCAACTCTGGGAGGCCGCTGGCAACTCAGCAAAAGAACTCAAAGTGCTGGTAAAAAAGCCACAATGAGGGAAGAGCAGATTCACTTCGAAGTCAGGAGAGAAAGAATCATGGGATAATAATAGCTGCTCTCTGAGAAGCGAAGTGAGGGGAGGGCTGGACGAGGGGAGAACACCTCCCCCCTTTCGCCTCTGCCTTTGTCGGGTGCCTGGGCTGAGCCCTGGGGGCTCCTGAACTTTCCCTGCCCCCCACAGCCCAATCTCAGGGTCAGGTTTATTGGGAGGTTGCAGGAGGGGAGGGGCAGATAGAAAAGATGGCAGCTCAGCTCTTCTTCACTCCCAGAACTGTAGGCAGCAATATCTGGAGAAGGAGGGGCTTCCTCTGCCTTGGGGGAGGAAAGAAAAGATGACAGGTACACAGAATCGGGGGGGGCACTTTTTGCTCGAGTTGAGGCAGACCCGGTTCCCCCCCCCTTCAGACCTTCCGGCTCTGGGGATCTGCAGACGCCCCTTAAGGAGGGCCCTTCAGTCCCCGGAGAGCCTCCCTTCCTCGGCCAAACATCTCCGACTAGCCATCCCACTGGATCTCTTCCTCTTCAACTTCTGCAGGAACCTTGATCTGGCCAGGGATGATTGGCAGCTCCTGCGTATTTGGGGCTGGTTTTGAGGTAGCCTGGCTGGGTGAGCTTTGCTCTGCTGTGTAAGAGCTGCATAAGGAAACATCACAAATATGATGGGGACACCTGGTGACAGGTGAGGAGGGAGGAAGAGTCCATGAACAGGAGAGACGGGAGAGAGCCGGAGAGGGAGGGGAAGTGTGGGACAGAGATCAATAACTGGCCAGAAGACTTGGGGTCCCTTCTGAAGAGGGAAACATTTTCACTGCTTGGATCTCTGAAGCTTTGAGCAGGTCAGGCTGATTCCTCTTCCGTTATTTCTAGTTACAAACTCATCCAAAGGGGGAAAAGGGGGGAAGGGTTTCTCTCCTTTCCCCTTCCTCTTTCCAGGCAGCTGACCCTGAATGAATGCAGGTTCATTGGGATCACCTGGACAGGAGGCCACCCAGAAGCGACCATCCCCTCTTTATTTATTTCAGAGACCGAGCTGGACTCCCATCCAATGACAACATCCTTGGGAGGGTCAGTGCAGGAGAATAAAAGATAAAACCCAACAAAATGGCAGCAACCACAAAGACTGGGCTCTATGGTGCCCACAGAACCATCCTTCCCCTGACATCTCTGGGACTCCAGTCTCAACCCGGCCTCTGTATTTGGGGACAAGAACCGGCTGTTTGGGGCGTCCTCATCCCCCAAGAAGGAAGAGGACACCAGGGGGAGGCTGGGCTTCACGGACATCCTCTTTCATCTGGCAGGGGCAGCTCTGGGAAATGGGTGCCCGCTCAGTCTCTTAGGAGGGCAACGGCTGACCGAGAGGGCTTGGAGGAAGCCACCCTGCCTGGCTTAGGGGCAGGGACCCTTCGAGGGCAGTGGTCTTGCAAATATCCAGCCTCCGTGCTATTCATGGCTTGAAAGGAGATTCCCCCACCCTTTGTTTTTTGCACCTGGGGGAGGGGACACTGAAGCTCCTTGGAGGTTCGGGGCTGAAAGAAGAGAACCTGCAGGACCTCTCCAGAAGGAGACCTTCACCACCTTTAGTGTCAAGCCGGCCTCCCTCAGCAATCAAGAAAGAAACCGCTTAACTCCATTTCGCAGAATTAAGACTACTTTTACTGGTTATGAAAAGATAGCAGCTAAGCAAAGCAAGATCTGAGGCAAAAGCGCACAAAATCATACATATCAATATTTGACCAACCCCCTTCCCCTGGCAACCCCATCTCACTGTCCAATCTGCAAATCCCTCAGGTGTCATGTGAGTTTCATCTTCAAGGAGCATCATCAGGTGGGTATGCAGGACGGTTGGCCTTGACCAACACCAAGCACTAGTCTCCAGCATGCGCAGTAGACGGTGAGACCAAAACTCCCTTTTTACAATCTCTCCTGTACTTAAAATTCCCCTCCCAAATACCAGCCCCCCCTCCTCTCCTCATTTCAATGGCAGCCGAAAGCAAATAGCGAAGCAGAGGCTGACATTTAGTATCCCGTGAGTAGCATTGCCTGATCGCCCAGGATCCTTTTTAGTCCCAGTACTAGGTGAAATCATTGGATGACATCATTGTGCAGAATGTGCTGCTGTACAGGATCAGGTGACCCTGGTTTCATGGAAACAGAGAGATCTAAAAGGAACAGGAAGACCACAGTCCCCGAGACACCCCACACGATCCTCCATGCCCAGAACTGGTCCGTCAGCCAATGCCATTCAGACGACAACCCTCCCGTCCCCGCTGCGAGGCTCCAGGTGGAGAGGAAACAGCTCCACATCACTTGGAACGCGAGGGACAGGACGGGGCCAGGAGACTGAGCCCCACTCTCTGAGGGTCCCTGCCCATCTCCCCAAGGCAGAGGGGGTGGAAGCCTCTAGGTCCTCTCCTTCCAATGTTGTCATCTGGGGAGATCCGGCTGCCCCTCCCCCTTTTCCAGAACAGTCCTCACAGCCTCCTGATTGGGAGGTGAGAGTTCCATCTCTAGGCCACCGCATCCGTTTGTGGCTTGATGGCATTATTAAGAGGAAACATGTTTTCCCATAGGGACTACCCCCCCTGGGAGCGCTTCTCCAGCTCTCAGCTCTGGGGTCCACACTCTACACGGAGTGTAGGGGCGGAGGAGGAGAGGCCAGGGAGCCCCCGACCCCAGGAAGCCAGTCCAGGTGCCTGCCCGCCTGCTTTGCTTGGCCGGTCCCGAGGGAGGGCGTGAGAAGAGGAAGCGGGCAGGGGGGAAGGGCTTCAGGCAGACCACCTTCTGGGAGTAGCATTGCCCGACCTGGGTGCGAGGCAGCAGGGCATGTGTGCTGTCCCTTTGGGTGAGGGGGGGAGGAGACAAGGGGGGGGGGGTGCAGCGCCTGAAGGAGTCTCTTGGGGGTGGGGCAAGGAGTGCCTGGTGGGGGTGTGGGAATCAAAGCCAGCTGAGGGACCTTCTGCCAATCACTGGAGTTTAATCCCACCATCAAATAAAAGCCAAATGAGTGACTTGGAGCCAATCACAAGGGGACTGGGAATTCCAGTCCCTCCTTGTGCAGGAAAGCCATCTGGCTCTGAGTTCTAATTCTCCCTTATGCATGAAAACTTCCTGAGTGACTTTGGGCCAAACACCTGGAGACTTCTGAGTTCCAGTCCCACCTTAGTACTTATTGATTGGGGGTGTGAAACTTTGAAAAATGTTCTCAATTTATGTGGGATACCAGAATTGCGGATTCCTAGAATGTGGGATGGCTGAGTGTCCAATATTGTGTGGTGGGATGGAGGAAAGTGAAAGTGTATGAAAATACCTATTCCACGTGGGGCAAAGCCATAAGTCTCTGCCTTCTTCTGTTTGTGGGAGAACCAAAATCCTCTCTGTGGTGACTGGGAATCTTAGACTGATTTTGGTTTGATCCATTTGAGCTTTTATTACCTCCTTAAAATGGAATTTTCAGGGGGATTCCATTCCCAATTAGGATCCATTCTGAAACATAAAAATTGATTCCCAATTGATCAGCAATCTCTGTGGTTGGAGAGCAGAACAGCTTCCATGGGTGCCTCTTCCTAGAAACCAAGACTTGTCCCCCATCCCTTATTCTCCCCTTTCTTGGACCTGGATGGATATTGTGCAGCATTGAAGGTTTGTGACCTGGTCAATGATGCGGCTGCCTTTAGACAGGATCGCTCCAACCTCCTCCTGGGGAGAGTCTCAAGGTCCCCTTTCTCTAGGCATCTTCTCCAGCCCTTCACAGACAAGACAAGCTTGGGAGAGGAGCAGAGAAAATGCTTTAGGTATAAATAGTAGAGTGGAAAATTAAAGGCCTGGAAACTGCTATTTTAATTCTCTGGTTGATGAAAGAAAAAAAATACAGTGGAAATTTCTTTACAGAGTGTATATTTTTATTTACGTTTTTATTATTATAGTTTGAAGTTACACACCAAAATAAAAACAACTCCAACCTGTAATCCTAGACAACTGTTCTGCTGAACACTTTCTACAAAGGAGGTTTTATCAGGATATCAAGGAAGAATTCTATAAGAGGGATGAAGATTTCTCTCCCCAGCTGAGAGCCAGTCAAACATGGCATTTCACATCATTCCAGGCTGGTGCTTGGTTCCCACAGCTTCCTCCTGACCTCTTTTCCTGCTTGCTCGCTCGCTCACACATACTTAGCTGTAGGAACAAGGGCCAGAATTGTTTTCTATAAAGTCTAACAGATTAACAGAGTTGGAAGGGACCTTGCAGGTCATCTAGTCCAACTCCCTGCCCAAGCAGAAGACCCTACATCTGCCTCTACTTAGGATCGAACTCACAACCTCCTGATTGTGAGGCAAGAGCTCCAACTCTAGGCCACACATTCAGTAGCTGTTGCTGAACAGCAAATCCCTCTGAATGACTTTCACAGAGTCCTTCTTAGTAAGATCTATTGAGCTGAAAGGGAAGGGAGCTGCAAGAATTCCAGTCATTCAACAATTTTCCATTTTCAAAGATATGGATTTGATTTTCTTTGACTCCTGCATACTATCTAAATGGAAAGAATATCTCCTTTCAAATAAAAGAAAAATTAACATTTTTTCCAATATCACAATGGTGCTGTATCTCATGTTTTTACATTCATTCTGGCAGTAAGCTGCTCCTTTGTGTTCAGGTCTGGCCTCAGAAGAATAATGTAGCACTTGGGGATGAAGATGCAGCCTAGCAGACCAGCACTGGAGGCCAGGATGGAGAAGACCTGAACAGCCACCATGTATTTCCCTTTGGTGCTCAGATAGGTGGACACAAAAGTCACCCAAACACTGCAGAAGACCAGCATGCTGAAGGTGATCAGCTTGGCTTCGTTGAAGGCCCCAGGCAGATTCCTGGCCAGGAAAGCCACCGTGAAGCAGTTGGCAGCCAGGAAGCCCATGTAGCTGAGGGTGATGTAGAACATGACAACAGCCCCTTCGTTGCATTGCAGGATGATCTCTCCAGGCTGGGAGTGGAGGTCAGAGTCAGGGAAGGGGGAAGAAACTCCCAGCCAGATGGAGCAGATGATAATTTGGACAGCAGAAGAAGAAAGGATGATGGAGTTGGCCAAGCTCTTCCCCAACCATCTCTTCACTCGGTTTCCTGGTCTTGTGGCCAGGAAAGCCAGCACCACCGTGATGGTTTTGGCCAAGAGAGAAGAAATGGCAACTGAGAAGATGCTGCTGAAGACCGTTTGTCGGAGAAGGCAGGTGGCTTTCCTTGGTTGACCAATGAAGAGAGAAGGAGACAAGAAGCAAAGCAGGAGGGAGACCAGGAGGATGTAGGAGAGGTCCCGGTTGTTGGCTTTGACAAGGGGAGTTTCTCCGTATTTAATGAAGATGATTAAAACAAGGCCTGAGGTTAGAAACAAAAGTAGGGCAAAAGAGACCAGGATGATGCCCAGATGTTCCTCATAAGACAGGAAGTTTACAACTTTGGGGATACATTGGACTTTGTCCTCATTTGGATATTTATCATCTGGACAATTGGTGCATTTTTCTGTATCTGAGAAACCAAAAAGCAACTTTCTTTAATATTCTGTCCTTTTATCTTACAAGAAATACCTTCTTTGGATAGCAGCTGATACCACAGGCATTTTCCAAGAAGTATTTATTAATGATTTCATTAAAAAGAGCATTAAAAAAATTAACTAGGTATATGAAGTTGAGGGAAACTATAGGGTGTTAATGTTTAGAATCTTCATAGGAACCTACATTTTTAGAGGTTAATAATGAATCATATAATCTTTTTAGGAAAACATTCTGAGTCCTGCCACATGGCAGTTAATATCCTGGACTTGGAGGATACCTACAGTATCGTGTAACATTCGGGAAGCATGTGGGTTCTTCAACATTGGAGGTTTTTAAGAAGAGACTGGACAGTCATTTGTCTCAAATTGTATAGGTTCTCCTGTTTGAGCAGAGGGTGGACTAAAAGTTCTACAAGGTCCCTTAAAGCTCTCTTCTGATTGATTGATTGATTGATTGATTGATCTACATGACTGGCAGAATATTTGTGCAATGAGTTGCCCCCATAACTATCCACAGCACCACATTATGGACCAGTGACACCTTCTCAGTGATCCTCAAGGGGAGGATTCAATATACAGTGAATTGCAAGGTCTTTCAGAAGGTGGACCTAAAACAATTCATCAAGTTTCAAAGAACTCAGGTGTTCCTAGAAAGGTGAATTTAGCAGCACATATCCAGACTAGAAAGCAGGAGAGATGTTTCCTCTGCTATTAGTAAAGCTTGCCCAGTCTGCCACCCCCTCCTCCCATCTCCTCTCAGCCCCTCCTTCAAAGACTTTTTGATTAACTTCCTTTTAGATAAGAAATTGTGCATGTTAAAAATTAAAAAAGGTGAGCTTGTGTCTTTTAACTTGCACTTTCATGAAAATGTTCTGGATGGATCCAGTTCCACAAAGCCCCCCATTTTCCTCAGTGTGACCCACCTTCCTGAGTGGAGAAGGTCCCCTCCGGACAAGGAATGCAGTCATAGCAGCAAACTGGCTCTCCTTCTCGAGCCCTCTTGACAAATCCAGGATGACAACTTTCCACACATCTGGACTGAGGCAGGGACTGAGCAGAAAAACAAGGAATGCCAAAGAAAATGTGTTAGGACTCTCCGTACATGGAAAATGGAGGTAGAAATGGATGGAGACAAGTAGCCTCTGGTCTTCACTGAGGTAAATATGAAATCTCTGACTACTTCTAAACAGATGCAGGAGGTATAACAACTGGCAGATTCTTCATTTAGTTCCTCCCTTTTGCTTTTGGAATTTAACATTGCAATAACATACTTTTCTATTTAATAAAGTCTGGATGGATGGAATTGAAAAAAAGATTTAAGTATGACGATATATTCATCTTAAAACTGAGAATAAAGTTTATTATAAAATATTTAGGAAACTTTTATTCCATTAGATTTTTTAAATATAGAATAAACTATGATGAAGAAAGAAACCTCTGATCAGTAAAATCTTGAAAGATTTCCATAAAACATGGAAAAGCCCCTCCACTTAGATCCCGTCTGCTGAAGAACTTCCATTAGATGATAGCAGTGGTGGGATTCAGCCAGTTCGCATCTATTCAAGAGAACCAATTGTTAACTTTCTAAGCAGTTTGGAGAATCGGTTGTCAAAAGAAATCTTTTTTTTTTTCAAAATTGTTTTTCCTAATCCTATAAGGAAGGCAGGAAGGAAACACTCTGGTGTTGTTTCTAGCCTAATCTTTATTGCTCCGCTTACAGAAACTGCCTCTCCAGTTAAGCCATATTACATTGTAACAGCTAAGGCGAAGCACCCATTGACGTGAGTGACGTTGAGTTGGTCACACCCACATGGTCACATGACCACCGAGCCATGCCTACCCAGCTAGTCATTAGGACAGAGAACCGGTTGTTAAACTATTTGAATCCCACCACTGGAAGACACCAACTGGCATGGAAGGCCAACCACCCTGGAGTCTCTAAGCTTTGCCCACTTGAAATGGGACCTCAGGCTTTGGAAAACAGAGAAAAGACACCAGAATTTCTCCCACCTTATTGAGCACCTTTAGCCGTGAAAGAGCATCTTGGTTGATAGTAAATCTCTGTCTTTCAAAATGTGCCATAGTCTCTTGCCTTACATCCTCCTTGGGGAGAACCAATCTGCTGAAAATGGCCAGATCTGCTTTTATCTCTCCATTTTGGTCCAAGTACAGTTTTTTCTGAGAAATATTGCAAAATTCATTCTTCTCCAGAAAGGGATGAAACTAGAATGGGAACATCCAGGAATTTGAAAAACAGAAAACTTTCTTTCTTATCCCACATTGAATCTTTTTTCCACAATTGTCTAATCTCCAAATATGGTACTCCTGGAGGGGGCAAAAATGAGCAAAAAATGGCTCGTTTTTCACAAAAACAAGCCTGTTTTTTGTCCAAAAAAAATGCATGCATAGCCTTATGGAGGCTTATATAGTGCTGCTGGGGGTTGGGGGGGGCAAAATGGTCCATTTTTTGCTCATTACTGCCCTCCCCAGCCCCCAGGAGCTCCCTGAAAGCCTTCATAAGGGTATGCACGGCCATTTTGGTGAAGGGGGCGTGGCTTTGGGAGGCAAAAAAATGCTGTATTCGATGTATAAGACGCACCCAGATTTTCAGCCTCATTTTTGAGGGAAAAAAAGTGAGTCTTATATTCTGAGAAATACGGTAACTGTTGTGCTGTTGTTGCTCTAGCCCCATCTAGTGGCCGGGGGCAGATAAGCCTCACTATAAGGTCTGAAGCCAGACTCCATTTTCTGTCAGCCTTTGGAGAAGACGGAAGCAGTGGTTGTGACCGAGACCCCTGGTCATCCGGAGACGCCTCCCTCCCTCACACGGGGCATCTCTGGAGAGGTTCCAGCTGCTTCTTTGCTGGCTGTTCGTTAATGCTGCCTATCTCGTCTTTCTATTTGATTTCCACTCTTTGCATCTCCTCAGTTTCACCTGCCCTCTTCTCCCAATAAAGCATCCAGATCCACGCCAGGCTCCCTTTCATTGGAGGAGAACAGAGGGGCTTAGCTGCCTGTCCAGCTGCACACAGACCCACCTGCAATGGGGACGGAAGGAAGGTGGAATTCCACCAGGCTAATCACAAACCCACAAATACAGGAATTAATTTTAAAAAGAATACAGCATTTTCCAATTAGCAGTGCTAAATATAAAAATGCCATGGTATCTACTCTTTGGAACCATTAATTCCCTGAGTAATTAAATTGGCCAGATCTGTTGAGATGGTTCCCCTCCTTCTCCTCTGGATTCCTCCTCCAAAGGATCTAAGATTAATGGATCCATATCGGGACCCCCATACCTGCCACGGCTGCAGCCTTGGAAACCCCAACCTCTTTTCTCCCTCCTTCCTTCCCCTCCTCGATCTGGAGGAATATGCGGCATTCAAGGCCTGGGCCAGAGTCTTCGTGAGACTGTAGTAATGGTGGTTATTTCTGATCCGTATTCTGTTCCATTTCCACTGGGTCTTTAGGGGGGCTTTCTGGGTGCATCTTCTGCGGCCTTTGACAGAAAATATATGCTTTGAAAGAGAACAGTGGAAATAATGATATTGAAACGGATCTTCCACAAAGTAATAGGGTTTAAAGACAGAATCTTCTGGCCTTTCTTTTTCCAGATAACCAAAGTTCCAAATACTGTGGATGTATTTGTGAAGTCTGTGCTTGCTTACTTCATACCGTGCAAAATTTGTGAGGATCCAGACTTTCCCTTCGATGGGTCCTGGCAAATGCCTCAGTGTGAAATGGAAAGGAATGAGTCTGTCTAGAAAGGGATCATATTCCATGAAGTGAACAAAGACGTTGACTTGTCTCCACTTAGAGAGGGAATCCCTGAGGGCTACTGTATGTCCAGTTGTTGAGAACAGTTGTGATATAACCACACAAATTCCACTCCTGAGAAGCAAAGGAGTGAAAGTCCTCATAAAATTTGCTCCAGTTTCTCTGTTTGAAGCAAAGAGGCCAATCAGGGTCCATCTGAAATGGAGGAGCAGCTGGACAATTGCTGGGTATTGGATCCCTTCTTTGGGTAGCAATGGGTGGAAAAAGGGGAATTTACTTTTATCACTCAGAGCTTCTGAAACAATCTTTTGACTGGTCTGAAAAAGCAATGAAGAATGCTGTGTTATATTTGGGGTCAGATCAAGTCCAAAATATTAGATTTTAATAAATCCAACTGGATTCTTATGAATGTATTATAATAGTTTGGTAATTAGACATTGTTTAAAATATTAAAGATAGAATATTATCAAGATGGTATATAAAAGTGGAAAATAATAAACAAATTAAAAAAACAATAAGAACGTAAATCATATGTCAGTTTCCATAGATTAAATTTTACGCCAATAACCATAATTTTTTTTATTTTAGACAAAGAAGAAATTGTGAAAATCCCCATATCAGCTCTGAGGGCAGCAGCTGGAGTCCTTTTGTCCAACCCAAGATACTCCTCGGAGGCTGTGATTGGGTTGGTTCTGCTGGTGGTTTCCCTCTGAAGCCCCAAATATCAGATTGATGTAAGAACATGGGGAAACCTTGGCTTCATATACTTCATGTTGAGACTCTAGAAAAAGTTCAGAGAAGAGCAACCAAAACGATTAGGGGACTAGAGGCTAAAACATATGAAGAATGTGGAACTAGGCAGGAATTAGGCATGGCTAGTCTAGTGATGAGAAAGGCTAGGAGACACATGATAGCAGTATTTGAGGGGCTGCCACAGAGAGGAGAGAGTCAAGCTATTTTCCAAAGCACCTGAAGGCCATACAAGGAATAATGAATACAATTTGAATAAGGAAAGATTCAACCTGGAAATAAGGATAATTTTTTGACAGTGAGACCAAACAGACAACAGAGCAGTTTGCCTTCATAAATTATTTGAACTTCATCAGTGGAAGCTTTTGAGAAGACACTAAACTACCATCTGTTAGAAATGGTGTAGAGTCTGCTTGGACTAGATGATCTGCAAGGTCCCTTCCAACTCTGTTAATCTGTATCTATCTATACTATTCCAGACAAGTGGCTGTCCAGTCTCTTCTTAAAAGCCCCCAGTGTTGGACCACCCACAATTTCTGAAGGGTAGACGTTCCATTCCTCACTATTAGGAAATTTTTAATTTCTAGGTTGTTACTCTCCTTGATTAGTTTCCATCCATTGTGTCTTCTCTTGCTTTCTAGAAAAATAGGTTGACCTCCTCTTCTTTGTGGCAGCCCCTCAAATATTGGTACATTGCTATTATATCACCCTTAGTCCTTTTCACTTAACCAGACATACTGAATTCCTGCAATTGTTCCTCATACGTTTTAATCCCCAGGCCCTTAATCATTTTAGTTCTTCTTTTCTCTTTTTTTAATAATATGGTGACCAAAACTGGATGCACTATTCCAAGTATTGTCTTGCCAAGGCATTATAAAGCAGTACCAATACTTCATATGATCCTGATTTTATCCCTCTGCAAATGCAATTTAGGACTGAATTGTCTGTTCTGACTGCTGCCAAATCATTGATGCAGATGTTGAAGAGTACTGGACCCAAAATGGAACCTTGGGGTCCCCCACTGCTTGTTTCCCTCCATGCAGACGTAGTTCCATTGAGGACCACAGGCTGAGTCCATCTGGGGGTGATGCTGTCTATCCCACATATTTTTAACTTATGGAGACATAGGTTGTGGTTTAATTTGTCAAAGCCTTTCTGAAACCCAAGTATATTACATGCACTGCATTTTTCTTGTCCACTAATTTAATATTTTTTTGTCAAAAAATGAAATAGCATTTATTTATGACCTGTTTTTAGATCCTTCATTACTCCTAGTAAAAGTCATTCATATTTAGTAAATAACAAGGGTTCAAATATGTATCCTTCCTTTCCTCCTTGTTAAGTATCGATCCTTCTTCTTGTGGCTCCATAGAGCCCACACCCAGGGATGGGATTCAGCCGGTATGGACCGGTTCGGGCAAACCGGTTGTTCCGGTGATCAGTTGGCCCCGCCAACCTGCCCCTGCCCTATTCCGTCCTATATTGCCTTGGTTTGAAGCCCAGCTTATTGGTTCAGCTGAGCAGATTGCTGTGCCTCAGCTGTTTTACTCACTGGGGCAGCAGTAAAAGGTAAGTTTTAGATCTGTTTTCAAACAAACTGTGCACATGAAGCGTGTTGATTGGTTGAATCCCACCACTGCCCACACCTGCTTCTCAAATAAGGGCTTGGAGAAAGGGCTTGGATCAGGCTGAGCTCCGTTGTGAGGGCAATCAGTTTCCTCCATAACATTTTTCCATTTACTGTGTCAAATGCTGCACTAACATCTAGAAAGCCAGAAAACTGTCATTTACCTCACTGATATAGATTAGATATTTCAAGATAAATTTGTTCCCAATATTAGATTATTAACTTACTCTTTATTTCATATAAAATCTATGTAGCTTTTCACTCTACCTAAAACCTTCTGGTATTCTACAGGGAATACATTTTTTACAAGTTTAACTAAGAGGATCATGGCATAAATTTTAGCCACAATATCTGCTTGTCTAATTGCTAGACTCCTTTTTAGTCCACTTTTCAAATAGCTACTATTGCCAAGTTCAATCGAGTGGATAGGGCAGACATTATTTATATGTAAAAATGAAAATGCCGACTTCTGCTTCTGGGACCGAATGGCGTCGGACGTGTAGTCTTCCGATCGCTCCCTTGGCGGGTTCCGAAAGGAGCACAGGAGACTCGAGCAAAGGGTCTCCTGCTGAAAGGCGGCTTGCTGGGACCCGCCGCAGTGGCGGCAGCCGGTGGGGGTATTTTTCCCAGCTTCGCCTAGACGCCAGGGAGCAGTGGGGGGGGGGGGCGAGTGACGTCGCCTCTTCGCCGGACGGCCCTGGGAGGTTTCAGATCAAAGGAGAAGCGTGGCTGAAGGCTGGAGGCGTGGATCCCACTTGGTGCTCTTTGTTTACTTTGAAAGAAAGCTACAGATGTGCGTGAGTTGGTGTGCTCTGGCTTTTGAAATGGAAATTAGAGGGGGGTGGTTCTTCTATTACCCCCCCCCAGAATAAGCGGCATTTAAAGGGACTCTCTCGGAGAGACAGTGAATGAGAATGGCTTTTTACAATTGCCAGAAATGATTTTAAAGCTGACCTTTGCCTTTAAAAAAAAGGGAAAGAAACACTTTTTGTGACTTCTCTCCCTGCAGAAGGGAGGGCCAAGATGGCACCCGCCCTCCTTCCTTTGTCTACATATGAATGAAACTTGTCCTTTGAAACTGCTCCCAAAGAGAAAGTAAAGAAAAGTGGATTGTTTGTTGCACTCTCTCAAAGGGAAGCTGGGACTTCTTTCTGTATGTGGCTCTTCTGAGCTTTGATTATTGGAATTACTTCTTGGAGTATCTCTCTCTTGGAACTGTGGGTTTCCCTGCTTCTATTTGCCTTTTGAGGCCAGCTCTGCTGTGGAATCCCCGGACACCATTTTCCCTGGAAAGGATTTGCATCTCTGAACCTAGTAAATGGCTGCAAGAAAACCACCGACGGGCAAGGCGCACTCAGCTCCCTCATCTGCTGCCCCCAGCCCCACAACGCAACAGTCCAAGTTCACCTCATTGTTGCAGAAAGGAGGGGCTGGAGAAGACACAAAGGAACTATCTGTTACGGAAATGTTTAAAGAACTTATGAGGGGGCAGAATGAAATGAGGAAAGAGATGGCAGAGGTTAAAGAAGAGCTCAGAGACGTTAAAGAACATATTGCTGGAAATAAGCAGAGAATTATGGTGTTGGAGGAGAGAGCGGCGGAGCTGGGGGAGGAGCTTAAAGCAACACGCAAGGGAAACGCAGATGTAGAAAAGTTTCTGACAAAGATAGAATTTGAAAGAATGTCCTTTTTTCTTAGATTCCAGAACCTGCCAGAGGAAGAAAACGAAGATCTTAAAGAGATTATGAGCACAATTTTAGCAGATTATATTAAGGGAGATAAGAAACAATTATGGTGGGATATGGATCTGGCATATAGGATAAACTCAGCATATGCCAGAAGTCACAATGTTCCCAGAGAGGTACATGTTAAATTTGTCAGGAGATCCACAAGGGATGAGGTGCTTGCGATCCAAAGGGAGAGACCATTGAAATACAAAGAGGAACAGGTCACCATTCTCAAACAGATCCCCCAAAAAATAAGAGAGAGAAGGAGGAAATATTCCTCCTTATCAAAAAAATTATACAACATGGGGGTCTGGTTTAAGTGGCCGTTACCAGAGGGGATGCTGGTCTTCTGGGAGGGAAATAGGATCAGAATTAATGCAATTCAAGAGGCGGAAGCCTTTATTAAAAACAATATTTCCCCCCCAGAGGAGGAATTTAGTGGGAGTAGAGAAAAGGACAGCAAGACGCAAGATAAGGAGGGGGGGGCGTTGAGGCCCCTCCAGGGGCCAGGGAAGAAGAAGCAATATCGAAAAGGCTTAGATCACAAAAATGAATGTATTTGGAATAATTGTAATTGTTGATACTACAAAAAGTAACAAAGAAAAAATAGTAGAGCACATGTTTGATAATATTGGTTAAATTTGTTCTGATGCTTTCTTTTATATTTTATTTTTAAGATTGTTAAATCTGTGAGTTTCTTGGGGGGATTTTCGTCACCAGTGTGGAAGCTGCAAAAAAAAAATTGTACACCCTTTTACCCTTCCCTATATATTTTAAAATCAATAAAATTTTTGCAACAACAAAAATGAAAATGCCAAAAGAGGCCCCAACAACCAGGGATATTTTTTGATCAGATAAATAGTTGGTAGAATGTCTTCTCCAGGGAATGTATTGCTTGCATTTCAGGCTTTTTATGATTAATCTCAACATGAACATAATGGGGTAAAATATTGACATTTTTGCTAATATGGAGAAAAACCCCACAAACCTGTGGGACTTTGTAGGTGCCTCCTAATGTTGATATCTGGATGGAGATGTCTCTGTTAGCTACATCAAGAAGAGCCAGAAGGTTTTCCTTTCTTCCACAGCTGTAGTTGGGGACATTGGCTTCTCCAGTGGAGAGAATGTCAAGCAAGGCATCTGAAGTTTGTAAAGAGCTCATATAGTAGTCATGGATATTGTAGCCAAGTGTGAAATTGTTCAGGAACTTCTTATTGACCATTTGAATAGCAGAAATTAATAGTAAGCCATATATAAAACCATCAATATCCCTATTGTAAAAAAGTGTTATTATAATCAACAGCAACAACAAATATTTCTTTAAATATATAACCCTCCAGAAGCCTACTGAGCCTTAAGCCAACATTGATCCAAAAGCATTGATCAGTTACACAAATATGGAAACTGGCTGAGGTACAACAACTACAACTGGTTCCACCACTACTTTAAATAAAATTCATTAGTCAAGTGATAAATTAAAGATTGAATTGAGAGAGGAAAATAATCTGCAGCCCTTTCAGCTTTTTCTTCAGGCCTATTTTTCAATTTGTTTCTTTCACAAAATCAGACAAAAGAGAGAAGCCATGGAAATCAAAATCATTGAGGAAATTAGACATAATCCCCAATATAGGAATAAATGAAAATAAAAAGCAGAAAAGAAGGAGAGTGTCAGAATGGAAGGAGTGCAACTCCATCACCCTGAATGACTTACGAATCACGGAAAACAAACTGAAGAGAAGGAGCCACATTGAAAAGCAACTTTACATTCAATCTTTCCACTCCACTGGTGACTATACTGATGAGATGGTCTCCTGGGCTGTAAAAGCTCTGTGGTCGTTTTCCATCCTGGTTCTCCAAACTCTGCAGGCATTTCATTCTCAGCTTCCCAGAGACTGGAAGGGACACCAGCAGCATCAGAAACAGAAGCAGGAGGTCCATCATTCATGGGGTGAATCAATGAATCCCTTTTCTGTTTCTAAAGAAGAATTAGAAGAATTCAATGGACTTTCACAAGGTGGAAAATGATCCAGTTGCTTTCCTGATTGAAACGCAGAGAAACACTCAACTTCACCTGGAAAGGAGAGAGACGTACATTCAAGAGCACAGACCCTGCCTGTCCCAAAACTCCTTATTTCTCTGCCCAAAGTCTCCCCTGGAGGATTCAGCCAAAGAGCAGAGCTGAAACTTTTATCATAATTCTCTCTCTCAGGAGGGATCCCTGGATTATTCAACCAGTTCTCGTACTTAAAGATTGTTGGGAAATTCTCTGGAGGGAAATTAAAGGGAAATAATCCCCATGTGGTTCATAATAACAGGGGCAGAGATGGAATTAAATTGGTCATCTAGAATTGAGAGATTTGGGGTCTCCATGCTTGAAAATGGCCCCAGAGGGAATACACGGCAACTGTGACTGAAGACAAAAAGAAATGTGACATTTGTTAGCATTGTGGTTAAAGAGAAAATCCCAGGGGCCAGTTAATGCCTGAGCAAGTCACAGATCTGAAAAAGCTCCCTGCTCAGCAGCAGCCAAAATTTATTTTATTTTGAAAGATGATGCTCAAGGACATTGCACAAAAGGGCTGATGCAATAGTGTAGCCAGTTTTTAAGAACATAAGCAATTTTAATGAAAAACTAGTTACCAGAATTTTGCAGAGTTAATCTGAATGGGGGAGGGAAGGGGAGCTCAGGATCCTCGCATGACAGATGGAAAGCTCATCTGCAAAATCCCAGTTCCATCTTCAGAGACCTGGGAATGCAGAAGCTCATATCCCATGTTCCCCTGCCACCCTTTCTCATGCAGAGGCCAGTTCTTGCAGTTTTCTTCAGCCTCGCTTGGGCTCTGTGTCTTTCCAGGACAGGCTCCTATGGGGGAGAAGCCATGTAGTGTGATGGACAGCTAAAGCATTGAAGGAGGATTTGAGGACCCTGAGTGCTGGATAGGGAATTCTGGGAATTGAAGTCCAGACATCTTCAGGTTGCTGCAGTTGGGCAACCTGCCCTACGAGGCCCTACAGTGGGCAGTCAGACAGATGACCTCTAAGATCCCTTCTGACTCCATTTCCCCATCATTCTAACCACTTGTCTCTCATGTTAGATCAGCGTGAATACAGCAGGCGAGAGGCACGGGTGATTTCAGCACTTTTATTTCCAGTAAAATGTGACTGCGCTCTGCCGACTGGGCTGCAGAGCTCGTCCTTTAAGGTGTGCTCTGTGATGTCTCTGGCGGTCACTGGGCTGGCTGGGTCGACACAGATTAATAGTACTTGGGTGGTGGGTGCAGGGTCTTCCACTAGTTCTGGCAGCGGGCAGCGGCTGAGAGTGTTGGTATGGCTGATGTCTTTCCTGGATCGATGGATCAGTTTGTAGTCGTATGCTGTGAGGAAAATGGCCCATCTGGTCATCCTTGGGGACATATATGGAGGGGTCTGTTGATTGCTAGTGAGGAGTCCTAACAGGGGCTTATGGTCAGTGATGAGCTTGAAATGCCTACCGTACACATATTCATGAAACCGCTTGATTTCTGCCACCACGGCCAAAGCTTCTTTATCAATTTGACTGTAGTTGCGCTCGACAGGTGACATGGTCTTGGAGTAGTATGCGATCAGTGCTTCTGTTCCATCTGGCAAGCGGTGGCTGAGGACAGCCCCAACTCTGAAGGGGGAGGCGTCACAGATGATCCGAACTGGCAATGTGTGGTTGTATTGGATCAGGATGCTGTTGGAAGAGAGGAGGTCTTTTACCGCTGCAAAAGCTCGGTCTTCCCTCTGTCCCCAGGTCCTCGGTGTCATCTTCCCCAGGAGTTCGTGGAGTGGCTCAGCAACAGTGGCCTTCTGTTGTAAAAAAATACTGTAAAAATTTAACAGTCCCAAGAAGGTTTGCAGCTCTGCCTTATTCTTCGGGGTGGGGGCATTCTTAATGGCTTTCACCTTGCTGTCGGTCAGATGGATGCCCTACCCATTTGGTAGCCTAGGAACTCTACCGGTCTTACGCTGGTTTTGCATTTGTTTGGATTCACCTTGAGTCCTTTTTCCTGGAACCTCCCCAAAGTCTCGCGCACGCGTTCCATGAATTGGCCTATGGACTCCCCTGATATAAAAATGTCATCAAAGTATGGCACCACCCCTGGGATTCCATGTAGTAGCCGCTCCTTTAGGCACTGAAAAAGTCCGCGGGCTACTCTGACCCCAAACTGCAACCTGGTACATTTAAATGCCCCCCTGTGAGTCACTATGATCTGTGCTTCAGCAGTGGCTTCATCTACTGGCAGCTGCTGATAGGCTTGGGCAAAGTCCAGTTTGGCGAATACCTTCCCACTTCCTGAGGAATGCAACAGATGTTGCACCACTGGCATTGGGTATGCACTCTGCTGGAGGGCCTTATTCAGCATACACTTGTAATCCGCGCAGAGGTGGACGGATCCATCTGGCTTCACAGAGGTGACTATGGGGGTCTCCCATGCTGCATGGTCAGTTGGCACTAGCATTCCCTGGGCGATTAGCTTGTCTAGTTTTTCCTCGACCTTGGGCCACAAAGCAAATGGTACCCTTTGGGGTTTGAGCCTGATGGGAGTTACATGGGGGTCTAGGTTAAATGAAATGGGTTTCCTCGCATATTTACCTAGGACCCCATCAAAGATTTCCGCAAACTCCACTAACAGCTGCTCAGTTCGTGGGCAGTTGTGCAGTGCAGTCCAGTGATATCTAGGCCCAGGGGTTTAAACCATTCCACTCCCAGCAGGGATGGTCGGTGGCTGCCAATGACCGTGAGAGGTAGCCGGCCCTGGAACTCGTGGAATGCCACTTTGACCTCCATTCTGCCCAGAACTTCTATCCGGTTCCCTTGATAGTCATTCAGGCAGATATTTGGCAGCCTCAGAAGCTTCCTGCTTGCTGCTGGGTTCAATTTTTTAATCATTTGCCAGAATACAATTGTAAAATATGACCCTGTATCCAGCTCCATTTTGCAAAGTCCTCCTTCAGTGGTGACGATGGCATGGTATTTCTCCCTCTCAAATGCGTCTGTGTGCCCCACGGTTGTGTGATTGATTTCTCTGGGAGCTTGATATTGGTCCTCTCTTCGTCTGCTCTGTTGTTGGCCGGCTCTTGGGTTTCCTATTCTTCCTGCCAGTGCTACTGGCCTGGGCTGAAACAGAATGGGTGGGGTGCTTTGCAGGCTTCGGCAATGTGGCCCTTCTTCTGGCATCGGTGGCATGTCGCTTCCCGGAAATGGCAAGCCATCCTTGTGTGAAAACCCATGCAGCCTGGGCAATGTGACTGCCTGTTCTCTGCGTCCCTGGGGTTCTGCTGCCTTTCTGGTGCACTCAGTGGATGTGTCGTCTGTGTCATCCCAGTCGTCATTGTACTCAGGGACTTCAGTTGACCAGTTGGGCTCCCGGTATGTATGGTGCACCCCGCTGGTCTTCCTTACATTTGCCGCTGAGTTGTCTGATGATTCCGCAGCTCTGGCCTCCTCAACAACATCCTTGAATGAGACCCCTCTCCTTATCAACAGTTTTTTTTTTGTAAGGAGAGGTCTCTCATCCCCAGGATGATCCGGTCCTTCATCATTTCTTCAGGATTTATGAATTCGCACCTGGTAGTGATCTCCCAAAGGTTGGCTACAAAATCATTGACGGTCTCTCCCTCTCATTGGCGCCAGTGATAGAACTCTTTCTGGCTTACCATGAGGGCGGTGGATGGTGTGTAGTGGTCTTCTAGGGCACGTTGCAGGGTGATCTAGGCAACAGTCTCCACGTCTGCTGGGGCGATCAGCATCTGTGCCATCTTATAGATCTTGGTGCCGCAGTAGATCAGGAATAATGCTCTCTTCCTGTTGTCTGGCCTGTCCTGGTAATCATTGGCTTCCAGGAACATTCTGAAATGGCCCATGTACATGGGCCATTCTTCCATCTGCGGATAGAAGATCGCTGGAGAAGGAGATGCTTGCGATGCCATTTGTGCTGGTGGTCGGGATCCTTGTTGCAAAGATGGCTGTGTGGTTCACGAGGAAGTTCTCCGGTCCTTTTGTCCTTCGTTGCCAGTGTTAGATCGGCGTGAATACAGCAGGCGAGAGGCGTGGGTGATTTCAGCACTTTTATTTCCAGTAAAATGTGACTGTGCTCTGCCGGCTGGGCTGCCAGAGCTCGCCCTTTAAGTAGCTCCAGGAAGACCAGCCAGCTAATGACAACAGTTTAAATCTCCCGCGGTCAGGACAGCCAATCCGTGGCGAGCATGAAACCTTATGTAGATTCTAGCCAGTCCATATGTAACACCTCATGTCACCATAATAACAAGGCCAGGCTTTGGTCAAAACCAACTAAATGAATGGCTGCCCCTGCCCTACTGTCAGAAGCCCCTCTCCCCAGAAGCTGCCCCTCGAAATCCCCCCCAAGCTCTCCCTGAAAGCCTCTCCTCTCCTGCCAAGGGAGCTGCCGACGCAGAGAGAGAGGGGAGAGAACAAGGGGGCAACTCCCCCAATTTCAGTGGGGCTGAGCTGGGTTCCCCGTGGCTGATGGAGGGGAGGATGCAGAGTTTCTCCCAGGCTGGGATGGGGGGCTCAAAGGGGGCAGAGAAGGGGCTGCACTGGGCCAGCCTCCCTCGAGCTTCTTCAGGGGCTCCTGCTGAAGGAAAGTTAGGGGTCACCTGAGGACACATAGGGTCCTCCTCCTCCAGGGTCACCCAGCACCCAAATCTGATACTGGATCCAGCAAGAGGCAGCTGGATCTTCTGAGGAGACTCTCTTGGGGCTTCTGGGGCTCCCCCCTGCTCCCAATGGGCTTCGGGTTTGTTCACCACCCCCAAATTCAGAGGGCTCCCCTTTTGAGAAACAGCTTCTAGCATGTATTTAGGGAAAACATTCCTTTTCTCTTGGGTATTGTGAATACCAGGCCCTTTTGACACAACCTGGTGGACTAAATCCAGCAAGCTTGTTTGTTTCATAATATCTGGAGGGATCGATCCTAGAGTATTGATTATCTACCTCTGCCATTTCCCTATTGATTGAGATTTTTTTTAAAGGATTATAATTTCATAGAGTTTACTTTTTTCTCTTGAATCCAGTCTTTCCTGACCTCTCTCATTTTCTTCATCTAATGGACATGGGACCCACTTAGAAACAAAAACCAACAAATTGAAAAGTAAGAAATATATTGTTGGTAGTAAAAGAAGACACACAAAGTAGGTAGACGGATCTCTCATTCTTGTATTTTAATGGGATTTTCTTTATTTCATCTAGGAGTTGATGAGAATTATTCAGAGCCAAATCTGATGTCATTGCAAGGAACTGCAGGTGACCCGGGAGGAGGGTCTCCTCCATCTCAATGAAGACCTCAAAGGCCAGAAGAAAAACAGCCAGAGAGCCGAGAGGAGAAGCCATTTCAATCCTTGATGGGTGGAAAGAGTCTCAGAAAGAACAGATCCCTCCCTTCCCATCAAAGGATGGGAAGAAAACTTCAGGGGGAAACCAGATCAATGCAGGGAGTGCAGAAAGGTTTTCAGAAGGAGTCCTTCTCTTCTCTCCCAGGAAAGGCTGCCTAAGGGAGAATCCGTCGGAATGTGAGGACTTGAATGGGGGTGCAGGGAGAACTTCACCTAGAGGGAGAAACCCTGAACAGGAGATGCAGGAAGGGTGGAAAGAGCTTCAGAGAGGGGATTTATCTATTACCATATGATCATATTTGTCTTTGCTCCATGGAGGCAAAAAATCAGATCAATGCAATTTAGGATTAATATATGGAGTTCTGATATAAAAGAAAATCCCAAACAGGCCCAACTCTTAACATGAGGCAGAATTCAAGGGGAATGATTGCCTCATTGGTGGTTAGAAGACAGGCAGCACCAGTTAAGTGACAACAACCTAGAGTGGCACCAAACTCCGTAGCTCTGGGTGACCTTTCCCAGTAGTCAAGCGACCTTGTTGAAGGACAGCAGAAGTCAATTCCCTTGTTATTCTATTCCTGCAGCATCATTTTCCTGACATGTCCTGACAGGAAGGACAACAACCACTACAGAACTGAGCCCCCAGGGTTATATTTGTAACTTTTCACTAACTTGCTTTTCGCAAGCCTCTCCTCTGCACATGGAGCCCAGAAGAAGCTCAGGATCCCAAGAGGAGAATTTGCCTCTCACTGTAATTATGACCCTCTGGGACTTTGAGTTCTCCACACCTGTGATAGAGACATCAGATTTAAGCCTTATGAAAAGGATCGTCTGTCAGAAAAGGATAAATTTGTTAGATCACAATTTTGGGACAGGCAGGAGCTGTGCTCTTGATTGTACGTTTTTCTTCTTTCCAGGTGAAGCTGAGCGTTTATCTCTTTCTATCAGGAAAGTCGCTGGCATTTCCATCTTCTGAGAGTGCTTTGTATTCTTCCAACTGTTCCTGCTATTGGTGTTAGAAACAGGAAGAGGATTAATAAAACTCCATGAATTATGGACCTTCTGCTTCTGCTTCTGATGCTGCTTTTGTCCCATCCAGTCTCTGGGAAGCCTAGAATGAAATGTCCTCTGAATTTGGAGCACCAGGATGGAAACAATCCATGGAGCTTTTACAGACCAGGAGACCATCTCATTGGTATAGTCACAACTGAAACACAAATATCACCTATAATGTTGCCTTTCAACAGTGCTCCTTCTGTACCTTTTCCTTCGTAAGTCATTCAGGGTGGTGGAGTTGCATTCTCTCCATTTGCAATTCACACTTTCCTTCTTTTCTTCTCAATTCGCTTACTTTTATATTATAGATCTAATATCCTGAATGATTTTGATTTCCATAACTTGCCTCTTTGTTCTTATTTTGTAGAAGAGACTCATATCCAAAGATAAGATGGGGTTAAAAAAACCTGAAGGCAATCCAGATTATTTTCCTCTCCCCATTCACACTTGAATTCATTTTGTTTAAAGGAAGGATTGAAACATTTATAGTTGCCTCTGTCCAACCCACACTCATATTTCTATGACTGATTATTGGTTTTGGATCAATATTGGCTTAAGACTCAGTAGGCTTGTGGAGACAAAAAGGAATAAATTCTTTTAAAAAGTTACTGTTGATGATAACATGAACTTTTTTTTACAATAGGGTTTCTTTTGATTTCTTAGACACCCTACAATTAATTTTCACCATTCAAGTGGTCAACAAGAATCATCAGCTCCTGCACAACCTCACACTTGGCTACAACATCCATGACAACTATTTGAACACTTTATTCACTTCCGAAGCTTTGCTGGACATGCTCTCCACTGGAGAAGCCAATGTCCCCAACTATGGCTGTGGAAGGAAGGACAACCTTCTGACTCTGATTGATATAGCTAAAAGGGATGTATCCACCCAGATGTCAACATTAACAGCTCCTTACAAAGTCCCACAGGTTTGTGTGTGTGTTTCTGTGTCTGGTAGTGGATGTTGGCGGGTGAGCAACAGGTGCAACTTTATCTTCTTCATGAAATTCAAGAGTTGCTTTTCTCCATATTAGTAAATGTTCAGTTATGTTTTTTCTTTATGTTCATGTTCAAATTTCTCATAAAAGGCCAGAAAAGCAACAGGTCCCTGGAGAGAACTTTCTCCTGGCTATTCAGCTCTTCAAAAAATATCCTTAGTTGTGGGTGAACTATTGGCATGTTCATTTTCACATTGAAATAACACCTGCCCTATCCAGTTGTATTCAAGTTGGCAATAGCAGTATCTACGTATATATAGATTTTAAAAATGGAATAAAAAGGACTAGCAATTACAGGCCACTTGGTCTCCTAGCTATTGTGGCTAAAATATATGCCATGTTCCTCTTAAGTAAACTTGAGATTGGTTGGCCAAAAGTGCATTCCTTGCAAAAGAACAAGAAGGTTTTCAGTAGAGGAAAAAGTTACATAAAGTTGTATAATTAATCAATAAACTAATAATCTAATATTGACAATAGATTTGATTTGAAATATTAATATGTCAGTTGGATAAACCAGGGTTTGCTCTCTGTATAGATGGTAGTGCAGCATTTGTCACAGAGAAGAGAGAAATATTATGGAGGAAATTGATTGCCCTCAAAATGGAGCTCAGACTGTTTTCCCGGATCCCAGCCCTTTCTCCAAGCCCTTGTTTGAGACAGAGGTTTGGGCTCTATGGAGCCACGAGAAAAAGGATCGATACTTACCAAGGGGTAACACAGAATAATGAATATTTGAACCCTTGTTATTCAGTCTAGATATTAATGACTTACTAGAACTAGGGCAAGATTCTCATGTACATGTCTAAGGTGCTAATTCATTTATTTATTTAGCAAATGGCAAAGGCATAATTAGCCAGGAGACTGCAACGTTAATACATAGTATTTATCCCACTGCCGTAGAGTGCTAGTCCGTTCAGTTTGTCCTCATGAGCTTATCCAGGGTGCACCACAGGGGGTGAACTAGCTCCACACCAGAAAGACGAGAGGTTATCCTGTGGCATCATCTGGATCTTCTCTCACCACCAATGTTGCCTCGAAGTTGGGTTGTCACATGCTTTCAAACTACTAGTGGGCAGAAGCTGAGGCAAATGACGGGAGCTCACCCTGCCATTCAGTGGTAGAACTTGGACTGCTGAAATAGATTCAGCATCTTAAAGCCACTGAGCTTCTTACTTGCTAAATACACGTTTAAACTGATAATACAGTACTATAATCCTGTGGGTTAGATTGTGTAGACTCTTGAAAAACTTGGCTCCTACTGACATAATAATTCTGATTATTGATAAATCAAGCTGTGGTCTTTGGAAAACAAATGTATCCCATACAGCAACTAACACCTTTCCTTACCCAGCATTAATTTTCCCTGAGACTGAATCTTGGGTCTGTCCTCATCACAGGAGCTCACCTAGAGCAATGGCAGGATTGAAGTTAAAGTTTAAATGCTTAAAGTTAAAAAGAAAATCATATCTTACCAGCTCCCCCCCCCCCCAATTATTAGAGTATTATAATGCCAAAGGTACCCACAATCCCTTCGATTGAACTGAAATTTGGGGCTTAATATCTACCTCTGCTGGAACAAATTCAATCACAGCATCCGAGGAGTATTTTGTGGGTGGATAAAAGGACTTCAGCTGCTGACTCAGAGCTGAATTGGGAATTTATACAATTTCATCTTTGTCTAAAATCAGGGGAAATACAATCATGAGAAAATTTGAACTGTCAGAACAGAGACCATCTCCAGTGTCTTTAAGCCACTGAGCCTCTTACGGGCCAAATCCACATTAGTTTAAACGGAAAATATAGTATTATTATCCTATGGTTCAAGGCTGACTCAGCCTTCCATCCTTCCGAGGTGGGTAAAATGAGGAGCCAGATTATTGGGGGCAAGAGGCCAACTCTGTAAACCTCTTAGAGAGGGCTGTGAAAGCACTGTGAAGCGATATATAAGTCTAAGTGCTATTGCTATTGCTATGGGTTAGATTGTGCAGACTCTTGAGAAAACCTGACTCCTACTGACATAAGAACTCTCTGATTATTGATAAATCAATGTCAAAAGTTGTGGTCTTTGGAAGACAAATGTATCTCATACAACAATTAACACCTTTCCTTATCCAGAGTTACTTTTCTCTGAGACTGACTCTTGGATCTGCCATCATCAAAGGAGCCCACTTAGAGCAATGGCAGGATTGAATTTACTGCTCAAACTTAAAAAAAAAAACCATAGCTATCCAGCTTTCTTCCCAATTATTAGACTATAATGGCAAAGTTACTGCCAATTCCTTCTTTTTTTAAAAAAATAAGTTTTTATTAAATAGACATTAAAAACATTAGACACAGAGAGTTCTTCCTGGCTTTGTCATTTCCATACATATTTTGACATAACCACAAATATAATTCATTCTTTTTCTACACTGCTACTTTGATCTTACAACATATCCCTTGTCCCCATTTGTCTAAATATAGTCCGATTTCAGTTCTACTCTCTTCATTGTTCTCTATTTCGACTCCTTTTTCTAATTTCCAACCATTGGCACATTTTGTTCCAACTTTCGTAATATTCTGACTCACCCTAATTTTTAAGTTCTAGTGTCAGCTTGTCCATTTCTGCACAGGACAAAATTTTCCTTATTATTTCTTCTTCAGTGGGGTTATCACTGTTTTTCCAATTTTGTGCAAAAACCAATCTCACTGCAGTTGTAATATGAAGCATTAAATATGTCGATCCTTTATTATATTTCTCTTTTGTAATTCCTAGTAGGAATAGTTCTGGTTTTAAGTCTATTTTTTCGGTCTAGCATCTCTTCCAACCATGTCCTTAACTGATGCCAAAATTCCTGAGCCTTTGTACATAACCACCACATATGGTAAAATGATCCTAACGCTGAATTACATTTCCAACACTCATGTGTTTGGCTCTTATTCATTTTTGCTAAACTTGTGGGCGGGAGGTGCCACCTATAAAACATTTTGTATAGGTTTTCTTTCTATGCGGTGGCTAACATTAATTTCCTGTTCCTCTCCCATAAGTCCTGCCATTTATCCAATTCTATGTTGTAACCAAAGTTCTTGGCCCACATTACAATAGTTTCCTTCACTTGGTCTTCCGCCATTCTATATTCCAGTAGATATTGATAAGTTTTCTTTATCACCTTTTCTTCCATTCCTAATAAAAATTTATCTAGAGTCATTAACTCTTTCTTAATACCCAGTTCCTTTCTATCTTTCACGTAGCGTGATTGAATTTGCAGGTATGCCCACCATTCCAGTTCTACTCCTTCTTCTTCTAGTTCTTTTCTAGATTTTAATTCTCCTCTTTCATTTAATATATTCTTATATGTAACTACTTCCCCTGATTTAATGAAGTTTGGGTGTAGCAATGCCTCCAACGTAGAGAGCCAATTCGGAATTTCCATATAGTTTTCTTGTTTAACTTTTATCCAAACCTCAAGAAGGGCTCGTCTAGAGTAAAAACTCACAGAGATTGGACTTTTTGGAGGAGGGGACGGCTGAGATGAGGAGGGAGGTGAAAGGGGTGCAGAAGGGGTACCAAGAGCTTGAGACCCACCAGATGAAAACGGAATTTGAAAGAATGTCCTTTTTCCTTAGGTTTCAAAATGTGGTAGAGGCGGATGATGAAAATTTAAGGGACATCATGACAAACCTTTTGGCTGAATATATTCAAAAAGATAAACAACAGATGGGGTGGGACTTGGACCTGGTTTATAGAGTAAACTCAGCATACGCTAGAACACACAATGTTCCAAGGGAGGTACACATTAAATTTCTTAGAAAGACTACAAGAGATGAGATTCTGAGTGCACAAAGGAGGCAAGCTTTGAAATATCAAGATAGAGAAATAACCATTCTGAAACAGATCCCCAAGAAAGTGAGAGAGAAAAGAAAAAACTATTCACAATTAGCGAAGACGTTATACCAGAAGGGGGTGTTTTTCAGATGGCTGATGCCTGAAGGGATGTTAATATTCTGGGAGGATACAAGAGTTAGAATCAACACAACCATAGAGGCTCAGGCCTTTATGGAAAAAAATAAAGCACTCCTAGATAAACCCGATGATTCCACACCAGATTTACAGGACACGGGAGGGGCCGGAGCCCTGCTGGCGGGGGGAGAAGGGGCAATACCAAGAAAACTCAGATCACAAAAATGAACAAGAAAATCTGCTTGATGTAAATTGATTAAAATTATTATCTGAACTTATATGCTGACAAAATATTATTATGTAGTGTTAAACTTATCTATGTATAAATGGAAAATATGAGCACGGGGGGAGGGGACACCTCCTACATGCTGTAACTGCCAAAATTTGTAATCTATTACACCACCCCTTTCCTTTTTATTTTTTTTAAAAAACCAATAAAACTTTGTTTTTTTTAAAAAAAGGGGGCTCGTCTAAGCATGGTGCCTTTGGAAGTCCTGGTGAGCCCCGTGTCTACCATCCCACAAAAAAGCAGGACATCCTATTTGCATATCGTTCCCTTCCAACATTAGTAGCCTCCTGTTTTTTAAGCTTATCCACTCTCTCCCCCATGTGAGTGCAGCAGCTTGGTAATATCTTTCCCAATCAGACAGGCCAAAACCTCCCCCCCTTCTTTGGATTCTTGTAGTAATTTTAATTTAATTCTGGGTCTCTTCCCTTGCCAAATAAATTTGGAAATTGTTCTGTTCAAATTCTCAAAAAAGTCCTTCTCTAATTTTATGGGTATGTTTTGAATTAGGAAGAGTATTTTTGGTAAGATATTCGTTTTTATTGCTGCAACTCTCCCATGAGAGATTCTTCCATCTCTCCAGATCCATCTTAATTTGGTCAATTAGTTTATTGTAGTTATCTTCTTTTATTCCTTCTATTGAACTGAAGTTTGGGGCTTAATATCTACCTCTACTGGAACAAATCCAATCACAGCACCTGAGGACTATTTTGGGAGGGGATAAAAGGACTTTAGCTTCTGACTCAGAGCTGAATTGGGAATTTATACAATTTCATCTTTGTCTAAAATCTAAAATCAGGGGAAATACAATCATGGTGTAAGGAGTTATCCCCCAGCCCTCTCCCAGAAAAATGAAATACCCTAGGAAATGTTGAAAGGGCAGAATATTTCTCTGGATGTGAAAAGGAAGAAACATGTTTTATATTCAAATTTATTATTATTATTATTATCCTGCCTTAATCCCATCACTCTGGAGTTGAAGAGGAGAACTCTTTATTATGTAAAGTGGACTAGCTTGGCCTTCTTAATGGCCCATTGACAAAGTGGGGATGGGCAGGAAGCTGCAGGAATTTACTTTGTGTTTAAAATGTGTTTCTCCCTTTTTCACATCCAGGAAAATATAATATTCTGCCTTTTCAATATTTCCTAGGATATTTCATTTTTCTGGGAGAGGGCTGGGTGATAACTTCCAACACTGTTCAGGACTCAAGCCATGTGGTCCTGTCCACCATTAAATCATCTTTCTAAGCAGCCACCATGTCTCCAGTGTCTTTTTCCCCTCTTGGAGCCGAACCCAGAAGGACATTTATTTCAACACAATCTCCTGAAACCTTGGCTCTTATAGAGGCAGCCACACTTGTGATGCTCAATTAATCCATGTCCCTTGATCAGTAGCATCAGGCTTCCTCTTAGCCTCTTCACACCTATGGAAGCAGTCAGGGTGTTCTTGGTCTTTCACACCTGGCTTCTCCACTTTGGCTCTCTTTCTGTAAAATACATAATGACAGGCTGTAATATGTCCTCTGTTGTTGTTCTTCATCTGAGCTACTTTTCAGAAATGCTTAAGACCAGATAATTTTTACTATGTCCTGATATGTGGAACCATAGAACTCACAGAGGGTCTCCTTCCTTTTCCACAAGACCGAAATTCTTAGTGTACAATTAAACTTCTGGAACCTGGAAGAGTCCCCAAGTTCTCTGCATTAGAAGATGTAGAATTTCAAATAAAGCCTTCTTTGATTATGCAACTGACAAATTATACTAGGAGCTGTGGTCTCCTTATCTCTTGTATAACTAGAGACTGAGCCAAAAATAATCAAGATGGGATATAAACAAACAAACAAATAAATATTGCTTCAACAAGCATCTGGAATATTGAATGTCAACTGCATAAGAAAGAGGGAGATCAGAGTTTTGGACTGCACATTAGACAAACAACCTATTGGGATACTTGTGTTAAAGCAACACATTTTCTATTCAACCAGAATTAAACATTTACATATAATACGGCCCTTTATTGGAACAAAACGTTCACTTGACATCTGCACATGGGGGTCTGATTGTCCCAAAGGTGCATTTTCAAGAGGCAACTGGACTTTCTGGTTTTTCTTTGAAGGCATTTTGCTTCTCATCCAGAAGCTGAAGAAGTTTTGGGACAACCATGTGTTGATGACTAAGATTGTCCATAGACATGTGGGCCTGATTGCAATAAATTATAGGAATGATACAGAAATATGATTTATGTTTTTTATTCTTATTCTTTTTTATTTCATTTGTTTTTTATTTAATTTTTATATACAGTTGTTAATGCTTTGTATTTAATATTTTGTTTCTTGATATGGCAAAATGACTAACCAACAATAATCTAACTTGTTCATCAAAACCAAGGTTAATTTATTAAAAGCTAATATTTTGGACTTTATCTGACCCCCAATATAACACAATTTTCTTCATTGCTTTTTTAGATGAATCATGAAACTGCTTCAGAGGCTCTGAGTGATAAAAGTCGATTCCCCTTTTTCCACCAGATGCTCCCCAAAGAAGGATTCCATTACCCAGCAATTGTCCAACTGCTCCTCCATTTCAGATGGATCCTGATTGGCCTCTTTGCTTCAGACACAGAGAATGGAGAAAGTTTCATGAGGACTTTCACTCCTATGCTTGTCAGGAATGGAATTTGTGTGGTTATATCACAACTGTTCTCAACAACTGGACATGCAGCAGCCCTCAGGGATTCCCTCTCTAAGTGGAGACAAGTCAACGTCTTTGTTCACTTCCTGAAATATATTCCCATTAAGGAGAGAATTCTTCCTTTCCATTTAACACTTGAAGATTTGCCAGGACCCATTGAAGGGAAAGTCTGGATCATAACTGCTTTGGGAACATATACATTGAAAAAACAAAGCTTTTACAAATACGTCCATAGTCTTTGGTCCTTAGGTTTTCTGGCAAATGAAAGATCAAAAGATGATGCCTTTGAACCCCATTTCTTTGTGGAGGAAAACTTTCATGGTCTTTATTTTCACTGTTCTCTTTCAAAGAACATCTTTTCTGTCAAAGGCCGGGGAAGATGCACCCAGAAAGCCCCACTGGAGACCCAGAAGAAAAGGAGCAGGATACAGATCACAAATTACTACCACGATTACAGTATCATTAAGACTCTTGTCCAGGTCTTGAACACTGCATATTCCTCAAGAAGGAGGAGAAGGAAGGAGGGCGAAGAGAGGTCGGAGGCTCCAAGGCTGCAGCCCTGGCAGGTATGGGGTCCCAATATGGATCCATCTTAGTCCCTTTGGAGAAGGAACCCAAAGGAGGAGGAGGGGAACCTTCTCAAGCACATTGTGCTTCAAAAACTTTGGCCAATCTAATTGCTTGAGACATAATCTCCTAAACAGCAGGCACCATGACAGATACATTTTGGTTTTAAACACTGCCATTTTTAAAAGGATGTATGCATTTTTAAATATACCATATTTTTCTGTCTATGAGATGATACTTCTTCTTAAAAATATTTACCTAAAAATGGAGGGGGGGGTCTTATACACAGGGGAACGAGAGGAGGACTGCAGTTCACCCAGGGTCAGGTTGGCTATTGTGGGAGGCGTGGCCCATCCTCATTCTCCAGCTCTGCCTCACTTACAGGACACGCCTCCTACGATGGCGAACCTGACCCTGGGTGAACCAGTTGTTAAATTATCCCCTGATCCCACTATCAAAGTGGATCCTGGGCGCTGTGCTGCAATAGAGAAAGGGGAAATGGAGTAGCGGCATGAGGGAAGGAGGAACAGGGAGAAGAAAGAGGGAAAGTGGCCTCCTTCCCTCCAGCCAGCTGCTCCGTTGCCCATTTCTCCATTGCAGCACAGCGCCGCAGAGCTTGCCCCATCAAAGAGTGCCCAGATGCCCTCACTTCCCCCTAGCATTTATTTGCCTACCTGATTTCCAGATCCGTCACGTTTCTCCATCACATTTCTTGCTGTCATGTGCAGGGAAAGAAGTTTGTGGGACTAAAAAAAAAAAGTTCAATCAATCAATTCCAATTTCTCATTAAAAAAAGATCTTGTGAAGTTGGAATTGATTGAACTTTTTTTTTAGTCCCACAAACTTTTTCCCTGCACCTGAAATCAAGAAACTCGACAGAGAAATATAAAGGACCTGGAAATCAAATAGGCAAAGAATTGCTTGGAGGAAGCGAGGGCATCTGGGCACCAGGTGCTGAAACGGGCCCGTCTCTCTCCAGCTGTTGCCCAGGCCCACCGGAGGGAAGGCCGGCATCTACCAGCACTTAAACGTAACAGCATTCCAGCTCTGACTGGGAAGAGGCAGCCGGCATAGGCGCTGCAGGCAAGACACCCGCTCACTTCCCCACCCTCCCCAACCCTCTGGCGTTCCACTTGCATTTTGGCCCTGGGCTCTGCCTTATGCTCAGGCCCCACCCTCACCACCTGAGACAGCTTTTTCACCTGATTTCTGAATTTGGGGCAAGAAAAGTAGGGGGGTTTCCTATACATGGGGGTGTCTTATAGATGGAAGAATACGATATTATTGTCTTTATGAATTTGTGATTAGCATAGTAGAATTTTACCTTTGTAATTTGAAGGACATCCTGAGATCATCTAGCCCAACCCCTTCTCTCTGCAAGAATCCCAACTAAACCTTCTCTAATCGATGGCTACTCAGTCTTTGCATCATCAGAGAAGGGGAGCCTGAAGTTCTCTACTTTAAGGGCTCAGCTCTCAAATGCTCGGGATCTTGATTCTATCCACCTGTTAATGCAATTTAGGATCCCATTGGCTTTTTTTGGCTTCTGCTGCACACTATTGGCTCGTATTTAATTGTTTCTTCACTAAGACTCCAGGATCCCTCTCACAGTTACTGCTATTAAGCCTGGTTTCACCCATTCTATATGTGTACTTTTAGTTTTTTATGCCTAAGTGTAAGACTTTACTTTTCTCTACATTGACTTTCATTTTGTTAGATAGGGCCCAGTGTTCAAGTCTGTTAAGATCCATCTGGATCTTGTGCCTATCTTCTAGGGTGTTTGTTATTCCTGCCAGTTTAGTATCATCTGCAAATTTGATAAATTCCCCTTTTATTCCCTCATCTAAGTCATTTATGAAGATATTGAAGAATACTGGGCCTAAGATGAAACCTTGTGGTACCTCACTGCTTGTTTCCCTCCATGTAGATGTTGTACCATTAAGAAATACTCATTGAGTAGTACTGTTTGTCGGGCAGTTACAAATCCATCTGATGGTGATGCTATCTATCCCACTTTTTTTCGCTTACCAAGAAGTAGGTTGTGGTCTACTTTGTTGAATGCCTTGCTGAAGTCTAAGTTTATTATGTCCACAGTGGTCTACTAATTTAATCACTATGTTGAAGAATGAAATAAGATTGGTTTGGTACAGGGGTCCTCAAGCTTTTTAAACAGGGGGCCAATTCCCAGTGCCTCAGACTGTTGAGGAGGCAGGACCGACTAGGTTGGGCATGATTAGGTGGTCATGCAACTGGGTAGGTGTGCCTAGGTCATGTGACTAAGTGGGTATGGCCAATTTAACAGTCCATTAACATTGCACATAAATTAATTTCTTTTGCTTCTGGGCGTATTTTATTTACATTTGTTTGCATGTTGCCAGATCATTTTTTCAGTTGTTTAGGAGTTTAATGGTCCACTTCAGGAAACTCAGTTTTGCTGCAATTCTTCCCAGCCCCAAGGAGCTTACAATCAACATGTCTGCCTCTATGTCTCTCTCTCTGTGTGTCTCTTGTCTCTCTCTGTTTCTCAGTCTATCTCTATCTCTATCTCTCTTTCTCTGTATCTGTCTATCTCTCTGTCTGCCTTCTGTCTCTGTCTGTCTGTCTGTCTGTCTGTCTGTCTGTCTGTCTTCTGGTGGTGGGGGGCCATTTTTCACCTCCCCCGCCTCCAGAACATTTCTGCAGGCCTAAACCGGGCCATTTTGGGGGGGGGGGAAATGGGTTAAAATGGGTCTTTTTTGGCCTCCTGAGGCTTCTGCATGCTCCATTTTTCACCTTCCTGCCTCCAAAACATCTTTGCAGGCTGAAAACAGGCTAAAATGGGCCTTTTTTAAAAAACCAAAAACAGGTTAAAACAAGCCGTTTTCTGGCCTCCCAGGATGTCTGTGCCCCCAATTTTTCACCTCCCCCACCTCCAGAATATCTCTGCAGGCCAAAAGTGGGCTAAAGTGGGCCATGTTTTGGCCTCCCGGGGCATCTGCGCACCCTGCTTTTCACCTCCCCTGTCTCCAGAACCTCTCCGAAGGCCAAAATTATTGGTCTTACCTTCCAGTTCCAACCTCCAGGGCTTTCAAAGGTAAGTCCTGTGCTTGATTGAAAGGTGGGGGCCAGCGGCTGGGTGAGGCGATGTGGATGGAGCAACCTCGTGATCCTGTGCGGACTGGATTAAAGGCTTTGGTGGGCCATATGAGGCACGCAGGCCATAATTTGAAGACTCTTGGTATGGCATGATCTGTTTTTAACAGACCCATGTTGATTATTTTACTCGTTTCTAAATGTTGAAAGATCTGGTTTTTTTAAATTAACTTTTCCAGTATCTTCCCAGGTATTGATGGTCTGTAGTTTCCTGGGTCTTTTATTTTTCCCCTTTTTTGAAGATGGGAACCACATTTTTGAAAGATGTGGTGGTAAAGTGGTTCTGAGATGACATCGGTCAGCTCCTTTAGAACTCTGGGATGTAGTCCATCAGGTCCTGGTGATTTGTATTTGTCAGGAATACAATTTTTTTTTTGCTTATTTTAACTTTTATTTCTACTCTGTTTTTTGCAGTTATGTTTTTGGTAGGTTGGGCTATAGTTTCTTTTTGCATGAAGACCGATGCAAAGTATGAGTTAAACAGCTCTGCTTTCTCTCTGCTGCCTGTTACTTCCTTGTCATCTTATCTCTTTAGTGGACTGACTGTTTCTGTGATATTTTTCTTGTTATTTATATGTTGGAAGAAACTTTTTTTTTAAATTAAGTTTGACATTTGTTGCATGTCTTTGTTCATTCTGAGTCTTTGCTTTCCTGACTTCGTCTTTGCAGATTCTGGTTATGTGCTGATATTCTGCCTTAATTATGTGTCCTTCTTTCTATTTTTTGTACTTATCCTTTTTGTCTTTCAATTTGCTAGAGGGATCGTTGTGCAGCCATACTAGTTTCTTCTTGGGTTTCTTGTTTTTCTTTCTCAGTGGTATTGTGCTTGTCTGGGCTTTTATGATTATATTTTTCAGAGTTTCCCAAGCTTCTTAAGTATTTTTGCTTTTAGGATTTTCATCCAAAAATCTTTTCCAAGTTCTCTCTGGGTTTGTTAAAATCAGCTCTTTTAAAATCTAGCACTCTGATATTATTGTATTCTATTGCTTGTGTTTGCATTATGTTGAATTCTAGTATAACATGGTCACTCTCACTCAAGGTTCCTGCAGTTTGAACTCCCTCTGTCACTTCTTCTTTGTTTGTAAGAATTAAGTCCAGTATGGCTGTCCATCTAGTTCAGGGGTCACCAACCTTTCAGATCTCAGGGACCACTAAATTCATAATTTTAAATCATGCAGACCACAAATATGAATCCTTCATGCCGCTCGCTGAAATGCCTGGATGGGATGGAGCCCTTCAGGCACTTAGCTTAGCTGCCTGTTTCTGCAACCTTAAACACTCAAAGAGCCATTTGGATCCATTTCCCACAGAAAACACCAGGATCTCTCATCTCTCTCTTTCTCTCAGTATCTCTCTCCCTCTCTCCTCTCATCTCTCTCTCTCTCTCTCTCTCTTTCTCTCATCGCTCTGTCTCTGTATCGTTCTCTCTCATCTCTCTTTCAATGTATCTCTCTCATATCTCTCTCTTTCTCTCTCAACTCTCTCATCTCTCTCATCTCTCTCTCTCATCTCTCTCTCTCTCTTATCTCTCTTTTCCATCTCTCTCTCTGTATCTCTCATCCCCCTCTTTCTCTCTCATCTCTCCCTTTCTCTTTCTCTCATCTCTCTCTTTCTCTTCTTCCCTCCCTCCCTCCCCCCCACTCTCTGTCTCATCTCATCTCATGGGCCAGCTAGTGTCTTTGCGCAGAGTGGAAGTCGCATATCTCCCAGTTGTGCAGCACCAAAAAGGCCCAGAAGAAACGTCCATGAGTTCCAGCAAGAGAGGAAGCTGCAAATCTCCATCCCTTGCCCCTCCCTTCTCAGGAGTGACTGGGAGGGCGAGGGGTGGGGCCAGCAAGTGATGGGTTCAACCAACAGGAAGCCACAGCAGGGGGACGAAAGCCATGGATTGCCGCCACTTGTTGCTTTGGCCTGCCTGTGCCGCCACCCCCCCCATCCCTTACCACAACAGCACCATTACCTTGTTTCAGCCGGTGAGGGCTGCACTACTCCTTGCACGTTGCACCTCCTGCAAAGTTGCAAGTTGCACATACCTCCCCCTATGGCGGAGATTTCCAGCCCCCGCATGAGCTGCCTGTCCCATCCCATATTTCAGAGCTCTTTTCACAGGACTGGCCCATTGGTCATCCTGGAGCAGCTCCTCCACCCGGGTGCACCGCACACCATCAGTGGACTGCTGACCACCAGTTGGTGACCTCTGCTCTAGTTCCCTGCTCTATCTTTTGGACAACTAAGTTGTCAGCTAGGCTGATTAGAAACCTATTTACTTTCTCACTTGATCCAGAATTAGTCTTCCAATTGATGTCAGGGTAATTGAAGCCCCCCATTACTATTGTAGTGTGTTTCCTACATATATTTGTTAGTTGGTTAGCAAAAAGGAGATCTATTTTTTCTGCTTGATTGGGTGGCCTAAGGCATACACCTATGGCCATGTCATTCTTTTTTTTTTCTTTTATATTGACCCATATGCATTCTAGCAGATTTTCGTCTTTGGTTTCATGCAATTATGTAGCAATATTGTAGTCCTTTACATACAGTGCAACTCCACCTCCTCTTTTATGGGGTCTGGGTTTTTTTGAAGGGTTTGTATCCTTCTACAAGTATGTTCTAGTCATGGGTTTCGTCCCTCCAAGTTTCTGATATTCCAACTATGCCATATCTACCTTCTTGTATTAATAGTTCAAGTTCACCCTGTTTGTTCTCCAGACTTTGTGCATTTGTACATAGGCACTTGAGATCTGTTTGTCTGACTCTGGGTGTGCTTCCTATGTCTCTATTTGGTGTTTGAGTTTGTCTTCCTTCCCACCCCTCCTTACTTCCATTATTTGACTTGCTTTGTAGGGGTTGTTGCTTGGAATTAGGTCCTGGAGATCCTAAAGACTGGTCACCCTCCCCCCTCAATTTTAATTTAAAGCCCTCCTGATAAGTTGAGCCATGTTTTCCGAAAACATTCTTCCCAGTCTTTGTGAGGTGCAGCCCATCCCTTGCCAAAAGCCCATCATAGAGGTAGTGCAGACCATGGTCCAGGAATCCAAAGGTTTTTTGAGTGACGCCAACCCTTTAGCCAGTGGTTCACTTCTAGAATCCTTTGTTCTCTTACCGGATGTTGTCCTTTCATTGGCAGTGCAGATGAAAACATTACATGTGCACCTACGTCCTTGACTTTCTTGCCTAGCTGCTTGTAATCACTCGATATTGTTTTCAAGTGAGGGGTGAAATTCAACCACCTCAGTCCAGCTCGGGAGAGGTGGTTGGGACAATTTGAATTGGTTCACAGAGCCAGTAAAAATCACCCCTGGTTCACCCCAGCCATGCCCTCTCCCATGCTGGATGGGGAATTATGTGAGTTGCAGTCCACAAGTCTTAAAGTTGCCAAGTTTGGGGACCCCTAAATTAAAGGAAAGACCCAAAATATTGGTGGCAATTTTGAGCTGACTCGGCTATAGTCTACCCTTAGAGCCACAATTCCCTAATTTCCCTATGTATATAATATGTATTTCTGGAGTACAAGATGCACTTTTCCCGCCCTAAAAGAGGGTGAAAATTTGGGTGCATCTTATACACCAAATGTAGCCCTGCCCACCTCCATGCAAAGGCCGAAAATGGGGTGTGAGGCAGCAGCAATAGGCTATGGCAATCCCTGAAGCCTGAAATAGCTGCTGTCCAGAGGCCCAACAATCAGCTACTTGTGCTAATCAGGCTATGCTTGAAAATGAAACTGAAATGGGCTGTTTGCTGCAAGGAGGCAAATTGCTGATTTTTTTTCTTGTGCTACTCAGGCTGTACTGAAACTGAAACAGATTGTTTGCTGTTTGCTGCAAGGGGGCAAGTCAATAACTATAAATGCCTATAGAATGTTCAAATAATTAGACTTATTTTTTAAAGACTGCTTTATTATTGTTCTAGACAACTTAACAAAATAAGAAGCTTTTAAAAATAAATCTTGACTTGAAGAGGCCCAGTGCTATTGTATCTTCTTTTAAATAGCAAAGAATAATGTATACTTCCAGAAAGCCACATCAATTTTAACAGCATCTGTACAAGTATAGTCTGAAATGTAACAGTATCCTGTTATATTATTAAGATAAGGTAGCTGAGTTAAACCCCGACTTAGTCATGTTTGGAGTAGATCTATTTAAATAATTGGGAGGAGTTAGGGTTATGGCATTCTGGCATTGATATAGTACATAATGTACATTTCTCCAATTCTTTGCTATTTCTATGGGTCAGGCACACATACACAGAAATACATTGCAAACAGTGTATATCGTCTGTATTGTTTGCTTTTTGCTGCAAGGAGGCAAATTGCTGGGAGGCAGAGGCAGATTTTTTTTCTTGTTTTCCTCCCCAAAAGTGTCTTCAGAGGTGGCTTGCTCCCGAACTGCTAATAGCGGCAGTGGGAGGCTCCGTCCACCCGTCTGCATGAGCAGAAGCATCACGCACACGCGCGAGAGCACATGAGAGTGCCCTGAACCGTTAGTAAAAAAAAATTGGCAACCCACCTCTGTGCATCTTATACTTCGGAGCTCTTATACTCCAAAAAATATGTTATATGTACATATACATATACCTATTAATCACAGATAAGAGTCTTATCAAACAGGAAAACGTTGACTTGGCCATGCCCACCCACCCAGTCACATCACCAACTTAGTAACACAGTTGTTAAGTGAATCTGGCTTCCCTCTTGATTTTGCTAGTCAGGAGTCTCAAAAGGAGATCAGGTGATCCTAAAACTCTCTAATCATAAGTGGATGCCAAGAATTCAGATTCTGATCCCCTAGAGACCCTGGAGATGTTGCCATGATCGTGGGAAAAACTATCCTGTCACTTTTTTCAGTGCCCTTGTAACTTTGAATGGTCACTAAATGAATCAACCTGAAGTTTCCAGGTGTCTATGAATAATCTTTTTTTCCTATGATTCATTATATTTGTCACCTGTTCTAGAATGTTCCCTATAACTTACCAATTGCAACAATTATATATTGTTACTATATATTTTGCCAATGTATGGTTGAGAAATCTTGCTGAACCTTTCTTTTTTAATTATGAAGATAGCAGCAACACCTGTTTTTCTAAATAAGCATATTTTGATATTAGACAAATGCAGAAGAAAGATTCAAATGTGTAAAGGCTAAAAGGACTTTTTTAAAAAGAGCTTTCAGATTTTAAAATTCCTGGATGTTCCTCTTCTAGTTCCATCCTTTCCTGCAGAAGAATGAGTTTTGCAATATTTCTGATAAGGATCTGTACTTGGATCAAAATGGAGACGTAGCAGCAGATCTGGGAATTGCCAGCTCTTTGATTCTCCCCCAGGAGGATCCCATTCGTCTGCGAATGGGGACTTTGGAAAGACAGAAAGTTACTATCTACCAAAGAGCTCTTTCACGGCTAAAGTCACTCAACAAGGTGGGATAAATTTTGGTGTCTTTCCTCTTTTTTACAAAGATTTAGGACCCATTTCATGTGGACTAAGCCCAGTTTCCAGGGTCCATGACCTTCACTGAGAATTGAACATGGGGGATAGAAACCTTATAGTCTTCTTTCTATAGACCACTTGGGAGGCTTCAGTACTGTTGACCAAGGTCTTCTTCGGATGCTGTAATTTTTTAGCGGATTCAGCCATGTCCAACCTGAGATGAGAAACTCTCAAGTGCTGGAGGTTGTGTTGTTAAGAGCCTCCAGTTCACTTATTCCTTGTCCTGAAATAGCAAAGCAAAAGGGAATTCGGTTGAACAGTCCCTGAATTGAGGTTTGGACTGAATGAGATGAAATTGGATCATGACTGGATGGAGCTCCTGGTGGTCCCATTGGGAGAGAAGCTTCCTCTTGTCCTGCTTAGGGAAAAGCCATTGGGAAATGGTTCCCTGAAAGGGCAGGTCCATAGTCTGTGATAGTTTTAAGTAGTCCAGATCGGGTCAAAGTTAGCCACATCTGTCTTTCACCCAACTGGAGGAACAATTGACATTCTGCCCCTAGGAAGGAGGTCCAAGACTTTCAGTTCCCATAAAATGACAGTGATCGGTGAGATAATCCCCAGAAACCTGAAACACAACTTTGATTCAAGGAAAAGCCCGGCCTGATATCAGAAGTAATGAGAGAGATTGTGCCAGGAAATGCTACTTAGATTTGGCTTTTGGCTCTTAAGATGGCTCTTCATTTGAAAATCCCTTGAATGGCCTTGTTTACCCTGAGTGTTAGCTACCTTCAGTCCCTCTAGGCAAAAAGGAGTCCCCCAATTTAACTAATATGAAATCTGGGCCTGTCTTTCCATGCCAGTTGGAGTCTCCTAATTGCTGGAGGCTGGCAAAACTGGATGGGCCTTAGAAATATCTCCTTCTGACACAGGACTCACATTCATCTCCCATCTGTAACAGCCAAAGATTTGCGCCTTAATCTTTTTCAGGGACACATTCTCATGATCTCCCCTCCATCTCACCACAGTTCTAGAAACTATGCAGAACTCTTTAGTCTTAATAAAGGAGAGTATTTGTAGCTCAGAGTACCCTTTGGTGCTGTCTGGGCTTGCTCATTTTCTGCAGACATTTCATTACCAAATAGGTAAAATTATTAGCTATAATTTATGAGAAATGTTTTCCTTTATCTCTTAACTGGGAGACTGTTTTGAACTAGTGTTAATGGGAAACAGCTTTGCAAGGCTTTCTGTAGTCTGGAAGAAACCTTTCCAGATCTTACTGGTTAGAACTTTCCTTTTCAATCACATTTTATTCTGCTTAAATAAATCTAATAACAATATCATACATCTTTGACAACAAATGTATTTTTAAATTTAAAACGAATAGTTCATTATAAACATGGATAGATGAAGAGTGGACAAACGCATTTTAATTCAGCCGTGAGGAGGAACCGATTGTTTGTCACTTAATACTTAAATCTTTTCTCAATTCCATCATTCCAGACTTTATTAAGTAGAAAAGTCTTGTCTTGCAATGTGTTATGTGAGAAGCAAAAGGAAGGAACTAAAGAAAGAACCTGCCAGGGTCACATCTCCTACACCTGTTTGGGAGGAGTCAGAGATTTCATATTTACCTTTGTGAAGCCCAGAATCTATTTGTTTAATGTCCATTTCTCCCCCCATTTTCCATTGATAGTGAGTTTTAACATATTTTCCTTGGCATTCCTTGTTTTTCTGCTCAGTCCCTGCCTCAGTCAAAATGTGTGGAAAGTTGTCATCCTGGATTTGTCACGAGGGCTCGAGAAGGAGAGCCAGTTTGCTGCTATGACTGTGTTCCTTGTCCGGAGGGGACCATCTCCACTCAGGAAGGTGGGTGACACCAGAGGAAAGGAAGGCTTTATGGAAATGGATTTATCCAGAGCATTTTGATAGAAAGTGGGAATTAAAACATACATTGAAGCTCATCCCTTTTTTTATTTCTTCAAAATGCACAAGAGATCCTCCAATTTCATCTTCGTAGTTATATAGATACTGGAAAATTAGAAAATTATGTTATTTTTTTTCCCTGTGAAATGATTAAGCAACACAAATTGGAAAATGTTCCTGGAGTCAGGCATTATCCAAAAAAGGTATTTCTTGAAATGTAAAAAAAAAAAAACCCAGAATAATAAAGAAATATTGCTTTTTGGCTTTCTCAGATACAAAAAAATGCACCAAGTGTCCAGATGATAAATATCCAAATGAGGTCAGAGTCCAATGTATCCCTAAAGTTATAACCTTCCTGTCTTATGAAGAACATCTGGGCATCATCCTGGTCTCTTTTGCCCTACTCTTGTTCCTAACTACAGGCCTTGTTTTAATCGTCTTCATTAAATACCGAGAAACTCCCATTGTCAAAGCCAACAACCGGGACCTCTCCTACATCCTCCTGGTCTCCCTCCTGCTTTGTTTCTTATCTCTTTTTCTCTTCATTGGTCAGCCAAAAAAAGCCACCTGCCTTCTCCGACAGGCAGTTTTCAGCATCATCTTCTCAGTTGCCATTTCTTCTCTCTTGGCCAAAACCATCACGGTGGTGCTGGCTTTCCTGGCAACAAAACCAGGAAATCGGGTGAAGAGATGGTTGGGGAAGAGCTTGGCCAACTCCATCATCCTTTCATCGTCTGCAGTCCAAATTATCATCTGCTCCATCTGGTTGGGAATTTCTCCTCCCTTCCCTGACTCTGACCTCCACTCTCAGCCTGGAGAGATCATCCTGCAATGCAACGAAGGGGCCGTTGTTATGTTCTACGTCACCCTCAGCTACATGGGCTTCCTGGCTGCCATCTGCTTCACGGTGGCTTTCCTGGCCAGGAATCTGCCCGGGGCCTTCAACGAAGCCAAGCTGATCACCTTCAGCATGCTGGTCTTCTGCAGTGTCTGGGTGACTTTTGTGCCCACCTACCTGAGCACCAAAGGGAAATACATGGTGGCTGTGCAGGTCTTCTCCATCCTGGCCTCCAGTGCTGGTCTGCTGGTCTGCATCTTCATCCCCAAGTGCTACATTATCCTTCTGAGGCCAGGCCTGAACACAAAGGAGCATCTCACAGCCAGAACAAATGTAAAAACATGAGACATAACACCATAATATTGAAAGAATTGTAAAATTTCCTTTTCTTTGAAAGAACACATTAATTATTTCCACTTAGATAGTATGCAGGAGTCAAAGAAAATCATATCAACAAGTTTGGAAATGGGAAATGGTTGAATGAGTGTAATTCTTGTAACTCCCTTCCCTTCCAGCTCAATAAATCTTGAAAGTCATTCAGAGGCATCTTCCTTCTCCAATGACTTCGCTTGTCAAAAGGTGAGAAAAGGTGATCACATGACCCAGGGACTCTGCAACCATCATAATTACATGCCAGTTGCCAAGCATCAAGATTTTTGATCATGTGACCATGGGGATGCTGCAATGGTCATAAGAGAAAAAAATGGTTATAAATCAATTTTCTCAGTGCCATTATAACTTCCAGTGGTCAATAGAGAAACGGTTGTAAGTTAAAGACTCCTTTTACCATTGCTAGGAGTTGGTCCTGGATGATTTGGGTGCAGGGATGCTTTAAACTCCTGAGCTGCCTCTGACTTCTCACCTAGGGATGGCTGCCTGGAGCTCCCAGCACCATAAGCCCAGGGGACTCCACTGCCCGCCCAGCCCCAGAGCCCCAGAGGTCAGGCAGGGAGTCTGGTGCAAGAACAACAGTCCTCACTGACCCCTCCTAGTGCCCAACAGAAGAGACAGCCTCTCTCATCTGGCCATCTGTGGGGCAACGGCCCTACATGTCCCCTAAGCATCCCCCCTCCCCTCCCCTCTCCTCCCCTGGAGTCTCAGCTGGTGCCAAACCCAGAAACTGTCCAGGCAGAGCTCAGTGAGCAGAATCGCTCCCTCCGGTCCCAGTGACCCACACCAGAGCAGCAGTTTCCTCCACCATGAAGTCCTGGATGAAGGGAGCTTTATTGCAGACTGGCCTGGCATTCCCCAACCTGCAGAACCTGCCATCCAGGACTTGGGTTTGAGTCCGAGAGGCTGGACGGAGTCACAGGAACGAGATCCCTGTGACTTGGTCCCCATGAGTGACCCATTTCACAACTCTCTCCGTGTTTTCCTCTCTCCCCATCACTATTGGGATCTTCTTTACTTTACTTTATTTGCACTTATAGACCGCCCCCTCTCCCAAAAGGGACTCGGGGCGGTGTACAGTCAATACATAAAAGATACATAACATAAATAATTAAATAGATAGTTATGGAGGAGGTTAAAAAAGAACTGTACATTAAAGTAAAGTATTTAAAATATAATTTAAAAAAACCCTAAAAAATACCCCATAAGTTAAATTTAAAAATGGATCCCCTAAAATACCAGTTAAAATATATCTGCCAGTGTACAGTCATATTAAAATAAATGAACAATGAATATACATGGTATAAATACAAAATAAATAAATTAAATATATTAAATATAGGACTGGAGGAGGTAATAATGATTCACTGTACAATTTAGTTAAGTTAGGTTAAAATTTTAAAAAATTGTAAAAACATTTACCCTAAAAACTATCCCAAATAAAATATCCGCCAGGAGGTAAGAGTAGAACTATAAGTGGGCCAGGCCGGCTAATCGGAACAGGTGAGTCTTCAGTTTTTGTCGGAAGGAGCGGAAGTCGGTGGTGGTTCTAATGTTGGGGGGGAGGTCATTCCAGAGGGTTGGGCCCATCACAGAGAAGGCCCTACTCCTAGGCGTCGCCTGTTGGCATTGCCTGGTGGACGGCACCAGGAGAAGTCCCTCCCTATGAGAGCGGATTGGTCGCAGGGATGTGTGTGGCAGGATGCGATCCCGCAGGTAGCTAGGTCCTGTGCCATGGAGCGCTTTGAAGATGGTAATCAAAACCTTGAAACGCACCCGAAAAAGCACAGGCAGCCAGTGCAGCTCGCGCAGGAGAGGTGTTACATGGGAGTACCTAGTACTCCCCATGACAGCCCGCGCGGCTGCGTTCTGGTCTAGCTGTAGTCTTCGGGCGCATCCCAAGGGAAGCCCCATGTAGAGAGCATTGCAGTAGTCCAGGCGAGACGTCACCAGCGCGTGAGTGACCGTGCGTAGGGCATCCCGGTCCAGTAGGGGGCGCAATTGGTGCACCAGGTGAACCTGGTGGAACGCCCCCCTTGCCACGGCTGCCACATGGTCGTCCATCGACAGCCGGGCATCTAGGAGGACGCCCAAATTGCGCGCCCGTTCCACAGGAGGCAATTGTTCGCCCCCTATGGCCAGTGATGGAGTCAAATGGCTGAACCGAGGTGCCGGTAACCACAGCCACTCAGTCTTGGAGGGGTTGAGTTTGAGTCTGTTGTCCCCCATCCAGACCCCTGCTCAAACTCTTTGGAGCCCTCTCCCCTTCCCAGTTCATGGCCATATGGATCCCGGTCTCTGGCTCTCAATTCCATCACTCAGTCGGGGGAAGGGGATATAAGGGGAGGAAGCCCTGGGGTTCTTCCATGTTAGCCTCAGTACCAGAAGGAGCTCCTACCCCCCATCTCTCCCACTCCAGAGGGGGTCTCTCCCACTGGCCAGTTGGGGGCAAGTGGGGAAGGCAGCCAGCATTCACACACATACATAAATACAAACACACACACACTGTCTCTGTCTCTGTCTCTGTTTCTGTGTCTGACCAGTGAGAGTTGTGTATTCTGGGGGATGGTGCATTGCTCTGGGGCCATGAGATGTGCCTGAATTGCACGGGGGGTTCAGCCTGATCCCTGCAGAAAGAAATGGCCCCTCCTTGAGGTTGGAGTCTACAGGTATCCAGAAAATGTTTTCCTGAATTAAAAACTCTGCTGTCCCCTTTAAAGGCTCTCTACCTCCCAGCCTTTGTCACATAAGCAAAGATCAAAGTTGTGTTCAAGAATTACAGTGGTGACATCCTCACATACATTTCCTCAAACATCTTTCTGCCAAAGGAAGGGGGGGCTGTAAGGGTCATAATCTTAATACTGAGGACTAGAAACATGGGAGAGCACTCATTCCCATGCCCTCTTTGCTATCACAATAGCAGAAGGCTGCATTTCCGAGACTACAGGCAATGTAAATAAAAACACTCAGAGGTAGCAACCACAAACAAGGTGTTTTGGGCATAAATAAATCCCGTGTTCTTTTCTTGACAGCCTGGTTGAGAAGGAGCCAAAACCTGAGATGTCGCTTCATTCTCAACCCAGATTGCAGAAGGTTTAGCTCTTGTCTTGTGAATGTCACCATGGACCCCAAACTCAAAAGCAGATCCTATAAAAAGTTTTCCATCCTGTGTGCAGACAGACTCCCTTGGCCAGCACATCACTGATTGGGGGTAAATCTAGGTGAGTTCACAGGACATGCTTAACCCAGGTTAATGGGAGGGAACTGCTGTGCCCAATGGGGCATGCCGTGCTTAGTGTGATGCTTCCCACGTTTACATAGTAAAGAGGAAAGTTCCACCAGATGGACAGAATGTGTCAAATGGGGTAAAAAGATATGAAAATCTCAGTCAATATTTTCAGAGGCTCTCTGGGTGACCCAGGATGAGACTCCTGCTTTTTAGAGGTTCCTTTTGGAATAGAAGGGAGAAAGATTGGTTCCTTCTAAAGCCCTTGCGCGCGCACACACACACACACACACACACTCAGGACCAATCATGGGCAGTGCCAGGCCGAGATGAGCCCAACTTGCTAAAACAGCCATCGAAATGCCTGAAAAAAGCTGGGTGCCCTTAACATCAGCTGTGAACTTGGCTCATTCAGTCTGTTGATGAAGCCATACAACCCGGGAAGAAGGGTTTCTTCCCAGAATAACAGTAATTCCAAGCTCAATTTCACACATAAGTGGAGGACTACCTGTATGTACTTTTCACAAGTGAATGGAAAGTAGCAGACTTTGCAAATTCAGACAAGGAGCCGAGGGATGGATCTGATTGTCTGAAAGGTCCGTTTCTCTTTTCCAGCCGATCAGCTTCTGAGTGTCAGAATCTTTTTTGAAAATATCAAATATGAAGATGCCCTTAAGATTCTACAGTGTTCTGAGCCACACAGAGGACGGCTTGTTCTTAAAAGAACTCTGGTTGGGAAAGATGAGCCGGAAGGAGGATATTTGGCAACACAGTCTAAAAAGGGGGAATTAAGTCAGGTAATGTATTGTTCTTGAATTATACTATGGATTAAGGTGGGCATCAGGAAAATCTACCTGTAAGTGAAGTAATTTTAGGACTTAAAAAAAAAGTTTCCCCATCCTACCCAAAGGGAAATAAAACTATGAGGACAGGTGGCTTGCTAAGGTCCTGGTTCTTCCCTAGGAAACATACAGTGAAAATACAGCGTCTTCCAAAGTCAGGCTGCATGGAAAAATTCTTATATAAATTGTTTGAATTGAATAAGAACAGCATACAAAAGTTAGAACATTTGGAAAAAGAGAAGGATGATAAAGCATTTTTAAAATTAATTAAAAGGTGAAAAAAACCATACTGATACTGATATCGCCATCCCGATTGCCTGTTGGCTTCCAGATGCAATTCAAGTTTCTGGTTGTCACCTTTCATGCTTCAGGGCCTGGATGATGTCACCTTTCATGGTTCAGGGCCCAGATGAGGTCACCTTCCATGGTTCAAGGCCTGGATGAGGTCACCTTTCATGGTTCAGGGCCTGGATGATGTCACCTTTCATGGTTCAGGGCCTGGATGATGTCACCTTCTGTGCTTCAGGGCCTGGATGATGTCACCTTTCATGGTTCAAGGCCTGGATGAGGTCACCTTTCATGGTTCAAGGCCTGGATGAGGTCACCTTTCATGGTTCAGGGCCTGGGTAATGTTACCTGCCCACCTGGGAACGTCTATCAGAGAGGTCTGGTATCCTCTTGAACAGGAATCACCACATACGGAGGCCACAGAAGCCTCCCTTAGCCGTCAGTCAGGGGCCTTTCTCTGGAACAGCATCCTACCAGGCATATGGATGGGCCTTTCCATTGGGATCTTCAGAAAGACAGGAGTTGGGAGTATCTCACCAACCTCAGATGAAAGATCTCTCTGGATAAGCAAATTTTTATATTGTGGTTTTTAAATATTTTATTCCTGATAATTCTTTGCACAAATGGTATTTATTTTAATTCAAATTACATATTTGAGGAGTTGATTATAATTGTCCTATAATCCTTGTAATTTTTAAAAAATGATTATAAATGGTACTCCATATGCATTATTTTTCATAAACAAACATTTTCCTTTTTAGAATTTTTCTCCCCAGGGAATGGATCCAATGGAAAGACCTGAAAAGAGAATCTCAGAGGAAGATAAAGCAAACTTAATTGTAAAACAGAGAATGGGAAGACAAAAGAAGAACCGGAAAAGAGACTGTAGCAGCCTCTGAAGTCTTCCTTTGCTGGGACTGTTCCTTGCCAAGGGGAAAAGGGCTACACGCTCAGTCTTCACGCCTTTAAAGGGAAACAGAAGTGTTCAAAGCAGCTGTTGATTGCAATGCTGATTTCATGTTATTAATCTCATAGTATATGTTTGTATGTATGTATGTATGTATGTATGTATGTATGTATGTATGAATATATATATTCATGCTGGATTCTAACATAGAAAATAATTCTAGATCATTAGAGAAATTGTAAGAAATGTAATAAATTTTTCAATCCTGAGTCTATTATTTATTCTTTTGCAACATTTTCTTCCTACAAAACGGAAAGCAAATTACATGAGTGTGTGTATGTGAGAGAGAGACCTTTATCTGTCTCACTCAGATGAAGGTCTCTCGTGCAGCCACACCAGCCTTCCTCTCAGCCTAGCATGCATTGTTGTCAGGGGCAGAAATGTGGGCAAAAGTGTGGAAATTTGTCAGAAACCTCTTTTTTCACTACCATTTATTAGGATACCATAAATCATTGTATTTGCAAAGAGTTTTTAAGTGGGGCCATTGCTAAATGAGGCCCGTATTTAGTATTTGTTTAGAATTCCAGTCTCACTTAGTAATACAGGAGCAATTACTCCTGTATTATTAGATTTCTCTTTGAAGAATCTGTTTTGTAGTAAGTCCCATGCCTGCACTGAGGGTGAAGTATTCCTCAGACCAGACTTTGAAGTGCCTAGAAATTATATAAAATAAAAGAGAACAACGTTGTAGTATGCATTTAAATACCCACCCCCAAAGGCAAAGTCCACAGCTTCTTTATATTAACAATTGTCCTTAAAAAAAAGTCTTTTCACAACTTTCTTTTTTAAAAAAATATTTTTTTATTTTTGAATAAACACAAACAGACAAAACACAACAAACACCACAAAAATATCTTCCATTACAAATTATAAAGAGTGTGTCAATTAGTTACAAAGAGCTTTCGTGCATCCCTTCCACAGTCATCACCTACAATTCATATCAAGTTCTATGTTTTAAATCAAATATATTTATATATATTACTATCATCATACCTCAATCTTCATATGAGTATGATTGTTTTTCCGTACCTTTATATAAAATATTCCAAAATTTAAAGCAAAACCACATGATGGCATTCTGTTATCTATTCTCAACATCATCCAGCAACATTACATCTTTATGATGCTTTCTAAATAAATAATAATAATAATGTTTAATAACAAAGTTTCTAGACCTCCTTTATTAATCACTGTTTACAATTTATATCCAATTTCTCTTTTATCATGTCAATACAAATATTACATTATTATCATTATCAATCATTTATTTAACAACATCCATCATCATTTCATTTTTATTTTTTATTTTTTGGTCTTAGTTTAACTAAATTTGACTCACTCTTTTTTTTAATATTATAAGCTTTTATACATAACAGTGTTTCTAAACTTCCTTTCATGATCACCATTTAGAATTTATACCAAATTTCCTCTTATCAAACCAATACATATGTGTACATGGTTATCATTATCAATTATTTATCTAACTATATCCATTATCACTTCATTTTTAACATAATGCTTTAATTTTAACTAAATTTGACTAGTATTTTGTTATTAGTTTTCATATCTCAACCTGTGTCTTTCCAGTAATAGTGCAGTGTTATGTCTTTTGCCATTTGTGGAATTGGTCTTCTGGTTATTTCTTGAATCAAATTTGTGTGGACTTCTCTTCGCAACTTGTTGCTTTTTGCATATCTTGTACAATCTCCAGACCCTCCATCCGCTTCTTTAATCAGCTTATCTTTCGTTATCAGTAGTGTTTTTGTCAAAGTTTCCCTCCTTGGATCCATCAATTATTCTCTTTTTTCTTCTTCTAAACCTTGGGGTCAAGCTCCTTTCCATCTATCTTCCCTTTCCATTTTCCACTCTTTCCATCTCCAACCACACTCAGTTCACTGTCAGTATACACAATTATCTTGCCTCTTTGTTCATTTTTCCCTTGGGCTTTTAGGACTGTAACCTCCAGTTTTTCTATTTGCTGGATATTTTCAATTTTTCCATCAAATTTTACTGCATTACAATCTATATTTTCCAATCTATTCTCAATTCTCTCTAATAATTTTCTAATAATTTTCTAATAATGTTTCTAATAATTTTTGAATTTCAAACATAATCTGTTGTAATGTTATGGTTTCTTTTTGTTATGCCATACTTCCAACTAGTAAACACTGCCACTCTAGTTTCAAAATAAGATTTTGTTTTCACTTCACTGCAGCAGCCAAAGAAGCATCCAAAGAGCACCTGTGTAAACAACCCATGCTCTTCTTCCTATCTCTTCTGTAAACAAGCTGAAGCCTTTGAAGTGCAAAGTCAAAATAATCAAAGAGAAAAAATGGAAAGCAATATTCCCAGGACTCAGCCTCCAACCTCCAAGTGGCAGTGTAACTACTTTTCCCTCTGATGTTACTACCCTCTTTATATTCCTTTTATATCTTCTTTATAATCCAGGCTTAAAAGAAACAAAATTCTTAAATGGAGCAAAAGAAAAAGAAAAAAACCCTCCAAACCAATATTATAAAAATAAAGGAAAAGATTTAATCCATAGGTAAAAAAAGAAATAGAAGAAGAAAAACCAATATTTTCACTTTAAAAAGTAGGGAATACTTGCAAAACTTCCATCCATAAAAAATAATTTTAAAAAAGGGATAACACACTGTCCAATATAGCTTAATTTTGCCGCTTATTTTTATTTTCTTTGTAAATTTAATTTAGCTTTGATTTGGGGGGGGGGCAGTCTCTTTTGTAACAATAAAATTTCCTCACCAGATGGACACACTTTCTCTTTCCGCTTTCCTCCCGTTGTGGAGCTGTCCCAACTTCAGCAGCTTTTGGCTGCGCTTCTGTTGCCAGCAAGAAGAGATTCTCTTGGATCAATCAGGGACTTTGCCATGTTCCTGAGATCAGCAAGATGTACTCTTCCCTATCACCGTCTCTTCAGGACGGTTTAGGTCCAAAAGGACCGTCCAGCGGCAAAGGTATCGACTGCGATCTCGGAGCTCTGAGATCACATGTCGTATCATTGCAACGTCAGCTTCTGTTCCCTTTTCACATCTTTCTGTTGGGAACTCAAAGAATATACAGGAATCTCCCACGTGGGTCTTCCATCATTTTATGGCCTCTGAGGGCTGTTGTGCTGAAAGAGAGGAACTGACCATACCGGTAGTTCCTTATTTTCCTCTATTTACTATGCAGAAAGGAAAGCTATAATGGAACATTATTTTAGAAGCAATATTTCATATTCCACAATCTCGGGAACCAATCTCAAAGCGGCTTCTTTCTCCCTCCCATCCCAAAGGAGCCTCTAAGGACCAATGGTCTCATCCTTGGTCGGCCATGAAGCCTCTGAAAATATTGACTGAGATTTTGAAATATGTTTACTCCGTTTCACACATTTGGGTGCCTGGGAACCTTCCCCCATCCTGTGTTAGTGTGTGAAGCAGGTCATCGGGCTAACCTGGCATCTGATTCATGCATTCTGGCATGGTACATTATGCCAACATAGCCATTCTCTTTGATGAACCTGGATTAAAGGTGTTGTATGAACTCCCCTAGATTTACCACCAACCAGCTATGTGATGATGGTCAATTCAGTCTGTTTGCACACAGGATAGGAAACTCTTTATAGGATCTTCTTTTGGCTTCAGAGTTTTCTGCAACCCACTGTAATACATTGTTTAGCACATTGTGTGAACCGATTCCAGGTTTGGCATTCAGGCAATAGAGCTGGGATAATGGGAGAGAGACAGAAATGAACCTTTGTGGATGGAGGGAGTCAGAGATTTCCCACAATGTCTGGACAAAGCTTGATAGAGACTTGCAAAGATCTTTCCATGTGTCTTCAGAGGATCAACTGGGGACTTTGATGCTCTTCTGCTTGGAGCCTCACAGATGTTTTTGGATGCTGGTTTCCAGAATTCCCAGTTAGGCCAGGCCTCAGGATACTGGGCTTGCTCACCACAGCAAAAAAGCTGGGTGTTTATGGAGCCAAATTTCAAAGGGGAATGTGGTTATTACCCTCACTGGGTTGGCTTCAGCTTTCTCTCCTGCCAAGCGTTGGGAGGAATAATGGATGCTGCTGCTTTCAAGAGTCTTTTTCCAAGTCCTGTTTATGGATCTCTGTCCTGCCTGAGCAGCCACAAGCTGCCTTCCCATGTGCACCTTCCAAATGTGTGGACTTCAACTCCCATCATCCTCAGCCACAGCTTTGCAGTTAGCAGAGACAATTAGAAAATGGCAAAGATGGAGCTTTAGAGAAGGTTGTTCTCGCCCATCCACCCTGATGTCATTTTTTACCCTATGCGCATGCGTGAAATGCTCTGCATATGTGTGGCAGTGCGCACTCACATTTGTGAACTGGTAGTGAAGGTAAGTGAATACCACCCCTGCAGGGGAACATGGAATATGGGCAGTGGTGGGATTCAAAATTTTTTACTACCGGTTATGTGGGTGTGGCTTGGTGGGTGTGGCAGAGGAAGGCTACTATAAAATCTCCATTCCCACCCCACTCCAGAGGAAGGATACTGCAAAATCCCCATTCCCTCCTGATCAGCTGGGATTCAAGAGAAGAGAATACATGGGGGCGGTCAGTCAGTCAGAGGTGGTATTTATCAGTTCTTCAAACTGCTCAGAATTTCCGCTACCAGTTCTCCAGAAATGGTCAGAACCTGCTGAATCCCACCTCTGGATATGGGCTTCTGCATTCCCAGGTCTCTGAAGATGGAAGTTGGATTTTGCAGATCAGCTTTCCATCTGCAGCAAGAGGATCCTGATCTCCCCTTCCCTCCTTCCCTCCCTCCCTTCCTCACATGGGGTGAGAGGCAGCCTTGGTTTCTCCATCTCTTTTCACTTGGTTTTTTTCTAACTTCTCTCTGTGTTTCTGTCTGTGTTGTTTTTTTTAAACTTTGCAAAGTTCTGGTAACTAGTTTTTCAGTAAAGTCGATTTCGTTCTTAGAAACTGGCTGCACTATTGCATCAGCCCTTTTGTGTGGTACCCTGAGCATTAACTTTCAAAATAAAGTACATTTTGTTTCCTATTGGTAATAGCTGGCAGCTATTTCAGATCTGTGATATGCTCAGGCATTAACTGCCCCCAGGAGTTTTGTCTTTAACCACAATGCCAATAAATGTCACATTTCTTTTTGTCTTCAGCCACAGGCGCCGTGTATTCCCTCTGGGGCCAGTTTCAAGCCTGGAGACCCCAAACTTCTCAATTCTAGATGATGGATTTAATTCCATCTCTGCCCCTGTTATTATGAATCACATGAGGATTATTTTGCTTTCATTTACCTCCAGAGAATTTCCCAACAACCTTTGAGCCCAAGAACTGGTTGAATTATTCAGGGATCCCTCCTGAGAGGGAGAATTATGATAAAAGTTTCAGCTCTGCTCTTTGGCCGAATCCTCTAAGGGAGACTTTGGGCAGAGAAATATGGAGTTTGGGGACAGGCAGGGTCTGTGCTCTTGAATGTCCGTCTCTCTCCTTTCCAGATGAAGCTGAGTGTTTCTGTGTTTCAATCAGGAAAGACACTGGATCATATTCCACCTAGTGAGAGTCCTTTGAATTCTTCTAATTATTCTTTAGAAACAGAAAAGGGATTCATTGATTCACCCCATGAATGATGGACCTCCTGCTTCTGCTTCTGATGCTACTGTTGTCCCATCCAGTCTCTGGGAAGCTGAGAATGAAATGCCCGCTGAGTTCAGAGAACCAGGATGGAAAAAGATCGCAGAGCTTTTACAGCCCAGGAGACCATCTCATTGGGATAGTCATCAGTGGAAAGGAAACATTGCATACAAATTTGCTTTTCAACGTGGCTCCTTCTCTTCAGTTGGTTTTCCATGATCCGTAAGTCATTCAGGGTGATGGAGTTGCACTCCCTCCATTCTGACACTCTTCTTCTTTTCTGTTTTTATTTTTCATTTATTCCTATATTGGGGATTATGTTTAATTTCCTCAGTGATTTTGATTTCCATGGCTTCTTTCTTTTGTCTGATTTTGTGAAAGAAACTCAAATCGAAAAATAGGCTTGAAAAAAAAGCTAAAAGGGCTGCAGATTATTTTCCTCTCTCAGTTCAATCCTTAATTTATCACTTGAATAATGAATTTTATTTAAAGTAGTGGTGGAACCAGTTGTAGTTGCTGTACCTCAGCCCATTTCCATATTTGTATAACTGATCATTGCTTTTGGATCAATGTTGGCTTAAGGTTCAGTAGGCATTGGAGGCTTATATATTTTTAAAAAGTATTTGTTGCTGCCCATTATAATAACATTTTTTTACAATAGGGGTGTTTATGGTTTTCCAATTGTCTTAATGTTCATTTTCAACATTGAAACGGTCAACAAGAATTCCCAGCTCCTGCACAATCTCACACTTGGCTACAACATCCATGACAACTATTGGAGCACTTTCCGCACTTCAAATGCCTTGCTGGACATTCTCTCCACTGGAGAAGCCAATGTCCCCAACTACAGCTGTGGAAGGAAGGAGAACCTTCTGGCACTTATTGATGGAGCTACAAGGGACATCTCCATCCAGATGTCAACATTAGGAGGCACCTACAAAGTCCCACAGGTTTGTGTGTGTTTTTCTCCATCTGGTAAAGTGAGGGGTGTGTGGTGGTGGGTGAGCAATAGATGCAATCATGTCTTCTCCATGGAATCCAAGAGCTGCTTTTCTCCATATTAGCAAAAATGTCAATATTTTACCCCTTTATGATCATGTTGAGATTAATCATAAAAGCCCTGAAATGCAAGCAATACATTCCCTGAAGAAGACATTCTACCAACTATTTAAATGATCAAAAAATATCCCTAGTTGTTGGGGCCTCTATTGGCATCTTCATTTCCACATATAAATAATATCCAGTTGGATTGAAGTTGGCAATAGTAGCATTTTATCTGTTTAAAAAGTGGAATAAAAAGGATCTAGCAATTATAGGCCAAATAGACTAGCAGATATTGTGGCTGAAATGTATGCCTGGAACCTCTTAGTTAAACTTGAGAAAAATGCATTCTCTGTAGAAAACCAGAAGGTTTTAGGGTCCCTTTGGGGAGAGGGGGGCGGTATAAAAATCTAAATAAAAGTAAAGTAAAAGTAAAGTGAATAGCTATATAGATTTTATAAGAAATATTGCATGTAAATAATCAAATATTGGTAACAAATTTGTCTTGAAATATCTCATCTATATCAGCAACGGTTTGCTGGCTTTCTAGATGTTAGTGCATTTATCATAATTAACAGAGAAATATTATATAGGAAATTGATTGCCCTCAAAATGGAGCTCCACCTGTTAGTCCTGATACAGGCTCTTTCTCCATGTCCTTGTTTGATAGGGAGGTTGGGGCTCAACGGAGCAATGAGAAGAAGGATTGATACTTACCAAGGAGGAAGGGAAGGATGCCTATTTGAACCCTTGTTATTCTCTCTTCATATTGACAATTTACTTCAACTAATGAAGGATCCAAAAACACATCATAAATAAATGTTATTCCTTTTTTTGACAAAAATTACTAAATTAGTGGACCAGTGAAATGCAGTGCATATAGTTTCCAGTACTTGGATTTTAGAAAGGCTTTGACAAAGTAAACCACCATCTACTTCTTGGTAAGCTAAAAATATGTGGGATAGACAGCATCACCCCCAGATGGACTCAGCCTGTGGTCCTCAGTGGAACTATATCTACATAAGGGAAACAAGCAGTGGGAGACCCCAAGGTTCCATTTTAGGCCCAGTCCTCTTCAACATCTTCATGAATGGTTTGGATGAGGGATAGATGGGGAACTCATCAAATTTACAGATGACACTAAACTGACCGGAATAGCCAACAGCCCAGAAGATAGGCTCAAGATCCAGATGGATTTAGATGGACTTGAACCCCAGGCCTATCTAACAAAAGGAAATTCAGTATAGACAAAAGTAAAGTAATACAAAGCAGAGTTGGAAGGGACCTTGGAGGTCTTCTAGTCCAACCCCCTGCCTAGGCAGGAAACCCTATACCATTTCAGACAAATGGCTATCCAACATCTTAAAGATTTCTACAACTTCTGGAGGCAAGCTGAGTTTTAAACAAATTATTCCGGGACACAACAAGCTGTTCCACTGATTAATTGTTCTAACTGTCAGGAAATTTCTCCTCAGTTCTGTTGCTTCTTTCCTTGATTAGTTTCCACCCATTGCTTCTTGTTCTACCCTCAGGTGCCTTGGAAAATAGTTTGACTCCCTCTTCTTTGTGGCAACCCCTGAGTCTTACACTGAGGCTAGAAAAACCAAATGTACAGGTACAGATTAGGTGAAACCTGGCTCAATAGCAGTAACTGTGAGAGAGATCTTGGAATCTTAGTGGACAATCTCTCAAATGTGAGCCAACAATGTGTGGCAGCAGCCAAAAAAAGCCACTGCAATCCTAGGCTGCATCAACAGAAAAATAGAATCCAAATCACGAGAAGTATTGGTACCATTTTATAATGCCTTGATAAAACCACCCTTGGAATAGGGCATGGATGGCGAACCCTTTTGGCACCAAGTGCTCTTGTCAGGGATGCAATCTGGAAGAGGAGTTGACCAGTGTGCATGTTGGTCCATACATGTGCACCAGGCAGCCCCTCTTCCAGTTCCTGGCACTGCCGCGCATGTAAAGACCAGCTGATCGTCATGCTCACATGCACACAAGAAACCCGAAAGAGCAACTGGCAAGGCCACGCGTGACAGTCGACATGGCTTTGCGTTCCAGAGGGCACCATTTCCCCTCCTGGGGCCTCTGTGCATCCCATTTTTGGCCTCCCCAGCCCCCAGAAGTACTGTGCTGGCCAAAAGCTTTGGTCTAACTTTGCAGCTTCAGTCCGTGGGGTTTGCGAAGGGAAGGCCTGCACTCAGCCGGTGGGTGGGGACTGGCAAGTGGGCGGGGTGATTTGGGCAGGGCAGCCTCATGGTCCCACATGGGCTGGATTAATGGCTTCAGTGGCCTGTATCCGGCCCATGGGACGTAGTTTGAGGACCCCTGGTATAGGGTCTCCTTCTTGAGCAGGGGGTTGGACTAGGAGACCTCAAAGGTCCTTTCCAAACCTTTTATTTTGTTATGGGTACATATGTTTAGCATGCTAAATACCTATTGGAACATACACTGTGATATTATCATACTTACACATTGGATTATATACCCTGTGAGGAAGACTTGGGTTCTTTTGTAATAATAATTATCTGATAATTAATAAATCAAGTTCAAAAGTTATGGTCTTTGGGAAAGGACATCCTAGCCATAGATGGTCAGCCAATAGAGCAAGTAAGACCTTTCATTACCTGGGGTTGTTTTCTCTGAGACTGAATCTCGGCTGCCTCATCATCAAAGGAGCTCAGTTAGATCAAAGACATGAGTGAAAGTAGTGCTTAAAAGAAAACCTCATAGTTCTCCAGCTTCCTCAGCCCCAATTATTGAAGTATATGAGGCCAAGGTTTCCCCCATGTTCTTACATCACTCTGATGTTTGGGGCTTCAGAGAGAAACCACCAGCAGAATCAACCCAATCACATCCTCCGAGGAGTATCTTGGGGTGGACAAAAGGACCCCAGCTTCTGCCCCTCAGAGCTAATTTGGGAATTTACACAATTTCTGCTTCGTCAAAAATCAGAAAATATGGGTATGGGCATAAAATTTAATCTAGGCTACGGATTATCAGCTTTTACTTCTGCAGAAAGCAAAAGACTGGATGACCTTTTTGTCTCCCACCTTAACAGAGCAGGCAGAGAGAGAAAAACAGGCATGTGCCAAAAACGTTTCCAAACATCTTTTAGCTTGCACAGAACGTCATTGCTATAGAAACGTAATTTGATATCACGCAAATTTCATGATTTTTGTCAGCGCTCTGAAAACCATAGACTGTAGAAGGGAAAAGAAATCCTTTTTTTGGAGTATAACTCAGAGCTTTGTTAGGGAATGCTGAACACACATTTTAAGGTACAAGCAAGGCTACTTGGCAGATTCCACATTTTACTTTTCACAAGACGTTACTTTGCTAGGCTAAGCTTGGCAATTTGCCTAGAAGTTTTATCTATGTAGTTGGCACCTTAGGTTACAATGGAGCTTCTCTCAACAGCAATTTAACAAAAGCTGAATTAGGTTACACTCTGTGTATGCTCTAATCCAATGATGGCAAACCTTTTAGAGACCAAATGCCCAAACTGCAACCCAAAACCCACTTATTTATCTCGGAGTGCCAAAATGGCAATTTAACCTGAATAATGAGGTTTTAGTTTAGAAAAACAACTCATATATGATTAATGTCTTTTCTCTGAAAAAACCCCCACAATAACAGCGCTTTCAATGATACAAACACCTTTTTATTGAAAGGTAAACATTTGCATTTGGCATGCTTTTGATTAATGTGATCTTTGCTGTTGAATGCAAGCTGATAATTTTTCTAACCTTGACTCATACGTTGTAAGTTTGAGAGCAACACATGCAGCACTCAAGTCATCTGTTAGTCCAGGAGTGTCAAATTCAATTTCAATGAGGGCCCCATTGTGGTTTACTTCAGAAGCCATGGTGGGCACGGCCAGCTCCCACTGCTGCTGTGCTCACTCTTCTTGGTTGCCCATGGTGTGTGCAGGAGGTCAAAGTATGTGGGTCAGAGGGAGGCCCACTCCCCTCTCCTTACGAGACCTAGCTTTGTAACCAAAGCATACTCAATGATAGGATGGGAGACCACCAGGAGAGGTCAGGAGGATGGGACAAGGAGATGGTAAAAGGCAACAGGGCTGTTGGTGATCAAGTGCTAAGGCAGGATTAACCTTACACCCTCACTCTCTCTCATTATAATCTCCTTCCTTCCCTTCTTTTTCCTCCCCTCCTCATTTTTTCTTCCCCTCTTTCCTTCTTTTTGCTTCCTTATTCTCTTCTACTCTTTCCGTCTTTTTCTTTGTCTTTCCTGTCCCTTCTTGGATGCTCCAGTGCAAAAGGGGAAACATTCCTTGCCTTGTGATCAAATGCCACTTTTGCTAGTAGTTTGTGGCCACTGAAAAGACTGAGAACAAACCAGGCTCAGTTTATTCGATGCTTGCATTTCATGGGGACAGACTGCAGGACAGCAAAACTGTCAAAATGATGGCTCTGGTAGTTGATCAGAGCTCCTCTGTTTTTTATGGGCAACAGCTTTAGCATTTAAGAGCAGAGCTAAGTTAGTTGCTTTTCTATGAATACATAATGATCCTTGAAAGATCTCTTCTGTAGGGCCCCTGCCATGGTCTAATTCAGACTGGAAATATAGCAAAGGAAACTATTTCCCCAATTGCTTTACCCTTTTTCCCCACTGGAAACAGCTGTTTGCAACCCACAAGGAGGGGATACTTTCCTAAGAGCTCAGAATTTAAGGATACCAATGTGCCCATGACCACCACCAGATGTATTCATAACTGGCTGACCAACCGCACTCAACGTGTAGTCCTCAAAGGAACTGCATGTACATGGAGGGAGGTATGCAGTGGAGTACCCCAAGGCTCTGTTGTGGGCCCGGTACTCTTCAACATCTTTATCAATGATTTGGATGAGGGAATAAATGGGGAACTCATCAAATTTGCAGATGACACCAAGCTGGCAGAATAGCCAACTCTCCAGAAGATAGGCTAAAGATACAGAAGGATCCTGACAAACTTGAACATTGGGCACTATCTAATAAAATGAAATTCAATGGTGAAAAGAGTAAGGTTCTACATTTAGGCAACAAAAACAAAATGCACAGGTGCAGTATAGGTGGTACCTTGCTCAACAGTAGTAACTGTGAAAGGGATCTTGGAGTCCTAGTGGACAACCATTTAAATATGAGCCAGCAGTGTGCAGCAGCTGCCAAAAAGGCCAACACAGTTTTAGGCTGCATCAACAGAGGGATAGAATCAAGATCACGTGAAGTGTTAATACCACTTTATAATGCCTTGGTAAGGCCACACTTGGAATATTGCATTCAGTTCTGGTCGCCATGATGTAAAAAAGATGTGGAGACTCTAGAAAGAGTGCAGAGAAGAGCAACAAAGATGATTAGGGGACTGGAGACTAAAACATATGAAGAACGGTTGCAGGAACTGGGTATGTCTAGTTTAATAGAAAGAAGGACTAGGGGAGACATGATAGCAGTGTTCCAATATCTCAGGGGTTGCTACAAAGAAGAGGGAGTCAAACTATTTTCCAAGGCATCTGAGGGTAAAACAAGAAGCAATGGGTGGAAACTAATCAAGGAGAGAAGCAACTTAGAACTGAGGAGAAACTTCCCCCCTGGGCAGGGGGTTGGACTAAAAGACCTCCAAGGTCCCTTCCAACTCTGCTATTATATTGCATCTCAGGGTGGGGAAGGCCATGGGGGTCCTAGTGATAGAAGAAACCCTCAAGGCCTCCCCAACCCACTAAGATACCTCCTGCTTCTCCCTTCCTTCCTGCAACAAGGACTCACTTACTTTCCAAACCTCTGTCTCCTCTCTTGTTTCTCGGCTTCTTTGCCTTTGAAGAAGGGAGAGGAGAGTTGGCTGGGAAATGCTTTTTGTGCCGAGAATGGACGCTCCTGGGTACTATAATATTGTGCAAATTCAAGCACCCATCTTCTTTTGCAGAGTCAGGGATCCAGAAACTTTCATTCTTGGGGGTGGGTGGGTGGGTGGGGAAATGGTTACCTGCAGGTCTCCTGCTCCCCCCCCCCAACTACTTCCCACTTAGCTACTTAATGGGGCTTCCTAGTCTCAAGGAGCAGCAAATGGGGCCAGACAGAGACAGGCAATCCAAGTGTGTTTGGCAGAGAAAGCATACTTCAGCCGACACCTGAGCAGGGAGGCAGGGTGTGTGTGTACTTTCATCCCCATTCAAGCAGAGCCTCTTATTTCCTCCCCAGCACAGTTGGGGCATGCAGGCTGCTGCCACCTAAGCACCATGATTGCCCCCTCCCCAGCCAGCCAGCCAGCCCCACCTGACCTGCTCCCTGCCGGCTCCTGCAAAGCCTCGCCATTCTCCTCCTCCTCCTCTTCTTCGTGTCATCCTCCGCCTCCGCCCAAGTGGCAGTGGGCTCCACAGGACAGGTTTTCATTTCTGCCCTGGGGCAGAAAACTCTGGTGGGCTGGAAGTGAGTGTGAATGGCCTGGCTGTCCAGTGCTTCCTGGGTCAGTTGGAGGCTTCCTTCAGCCTTCAAACAGTTGCAGGGCTTGTTTGGGGTTTTTTGCTTCCAGGTTGATGCAGGAGGCTTTCCAGGGCCAAAATGGAAAAAAACAACAACCCTGTGCTTTCTGCACCCCATTTTGGCCCTGGAAAGCCTCCTGCACCAACCTGGAAGTAAAAAATAAAAAATAAATCCCCTGCAACTGTTTGAAGACTGAAGGAAGCCTCCAACTGAGCGAGAAAGCACTGGAGGCCCAGACCATTCACTTCCAGCCCAGCGGAGTTTGCTGCACAATGTGAGCACGCGCACACACGCGCGCACACACACACACACACACACACTCTGCATACTCATACATCCCTCGCCCTGGCCCTTGGCAATTTTAAAACCCATCACTGTTAGCAACCCACAAGGAGGGGATTCTTTCCTAAGAGCTCACAATTCGGGAATAACGGGGGGGAATCTCATTTTGGCCCTGGAAAGCCTCCTGCACTAACCTGGAAGTAACCCCCCCAAACCCCCCAACTGTTTGAAGGCTGAAGGAAGCCTCCAACTGAGCGAGAAAGCACTGGAGGCCCAGACCATTCACTTCCAGCCCAGCGGAGTTTGCTGCACAATGTGAGCACGCGCACACACGCGCGCGCGCACACACACACACACACACACTCTGCATACTCATACATCCCTCGCCCTGGCCCTTGGCAATTTTAAAACCCATCACTGTTAGCAACCCACAAGGAGGGGATTCTTTCCTAAGAGCTCACAATTCGGGAATAACGGGGGGGAATCTCATTTTGGCCCTGGAAAGCCTCCTGCACTAACCTGGAAGTAACCCCCCCAAACCCCCCAACTGTTTGAAGGCTGAAGGAAGCCTCCTACTGAGCCAGGAAGCACTGGTTGGGGGAGGAGGCCATTCACACTCCCTTCCAGCCCACCAGAGTTTCCTGCGCAATGTGAGCGCCCCCCTCCCCCCACTGCATACACAAGCGTCCCCACCCCCCCGGTCCTCCACAAAGGCCCGAAAACCAGTTGGCCGGCAGGAGGTATGCCTGCATGTGGATGCTAGTGGAGTTGGGCTGGGGCGGCTGGAGTGCCAGGAGAGAAAGCTCTGCATGCCACGGGTTCCCCATCACGGCTCTAATCCTTTCAATTCCTTTTCCATAAGGTGACCAACTGTCCTCCTTTAGGGAAGACAGTCCTTCTTTTGTAAGTTCTGTCCTCCCTCGAAAAGTGTCCTCCTACATGTCCTCCTTTTTGATATTTGAAGACTAATCTGTTGCGCGTTATGTGACGTATTTGTATTTGACATGACAATTCGTCAAGGCTCGGTATAGTGCAGTATAAGATGCGATTATGAGACGCATGCGGTTCACACGGGAGACCTTGAGAGAGAGCGCCGCGTGCAAGTGGCTTTGTTTACTTCTTACCGAAACACGATACGGCACATACGCATGCAGTAGACTCACGGCACGTCGGCAATTGAATGACTCATGGTAATTATTTCTTTGTCAGTGAATATTCAATTATACAGAGGTAAGTACAATTCACATTTTATTAATTCATTATCTATTTAATAATTTCCAAATATGTATAATTTTATTTACAAGTTTATACAACCCTGTTGTCAACAGAAGTGTAAAATAATTTAAATTTAAATTTTAGTGGTTTTATTTTCTTATGTTATTAAAGTTTCAGTTGTAATAATTAATTTTATTTATTCATAATGTGCTTGCATCGTTCGTGCAGCTTTATATTTTATTTTTAATTTTAAATTTCATTTAGGGATGGAAAAATCAAAAAAGAGGAAATGCCATTTCAACGATCAATTGAAAAAGGAATTTCCATTCCTCATATCAAAGAAAGATGCCATTATTTTCTGCAATATTTGCAGAGGAGAATTTTGTATTGCAGTTGGGGGCAGAGCAGCTATAACGAAACATTTGTTTGCCAACAAACATAAGCAATCATTAGATGGATCAGCTTCCAGTCATAAAGTAACAGGTTTTTTTAAAACTTCAAATTATTTTGAAGATGAAAAACAGTTAGCTGCAATGGAGGGAACATTTGCATTTCATACCATAATTCACAAAAAGTTTTCGTAGTATGGATTGTACAACTAATTTATTTAAAAAGTTTCACAATGCTAAGTTTTCATGCGCCAGGACAAAATGCGAGGCTATTATTAAATCAGTATTTAAAAATTATTGTGACAAAATACTTACAGCAGACTTGAAAATTGCAGCATTTGTAACGGTTTTATCTGATGCATCAAATCATAATGAAACCAAATTGTATCCAATACTAGTAAGATATTTTAATGTTGCCAAGGGGATTCAAGTAAAAATTTTAAATTTAGAATCCATTGAGGGTGAAACTGCTGAAATTTTGTCAAACCATCTATACAGAGTAATAAATAAAAACAATTTGAAATCCAAAGTTGTTGCACTAACAGCTGATAATACAAACACAAATTTTGGTGGGCGAAGACGTAAAGGGGTGAATAATGTGTATGTAAAATTACAAGATTTACTCCAAAAGAAAATACTAGGAATAGGTTGTAATGCACATATTTTGTCAAATGCAATCAACATGGTGTCATGTGCCATGCCGATTGATGTAGAAGTAATTATAATTACAATTTATTTGTATTTTAGTCGTTTTACCATTCATGTGGCTACTTTAAAACAATTTTGTGAAGAAGCGAATGTAGAATACAAAAAACTTTTAGGATATTCAAAAGTTAGATGGCTTGCTCTAACACCTGCTGTAGAGTGTGTTCTACAATTATTTGAGCCTCTCCCTTCATATTTTTTAAGTTTAGACAAATGTCCTAAAATCCTGGAATTGTTTTTCAATAATGAAATATCTGAGATATTAATGTATTTTGTATATAATCAAGCATCTACTTTTCACAAAACGATTCAAAAGATTGAAGGTGAACACATTTCAGCTACAGAAGTTAGTCTTATTTTGAATGACTTTATCCTTCAATATAAATCTCAATTTGAAGATAAATTTCTTCCTTTAATTATAAAAAGAAAATTGTCAGACTTAGAGGAATCAAATCCGGGCATAACGAAAATGTTTATCAAAGAAGTGCAGAATTTTTACCAAACATGTTTTCAATATATCGAAGAATGGTCTGAAACAAACAGCACGGGAATTAATAGTTTTCAATTGTGTTTTTTGACTTCATCGCAAGTATATTGGACAGATATTGAATCTTGTGTTGAGTTTTTATCTAAAGAAATGCCAGACATTAAAATAGATGAGAATTGTCTCTTTGAAGAAATTAGAAGACTGAATGTATATTTAAATTCTGAAAAATTAATACAATGGGAAAATCAATACGTTGAAATTAATAAAAGATGGGTGGATATTTTCAGCCATTTCAAAAATGAACATATTCCATGTGAAAATTTATTTATACTTGTTCAATTTACGTTGTGCTGCCCTGGAACTAATGCAGCAGTTGAAAGAGTTTTTTCAATTGCCAATGATTTTTGGACAAGTGAGAAATCGAGATTGAATGTTGATACTCTAGCTGCAGCACTTGCCGTAAAATTCAGTATGAAGGATATTTCTTGTTCAGATATATCCAATATATTGTTAGATGATGATACATTGACAAAAAATATTAATTCAATGGAAAAGTACTCATTTAAATAATAATTAACAGGCATGTATAAGCATAATTACAATATAAAATGTTACAAGTGGTTTTGTTATGCATATATCATATTTTAGTGTATTATTGTTGCAATGAATAAAATATTTCTTTTATTTACGTTATTTTTTTTCCAATTTATTTGTCCTCCTTTTCATTGTAAAAAAGTTGGTCACCTTATTTTCCAGATCAATCAAGTAAGTGGTTCAGAGGCTCTGAGTGATAAAAGCAAATTCCCCTTTTTCCACCGGATGCTCCCCAAAGAAGGAATCCAGTACCCAGCAATTGTCCAGCTGCTCCTCCACTTCAGATGGACCCTGATTGGCCTCTTTGTTTCAGACACAGAAAAGGGAGAGAATTTCATGAGGATTTTCCCTCCTATGCTTGTCAGGAATGGAATTTGTGTGGTTATATCACAACTGTTCTCAACAACTGGATATACTGCATACCTCAGGGATTCCCTCTCTAAGTGGAGACAAGTCAACATCTTTGTTCACTTCATGGAATTTGATTCCATTTGGGACAGAATTCTTCCTTTCCATTTAACACTTATGCGTCTCCCAGGACCCATTGAGGGGAAAGTCTGGATCCTCACAAATTTTGTAATGTACAGAATAAACAAGCACAGACTTCTCAAATACATCCATAGTATTTGGGGCTTTGGTTATCTGGGAAAAGTAAGGCCAATGGATTCTGCCTTTAAACCCCTTTTCTTTTTGGAAGTAAAGTTTCAAGATCCTTATTTTCATTGTTCTCTTTCAAAGAATGTCTTTTCTGTCAAAGGCCGCAGAAGATGCACCCAGAAAGCCCCACTGGAGACCCAGTGGAAAGGGGACAGATTAAGGGCCCCAAATTCCTACCACCAGTACAGCCTCACAAAGACTCTGGCCCAGGCCCTGAATGCTGCCTATTCCTCCAGATCGAGGAAGGGAAGGAAGGAGGGAGAAAAGATCTTGGGGTCTCCAAGGCTGCAGCCATGGCAGGTATGGGGGTCTCGATATGGATCCATTAATCCAGGGCGAGGGATGTATGTGCAGCTGGACAGGCAGCTAAGCCCCCCTATTCTCCTCCAATGAAAGGGAGCCTGGCGTGGATCTGGATGCTTTATTGGGAGAAGAGGGCAGGTGAAACTGAGGAGATGCAAAGAGTGGAAATCAAATAGAAAGACGAGATAGGCAGCATTAACTAACAGCCAGCAAAGAAGCAGCTGGAACCTCTCCAGGGATGCTCTGTGTGAGGGACAGAGGCCGTCTCCGGATGACCAGGAGTCTCGGTCACAACGGCTGCTTCCGTCTTCTCCAAAGGCTGACAGAAGGTGGAGTCTGGCTTCAGACCTTATAGTTAGGCTTATCTGCCCCCGGCCACTAGGTGGGGCTAGAGCAGCAACAGCACAACAGTTACCGTATTTTTGGAATATAAGACCCACTTTTTTCCCCTCAAAAAAGAGGCTGAAAATCTGGGTGCGTCTTATACATTGAATACAGCATTTTTTGCCTCTGAAGCCCCGCCCCCTTCACCAAAATGGCCGTGCATACCCTTATGGAGGCTTTCAGATCGTTCCTGGGGGCTGGGGAGGGCAGTAATGAGCAAAAAATGGACCATTTATGCCCCCCCCAACCCCAAGCAGCACTTTATAAGCCTCCATAAGGCTATGCATGCATTTTTTTGACAAAAAACGGGCTTGTTTTTTCAAAAAAACAGGCCATTTGCTCATTTTTGCTCCCCCCGGGGGCACTCTGCAACCCCACCCCCCAAGGCTATTCATGACTTTTAAAAAGGGTGGGGCGTTTTTACAAAAACGGGCTGTTTTGGGAGGTTTGCAGAGTGTAAAAACTTTTTCCCCCCTCTTGGAAAGCTCCTTAACTGGTTGATGAGAATTACATTGATCAAGTGCTTTGCCAGCAGAAACAAAGTCTTAGGTGCTGCAGATTGTCAGCGATTTCCTTCTCCAGCACATGGATAAATACACCTGGAAACATCTACCTACTCTCTCTTTCTCCCTCTCTCCCTACTGTATTTCTTTCTATATCTCTTATTATTTCTCCCTCTCTATCCCTCTATCTACCTACCTTCTCTCTCTCTATCCCTACCTACCTACTGTATTTCTCTATCTCTCTATCTCTCTCTATTTTTCTCTCTCTCTCTATCCCTTTATCTACCTCCCTCCCTCCCTACTCTCTCTCTATCCCTACCTACCTACTGTATTTCTCTCTCTATCTCTCTCTATTTCTCTCTGTCTCTATCCCTTTATCTACCTCCCTCCCTAACTACTCTCTCCCTCCCTCCCTACTGCATTTCTCTCTCTCTCTCTCTGTTTCTCTCTCTCTATCCCTCTACCTACCTACCCCCTCTCTATCCCTACCTATCTACTGTATTTCTCTCTCTCTCTCTTTTTATTTCTCTCTCTATCCCTCTACCTACCTACTTTATTTCTCTATCTCTATCTCTCTCTCTAGTTCTCTCTCTCTATCCCTTTATCTACCTCCCTACCTCCCTAACTACTCTCTCTCTCCCTACCTACCTAGTGTACTTCTCTTTCTCTCCCTCTACCTACCTACCTACCTACTGTATTTCTCTATCTCTATATCTCTCTCCATTTCTCTCTCTCTTTATTCCTTTATCTACCTCCCTCCCTTCCTAACTACTCTCTCTCTCTCTCTCCCTCCCTACCTACTGCATTTCTCCCTCTCCCTCTCCCTCTACCTACCTACCTACTTTTTTTAAAAAAAAATTGCCTCTTCAAAACCTTGGTGCATCTTATACTCCGGTGCATCTTATACTCCGAAAAATACGGTACATGTTGTGGCATGACAACCTTTATAAGTTAGGAGGAGACCCTGAGACCATGTAGCCCAACCCCCTCCTCTCTGCAGGAATCCCAGTTCAAGCTTCTCTAACTGATGGCTGCTCAGTCTTTGCTCTCAGACGATCCATGAAGAGGAGACTGAACTTCTCTGCTTTACTGGCTCAGCTCTAAAACAGCTCATTCTTTTATCATATTTTTTCTCTCATTCAGTTAAAATCTCCTCTCTTGTAACTGAATTCATTTTTCTACGTCTGACAGTCTGGAACAAGAGTCAGCAGATCTTATACTCATGTGTAACAGAGTCAGTTATTGGAAGAGGGTTGTATCCAGTGGTGGGATTCAAATCTTTTTACTCCTGGTTCTGTGGGCATGGCTTGGTGGTCTTGTGACTGAGTGGGTGTGGCTTGGTCATGTGACTGGTCGGGTGTGGCTTGGTGGTCATGTGATTGGGTGGGCGTGGCTTGGTGGTCATGTGATTGGGTGGGTGTGGCTTGGTGGTCATGTGATTGGGTGAGTGTAGCCAACTTGACATCACTCATGACAAGGGGTACCTTGCCTGGCCTCTCCTGGCATCAACAAGATACAATTTCCCTGTCTATTTATTTACGACTAATGAACATCCAAAATACACACTTTAATCCTATGTATATATGCCATATGTGTACATACATATTACAAGGTATAGTGTGTGTATAGGCACACAAGATACATTATCTACTTTATACACTGTATGTGTATGTACACACACACACACACACACACACACACACAGCTCTTCTAAAACTCTACACATTCAGCCTCACTTATTGCGTTTGGAAAAACACCCCCAGAGTTCACTTTCTGCCACACATTTAACTTTAACTTCTGCACAATAGAACATTGCACAGGCCTTCAGATGTTCTTCTCTAGCCTGCACATGACTGTTAGAGCCAGGAGACGTCATGGATTGAGTAAAATGTGGCAAAATTCACTTAACAATGCTCTTGCTTAGCAACCAAAATGTTGGGCTCAATTGTCATAAGTCAAGGACTGTCTCTGCCTTCCTCTGCATGGCAGCCTTGTCCTAGTAAACTCCTTCCCTTTTCTGGCAATTTTCCTCTCTCTTAGAGGCACCAAAATAATCCAGAGGATATAAGGTCTCCTGCTGGAGCAGGGGGTTGGACTAGATGACCTCCGAGATCCCTTCCAATCCTAGATTGCTGTGCTGTTTCAAAGAGTCTTCTGGAGCCTTCCTTCCTCTCTTCTTTTTGCTCTTCCTCCCTCCCTCCATGTATATACAGTACATCCATCCACCCGTCTATATCTTATTCACTTTCTTTTCCCTCCCTCCTCCCTCCCTCCCCCTCTCTTTCTTTCTTTCTTTCTTTCTTTCTTTCTTTCTTTCTTTCTTTCTTTCTTTCTTTCTTTCTTTCCCTTTTCTTTCTTTTTTCTTTTCTTGTTTCTCCCTTCTTTTTCTTTCTCTCCCTTTCAACCTCTTTCTTTCTTTCTCTTTGTATCCCTTCCTTTCCTCCTTTCAAAGCTAGGAGATCCACCTGAAATAAAAACTCATTTGGATGAAACCGGCCATTACATACACTCTCTCTCTCTCCCTTCCTCCTTCCTTCCCTCCCTCCCTCCCTCTTCCAACCATCTCTGTGCCTCACCTCATTGTTTGCTTTTAGCGGCAGGCCGATCGCCAAAGTCCTTTCCAAGGGTGCTCTGAGGATCCCCCCCTCCAAAAAAACACCAGGTTGCTTCTGGAGGGGGAAGGCAGATGGGCAGCATTCCCCCCTCCCTGGGCACCTGCAGCCTTGGAGCCTGCAGCAACTCCCGGCCCCTGCACAGCAAAGGAAATGAACAACTTCTCACTCGACAGAAGATTTTCTTTAGTGTGGAAGGGCCCAGAGTTGCTCCAAGGCTACAGGCACCCAGGGAGGGGGGGAGGGGGGTATGCTGTCCGTCTTCCCTCTCCCAAAGCAACCTCGGAGGTTTTCAGCTCCTCTGCAGAGGCATTTTTTTAAAGAAACCTCCCCCAAAGCCACAAGATCCGGAGCTGCCAGTCTCCAGTAAGATGTGCATCTTGTGACCTGGCCCAGCCCATCCCCTGCCCCACCCGCCACCCCCAAATTGCACCTCATTGTGAGCGTCTCTCAGCCGTTGTGTGCAGGGAAAAACCTTGCACAGTAAAGAAAAACTTCCCAAGAGTTCAAGAAATTGTTAATTACCTCACACTCACGAGAAGGTTTTCTTTACTGTGCAAGGTTTTTCCCTGCACACAACGGCTGAGAGACGCCTGCAGTGGGGTGCAATTTGGGCCCACCCCTCACCCCAAGGCAAGGCCCATCAACACAATAAGACTCAATAAGCCAGGGGTTGCTCCCTCGACCGGCTCCACCGAAGATCCCCTTCATCCATTCTGAGTCGGTCTGCTTTGCCGCCCGGTGAACAACTGAGCCAAACCGCTCCTGCCAAGCGGCTTCCCCCAACTCCCCGTGCCCGACCATTAAGCCAACCGATGGTTATGCAACTGGAGCCAACTGGGCGCAAAGCTGGGTTGACAATGAGCCTCCGAGGTCTCCCTCCTGCCTGCTTGCCCAGCGCTTGCTCAGCTGCCCCCTCTGATCCCCCGGCTGGATGCAGCCACTCACCTGCGACTGGAAAGCGAAGTCATCCACCACCTTCTTGTCCAGCACTTGCTCAGAGACCTCCTACCCTACCGCTCACCTCCCCCCCAGCCTCCCCTCCAACATCCCCCATGCCTGGGCACAGACACTCATCGGTTCTTTCTTCTTCTGTTTCCAAACTAAGCCCCAGTTGGTTGGTTGGTTGGTTGGTTGGTTGGTTAGTTGGTTGGTTAAAGTGCACTTGGATCCGAAAGCTCCATCACTGGAGGCTTTTAAAAGGGAGAACATTTCGGCTGCCAGCTGGCAAAGAAAGCTCTCAGCCATGACCGGCGCTGCTGTGGCTTCCGCCGGCTGGGTGGACAAAGGAGCAGGTGGCGGCTATGGCCTCGGTCTGTCGCGAGCTCCGGGCCTGGTCTGGGGAGGTGGGGAGTGGCTCGCGAGGCAGCTACTGCAACAGCAGGGCTGGCCAGGTCCCATTCCATGTGTGGCACCCCCCCTCCCAGTTTTCTCCCATGCCTCCATGTCGTTTTGGGACATGCAACACGCGGGAGATCCTAGCTGCAGTTTACTCGTGAGCAACATTGGCCAGGAGAGGCAGGGAGAAAGGCCAATGGGGCTCACGAGTAAACTGAGGTTCCTAAGTTGGATCAAGCCAGGGTGGGTTCTGGCTACCGCTACTGCCGGTTGCTCTGCGCATGCACAGAAGCCAAAAACAATATGGCCGAGAGAACCGATTCAGGGGCGTGGCCAGCCTGGGTTGATGCTAGTTCCAGCAACCCAGGCCCCCAGGTTACTACAGTTTCAGCCAAACTGGTCCAAACAGGTAGGAACCCACCTCTTATCTGGAGGTGTTTTCCATCAGGATTACAAGGGAGAAGATTAACCTGACAGATTTCTTCTTGATCAACCCATGATTTCTGGGAATCAATCGGTTGTTTTCAAAGAGTTTATGAATAATCTTTTTTCTCTGTTCATTTTATTTGTTATCTGCTCTAAAATGTTCCCTATAATTGACCAACTGTGTCGATTATATTTTCTCTATAGTTTAATAAATTTTTCTCAAACACCTCCAGATCACTTATGAAGATTATGGCAGTATTTGTACCCTATTTAACCATATTTGGAGATTAGATAATTGTAGAAGAAAGATTCAATGTGGGATAAGAAACAAAGTTTTCTGTTTTTCAAATTCCTGGATGTTCCCATTCTAGTTTCATCCCTTTCTGGAGAAGAATGAATTTTGGAATATTTCTAACATACAACTGTACTTGGACCAAAACGGAGAGATAGCAGCAGATCTGAGCATTAACAGCTTCTTGGTTTCCCCCAAGGAGGATACCAGGAAAAAGACTCTGGCATATTTTGTAACACAGAGACTTTCTATCAATCAAGATGCTCTTTCAGGGCTAAAGTTGCTCAATAAGGTGGGAGAAATTTTGTTGCATTTTCTCTATTTTCCAAAGCCTGAGGTCCCATTTCAAGGGGGCAAAGCCTACAGTCTCCAGGGTGTTTGGCCTTCCATGCCAGTTGGTGTCATCTAATGGAAGTTCTTCAACAGATGGGACCTAAGTGAAGGGGCTTTGCCATGTTTTATGGAAACCTTTCAAGATCTTACTGGTCAGAGATTTCTTTCATCATCACAGTTTTATTCTACATTAAAAATTCTAATGGAATAAAAGTTTCCTAAAATTTTTACAGTAAACTTTATTCTCAGTTTTAATATGAATATATCATCATACTTACATCTTTTTTTTTCAATTCCATCCCTCTAGACTATTAAGTAGAAAAGCATTTTATTATAATGTTAAATTCCAAAATCGAAAGGAAGTAAATGAAGAATCTGCCAGTTGTTATCCCTCCTGCATCTGTTTAGAAGTAGTCAGAGGTTTCATATTTACCTCAGTGAAGACCAGAGGCTACTTGTCTCCATCCATTTCTCCCTCCATTTTCTTTCTTTTTTAAAAAAGTTTTTTTTTCATTTTCATAACAAATAGCCACATGTATACTGTTACATAACCAATATTATATTATATTGTTAAATGTTTACATCCATTCGTCTTACCATCACCCCCCCCAAAAAAATAAACGATTATTGGGCTGCAGATGGGCTGCAGGTTGTGGGCTGCAGATTGTACAACCATAGAGCGTACTTCCAGAGCGGCATCCATACTCCGTGCTTTGAAAAAAAAACCAAGCGGCGGACGGCGCCAGCAGCGCAGATGCCCTTTGCGCGAGCGGGGAGCGGAAAAGCCGCTGCACAACTCCCCTCTCCAGCCATGCAGAGCCCCATTCACTCACCTAGGGGCATTCCGAAGGCACCGAGCCACCGAAGGCGGAGGGCGGCGAACAGGCGCTCGCGTTGCTTGGTGCCTTCCAGGTACTGCTAGGTCGGTCAGCGGCGCTGTACCCGGCTGGAAAGGGGGGTTGCCGGGCGGCTGCTCATAAGCTTGGTCACCTCATGGCTGCTGCGTTGCTGCTGCGACAGCGCAACACAGCCATTCGACCCTGAGGCTGTGCCCGGCTCTTCGGGAACCCAGTCACAAGGGAGCAGCTGCCCGGCAACCCAAAAATAATAAGCCCTCCCCTTTAATAAGCCCCAGGCCATATTTCGTGGGTCAAAAAAATATAAGACCCTGTCGTATTTTCGGGGAAACACGGTAACAACTCAGTTTAATTATTATATAAAGGATTAAACTACATATCTCAACTTTATATTTCCCACATAACAATTTCTAATTATCTGATTTTTTCCTAGTAAGTCTTTTTTTCCCAATTCTCTATTCCTGTCTTCTCCCTTTTCTTTGTTTTGACATGTCCACCCTGTTCAATTTTCCCCAGGCCACTGTCAAACCCAGTGAAATCTTTTGTATTTCCCTTTGTTAGGGCATAACCCCCCTCTTCAGTTTTCCTATGCCACTGTCAAACTCAGTGAGATCTTTTGTCTGCTTTTTTATTTCCTTTTGTTGGGACACATCCCCCCTTTTAAATTTTCCCTATAGCACTGTCAAACCCAATGAAATTTTTGTCTGCTTTTTATTTTCCACCATTTCTACTTCATTATCCCCCCTCTTCTTCCTTCACTTCCTGCTTTTCCTCAATATCTAACTTCAAAATTCTATTTAGACTTGATTTTAATGGTTTATGCATATTTTTAATAATTTTATGTAATTCTTCAAATTTCCACCTTTATGTAGTATCCAGTTCCAAAATTACAGTTAGTTGTACAGTTCTTATTTCAGAGTTCTGGTCCACCTTAAATTTAGCTAATTCAGCTAATGTGGAGAGGAAGAGAAGAGGGAGACAACTTCATCCTTTGTTCTTCCCTCCAGCAAAAAACATGTATTTTCCCAGCTCTTGATTCTCCCCCCTTGCTACCTTCCACCTCTCGTTGGTTAGAGTTGCTTAAAATATATTAATTAGAATGAACTCAAACACAGCAAGTTTCCTTCGTATGTTTTTAACTTTTGTTTCTCTTCGCCTCCTGCTTTTCCAAATTCTGATTAATGACAATTGGTTAATTAAATCTTCCTGCTCAAGGTTTCACATTCCATTCGTTGCTGAGATAAGATTAGGTTATAAGTGAGAAAATAGTGCTTTTTCTTGATTTTTTTCCTTGTTACATTCCACCTCTCGTTAATTACAGTTGCTTAAGATATGTTAGTTAGAAAAAACTTGAATGAAGCAAATCTCCTTGGTATGTTTTTAACTTCCATTTCACCCTTCCTTCTTCCATTCCTTGGTAGAATTTAGAATTGTCAGTTAATCTCTTTTAAAGACACAACCTTTTCAAATCCAAATTCAAAATTTGTGTTTGTGTTCTCTGTCTTCTCCTCTCTCCAAGTTGTTTAAAGCAAGTAGTTCTTTTTGGGCTTGTGATTTAAACTTTCATTTTCCCTTTCTTCTTTCTTTCTTTCTTTCTTTCTTTCTTTCTTTCTTTCTTTCTTTCTCTTTCTTTCTTTCTTTCTGTCTGTCTGTCTGTCTGTCTGTCTGTCTGTCTGTCTTTCTGCCAAAATCCCAATCTGTCCATCGATATTATTTATACTCACAAGGTTCTTTGCCTTTTCCAAATTCTGACTTATGTCTGTTGGTCAATTAAGTCTTCTTACCAGGCTTTACATCCCATCTCCTACACGCTCCTGCTCAGATGCTTTGGCCAGAAGCCAGCAGCTTCTTGTGCAGCCATGTTGCCATGCTGCCTCCCCCAACGCAGATTCAGAGGGCAAATCTCCAACCTACAAGGGACCTGTTGCACTCCCTCTGGTCTGATGAGACGCTGCCCCTTCTTCACCCTCCCCACCCTCCCAGGGAGGTTCTGATCGAAAAGGATCTCAGAATTGGTTTGTCAGACAGAGTTCATGTGAGGCTCTTTAGAGCTCACACCTCCCCCATCTCTCTCGCTGAGGAACTTCTGGTTGAATCTTCTACCTCCATTTTCCATGGACGGAGAGTCCTAACACCTTTTCTTCCCCATTCCTTGTTTTTCTGCTCAGTCCCTGCCTCAGTCCAAATGTGTGGAAAGTTGTCATCCTGGATTTGTCAAGAGGGCTCGAGAAGGAGAGCCAGTTTGCTGCTATGACTGCGTTCCTTGTCCAGAGGGGACCTTCTCCACTCAGGAAGGTGGGTCACACTGAGGAAAATGGGAGGCTTTGTGGAACTGGATCCATCCAGAACATTTTCATGAAAGTGCAAGTTAAAAGATAGAAACTCACCTTGTTTGTTTGTTTTTTACCTGCACAATTCCTTATCTAAAAGGGAGTAAATCAAAAAGACTTTGAAGGAGGGGCTGGAAAGAATTGGGAGGAGGGGGTGGCAGACTGGGCAAGCTTTACTAACAGCAGAGGAAATAGCTCTCTTGCCTTTTAGTTTGGATATGTGCTGCTAAGTTTACCTTTCTGAGTTTTTTTAAACTTGATGACTTATTTGAGGTCCACCTTCTGAAAGACCTTGCTATTCATTGTATATTGGATCCTCCCCTTGAGAATCAGTGAGAAGTCCATTATGTGGTGCAGTTATAGTTATGAGGGGAACTCATTACACAAATATTCTGCCAGTTATGTAGATCAATCAATCAGAATAAAGCTTTAAGGCACCTTGGAGGTCTTCTAGTCCTACCCCCTGCTCAAGCAAGTTATTGCCCAGTCTCTTCTTAAAAACCTCCAATGTTGAAGAACCCACAACCTCTGAAGGCCAACTGTTCCACTAGTTAATTGTTCTCACTGTTAGGAAGTTTCTCCTTAATTCCAGGTTGCTCCCAGATGTTACAGGATTCTCTAGGTATCCTCCAAGTCCAGTATATTAACTGTCATGTGGCAGGATTCAAGATGCTTGTCTAAAAGATTATATGATTCATTATTAACCTCTAATAATGTAGGTTCCTATGAAGATTCTACACATTACATAGGAAATAATTAACATCCTAGGACTTCCTTCAAAAGGACAGAATATTAAAGAAAATTGCTTTTTGCTTTCTCAGATATGGAAAAATGTACCAAGTGTTCAAAACATAAATATCCAAATGTGGACAGAGTCCAATGTATCCCCAAAGTTGTAACCTTCCTGTCTTATGAGGAACATCTGAGCATCATCCTGGTCTCTTTTGCCCTGCTCTTGTTCCTAACCACAGGCCTTGTTTTAATCCTCTTCATTAAATACAGTGACACTCCCCTTGTCAAAGCCAACAATCGGGACCTCTCCTACATCCTCCTGGTCTCCCTCCTGCTTTGCTTCTTGTCTTCTCTTCTCTTCATTGGTCAACCCAGGAAAGCCACCTGCTTTCTCCGACAAACGGTTTTCAGCATCATCTTCTCAGTTGCTGTTTCTTCTCTCTTGGCCAAAACCATCATGGTGGTGCTGGCTTTCCTGGCCACAAAACCAGGAAACCGAGTGAAGAGATGGTTGGGGAAGAGCTTGGCCAACTCCATTATCCTTTCTTCTTCTGCAGTCCAAATTATCATCTGCTCCATCTGGCTGGGAGTTTCTCCCCCCTTCCCTGACTCTGACCTCCACTCCCAGCCTGGAGAGATCATCCTGCAATGCAACGAAGGGGCTGTTGTCATGTTCTACGTAACCCTCAGCTACATGGGCTTCCTGGCTGCCATCTGCTTCACGGTGGCTTTCCTGGCCAGGAATCTGCCTGGGGCCTTCAACGAAGCCAAGCTGATCACCTTCAGCATGCTGGTCTTCTGCAGTGTCTGGGTGACTTTTGTGCCCACCTACCTGAGCACCAAAGGGAAATACATGGTGGCTGTTCAGGTCTTCTCCATCCTGGCATCCAGTGTTGGTCTGCTGGGCTGCATCTTCATCCCCAAGTGCTACATTATCCTTCTGAGGCCAGACCTGAACATAAAGGAGCAGCTTACAAGCCGAAGAAATGTGGAAATGTGAAACAGAAGAATTTCAACTCCAAGCTATTCTCCATACATGAGTGGGGCAATGATTTTTATTCAAATAAATAAAGATTGTCTGGAAGATTGTGAGGAAACCAATTTCTTGGAGAAATGAGAATGTGTTAACAAGATAGAAATAAAGAGTTAATGAACATGCAACCTTCATAGCCTCATTTCTCAATAGATTTTATCCACGTTGCTGTGGCAATGCAACTGATATATTTCTTTTTATTTAAACAATATCTCTTTCTTGTGGATAGTAACAGTGGGTGGGCATGAAGGCACTGTGATGCATGCTAATTATGAATATTCATGGTTATATAATCTATTTGATATACATATTGAGGGTTATCATTTTGTCCTCCTTTCCAGAAATGTATAAATATAAGTGCGTCCTCTTATCTGTGGGAATCTGTCCTCCTTTGTTCTGGAGGGAAATTCCTCCAGTGGACACTGAATAAATAAATAATGGCAGTGAGCCTGGATTATAGGGTTTTTGGGTCCTGTGTTTGATTCCACAGAAACTGATGTCAGGAGTAGGATTCACAATATCTGATCTGCAACCAGGGACAGCAGATAGGGAACCCCTATAGGATGAGTGTTGTGAGATTGATCCCATATGACCCTTCTCACTGCCCCCTAAAGGCCCCATTTAGGAGTTTCTGTGAGGCCACAGTCTGTGTCTGAGAGTCAATTGTGGCTGGGAAGGCTTGAAGATGGTTTGTGGTCCCTTCCATCCCAATTCACAGCCACTCTGGCCCTGTTATGACTTCAGCTGAGTGATGGTGGGAGGTGTCCAGGAACCGAGGGGGAATTTGTGGTGTTGGAAGAAATGTCCTTCTGGATTCGGCTCCAAGTGGGGAAAAAGACACTGGAGACATGGAGGCTGCTTGGAAGGATGGTTTTAATGGTGGACAGGACCACATGGCTTGAGTCCTGAACAGAAAAGGTGATCACATGCTTCACTGTTGGGGAGAAGAAGAGAAGGAAGGGCTGAGATGCTAAGTCCCTGGTTTTATGCCCTCTCTGGCCTTTGATCTTGAGCTTGTCTTCTGATTGGTTGTCAGACACCCATGGGCCATGCAGGAGCAACTCTCTAGGCTGTGTTTTGAATCCAGGTTTGGTTGAGTTCTCAGATGCCATGTGGCGAGTTGGGTAAAAGGCAATATTATCCTGCCTTAATCCCATCCCCCTGGAGCTGAAGGGCACTGGCTCAGGCTTCAATGGCTCATGGACAAAGGTTGGGGAAGGAAGCTGCAGGGAGAGTTACCTTGTCTTTTTGAAACATGTTTCTTTTCACATCCAGAGAAATATTCTGCCTTTTCCATATTTCCTAGGATATTCCATTTTTCTGGGAGAGGGCTGGGTGATAACTTCCTACAGTGGAATGAGTGTGACCCTCGGTGGGAAACAACGGAGACTGACCCAGACACTCTGTCCAAACTCCCTTTTCCCTATTGTCTGAAGGGAGGAATTCAGCTGATCCTGGGCAGGGAGGGGAGTGGATGATGGGGCTCAGGCAGACTCTGCTTGGGGAAGGAATCTTTCCCAAAGAAACAGAGAGACCCGCTGTGTCCCAGGGCTGGGAGGGGGTCTGGGGTCCTCACTGGTGCCTCCAAAGGAAAGAAATGGAGGGGGTGAAATTGGAGGGGATGATAAAAAAAAACTCTTCCTCCTGGGTGGGAAGAGAAACAGCCCCAGATGTGAATCCAAGGACCACAATAATCAGTGCAGGGAAGGAAATGGGAGGCCAGCCAGGAAGACCCTCCAACTCCAGAGAGGGACGGAGATCAGACAGATCATGATCTGAAGGGGAAATGCCAGAATCTCTGGGAGAAAAGCAAGGGGGAGATTTCTCCACTCTGGGGGTCTCACAGGGGGCTCCACAGGGGCTCTTGATGGTTTTGGAAACACCGCTGGGGAACTCCGTGTTTGGCTGAATGTCTGAGGCAGTCGACAGAGTCAGACTCAACGGTCATCCTGTCCACAGAGAAAGGGACAAAGACACTGGACGTCTTTCAGGAGAGGAGAGGGGGTTGCAGGGTGGTTCCTATTGGCTTAGGATTGGTCAGTTTGGGTGCAAATAGAGACGTCCAATTTTTGGGGAGAAGAGGGTCACCAGGCTCTGGCCTTTTGGCCTCCAGAAGGGATCCAGAGGAGAATGGGGGGAGTGACGGACCCCCAATCGCTTCCAGCTTTAAAGGGGGAGGGGCGAAGACCCCGTTGGAGAAGAAGCTGCATTGAGCTCTGAGGGGGAAGGTCTGGGGCTGGAGAGGGAGTTGAGCATAGAGGAGGGGAAGCCTAAGGGTATTTAAGTAGTTTATTTTCATGTTGCTGAACTGCCCACCTCCCTCAAAGAGTTTCCAGCTTTGTAAGAAAATCCACAAGGCTGCAGAGAACAAAATCACAATCCTCCCCCAAAGAGTCAGGACATCTGAAAGTGGCCGACACCAGCACAGAAACAGCTGGATTGTCAGTGACTTTCAAGATCGTTCAGTGAGTCTATTCGTAGAAGAAGAAAAACTGGCAGAGATTTTAGGATAATTATGAAATATTGGCTGAAATAGAGATTTTTTTAATTGCAAAATAAAACTTGGATTTTTTTTGGGGGGGGGGAGGTGAAAAACATGCAATGAAAGAAATAAAACTGGGCTTCTGGCATTGTTGGGTGCAACGTTTGGGTGAGGTTTGTCCCTGCAGTGAAGCAGCCAATTTGTCTCCAGTCTGGAGATTTTTTTTGTAATTCGGCCAAGAAGCCCAACTGACCCTCTTATGAGTCCTGGAAGGGACCCCAGAGCTCTCTTGAAGCCCAGGAGGCCTCGGACGGTCAACCTGGAAAGAACCTTCAAGCTCAGGGATAAAATGAAGCTGAAGATTTTTAAAGCTACAGCAGTTTTCTTCTTGATAATTCTTTTGATCCTATACAATTTATATGCTTTATAGGATACACTGTATATACCATTAATGCCACATGCTAAACACGCTTTATACTGCTTTGGTAAGGCCACACTTGGGATCCTACATCCAGTTCTGGTCATCATGATAGAAAAAAGAGAGTCTGGAAAGTGTGCAGAAAAGAGCAAGAAAGATGAGGAGGGATCTGGAGGTTGAATTGCATGATGAACAATGGCAGGAACTGGGTCCATTCTAGGCTAATGAAGAAAAGGATTCGGGGTGTCCTGATAGCAGCCTTCCAACAGTTGAGAGGCTGTCACAGAGAAGAGGGGGGGCCACCTAGTCTCCAAAGCTCCTAAAGGCAGGACAAGAATTGACAGATCGAAACTGATGCAGCGGAGAATCGACCTAGAATTCAGGAGACATTTCCTGACAGTGAGAACAATGAATCCATGGAAAGGCCTCCCTCCAGAAGTTGTGGGTGCTTCATCCCTGGAGGCTTTGAAGAAGAGACTGGAGAGCCATTTGACTGGGACTGTAGAGCAAGGGTCCTCAAACTAATGCCTCACCCACCCGCTGGACGCTACCCTTCGGCTGAGTGCAGGACTTACCTTCGCGAGCCCGTCGGCTGGAACTGGAAGGTAAGGCCAACATTTTTGCCCTGTAGAAGGCTTCTGGAGAAATGAAAAATGGGAAACACAGATGTCCCAGGAGGCCAAAAAAAGGGGGGCCCATATTAGCCCGTTTTGGGCCTGGAGAATGCTTCTGGAGGCGGGGGAGGTGAAAAATGGGCCTGTTTTTCACCCACCCACCCTGCCTCGAGAAGATAGAGAGAGAAAGAGAGGGGGAGAGAGAGGGGGATGGAGAGAGAGAGGGAGGGAGAGAGAGAGAGAAAGAGACAGAGAGACAGAGTGATAGAGAGAGAGAAAGAGAGAGGGAGGGAGAGAGGATAGAGAGAGAGAGAAAGAGAGTGATAGAGAGAGAGGGAGAGAGAGGGGGGAGAGAGAGGGAGAGAGAAGAGAGAGAGAGAAAGAGAGAGAGAGAGTGAGAAAAAGTGAGAGGTAGAGAGAAAGAGAGGGAGAGAGGGAGAGAGAGAAAGAAAGAAAGAGAGAGTCGGGAGACAGAGAAAGAGAGAGAGGGGGAGAGAAAGAAAGAGAGGGGGAGGGAGAGGACGAGAAAGAAAGAGACAGAGAGAAAGAGGGGGGAGAGAAAGACATACAGAAAAAGAGAGAGAGTGAGGGAGAGGAGAGAGAGGAGAGAGAGAAAGAGAGAGCGGGGAGAGAGAGAAAAAGAAAGAGAGGGAGGGAGAGAGCGAAAGGAATAAAGAGATATACAGAGAGAGGGAGAGAGAGACAGAAAGAGAGAGGGGGGAGAGAGAAAGAAAGAGAGAAAGACATACAGAAAAAAGAGAGAGAGAGAGAGAAAGAAAGACAGAGAGAGAGACAGAGGGAGGCAGAGAGAGAAAGAAAGAGAGACAGAGCGAGAGAGAGAGAGAGATTTCTCCATCTCCTTGGGGCTGAGAAGAATTGCTGCCAAACGGACTTTCCTGAAGTGGACCATTAGACTCCTAAACAACTGAAAAAAACAATCTAATAAAAAGAAAAGGCAACCAAAAAAGCAACATGCAAACAAAAGCAAATAAAACGCCTCCAGGAGAAAAACAAATTAAAGTTTAATTGTTCTGTGGAAAGTTATCATCCAGCCCTCTCCCAGAAAAATGAAATATCCTAGGAAATATTGAAAGGGCAGAATATTATATTTTCCTGGATGTGAGAAGGAAGAAACATGTTTTATAAAGAGAGAATAGCTCCCTGTAGCTTCCTGCCTCCACCCACTTTGTCAATGGGCCATTAAGAAGGCCAAGCCAGTCCCTTTACATAATAAAGAGTTCTCCCCTTCAGCTCCAGGGGGATGGGATTAAGGCATGATAATATTGGCCTTATTACCCAACTCCCCACATGGCATCTGAGAACTCAACCAAACCTGGATTCAAAACGCAGCCTAGAGAGTTGCCCCTGCATGGCCCCATGGGACTCTGACAACCAATCAGAATACAAGCTCAAGATCAAAGGCCAGAGAGGGCATAAAACCAGGGACTCAGCATCTCAGTCTTGCCTTCTCTTCTTCTCCACCAACATTGAAGCATGTGATCACCTTTTCTGTTCAGGACTCAAGCCATGTGGTCCTGCCCACCATTAAACCATCTTTCCAAGCAGCCTCCATGTCTCTTTTTCCCCACTTGGAGCCGAATCCAGAAGGACATTTCTTTCAACAATTGGCACCCCAGAGATGGGACTCCAAGCTAGCCTAACCAATGGATATGGCCCAGGTAAGCCTCCCATGCCGGCACAGACCCCATTGAGTCTGTGGGTGGACTTTATCTTGGCCTTAGCCATTTGGATCTAGGTTTTAAAGGGGTTTTGAGTTTGAGCTCAAAGGCTGCCTGGAAAGAAGGTGAGTACCTCTAAATTTTAATTCTCTAAAATTTAAGTTTAAAGCATGGCAAAGTGTGGAAATGTGTGTGAAGGCATTGTGGAACTGGATCCATCCAGAACATTTTCATGAAAGTGCAAGTTAAAAGACAGAAGCTCACCTTGTTTGTTTGTTTTTTAACCTGCACAATTCCTTATCTAAAGGGAAGTAAATAAAAAGTCTTTGAAGGAGGGGCTGCGAAGAGATGGGAGGAGTGGGTGGCAGACTGGGCAAGCTTTACTAACAGCAGAGGAAACACCTCTCCTGCTCTTTAGTTTGTACATGTGCTGCTAATTTTACCTTCCTAGGAAGATCTGAGTTCTCTGAAGCTTGATGAATTGTTTTAGGTCCACCTTCTGAAAGACCTTGCAATTCACTGTATATTGGATCCTCCCCTTGAGGATCTCTGAGAAGGTGTCACTGGTCTATAATGTGGTGATGTGGATAGTTAGGGGAGGAACTCATTACACAAATAGTCTGCCAGTCATGTAGATCAATCAATCAATCAATCAATCAATCAGAAGAGAGCTTTAAGGGACCTTGGAGAACTTTTAGTCCACCCCCTGCTCAAGCAGGAGAACCTATACAATTTCAGACAAGTGACTGTCCAGTCTCTTCTTAAAAACCTCCAATGTTGAAGAACCCACAACCTCTGAAGGCCAACTGTTCCACTAGTTAATTGTTCTCACTGTTAGGAAGTTTCTCCTTAATTCCAGGTTGCTCCCAGATGTTACAGGATTCTCTAGGTATCCTCCAAGTCCAGTATATTAACTGTCATGTGGCAGGATTCAAGATGCTTGTCTAAAAGATTATATGATTCATTATTAACCTCTAATAATGTAGGTTCCTATGAAGATTCTACACATTACATAGGAAATAATTAACATCCTAGGACTTCCTTCAAAAGGACAGAATATTAAAGAAAATTGCTTTTTGCTTTCTCAGATATGGAAAAATGTACCAAGTGTTCAAAACATAAATATCCAAATGTGGACAGAGTCCAATGTATCCCCAAAGTTGTAACCTTCCTGTCTTATGAGGAACATCTGAGCATCATCCTGGTCTCTTTTGCCCTGCTCTTGTTCCTAACCACAGGCCTTGTTTTAATCCTCTTCATTAAATACCGTGACACTCCCCTTGTCAAAGCCAACAATCGGGACCTCTCCTACATCCTCCTGGTCTCCCTCCTGCTTTGCCTCTTGTTTTCTTCTCTCTTCATTGGTCAACCCAGGAAAGCCTTCTCTGACAAACAGTTTTCAGCATCATCTTCTCAGTTGCCATTTCTTCTCTCTTGGCCAAAACCATCACGGTGGTGCTGGCTTTCCTGGCCACTAAACCAGGAATCCAAGTGAAGAGATGGCTGGGGAAGAGCTTGGCCAACTCCATCATCCTTTCTTCTTCTGCTCTCCAAATTATCATCTGCTCCATCTGGCTGGGAGTTTCTCCCCCCTTCTCTGATTCTGACCTCCACTCCCAGCCTGGAGAGATCATCCTGCAATGCAACGGAGGGGCCGTTGTCATGTTTTACTTCACCCTCAGCTACATGGGCTTCCTGGCTGCCATCTGCTTCATGGTGGCTTTCCTGGCCAGGAATCTGCCTGGGGCCTTCAATGAAGCCAAGCTGATCACCTTCAGCATGCTGGTCTTCTGCAGTGTCTGGGTGACTTTTGTGCCCAACTACCTGAGCACCAAAGGGAAATACATGGTGGCTGTTCAGGTCTTCTCCATCCTGGCCTCCAGTGCTGGTCTGCTGGGCTGTATCTTCATCCCCAAGTGCTACATTATCCTTCTGAGGCCAGACCTGAACACAAAGGAGCATCTCACAGTCAGAACAAATGTAAAAACAAGAGATATAACAGCATTGTGATATTGGAGGAATTGTTAAAGTGTCTTTTATATGAAAAAAGATTTTATTTCCACTAGGAGAATGCAGGAATTAAAGAAAAATATATGTATATGTTTCTTGCAACTCCCTTTCATCTCAATAAATCTTCCTGAAGAGAACTGAGTAGGTCAATGAACCTGACACTGCATAAAAAAACCATTTGAACCATTGTTCCTACTGACAGAGGGCTAAAAGTCTAGATATGTGAGAGAAAGAGTGAGAGAAAAGAGCTAAGATGGAAGCTGTGGGAATCAACTACAAGTATGTTAATCTCCAGGAGAACCATTGGAATAACAGAATGAGCTGGAATGCCATGTTTGACTTTCTCTCAGCAGGGAAGCAAATCTTCATTTGCTGATTTCCTGATAAAAACCCTCTTTGCAGAAAGTGTTGACTACAAATGCTGTCTAGGGTTTCACTTTGGAGTTGTTTTTACTTAATTGTCTACCTCTAAGAACTCCGCACTCTAATTTTTTCTGTCTTTCCTCATCCAGAGAATTAAAACAGGAATATCCAATAATATTCAGACCGTTTAATTTCCCACTCTACAATTTCTACCTACAGCATTTTCTCTGCTCCTCTTCCAAGCTTGTCTTGTTTGTGAAGGGCTGGAGAAGATGCCCAGAGAAAGGGGACCTTGAGACTCTCCCCAGGCGGAGGCTGCAGGGATCCTGTCTAAAGGCAGCCACATCATTGACCAGGTGACAAACCTTCAATGCTGCATAAGATTCACCCAGGTCCAAGAAGGGGGAGAATAAGGGGGGGGGGCTTTGAGGTTTCTAGGAAGAGGCACCCATGGAAGCTGCTCTGCTCTCCAACCACAGAGATTTCTGATTAATTAGAAACCAATTTTTATGTTTCAGAATTGCTATTAATTGTGATTCGAATCCCTTTGCAAATTCCAATTTAAGGAGACAAGAAAAGCTCTGATGGATCAGACCAAGGTCAGTCTAAGATTCACAGTGACCACACAGAGGCCTCTGGTTCTCCCACAAGCAGAAGAAGGCAGAGACCTATGGCTTTGCTCAACATGGAACAGACATTTTTGCACAATTTCACTTTCTTCCATCACACACCACAATATTGGACACTCGGACATCTCACACTCTAGGAATCCCCAATTCTGGTATCCAATAGTAATCTGAGAAAACATTTTTTAAATGTTCACACCCCCAATCAATAAGTACTGAGGCAGGACTGGAACTCAGAGTCTCCTGGTGAGTGGCCCAAAGAAACCCAGCCAGCTTTCTTGCTTAAGATGAGACTAGAACTCACCATCCCCTGGTGATTATCTAAAGTCACCAATCATGTCTATTGCAGAACTAGAACTCGGAGCCTCCTGGACAGTGGCCCCAAAGTCTCCCAGTTGGCTTTTACACTTAAGGCAGGACCAGAACTCAGAATCCTCTGATGATTGGCCCCAGGGAAACCAAAATGGCTTTTATTTTGAAGGTGGGATTAAATCTTCAGTGTTTGGGGGAAAGTCCCTCAGCTGGCTTTGATCCCCGCACCCTCCTCAGGCACTCTTGCCCCCCCCCCCAACGCAAAAGGCTCCTTCTGCAGCTGCGCCTCCTGGCTCTCCCCTCGCCTCGCCCAGACAGCTGTCACTCAAGCCCCTGTCCTACCCGGCTCCCTCGCGCCCAGGTCGGGCAGGGCCACCCCCGGCAGGCGGTCTGCCTGAGCCCCCTGCCCTCCCGCCGCCTTGGCTTGCGGATGCCCTCCTGAGGCTGGTCGGAGCGCAGCGGGCGAGAGAGGAGCCAGAGCGCCTGGAGGGGCATCTTGTCAGACGGGCTGCGGGGATCGAGGCCACGGCCGGCTCTGCGCCGCTTCCCTCCCGAGCCGAGCCGGGGCTCCGTCTCCCAAAGACTGCGGGCGCCCCCGCCGAGGAGAGCCGCAGGGGAGCCCGGGAGGCGGGCAGGCGAGCTGGTTGTCCCGGGATCTGAGCGGGAGAAGCGCCTGGGCGGAGAGGCGGGCTGCCCCGGGGCTTAAGCTCAGCACCACCTCGCCGGACGCAGCCAGGCAGGGCGAAGTGGGGGGAGCGGATCGGCCCCACAGGGCTCCAGCTGCGGGCTCTGGGGAGCCTCCCGCGTTTCTCTCCCTTCCAGGTTGCGACCCGTCGGGGTGGGGAGAAACAGCGCCGGCTGCGCGCTTGGCTGCCGGCGCTTTGGGGAGGGGAGGAGCAGCGGCTGCGACAGGTTGCACCTCTCGGAAGGGGGGGGGAGGGAGGGGGAGTCAATGTTCTCTGGGGGGTGTCAAATCCCCCCCTTTTTGGCCTGCCTCCGCGGTGCTTTTAACACAGTTGCAGATTTGAACTCTCCCCCCTTCCCCTCCCCACGATCTCAAAGGATGCCTGGCTTCCCTTATCCTCCCCCCCATAAGTTGCTCCCCGCATCTTTCTCCGACCGGGCACCCCGAAGGCGGCGGTCCTTCTGCTTGGCAGCTGCCCGCTGAGAGCTCAGTGGGAGGGCAGCCAAAGGGCCCCGATCCCCTTTGGACACTTTGCCAATTGTTTGTGGGGCTGATGCCCAGGGACTTCAGGACCACCACCACCCCCAGCCCAATCTTCTGCTTATGTGGAAGTTGTAGGGGGGAGCTGTTGGAGGAGGCTCGGCCCTTCTTCTCTCACCCATCTGTCTTGGAGTCGGTATAAAAGACGAGCTCTCTCCAGACCCAGGTGGGCCGAAATCTTCCTTTTCTCCAGGTTCAGGTAGACCCGATTCCTCCCCTTCCAGACGTTCCCCGCCTCCAGTCCCTTTGGGGGCTCAGGAAAGCCTCGCCTGGCTGACCAGGGACCCTCGCGGCTCCTCCTCAGAACCAGCAGAGGATGGAACCGTCGGGTGAGTGAATTTAGGAGAAGAGGCTGCAGCACGGGATCACGTGGCCTTGGTTTTATGGTACCAGGGGGTCTCAAAAAGGAGCAGGAAAACCCCAATCTCTCATTCAACACACACACACACACACACACCCCTCCATTCCCACTTCTGGTGGGTCAGGCAAGGCCATTCAGGCGACCCCCCCTGCCCAGAGGCTGTGAGGGTCCGGAGGGAGAGGAAGCAGCCGCCGTCCCCCATCGCTTGGAATACCAGGAATAAGACGGGGCCAGGAGACTGGTGGGACTCCCCTCTCTATGAGGGTCCCTGCCCGTCTCCACAAAGAAGAGAGGATGGAAGCCTCCTGATCTTCTCCTTCCAAAATTGTCAAACGGGGAGACCAAGCTGCCCTTCCCCCCTCCTCCACAGCACTCACGCCTCTCCCTCCATTATTTACAGATCTTTCTGTTAGATCTGGGCAACGAGAGACAGACTGCGGACACGAAGTGACTTAACAGCTCTTTATTAGTAATAGTAGTGATCCAGCTTGCTCTGTGGTCGGAGGGTTCCCCTTTTATAGGGATCGGGTACGCCCCTCGACCAATCAGAACGATACCTGTTTCCCGCTGTAGCAGCGGACCAGAGGGGAGACTTACTCCGATATATGCTAATATCTAACACCCCTCCCCTCCTAGATGGAACGTTGTGGTAGGTAACATAGTCTTTTAGGTAGGTGGGTGTTTGTCTTGCTCGGGAGGAGCGTCGTAGTTCGGGTTGGTTAGAAGTGGTTGCAGGATCGGGTGCTTTTCCTGTTTCACGTTCGGGAGGTTTTGTGCCTTCATTGCTAGGGCATTCTGGAGTCTTCTCAGTTACGTTGTCTGGGGTTTTCTCTGCTTCGTGCGTTTTCTCTTGTTCCAAGCTTGGATCGCAGGTGTCGTAGTTTTCTATGATGGGGCTCTCGCGTGGCTGACTCTCTGTAGGCAGGAAAATCTCGTCTTCGTTTCGAAGGTCTGAGTGTGCTAGACGACCCCGAAGTTGATCGATGTGCCTTTTCCAGTTCCGCCCATCTTCTAATTCCAGCAGATATGATCGTGGACCCGTGATGCCAATGACCTTTGCCGGCATCCACAATGTTCCCCCTGCATAGTTGTGGGCGTATACTAAATCCCCTATGCTGAAAGACCGAATTTTGCTTGTGGAGTCTGGGGGAGTTGTGGCAGAGTAATTTGGGTGCAGACGGTCCAGGTGAGACCGTAGACGGCGGCCCATGAGTAGTTCAGCGGGACTCCTACCCGTCGTTGCGCTTGGGGTAATATGACGAATTAGGAGGTAATGGTCAATGCCTGTTTGCCAATCACCTGGACCCATCCTAGCGAGGGCCTCTTTTGCGAATCGCACCATTCTCTCCGCCTGTCCGTTTGATGCCGGATGGAATGGCGCGACGAGGGCATGCCGAATTCCCTGACCTGCTAAAAACGTTTCGAAATGCATGGCCGTGAATTGGGGCCCGTTATCGGAGACTAGGAGGTCGGGCAGGCCATGAGTGGCGAAAAGTCGCCGTAGAACCTTAATGACTGCCTCTGCCGTGGTTGAAGTCATTAGGACTACATCTAGCCATTTTGAGTATGCATCCACAACTATAAGGAAAGTCTGACCTTGGAATGGCCCTGCGAAGTCGATGTGTATTCGCGACCAGGGTGCTTTAGGTTTCTCCCATTCTGTGGCGGGCGCTTCCGGGGGTGCTGGTCTCGATTCCTGGCATGGGTCGCAAGTGGCCACCCACTCCTCTATTTCTTTGTCCATGTTTGGCCACCAAACGTAACTTCTTGCTAACGCCTTCATTCTAACAATCCCCGGATGACCCATATGTAAAGCATCTAATACATTCCTACGTAAAACATACAGAATAACAACTCGATCCCCCCACAATAAACAACCTTGTAACACTGAGAGTTCGTCCCGTTTTGCCCAAAACATTTTGAATTCCGGGCCCACGTTTCCCTTCGGCCACCCCCTCCAAACCCAAGTTTGAACTTGCTTTATTACATTGTCTTTAGAGGAGAACCTTGCAACGTCGTATGAAGAAACCGGTCCAGAGTCCAAACAGTCAATGAGCAATACCGGTACTTCTGGAGTGGGGTCTGGCAGAATGTCAGGTAATGGGCAACGGCTGAGTGCATCTGCGTGACCGAGAGTGGAGCCCGGTCGATGAATCAATTTGTATGAATATGCAGCCAGGAAAACAGTCCACCCGGTCATGCGTGGAGAAAGGGAGACCGGGGTGGGGCGGTTTCCCGCCAAAAGTCCCAACAACGGTTTGTGATCTGTAATTAGTTCAAAATCGCGGCCGTAGAGGTATTCGTGGAAACGCTTTACTCCAGCTACAGCAGCCAGCGCTTCCCTGTCCAATTGGCTGTAATTCCTTTCGGCCGATGAAAGAGTTCTGGAGTAGAAAGCGATGGGTGCTTCTTTTCCGTTGGGCATCCTGTGGCTGAGGACTGCTCCAACTCCGAAGGGTGATGCGTCGCAGGTCAATACCAGCGGCAGGGTCTGGCTGTATTGGACAAGCAGTGAGTCAGTGGTGAGCAGGCGCTTTACCCCGGCGAAAGCTGCAGCTTCGGATCGTCCCCATTTCCATGGTGCGTTCCTCTGGAGTAGACGGTGTAGTGGCTCAGCAACGGTCGCCTTCTGCCTCAGAAAAACGCTGTAGAAGTTAAGTAATCCGAGGAAGGCCTGCAACTCGGTCTGGTTTCGTGGTGTGGGGGCGTCCTGGATCGCCTTAATTTTCTTTGAAGTGGGGTGTATTCCCTGACCATCGATTCTATAACCCAGGAATTCTACGCTAGGCATGTTAATTTGGCATTTTTCCTTTTTAAGGCGGAGACCCTTTTCTCTGATTCTGGCCAAAACAGTTCTGACTCTTTTATTTAATTGCTCCTCGTTTGCAGCGGACACCAAGATGTCGTCAAAATAGGGGACGACTCCCGGTATCCCTTGCAAAAGTCGTTCCATGACGCTCTGGAACAATCCTGGGGCAATACTCACACCGAATTGTAGCCGGTTGCATTTGAATGCTCCTCTATGCGTCACTATAGTCTGGGCCTCCGCTGTGGCGCTATCAACTGGCAGTTGCTGGTAAGCTTGTGCCATGTCTAACTTAGCAAATACCTTTCCTGGCCCCAACGAGTGCAATAAGTGCTGTACTACAGGCACAGGATATGCGCTCTGTTGTAGCGCGACATTAATTGTGCATTTATAGTCCGCGCAGATGCGGACTGATCCGTCTGGTTTGACTGGGGTCACGATGGGTGTTTCCCAGCGCGCGTGATCTACCGGCTCAAGGATTCCTTGCTCCACTAACTTATCTATTTCCTTATCTATTTTTGGGCGGAGTGCAAAAGGCACTCGTCTCGGTTTAAGTCGGATTGGTGCCACTTTGGGGTCTAAATTGAATGATATTGGTTTACCCACATACTTACCAAGACCGGGGCTGAACACATCCTCGAACTCCTTAAAAATCTGTTCAGTGCTGCTGTTTCTCACGGCGTTGATTCCGGTGACTTCTAACCCCAGGGCTTCAAACCAATCAAGCCCCAGAAGGTTCTGCAATGGCGCGCTGGCGATGGTCACGGGCAGCTGGGCTTCGATGTCCTTGAAACGGATGTGGAATGTGCCTTGGCCCACGATGGGGACTTGGTTCCCCTGGTAGTCTCGTAGCAGGACGTCTGGAGCGCGTATTTGGCTCTTTCTGAGGCTAGGGATAGCCTGTTTCATGGATGCCCATGAAATAATCGTCAGGGTCGATCCTGTGTCAACTTCTAGCTCGCAGGGTGAGCTCTCCAAGAGGACTGTGACTCTCAGCCTTTTTGGCCGCTTAGGGCGGACCTGATGTATTGTGGTGAGATACGTTTGCAACTCCTCTCTCTGGGTCAACTCTATCTCATCGTCTATATCCTGAAAATACTCTCGTTGAGCGTCTTGATAGAACGCTCTTTCAGCTCTTTGTGTGTATTCTCTCTGGGGATACGCTCGCTCAGCTCCTTGTGAGTAATCTCTCTGGGGATACGCTCGTTCAGCTCTTTGGAAATTTTCTCTCTGGGTAAACACTTGTGGATTTCTCTCTGGGCGCCCTTTTTGATTTCGCCAAGCCCCTGGGTTGGGCTTCTGTTGGCGGTACATGGGTGGCTGCCGTGTGGCAGGGACTCCGCTCCGGCACACTCGTGCGATGTGCCCAAGTTTGTTGCAATGCGAACAAACAACGTTCCTGAACCTACAAGTAGACCTGGGGTGATTCCCTCCGCAGCTTGCGCAGGGCGGCAAACGGAATCCGGGTCTCCCCCCAGGCCTCAAGTGACTGCTCTGCATCAGGTGACTGTCCTCAAACTCGGGATTCTCGTAGTCGGGGCTTGTGTCCTCGTAGTGTACTCTGGTTTGTCTTGGTGTTGGCTGGTTTACGTTGGCCCCTCGTTGTATGGTCACCGATGATTTCTCCGCTGACTCTGACGCTCTTGCTTCGTTTAGCGCTATCTGTAGGGTTAAATTCGGGTTTGCCAACAGCTTCTTTTGTAGCGAAATGTCTCTTAACCCACAGATGAGCTGCGCTAAGATGTGCTCGTCCAGATCCCTGAACTCGCAGTGAGTTGCTGCTTTTCGTAGGGCTGCAACATATTGATTTATGGATTCTCCCGCCTTCTGATTCCTCGTGTTGAATTCCTTGCGGCAGACATGGCGGGAAGGTTTTGGCGCATAATGAGTTTGCAGAGCCTGTTGCAACGCCGTCCACGATACTGCCTGTATTGGAGTAGGCGCGGTGAGGTCTCTGGCCGTATTGAAGACTTCCTTTCCGCAGTAGCCGAGGAAGATGTTTTTCTTCCTCGCGTCGGTGATCCCCGTGTATTCGTTTGCTTCGAGGAAACACTCGAAACGAATCATGAAGGCTTCCCATTCGTCATTTGCTGGGTCGAAAGGAGCGGGGGGAGCATGCATCGCCATCTTCTCTGTTTGAATTTGCCGCGCTGCGGTGATCTGAGATGGCTGCCGGAATTTCTGCCGAATTCCTGGGCTGGATCAAATCCGGAGATTCTGGAGGTAGCGTTCTTCGTCCTATCTGCCTCTCGATCCCACCCTCGTCGCCAATGTTAGATC